>NC_064768.1:16012214-16648776 GCF_011397635.1 Epinephelus fuscoguttatus | reverse complement strand
TGCTGACTGATTTGGTTATCTGACCAAAGTGCTGCATTTATAATCACGGAGGCAGATTAACAGCGTGTGGATAATTATTCTAGTAAAAGACAGACATTTTTATTTCCAGTTCCCATCACACAGGTGTCTGGTGTTGTTCTGAGCTGCAGTGATGGAATCAGAGTGTAAAATCAGCCACACTGTCAGCCATCACTCGGGGGATATAAAAAACTTTGCAAAATTAAAATGCAGCCATAATCATTACTGTGTGTTTAGTGTCCTAAACGATTTCACAGTTTGTTAGACAGTCTGTTTTAAAACCGGAGTGTGAACAGAAAACCGGGAACAAAAAAAAGATTCAACTAAGCTATAAGAATATGTTTTCTTTTTACCTGTCACTCAAGACTTCAATCCATGTTGGGATATTTTTTATCCCCAGTTACCTGATTCGTCGGGGGTCGAGGTGTTGACAGGTTGTGATCTGATCCTCTGAAACCTGCTCCAGAGCAGATCAGCTATTCAGCGTAATACACTTTTCCCATTGCTAGTAGAGCAGAGTCCTGTGCACAGCTTTGCAGTAGGTGAGATGCCTTCCTGTTTTTTTTTTTTCTACTGGTGTGTCACGTTCAATGTCACGATAAGCATCATGAAGCAGGTTAGTAAACAGCAGAAAGCAGCATGGAGGCCAGTGTAAATGTTACTTATTTCGTCTCTCTTTTCAAACTTGGTTCCAACTAATTTGGAACGACCTTTGAGCGCATCCAGCTTGGTGTTTAATCTCCATCATTGCCAATAAATACCCATCACTACTTCAGGGTAATTTGTCCTGGGTATGAATGCAGATTATACAAAAGCCAGATATTAGAGGGTGCTAGTGGGTTTTTTTGTCCAGTGGAATAGGCATTTAAGGTACTATGGGGATTTAGCCAGGTAAAAAGTGGGCTGGCTTCGAAGTACTGGAAACCAGCATTAACCCCAGTTAGCTAGAGTTGCTAGCCCCAAGTCCTGCCTTGTAGTCCAGACATCTGGAGCCAAATTATCCACAGAGGTCTCCTCCTTCTCTGAATGGACCAAATAATTAAAACTTGTAAAGACACTGACTAAAGCAGTTCCACGTAAACATCAGTGTTTCTCCGACACTCTCTGGTGGCCAGACACCAGGAGGAGCTGCTAGCTGAGCTGCTCTGATAACTTTAGACCCAGATGTCTGATTACTAAAATCCTTCAGCTCGTTAAAAGATAGTTAAAAACAACCAAAATCTAGAAAAGCGAAGATGACGAGACTTGAAACAGTAAAAAAGTAGTCGGCAGAAAATGTGTCAGTGTCCAGCTATCTTGCTGTCTGGCTGACGGACAGCGGTAAAGGAACAGCCTGGTAAAAGTCAGGACACTGTTATACCTCAGTAACTTTCATCTTATCCACTGTAACAGGTGTCAGACCCAAGAAAAAGACATAAAACCACCAAACAAGACAAGAAGTCAGTATAGATGCGCCAACTGAGAGGCAAATCTGATGAAAACATGGCTACTACATGGTACTTTTCTGAATCATGGACCAGCAAAAATACTGGAAAAAAAGAACAGTGGTGCATTCTGTCTATGACATACCCTTACATAGCAAACAACCGGTGAGTAAGCTGCTGGTGTGTTTTGGTCTTAAAAAGAGTCAGAGCCAACCTGCTGCTGACACGTACCTTACATCAAAAGTGAGACATCTGATTATGTGGGCTTCCATAAATGCAAACGCATGCCTCACATGTACACGGCCGCCTGTGTCTTTCATATGTGTGTGCACTGAGACTCATTTGCATGCCTCTGTGTGAGCAGGCAGATCGATGTAACTGAGTCCCCCCCAGCTGTGGCCAGGAGCTGGCTGTCTTTGCAAACAGGAGAGCATGGTAATTGAGGCATCAAGCCATTCCCTCTTTGTCTCTATGCAAAACATGAAGAGCAAGCTAATGGTCCAGCAGCGATGAACAATGGAGACCACTTGCAATGAATGCAGTGATGGAAATAAAGGAGAGAAAGATAGGCATTATTATTCATTACTTGGCTGTGCATGAGGGGATGACATTGCCTTTCCTCAAAGCAACAATGTGTTTAAATACTTATGTGTGTGTGTGTGTGTGTGTGTGTGTGTGTGTGTGTGTACAAATAGTAAGCACATTTTTTGTACATTCTGTGCACAGTATTTCTACTACAGGGCTGTTCCTGTCTCACGGCTGTGTCCTTCATGTGTGTACATCTATTCCCATATATTCCCTTCCACTGACAGCACCAGTTTGTATGGTGCTCCTGGTCGTGAATAGAGCCCATTTCTACACCTGGCTGACTCAATCATTGGGTTGTTTGTGTCTATCTTGATTTGGTTTGGTGGTCTCTATGCCGCAATTCCCTTTTAATACAAGTAGGCGTTCCCTTTGCTTTGCTTTGTCCGGATGAAAGGTAGCATGTATGTAGAGGAAAGTCCAAGAGAATGCGAACAAACTATGCAAACAAACACTTTCACGATGTATCTGAAAATCTCCCTCGACAGATATCAATTGAATGCCAGCCAAATGAAAAAAAACAAAAAAACAATGGTTTTCTGGCCATGTGTGTAACTGTGTGGGAGGAGATATGTGCCCCCTGCTTATGTGTTCTCATGTGCGATGGCGCGTATACTATACATTGTGTTAGAGTGTGTGTGTGTCTGTGTGGGCGTGTGTGAGGCGAGCTGGCAGAATGTAGAATTGGACAGGAGTCAAAGAGCAAAGTGGTTGGAACAGCGAGGAGAAATGCACCCCCCCCCCCCCCTTTTATCTGCTCAGCTGAATAAAACATGCAAGTATATGGTGAGATATACTCAGTGCAGTAAACAAGACTATAAAACATGTATTAAAGCACCCCAGATGACACAGACTGGCAGCGCTGAATTGAAACAAGACATTCATTAAGTGTCTGGTTGATTGACTGGTTGATTGCGTGTGACTCTCAGTTTAGGAGCATCATAAAACTCACAGACAAATTAAGTCATGTGATACTTGTCGCAAATAATAACAAAAGTAAAAACAAGGCTTTCTATTGTTACTAATTTTTGGTCTATATTGTCTTAAGTATCCTATCAGACCACTGCCTGCAAGGACTTGCAAGTTAGCCCCCAAAGGAGTCCAATAAAACGTATCTACAGTATTAACTTTAAATAGATTCTCCCCAAAATCGACACCCTAGTTCTCTTCTGTATTTCTACTGTAAAGCTATCAAACAACAAATTTAAAGGGACAGTTCATCCCAAAATCAAAAATACATATTTTTCCTCTTACCTGTAGCGCTACTTATCAATCTAGATTGTTTTGGTGTGAGCTGCTGAGTGTCGGAGATATCGGCTGTAGAGATGTCTGCCTTCTCTTGAATATAATGGAACTAGATGGCACCCACTGGAAGCATGCACCCACCCATGGACGAGAGGCTTGTGCTCATAACAGTGCGAGATTTAAACATCAATGACACCCTTGCCTGAACTGGGACATTAGTTAGCTCAGTGGTGCTAGGTGAACTAGCAGTAGATGCACGCTCCCTTCTGCGCAGTGATACAGTTGGCAGGTGTAGCTACGTATAAGAAAATAGTCCCTACATGAAACTCCTGTCTTTTTTTAAGCTCTGAACACCACAAGCCGAGTGCCATCTGGTTCCAATATACTGTAGAGAAGGCAGAGATCTCTACGGTTGATATCTCCAACACTCGACAACTCACACCCAAGCAATCTAGATTGATGAACAGCACTACAGGTGAGAGGAAACATATTTATTTTTTATTTTTGGGTGGACTGTCCCATTGAAATTGCAGGTGTGTATCTTTTAACTGTCCTACTTCTAACACAATGCTTGACCCAATTTTATGCTGGTCATTACATTTCATGCACTTGAGTATTAAAGTGGACTCAAACTGACCCAGTATTTGGGGCTAAGTGTACCAGACTGCCACTTCAAATTAAAAAAATGTAACAAAAAGCTTCTTAAACTGATTGCTGCAGTCTGGCTGGTCTCTTCACGCCACCACAAAACTCTCCAAACTGAAAGAAGCTTGATTTAATAAGACTGAGCAGTACGCCCACAGGTCACAGTCATAGATGTCATTGTAATTACCTGCAATTCCAACCATCTGCTTACAGGTGAAATACCTCAGTTGTCTGATCTTTTTAAGGTCTCTTTTTCAAAATGTGGTGAAAGAATAAATTATGACTGTCCACTCATATTGTAAAAAGCTCTCTTTGGTGGCCAGGCATATTATCGGTCTGAGTAAACCATGTGTCAGCTGTTATGCAAGTGCCATTGCTTTAACCTCTCTCTCATCTTCTTTGCTGTTTCACAATTCCTACTTCTCTATGTGAAAACTAATTAAATAGTAAAGAACTATGAACTCCGAGCCAAGAAAATGATCAAAGGAGGTTTTGACCCTGCCAACATTCCCCCCTCAACGCAGACAGCGCCATTATCGAGCTGACTTCTTTAGGTTGCATATTAAACGATGAGTGTAACTCGTTATCTTGTAATATCAGCCAATCTCCCTCCGCCACTGCATATTCCTTTCACACAGGGACTTCCTTCTGTCTCTGGATTACTGTAATCTGGATTATAACGGAATATCGTGTGACAGTTGACGGAGTATGTGATTGAGTGTTTGAACACATTTGCATGTCAGTGTGTGTTTGTGTAACACACAAAGGGTATTAAAATCTGAGAGTGACAGGATGAGCTATAGGAAGTATATAGTGGATTAATGCATGTTTTACATCTGTGAAGAGTCACATATATACCTCCTCCAGATGAGCAGCCCAACTCCCATAGAGAGCAGCATGATCAGGGCAGCCACAGACACGACGACGATGATCACCACCGGACTCTGTTCACTGGACGCCAGTGCCACTGGAAATGACAAAAAACACTTGTTAGACATTATAAACAAAAACACCTGATTTAGGTGTTATTAGTCCATTTAATGGCCATTATCTTTTAGCCTTATAAATATGGGTTAGCAGGGACCTGCCACATCTACCATTAGCTTTAAAAGCTGTTATCAACCCATTAAATGGCTGCTTGTTTATCCAAAATTGTGAAACAGGCACAGTTTTGTTGAGTTTCATTTTTCACTTTCATTAGGTTGAGGCCAGAGACTGTGTAGAATAATGGATGCAACTACCGTGACTTCACCCATGTGTTTGTGAAATCCCGTTTTGAATCCTTGAGTTCGGAATTTTGGCCGTCACCAACTAGGCTTTTTGGAGCCAGAAGTGACCATAGTTGGATGAGAGGGTGAAGCTGTGAATGACCGAGGGGTGGACCTGACTCACAGACTGTAGGGACTGCTTGCAAACAGCCTGTCACATATGTACATTTAGCTATAGCAACCAAAACCATCTCTTGTACCAAGTTTTAAACATGTCCATTTCATAAAGTTGAGCATTTCAACATGGGAAGTAACATGCTTCTGGAGCCTCAAGTGGTCATTTAAGAAACTGCGGTTTTTGGCACTTGGCTTCATTTTTTAGCCTTGAAGGTCACTGTTTGGTTTAGGTGCAAAACGCACAAGACAGAAATTTTCCTTGTAGGCTATCGGCCAGGAATCTATTAATTTTAACCCAAACCACCACTTTTTCCCTCTAACCTTAACCAATAAATCCCTTTCTGTTAGAAAGCCCTCTGGCAAACTTCCCCCCAGCTGCGCACAAAAACAATATAATAATACGTCAGTTAAAACAAACGTCTTCAGTCAAAATAAGTCAATGCAGACAACTGGTTTCACACAGGGCATAAACCCCATTCTCCTATGTTAAAGTCCTGTGCTTGTTTGACCCATGAACAAGCCCTTACACCTACCTGATCTGTGGACCTTCTCCCTCTTTATACTACATCACCTGACTTCTTCCTTTGCTCCTGTCATAATTATTGCAGTTACGAGAGTCCATTTCACATGGCCTGTTAATGGCCTTCTTATTAGGTGTGGCAGGCCCTTTCTAACCCAAATCTTTGACACTTTTAACCACTGATAACACACCTTACTGAACTGGGTGTGCAACAGTTAGCTGGACAAAGAACTGCACACTCCTCATCATATCAAAAACACACTTTTTAACACACCAGCATGCAGTGAGTCAATTACTGTGTATTAGGTGTGAACATGAGCAGGTGATAAGGACAAATAATAATGCAATGACCTTCAGGGCTGAATTAATTTCATAGGCAGTTGATTAGAGCACAGGGTAAACTGACGTTGTCCTTTTTCAGAAAGCCACGACCTCCACTCCACTCGACCTACTAATATCACACTTGACCCTCTTATATTATACTGTATGAAAAGCATTTGCATACTTCACTAAAATGACTCAAAGGAACAAATGTAACGACACCATGTGTTTCAGTAATGCAGAAAATACTGTTGCAGTAAAACTACTTTTAATCACATAACATTATCTTCATCAGCAGATGGCAGCTCTTCAAGTTTGCCAGTTGCCATGGAGTTGCAGACTTTCACATTTCTAGTTTTAATAAGCAATGTAAGGAATTCTTGTCCACACTGATTTCAAAGTTGAGGTTGCTGTTGGCTTTGCAGAAACTTGTGCAGTTATTAAAAACAGCAACAGTTTTGTTTTCTGCTGTTTTTGAGGTCAAAAATTAACTTTGAGCCTCAACAGTTCTGCAACACTTACTGCCCTGGGACACGGCAGAGCATGAGGTAGCCATTAGTTATCTTCTCAAAAGTGAATATTAATCTTCAGAACCTCACTGTAAGCACTTGACATTCACCCTCAATATTGTAGCTGTGCACCTGCCAACTCTGTTTGCTTACAATCAACCTACACTTGCTTCATGCCTCATGCACTTGACAGATAAATGCCACAATAATGTGACAAAGGTTGATGATAGTGTGTTGTTAATATTGTTTATCTGTTTGCGTGCCTGCGTTTCATACATGACCACTAGAGGTAGCTGTGCTGCCGCCTTGTGAGTGTGTCAGGTCGTCAGTCACTTGACTCTTGATCCAGCCTGAGGCGAATGAAGCAAACTGAATATGCATCGTCCAAAAAAAGTTACAGTACAACCAAGATCCCTCACCCTAAAGCAAAACAAAAGAAGTGCAAGACCTCATTCGCTTAAAAACAAATAATCTTTGGTAGAGCTGGTCTTTGGCCAACTGTGGAAGATAGTGGTGGTGCAGGGCAGCTCTCGGGTGAGTTAGACTGTGAATGCTCAACAAATCCCTTTTCCTTGGTAAATAAACGGTTCAAAACAAAGAATTCATGAGAAGTACAAGCCCTACACCGCACATACACACACATTCGACTCACACAGAGTCCCAACCAGACCCTGAGGTGACACAAGGGACACAGTATCAACTTGCACAAAGAAGAACCATTTCACAGCTTACTGGTAAAATCTTGCGTCTTCACACATAATCTCAGACACAGTCACATCCCCTTCGCTGTCTCTGCCTATCTCTCTCACTCTAGCAGCACGCTTCATTGTGTGGGCTGGCCAGGTGCCTACACAAACCCCCTATCCCAATCTGCCTGGCGGTGCTGAGAGGAGGGAGCGAAGACTGAGGAGGAGAAGGGGGGAGAAGGCGTAAAACGGCTACTCACACTCGCCAAGTGTCTGCAGCTCCAGGGGAGCGCTGTATGCTCCGTAGTCAATGGGTGGCGGGGAGGAGGAGGACGATGAAGAGGGGGATGATGAAGAGGAGGAAGAAGTAGAGGAGGATGACGAGGAGGCAGAGGAGGAAGAAGAGGATGACAGAGGCGAAGACGACAGGGATGAGGAGGGGGCCGGCGTGGAGAAAGGGCGGATGAGAAAGACATATGTGGTGCCAGGCTTGAGGTTGTTGACACTGATCCGTGTGGCGGCTGTCTTCACAGTAGAATAACTCTGATCCTTTTGTTCCTGCGGAGACAGAAAGTGAAGTGAGAGACAGAAAACACAAAGAATGAGAAAAAACAGGAGGAGGAGTGAGACGAGTAGGTGGAATCCATTTGTCAGATGCCTCGTTCATTTCCATGGCAGAGTTTGTAATGCCGGGAGATGTGCGAGACAATTTTGTAACTGAATCAAGGGCCTTGGTAATGTTTCAATTACTGAGACAGTGGAACAGCTTTTCAAAGAGTCAGGCAAAGTTTTTATACGGTTTTCTAGGCCAAGCTGAGGTCTTACCCCTGGATTCCAACGAGCGCAGCTATAAGTTCCAGCTGCAAGGTGGCCTAAACCTAACTGCGATTACTCAACAAAGTTTCTTTATTAGTACCCAAGGGTGAATTTATCATGCAGATGGGAAATTCAGTATTCAAAAGCAATACAGATTTAAAGGACATTAAAACACAACACACTAAAACAAGTATCATCTTTTATCAAAGCATAAGAACTCCTACAAATGTATTTCTATAGGCCCGTTTCCACTGAAGAAGTTCCTGGTACTATTTGGGGGGCAGGAACTTTACAGGAACGTCCTCTCGCTCGGCCCTCTCAACCACCGTGTCTCCACTGAGAGGGCGTAGGAGTAGGGAGTAGGAGGAGGGTTCCTGTAAAGTTACCGGGCTCTGGATGTGACATAATCGTTGCACGACCATTTTGACCGGTGCAACGTGGCAAAGAAACAAACAAAGAAGAACAACAAAGAAGAAGAAGCAGAAGTACGAAAGCAGAAGTAAGAAGAAGAAAGCAGACATAAGAAAGACGATAATCAACATGGAAGGAGCTGAGGTGGTTGCTGGGTTTCTGGCGTGTCTCTTCGTTTACATGACGGTGGAAGCTATGAACGAGCTAACCCTTGTCTGCTGAGTTTTAAAAATGCCGGCTATTTTGGCGCTTTCTGTTGACGTCACATCCCGCCTTGAGTATATCCAATCAGCACCAAGTAAACCCCAAGCCCCACCCAGGAGATTTTTGAGGCCGTTCTGAGTACCTACCCCGAGGCAGGGACTTGTTTAGCCCCTGTAAAAGTTCCAGAACTCTGTCCTTCGGGGGTGGTTCCTGCGGTGGAGACACACACCAACGGCCCCGGCCCCGGCCCCGGCCCCGGCCCCGCAAAATTACCCTGAAGTTCCTGCGGTGGAAACAGGCCTTATATGGTTTGGTCTGCACTTAGGGGCTAAGAGCCAACAGTCTGAGCCACTATGTAGGGAATGGGAATATTTGACACCTTTGGAATAAGAACAGGTTGGGTGGAGCTGATTGGGCCACTCTAGACAATGCTTGCTATTTCACCAGATGCACTGCTGAGCATTTCGGAAGCGACCCAGCAGTTACTCTCCACTCTGCACCGCTTAAAAAATAAAAAATAAAAAAAAAAAGCCTCTATTCTTTTTTTGACAGAGTCACAACGTGTTTTAAAGTGCAAATTCAGCCAAACAGCAAGTGGAATGGTAGCATCTGGTCAATTTTCCAAATAAACACACTGTAAACAGAAATATATGTAAATATAGATACAAAATAATTATAAGGATGAATGCATTTTTGAAAAAAACTACATATCTTTGAGCCAACATATCTGGACTTTTAAGGTGTTAACTTCATCTGTAGGCTACAGCATTAATAGTAGTAATACCAACAATAAAAACGGACAAAAGGAAACCATATAACTATGTTGCCTAATTACCCACCTATGGTAAAAGCACAAACATCGATAAAGAATGACAGAGTCTACAAAATCGGGCAGGCAAAAAACAACCGATGTGGTAGGACGCTGCGCGGACAACGGAACAATACCAAGTCAGAACGTGGTGCAGCTGCACCTGGTGGAATCCAGGGCTGAAACTTCTTTCTAGATTAAAAGTGCTGTATGTTACTCTGGAATAAGTTGGTTCTTGAGTCTCATTCCCAGGGTGTCAAATTCCAGTGCTTTGGGTTGGTAGTCGGACTGAATCATCAACCGCATAGATCGGTATTTGACGACCTGGGAATCAACCATATTTCTCCAGAGTTACATACAGTACCTTTAACCAGCTTTCAGTAAAGAAGTATCCCTCTGTGCTTTGGATATAAATGATGAAAACCCAATAAAAGCATGGCTCTATTCATTCAAGAGGAAAATAAACCAAAGGCGGTGCTTGTTTGTTTCTCTCTGTGAGAATGACTCATATCTTGCTAAAGTGGGCACAATAGGGACGGTGGGCAGGTGACACATTAACGTAACTACTCCACTTGTTGCCTCATAATGTTGGTTTGTTGTAATCCGTTTCACACCTTGTTTCAAAAAGTAGTCCTTATTGTATCTTTGCACGTCATGCCTCTGCACGTCAACAAGATCATTCCAATTGAGACTGAGCTTCTATGAGAGCTTTGATGATAAATCTGATTTAATAGTCACGGTAAAGCGAGTGAAAGTGAGCTTTTGAGTGTGCGCAGTGCTGCTAGCATGATCTTTATTGCCTTTTTATGTCCGAGAATAGCATCGCACGAAAAAGGAATAAAGAAAGCAGAACGAACGTTGGAGAGAGGGATGCAAGCAGAATGAAATCAGGAGAGATTAAGTGAGAATGAGAGTGGCAGCTACTGTATAATGAGTGACTCCTGTGGCGTGAGCTAATAAAGTCTGCGACACAGAGAAGAGACGGACACAGGAGGATGAAAACACAGAGTCCTCAGACATGACTGGTGGGAGGAAAACAACAACAGATTCACAGATGACACTTTGTAACATCGAGTTATGAATAAACAGTGAGTTAATCATTATTAGTCATCATCATTGTTGGTCATTATTGTCGTCAACAATTTGTTATTTGCTATGAGGCAGATTAAACACTTAAATATTTCATACAGCACCATGTGGGCCCGTACTGTAAAGCTGCATCTTGATAAATAAAAAAAGAAGGAAAAGAAAGGCTATACACTGACTAAGCAAAGCCATATTTCATACTTTAATAGGCTCTTTGCTGCAGTGTAGTTGTATTACCTTTTCATTTCATGGCCTGTCACCAATTTTCCTGTCTCACTCTCAGTTATTCTCCATCTATCCTTTACTCTCTCCATTCATCTACCTCCCTCATTCTGCTTTTCTTCTGCATCCGGCCCCACAAAGCACCTTCGTTCCTTTCTCTATCACTCTGCTCTTACAAGCATCTTTCCGCCAAGTCATCTTCCCCTCATCTGTACCTAATACCCTCTCTAATCTTTCCTTGCCCTCAGTTATCACACAGGCACCTCATTCTTTCAAAATGCCACACTGTATACCTCTTGCTATCTCCTCTCTTTTTTTTCCCCAAAGTCTTTCCTCGCCCATCCCTTCTCTAAATCTTTCCCTATTTTTTCTAAAGCTGTGGGAGTAGAGCAGCACGGAGCAGGGCTTTATTAAATATGGTGAAGCATAGAGAAGAGTAGGTGGTGTGAAAATGGGTGCGAGTGTGACAGAGCCAAACACAAAGACCTGGCGTTGCCAAAAAACGCAGCGTATGAAAATGAAGGAGTGCGAGCGTGACAGCTGTGGTTTACGTGCATGACAGATTTACTGTGAAGACTATGACTTGTTGACGTGGTGGCCACAATCTGACTAAGTGCTGTGTTAAATGAGCGTGATAAGGCCGATGAAATTACAGTGGTTATCCATAAAAGCAAAAGAAAATGTGGCAGTAATATGGACTCAGGGTTAGACATAATTGGCCCTTGTAAATGGATGAAAAAATACACATTTTGCTTTAACAGTTTCTCAGTAGCTAGGTTTTTAAGACAATGATTTCATTTATGGAAAGGGTTTTAAAAATACCACCTCTAATTTGCTCCAAAGCCACACAACAACAGTCACTAAATTACTTCCCTTTGTTGCCTTTACGGTAAGTTTTTATTCTCCTTAAATTTTTCATCATTTCAACATGCATTGTCACTCATTATGGGGTTTGCGGGCAAATTAGCAGGTGCACCAAAGGAAACATTAAGATTTTGTCTCAGCTTTCACCACAGGATTTTTGAATCTGACGCAGATGATGATATTTGAATATTTAAAACAAATATCTGATGACTATATCAACAAATAAAAAATAAAATAAAAATTAAAGGGGCTCTATGGGAAATTCAAAACGTCCGAGTTGTGTGGAGACAGTTCTGAACGTGGACCTGAACCTGAGCCGGCGGCTAGAAGCTAACTGCGCTAACTCCATAAACAGTGTTAAACAAATTAGCTCTGGCTCTTGAACTGGTTCCATTCGGGATTTTTGGAACCTTGGTGCTATCTGGTAAACCAACTCAAGTTTCCACCAGTTCTGAGCAGAGCCATTGTAATCAAGGATGAGTCATCAATGGAGGGCGTTACACAACACACAATGGAGGTAAACAGAAGCAGCAAAATGGCGGATCGCATTGATAACCTGTGAGCTTTTGTCCTGTTGTAACAGATATTTGCTTTAATCCAAAAAACAAGCATGGACCAACTATTGATGAGACCAATAAACGCTGTTTTTTTCCAGACAATTTTTAACTTGACTTCTGTTTTTCAATCTACAGAATATGACAAATCCACTGATGTCATCACAGTACGCACTAAGAAAAACGTGCTGTTTTTTGGTACCAGCTGGGAGCCAGCTTTTCAGGTTCCGAACCAATTCAGCTCTGGACGGTTTAAAATTAGGTGCAGAAACTCGTGCCACACTGGTGGAAAAACAATAAGTGTTAACTGGAGGAACCATAAAGTGGGCACTACACATCCGCCATAACGCCATACCAATATCACTGATAACCACTGTATGACTGCAGGGCAAAGTGGTGGCAAAGTGGTGGCAATGAGCTAGCCAGTGGGATACATACGTGCACTAACACGCATGCGTGCCTGGACTGACTTACTCCAAAGAAACCACGGAGAAACTCAGATTACAACACACACATAGAGGGCGTGTGACTTCATTTTCTGCTTAGGATGCTCCGCTGTATCTTTACATAGCAAATAGTGGTTTGCTACTGTATTGGCGCTCTGAATGTCGTACACAAAATCGTTACAGGGGCACTCAATCAATTATACAAATGAAGTTCAGTTTACTCATCATGAGGAACCTTACCTCAGCCTGTGAAAGTAGCTGTATAATGTGTTCTGTGACTCCGGTGTTCATGCATTATAAAAAATGTTGCAACAGAACATCTGCATCATAAACTGGAGCGGTGTTGTTGAAAGAAGCAAGCATTTAAGAGGCAGAGAAGGTCTACTGAATTGCAGTACAGAAGATGTAGGATCCAGCATTTTTGGAGCTTGAGCCATACAGTCAGGAGATCCCAGCCTCTGCTGCTGTGATTTCCCTGTTTCCCTCTTCATCAGACATATATTTGGCATTTCTGGAGTGCAAGTTCGAGCTACTCAGTGACCCCCATTTGCACAGTATCAGTCATGCATGTATCTATTGGGTTCTAATACCAAAGGATCATTAACAAAAGCACTTAATATATTCCTTAGACATTGATTTTCCTTTATTGGTTTCCTCCATTTGGTTGGTTCTTACCAAATTTAATTTATGACAGCTCACTGGTAACAGAAAAACAGCAGTGAAAAAACAACAACGTGCACAGATTAGGATGTACCAGTGGATTTACCTTCTCATAGTATTTGACCTCATACTCTGTGCGGCTGCTGTTTGGGTAAGAAGGCTCCCTCCACACCAAGGTGATGCTCTTCTGCTCAATCTTCTCTGCTCGCAGCTCACTGATCAGAGATGGTGCTACAAAGAAGAGAAAAGAGAGAGAGAGAGAGGAAGAAGAGAGATGAGTTTGGGGATTCCAGTCTCATTTAATATAGATGCAATGGCTTGAGGAGTCTTCTCAAGGACATCAGAAACAAGTCTTTACCTTCCTGTATTTCCAGTTTTTACACAAAGCTTGTGTGCAGACCAACTGTGCAGACAAAGGTCAAGGGAGGAATGCAGATAACTATCTTTTGCCAGAAAGCAGGCATTGATATATATACAGTCTACCCTACTGTATTCACAGATCTGAGGTGAGACAGCAAAAGAAGAAGGACGCAAATGTGGATTGCGGACGTAAGAGGACAGTTGGGGAAAGTCCAGCAAGGATGCAGGAGAGCAGAGGAACAAAGGGAGTGAAAGAACGAGGACAAAAGTAGGTAGCAGAGAGGTAACGGATTAATTATTAAAGCTGAGCTGTGTCAGAGCAGACAGCTTCATCGCACTCCGTGAATGGATAAACACTGCACACGCTTCTTTGTCTGAGTGTATATGTATGTGTGTGTGTGTGTGTGTGTGTGTGTGTGTGTGGCATTGAACAGTGCTTGGGTCAGTACACTGGGACTGACAATAGATCAATACAGATATGGATTGACTGACAAGTCCGTATCGACACGAGACTAACGGATGGAGACGCTCTTAATCTGGACTCCCCGTTTCCTCTCCGAGTCTCTCAATTAAACTGACCCCAGAACTTTTTTCTGACTCAATCTGCGAGAGCCGCGGTGAAATTTATCCCGACAGATATCTCATCTCTTATTGATTACGACGGAGGAGCAAAATTGAAGATGAATTATCCGCACAAAGCTTTCCAAATTCAGATGCGGTGTGTGATGCCGCGGGCTCGCTAAGCAAACAATTTCATTACTGTGGAAAGACCAGTTCTTTGTTTCACTGTCAACAAATGACAGGCAGCACGTAGTATGATAATCGACAAGCACCACCCACTCTTGCTTAAGTGCTAATTATGCCATGTATAATGAAGTAGCAAAATGGGTTGTCACTCAGAAATACTATGCAAAATAAAGGGGTGTAGTTAGCTTAGTCGAAAGGCCTTTATGTTTTGGAGGAGCGCTACCATTAAGGACATTAGGGTTAAATTTAGTGGCAGGGGAGTGTTAGGGGTGTTCCCTGTCTTCTTTCTTGTACAGGATAATAATTATTGCTGTTTTTCACTTACTTTAATGCCTTTCAATTAATTTTTAAAAATACACGATGCTCAGGATTTTCTATGGCACTGAAGTCCCCGATTCTCTTTCTGTTTCTCTTCCATTTTGATTCCGTCCCTCCTCCTCCTCCCCTCAGTCACCCCATCAGTTCACGGCTCCTCTTTCTTGCTCCTCTCACTTCCTGCTCATCTCTTTCCTGACCTTTAACCATCAATTCATCTCTTTCCTTGCTGAAAACAGCCACACTAATGAATATGTTCTGCCTGTCACTCACACATGAGTGGAACTGAGGGAACGCACAAAATTGTCCACATATGCACACACACACACACACACACACACACACAAAGCATCTGTGCAGCTTCAGTCCTCCTCTGGAGCAGCAGTATAATACAGTCATTTTAGGCAGCGGATCAAAGACACACTAGATCTGTCTGTATCTGTCTCTCACTGTCCGTCTCCATCTGTCTGTTTTGTGATGTCTGAAAACACAGGTATTATTTATTATTCATGGGGACTTCTGCAAATTTTTGTATCATTGCGTCTATCATTGCATTTTATATCTGCCCAGTAAAGCTGAATGGAGGGGGAAGAAAATCCAGGCAGGATGACAGATAAGCATGTGTGTGTGTGTGTGTGTGTGTGTGTGTTTGATTGTCTCTTAACTGGTGTACAGTGTGACTCTGCTCTTAATCTAAAAAATTAAGACTATCAAGCTTTTTAAATTAAAATATTTAAAACCTCACATTCAGAATCATGAAGGGAAATCTAGTAATAATTCACGATGACATTTTTAACTAAAAAGTAATAATAAAAAAATCAGTTTAATTCAGTGACACTGAGCCTTTGCAGTTCACAGCCATCAGTTACTATGTTTGCATGCACACTAATATTCCACTATTGCTCCGAATATGACATTAGTCTGAATCTGATATGGGTCATGTAAACAGAATATTCTGTTTGGATATTCTGAATTAGACCTTTTTAAAAAATTAAGCAGAAAATTAAGCATAATTTTTGGGTTTTGGGAGCAATCTTTGGACATGTATACAGTGCATTTGAACAACTCACCAACAGTTTGCAAGGCTTACTGTTAACCATCATGAAAGATCTTGGATTTCAACAGTGTTTTTGGAAATGCACAAATATTACAGTTTATTGTTTCAAGGTGGTTGAAGGATTGAAAGACGGAGGCTGTGTTCGCACGGTTGAACAGTTTCACCACCAGTGGAAAAAACCTTTTTGTTGACACAAAGAAGCAAAATGGCACAAGCAGCTCCAGCTGTTCCACTTTTCCATAGTATGACATAAACAGCATGCTAGGGCATACCAATCAGAATATGCATGGCTCCATGTGGAGGGGAATATTATAGTTGTCATTAGCCATGTGAACAGCTTCGCAAGGGATTACTTTTTCAGAATAAGTGCTAAACCTGGAATATTTTGTGCATGTAAACATAATCATTGTGTCTTTTCTATTCAGGCTTAGTAACTTTCCTAATTATGTAAATGATAAAAATGGGGAAATAAACTAGTATAACATGTAGAATTACATATAATGAGAGTAAAATGCAGCATTACCCAAAATAATTAACTAGTTGTCCATTTTTCTTGTGCATTTGTTTGGTATTTCTCTGATCCTTGACAGGACACACACACATAAACACACACACACACACACATACACATACACACACACACACACACACACACACACACACACACACACACACACACACACATATATATGCAGAATACAGCCAGTAAATAAGTGGTCTGGTTTGAAAAACACGTAAACAAATACATATTCAAAGTGTTCAAATGCTAATCATACCAATTAGTGGCATTTTGAAAGAATGAAGACTTTGCTTTGAGGCATCAAGTCATTGTAACATCCTCCCATAATGCAACATAAGCATAAGTGGTGGGAGGAGGGGAGGTGCAGAAAAAAAAAATCCACTGAAGGGAAAGGAAAGATGCTAATGAACAGTATACAGGAATGTAAATAAACACTCGCAGAGAGATTATTCTTAGTGATTAATGAATATGTACAGGCATTTATTATATAGCGTAGAGGAAACAGACTGCAGCCTGGCTCATTAGAAAATAAAGTAATTACTCCCACCGTACATAAGAAGCAGGGGGAAGAAAACATAAAGTGCACAGATGAGATGGGCAGGTGGTAAAGAATTCGCATTAAAGAAATTGAGAAACAGAAAAAGAGAAAGGTGCTCTGTAGTAAGATGAAAGTTAAGAGTGGAAGGAAGTTCTGACAGACACCCCCTTTCTTAAAGTCCCTGCCATAGAAACACACAAAAACACACTAAACCAAGAACACAGTGTCAACCTGCTCTCCCCCATCTACATCTGCAGGCTATTGTTTGCTATTTTTTTCCTGTCTTGTGTGCTGAATTATGCATAGGACCGGCGCCTGCCTCCAAACCAAACCAAATCACATCACAGCTCAATCTGACACATAAAAAACAGGTGAGCATGAGTTCTCTACCCACACACACACACACACACACACACGGTCACCTGACGGCTCAAACACAAAGTTATATGGGGGTTTAAGTGGTCTTTCCACCTCTGCAGCTGAACAGAAGTATGGCAGACAAACTAGCAGTGTCCGAACTGTTGGTACAATTTCTAAAGCCTTGAGGCATTCACCATAATCGCCATACATATAAGTGTATATGATACAAGATGCAGTGTGTAACATGTACACTAATAAATATATCAGACATTTATATTAAAGTGGAAGTGACCTTTCCTAAGGTGCATTTTTCCAGTTTTAATCCTGTGTCCCTGTGTTAACTGATCATATATCTCTTTCTTGTTATATGCCAAATATATGTCAAAAATCAGCACCAAAGCATATTTACACTTAAATCCCCAACTTTTCTCTTTTTCAAAAAACAGCTAAAAGTGTTTCAAATGTCTCATGACTCATCGTGCACTCAGGGGTATTTACAAAACTTTATCCACTTGAATGAGTTTTTGGGCGACTAGCTAGCCACACCGGTCTTATAAAGCTGCACCTCACCACTTATTGGTTGTAGTCGCTAGCTAATGGAGCAATATAGAGAGAAACAGGAAGAGATGCGTGTTGATATCAGTTGGAAAAAACTTTTCATTTCCAAAACAATGTGGCCAAAGTCTGATTCATTCACCTCCGAATTCACCCTCCTCCTGATGGAACAATGAGGGAGGTGCATGTGGAGCCAGTCTGCTCAGGAGTGAATTGCTGTTGCTCCGTGTTGTGCTAAATTCTAACCCTGCCCTTTTTGTTAGCGGCCCAATCAAATGCAAATGATTTGCTGTCAATCCCTGCTGTAATTGTACACAGCCTAAATATTCCGTTTCACTTGGAAATATGTCACAGAACAGAAGCTAATGATGGTTTAACTTGTTTCGTAGGGAGAGATTTGCACGTTTTGTTCTTCATTCATTCACTTTCTGTAACCGCTTATGCTGTTGGGGGTCGCGGGGGGGCTGGAGCCTATCCCAGCTGACACTGGGTGAGAGGCGGGGTATACCCTGGACAGGTCGCCAGACTATCGCAGGGCTGACGCATAGAGACAAACAACCATTCACACTCACATCGGCTCCAGGAAGCAGGAGTACCCAGAGAAAATCCATGCTGACCTGGGGAGAATATGCAAACTCTGCACAGAGGGGCTCCCCCACCCTGGATTCGAAGCCTGGATTTGAACCAGGAACCATCCTGCTGCGAGGTGACAATGCTAACCACTGCACCAAAGTGTAGCCACGTTTTGTTCTATGGCAAAAAATATGTCAGTAAATACCCCACTTATGAATTTTGAAGCTTTTACGTGTCATATGAAAGGCGGATGTGAACAAGTGGCTAGATAAGACTGCAGAGCATCATCTCACCGAACATGGCTTTACAGCCCTGATGGGGTGGGGATGAAGACATACAACTGTAGTACAGTTCGTTTATAGCCTAATTTTCACTTAAAAATCATCACACTGGTGTTTAAAAATACTGATCTATTGATACATGTCCATTACGGATATGTGAAACAGTTTCAATACAAATTTTCTGCAGTATTAATACACCAATACTGGCTGTGCTTTCTTGTGCTCTCTTTATGATTACTATAATCATTCAGCTATTCTCTGCTTCAAACCAAGAAAAGAAAAGCCATTGTCTTGTTATAGCCATGTTGCATTTTTTTTCTTTGATAAAAAAAATGTAGGTTGTATGCCCTTACTGGCAATTTTTTACTTTGTATTAAAACTGGTATCAAATATAGATTACTAGTTACTGTATCGAAGTTAGAAATGCCAGTATTCTGACAACATTATTGTGATTATCTTGCCACAGAGCTTATTTTCTTCAGCAATGGGAAGGTAATATCCCATTGACTTCTTGTCAAGGTAACCTAACTTTGTGTTTGGCCTACAAAAAAAATGTCATCCCTAAAAGTACCAGAAATTGAATTTCCTTTTTTGTTATCCATCTAGAAAAATGTCTCCTAGGAAACAAGAAGTCAAAGAATGACGAGAAAGGTTCAATCTTTCAGGGACCATCAACTTCACTGTTGATCACTAGATTTTTGTCCATTTCTTGCAGAATTTGCCTTCAAACATTCCACATTGCAATACTGATTGTGCATCTATGAGGAATTTGGCCTCAACACTAGAGCAATGATTACTATGTGGACATAACAGTTTCCAAGACATACACAAACGTCCAGTTGGCAGATACTGTACACCCACCACTTCAACACATACAGAACACACGAGAGAGTGTATGGCAGCAAATGGCGAGTAGTGTTGGTTTTGGCATTGTATTTGAGAGGAAGAAATCAATGCTGACTGCCGTCTGAAATGGTTTTCGCACACACACACACAAAACACACACACACACACAATTGCACAGTGATTTTCACAAGTAATATAGAAGAGGTGATGGCCTTGTGGGCAATAAGCCTCTTCAGCTCGGCTGTGGAAGTACGCAGCAGACGTTTCAAAGCCTCATCACACAGCAGAAATCACATGGCAGACACACTGATAGGCAGTCGTCACAAAGACAAACAGCTCCTGATTCCATCCAGTATGAAAGCTTTGCTGTACACATACCAATCACTGCTACAGATAATGATCTATAGACTTCAAAGGGACGCTGTGATGAGAGCGAAAAAGTGAGGCAAGAGGAAGTATAATAGATGGAGTTTGGCACAAAATGCCAAACAGGCAGCACACAGCTGTACCTCTCAGTGATTAAACTCCCACAGGCTGTGAGTACAAGCTAGAGCTGGGTATCATTTAGGTTTTATACACTCTGCTCATCAATTCCAGTTTCTGTTGAATCCAAACTGTTAGCACATTTCTACACCCGTGAGACATTTGTCACAAACTGAAGGCCAGACAACTCCAGACAACAAAGTGGAAGTGCCGATCCTTTTCATCTTGTTTGAATAGGACTGAAAGCACATGTAGAAAGCAAAAACTACTTTCATATTTTGCAGATTTAGGATGCCGTAAAAGGTTATTTTTCATGAATGTTATGATGTTTTAAGATTCTGTTTGGTTAAAGGAGAAATATGAATATTCTCCACGGACTACTGAAATATTTGCTATCTTTTACTTTGAATACACATTTAGCCGCTTCTCTTAAGTCATGACCACGACTGGGAGCATAGAAAATGCTTACACCACACTACAGTACACCCTTCATAATGTTGATGGACTTGATTAAATTATTTTCCAGTGGTGATAACAGTTCGCCCTTTAAGGTTCTCGCAACAGTCGGCTATATTGTAAACAGCATACACGTGAGTTGGTCCATGCATAATTAGCCATATGGACAGAAGCACAGGTGGTCCTAAGGGCCCTGTTTTTGCGGTGTGTCCCACACTGTTGGCCCTTGTCGACTTTTTTTCGTCCAATTTAGCATGTTGAAACAGTGTTGGATTTGGCAGAGTGTTTCAAACTTGTTATATATGGTAAATGGTAAATGGACCTGCATTTGCATAGCGCCTTTCTAGTCAGCTTTTTACACTACGAGTCACATTCACACACATTCATACACTGGTGGCCAAGACTACCATACAAGGTGCCACCTGCTACTTAGTTGTTTTTTTTAAGTCACTCATGCACCGATGGAACAGCCATTGGCCATTGGCCATTGGGAACAATTTGGGGTTCAGTGTCTTGCTCTTGCTTGCTTGATACTCGGCATGCAGACTGAAGGAGCCGGGGGTCGAACCGCTGATCTTCCGATTGGTGAACGACCCGCTCTACCTCTGAGCCACAGCTGCCCTAAGGATATAAATATCCTTTGTTCTTTCAACATCAGATTGTGGTGTTAATGAGCTAACTGGCTAACAAGTGTCTTAAATCTGCCCTGTCTGTCTTCTGGCTTCCCTTTTTGAATAACAAATACAGACTACCGCCACCTGCTGCTATTGAGAGCTATCTCCTGTCACGCAGGTGCAGAATGTATGTGCTAGCTGGCTGTTGGCTGTAGTCCTCGCTGTGTGTTCAGGTGCAGCTTTTGGCCGAGAAACAGATGACGTGAGAAGATGCCACTAGTTCTTTGATGGTCAGTTTTGTGAGCCTGGGCCTGAACTTGCCCTCAAAAATAAAAAAGCCCAATTGCAAAGCATGTGTTTTAACAAATCCTGTGGTTTATTTAATTTTGAATTCAGACCCGGTTCTTGATACCCAATCCTGCAGACACTGGGGGTTATGTGGCAGCTCTATGCTCAGGTCTCCATGGCAGGTAGATCTATGAATAGGCTATGGCACAAAATGGCAGCTGCTGCTGTAGGCTCTTGCATCCATGTGTACAGAGGCAGCTGAGGTGCAACTGGCATCTCTGTGCCGTTATCAAAGGAGACAGGCAGAGGAGCTGCTGTCCCCAGGGGTGTCGGCACAAGCAGGGCTGAACATCTCGCAGTCATTCTTACTTTTCCCTCTTTCTCTTCCACACTTCTATGGGTCCTCTCTCTGGAAATTCTCCCTCGCCGTCTCTCCATCTCCTTATCTCTCCATTTCCCCCAACACAGCTCCGTCTCCATCTCTGTTCTCGGGGGAATCCGCTGTTCCCCGCAGGCCTGTTTGTGCCTCTGCTGAGATGACATCCATCTTGTCAGGAGGGGGTTTCGTTGTTCTACTTCTCACCATCTCCGCCTCGTGTGCAACGTTACGCACTCCCATGTGCCTTCGCATATTAAGCAATGGCGTGTGTTCAGAATGAAGAGACAAGATAGCAGAGGGTGTTTAGCTATAAGTTGTATAGGCGGGGATGATTGAGAGAGATGATTGAGAGAATGTATCTGTCAAGCCTGTTCATGTTCAAAGGGTTAATGGGAAGCAAGAGCGTCGTTCCCTCTGGGCACTGCACCACTGGCTTCTACCTGGGGTTAAACGGATAGTGCAACGATTTATGTGACTGACAGCAGAGGAGTGGGAACATTTAGTTTCTTTTGGTTTGGCTATCCCTGGGGCTTTTTATACACCTACCGCCGCAAGCATTGCTGTCAGTGGTTCCATATTCCCAGTGGAGCTTATATTTGCATGTGCGATACTTTAATAAAGTCATTAAAGTTTCAAACAGACAAGTAGTTGTGTGGTTAACTTTTTTCGAGTATATTCCACTCGTTTTGACTTTACAGTAACGTCTGTCTGTTGTAGTTCCTCGCCAGATTTCACTCAGATTTTTAAACATGTTTGATTGTCTGAAGCCAGAATCCACTGCTGCACACTTTCAACTACCATTTGTGTAGAGCAATACTGCAGTATCCTCTCAGATGGTAGTCTTACAGCCATGCATCACTTGTACTGACTGAATTACAAGCACACAGTTACAACAGTTGGTCAGCGGATCACTGATGTTAGAAGACAGTGACGGAGCAGCAACAACAAGTATGGAGGAAGCTATAGCGGAAAATCCTTAAAGCGCCTGAGAAAGGCTTCTGGGGTTGACGCTCCAGATAATACAAAAACTTAGTGCTCATACAAAGGATTAAAGTCAAAATATTTGCTGGGGAAGATTGAAAGAGAGCGCTCTTCGGGATGGAGAATATAAAGCAAGCTAACCTGCAGGCAGATTTACGTGAACCCTAGGATCTGAGACCCGACTTGGGACTTGTACAGATTCAAGTCAACATTACATCATGGCCAGTGGGGTCCAGTTTAGGCCCCATTTTATTGCAATGGGTCCTAGAGGGAGGTCGGAGTAGAGCCGCTGCTCCTTCGCGCCGAAAGGGGACAGTTGAGTTGGTTCGGGCATCTGATCAGGATGCCTCCTGGGCGCCCCCTGGTGGAGGTGTCCCAGGCACGTCCCACTGGTAGGAGGTCCTGGGGCAGACCCAGAACACACTGGACGGATTACATATCTCGTCCGGCCTGGGACCGCCTTGGGTTCCTCTAGGAGGAGCTGGAAAGCGTTGCCGGGGAGAGGGACGTCTGGGGTGCTTTGCTCGTCCTGCTGCCCCCACGACCAGCCCTGCATAAGCGGATGAAAATGGATGGACGGATGGGTCCTCAGTCAACTTGGATTCGTGTCATGAAAACCCCTTTGGATTCTTTTGATCGGTGGACCCTTACAGACTAAAAAGATATAAATACTCAATGAATGGACACATATTGGACTTTGAGAGTGCTTCAAAGATAGGGAGTCACCCCTTTTTTGGTCTCTCTTGTTTACCATGCCTGTAAATCTGGCTGAATTATACTTTGCCGCACCCCAACTTTAAACCTATTCAACAGTATAACACAATGATGAAGTCAGTGAGGCAAAGATACAATATTATAGCATAAAGCATTCTAGCTTCCCAGCTTTTATCATACTTTTATCATACATCTCTATTTCACAGTTCCCCAGGTGGTTATATGTGCATGCATGCGATTGCATCCCAATCTAATGATGTTTTATATAAAGAGCAGCTCCACCACCCAGGTCTCACTATCTTGCAGCAAGTCTTGCTGTTTTAATCTGCCTGCCCCAGCAGTGGAGCGCTACCTGGCAACCCGTCCCTGCTCGCCACTCAGTCTAATCTGCCCGATCAGCATCCAACTGCCCGGACGCCTCATCCAGAATTCACAAATATACCCACAATTATTCTGCTCTGCTCCAAATAAGCAAAGTAGGAGCATACAGTACGACGGAGCAACAGTCAGAAAGGAAAAATGTTATCCAGGATCATGCTTCAAAGGCGAGGTGAGCAGATGCAGTCAGAGACGGGTATTATCTGTGGTTATTATCATTCATATCTGTGAAGGAACAAAAAGGGAGGGGAGGTGTTTAGAGGGAAAGAGTCTTGTCTAGGTGTCACATACAGACACAAATTTGGATGTTTTTGTCTGTGAGGGGGAGGATTGGTGCAGGAGAGACACCTGGATAAGGCACATTTCCATCTAAACTACAAGATTATATGTTGCAGGGACATGATCCACCAAGTTGTGTGCATGTGTGTGTGTTTGTGTGGCAGAGAAGAGAGTCTCAGTGATGGAATGATTAAATGTGTCAGTCAGTTGGTGGGTGGGCGAGAGAAAGACCAGAACAGCAGGTGAACAAGCAAGCTGGACAAAGCGTCTTGCTGTATCATATATTTAAAAGAGGCCCGATCAACATAATCCAGCTGTGGAAAAACACCAGGTCCTGAAATGTAAGCTTTCAATGAAATGGTGACACATTTGTCCACATGCATGCAATTAAAGTCAGATGAGGGGGAGCTGGGTCATTTTAGAGGATGATTTAACAGGACAACCTGCTGTATGTCAAAAACCACCTACTACCTGTTGGCTCTGACTTTACCACTTACAAATCTGTCAAACCTGGCATCCCACACCCACCAGGGGAGAGCGACTCGGGCCGAGTTGCTTAAACTGCTCTTGACAGCTGCTCGCTGACTGATTCTGAACACTCTTCAGGCCCAGTGTGCTTCAGCCTAAAGGCAGAGGCATGGTCTGATCACGACACATCCGTCAAGCCAGACAGACTCTGCCCGGAGCCTCGAACAAATAAAAACACAGGCCACACACACACACACACACGCACGCACGCACACGCACACACACAAAACACACACACACACACACACATAGAGTGGCTGACCCAAGTCTGCTGCAGGAGGTTGGCTGAGAAGGTGAAGAAAGACCTATCTGCCCTGACAGACTCGCAAGGAGAGCAAAGGCACGCACACAAACGCTTACATCTCGACATCCTCTTTTCTTTACTTCTGACATAGTGCAAGTCAAACATGTTGAGAGAGGTGAGCTCATACAGTACATACTGGGTTTGGAAAATGAAGTGCTGGAGGAGGTATTCAGATCCTTTACTTCACCAAAAATAGCAATACTGCAGTAAAAAACACTGCAGGGAAAAGTCAATATACACAAGTATTATTAGCAAAACGTACTTAAAAAAGTAAAAGTAGTATTTTACTGTTGTATTTGATTGAGGTGGAGCAAATCTGAGCTATTTATATGTGTCAGGTAGTTTAATATATAACAATGCATCATTTTTTTTGGTCAAATCTTCATTTAAAGTAAACTAGCACATAAAGCCAAAAAAATTAAAGTAAGTAGCCTCTTAAAGAATTCTGCTCTGAATGAGTAGAGGTTTATAGTAGCATGACATGGAATGCATGTAAAATCATCTCAACTTTGTACTTATAGAAGTATTTCACTGCTTAAAAGATGGTCTTTGAACTGGTGCTATATGACCAGAGGAAACAAGAGGAAAACAGCTGTGGCATTTGCTTTTGCTTGAGAGAAAACAATTCTCGTGTAGCAGTTAAACAGTGAGCTAAAATATATTTGGAAACCATTTGAGGTGAGAAATAGGCAATGCAGTGACAGAATCTTTGTTTATATTTGACAAGTGCTGCCTAGTTTTACCGTTTGTTTTGAGTTTGGTGTGAGTTTGATCTGTTCTGCATTTTTGGGTTTCCGCTGCCACGCTCACAAAAAGTATAGAAGTATAAACTGAAGCTCGAGCAGCAGCCCCAGAGCCAGCGAAAATCCACCGGATCCAGTGGATTTGAGCGTGCAGATGAGCAGGGCCCTGTTTCAGAAAGCGGTTATGTGAAAACTCATAGTAAGTTAACCCTGAGATGAGTGAAACTCTGGGTTTCCGTTTCAGAAAGAGAGGTAACTTAAACTCTGGGTCAGTGACTATGGTAACTGACTTTGTGAAACTAACCTGCTTGGCTTTTATACACAGTCAAGTCAAGTCAGCCCCAACCTTTACACAAAGATGTCTGCATATGTACCGTATCTAGACTTCTGAGATTGAGTCACCCCCAACTCAAATTCAAACCCCTGCATGTCTGGATTTTTGTCAGTAGAAGTTATTTAATTTTCCTTTTTTTTTCTGTGACTGTTGTTTTTTTTTTTTTAGCCAACTCTTACACAGGGCATGTTTAATGCAAATCATGTGTAATCTTAGTTTTAATTGTAAAAATCGGTAATAGAACATAATTCTTATACTGGAGGTCATTACTATTTCTAAGTGAGCTACAAAATTAAAGTGAGGCTGGGTACAGTCTGAACTTATTTTACTGGCATTTGACTCAGACTTCTTTTAAGATAAATGTGCACAGTCGACACATACATGCATGTAAAACCTCCATGTCCACTGGATTAAAATGGAGGCTCTGCCTTTTATTTACCTGTTACCATGGTGCAATGGTATTGTATCAGAGCTCCGCTGATGATGGCTTTTTTCAGTCAACATTCACTAACTCAACACAGAGTGAACACACTAAGAGTTGATTAATCTGACTCTGACGAGCTGCTCTGGAACCGAGAACTCAGAGTTTTCCATCTCAGGGTCAGTCAACTCAGAGTTCAGGGTTAGACTCAGAGTTTGTTAAACCTGCTTTCTAAAACAGGCTCCAGGAGATCTGGGTGCTGGTAAGATGGAGGGAAGTTTACCGCAGTTCATTTATACATTCTACTCACATTGTTATGATACAGAGCTGGTTGAAAATCAGTATAGAATCCCTTTCAGTACAGTACTTGAGTAACTGCACTGAAGTAAAGAATAAAACTCCTATTGTAAATGCAAAGACAGAAACACACAGTGAAGATGAAAACTTTGATGAATACTAAGATGTTGAAAAAAAGTGCAAATATACAGTCTTGCACAAAATATACTGTATATTTTGTTTTGAAGACAACTGTTTGGAAATGGTGTAAAAGAGGCGCAGAGAATGACAAAGAAGTGTGTTTGTGTCTTTGTGTGTACAGTGTTGGTCTGATGAGCTGAACTGTCTGTCACCCACCTACTGTTGTATCAGAGACGAGTACGCTGTCATTCACAAAGACAGCTGCATCTCCACACAACTTACTTTCTCTCTTTCGCAGCAGGATGCCGCCAACCTCGCCTCCCCTCCAGCAACAACCCTCGTGAAAAAAAAAACAAAAACAAAGATGGCACGAACACACAAACACAGCCGAGCTCCCTCAACAGTGGCACGATAAAGACCTCACAAAGTATTAGACGGAGAAAATGAGAGATGAGAATGATTTTGAAGTTTCAACTCTTTTTTTTTTTTTTTTTTTTTTTCCCTGTGTCTCCTCGTGACGATAAGAGTTTGTGTTTTCTCCTGTTTCTCTCCCCTCCTGGGTTTGGCAAAAGAAGTGCCTTTTATTGTGTGTGTGTGTGTCATCAGCTACCTCCAAGCTTTGTTTTTCTTCCTAACTGAACACCACAATTCCCTGAACAACAAGAAACAGCCTGTAAATCCACATACAGAGCACACATACTAAAGACCCTCAGAGTGCCTCTTCATAGACTCCAATTATAAGCCAAGAGGTAGGCAATTAAAATTCCCATCACAGGGTGAAAAAGCATCTTAAGTGGCTGGGCTATAGTCCTGAAAAGTAGCTTGATGACTCTATTCATTTGGTGCCTGCTGAAGCCTCACCTTCCCATCACTTCTAATTAAGGAGGCAAAGAGGATCCAAACGCCTCTATGCAAAGGGCTGGAGGCGGGGATGAGGGGAGAGACGGTAGAGAGGTGTGGAAAAAAAAAAGGGTATTAGACACGAAATGACAAAGTGGTAAAGTTTTGTACATTGACAGTTGAGGAGCTCTCATTCAGTGGAGGAATGGAAAAAAAACAAACAAACAAAAAACACATTAGCTGACCGCAGTTTGTCTCTGTCACGATGCAGGGAAGATGTGATCCCAAATTAACTCAGGCTCAAACTTGTAAATATTCAAACAGTCAAACTGAAGCGTGTACTCAGAAGTCAATCAGAGTTCTCAGGAAATGATGAGGTGTTACTAGTCAGAGTCGTTTCTGACTCTCTCATTCAGTTCAGCCACTCTTCTCATCATTCCAACATCCGAATGTTCTTTTTGCCTCAGTTACTTACTCCTCAAATGGCATATATACCAGGCAGTGTTGTAAAAGTAGGTAAGTACATTTATCCAAGCAGTGTACACTGGGCAAGTATGTTTACTTCACTTAACTTAGTATTTCCAATTTAATCTACTTTACTCTTCTACTTAACTACATTTTAGAAAGAAATACTGTTTTTTTTCTCCACTGCATTAATTTGACAGCTAGATTTTTTTCAGATTTTACATTGAAATAAGAAATTTATTTATAAGCCAATAAAAACAATACAGTGTTCAAGAATTTACCAGTTGTTCAAAAAGTTTTCGGTTTACAAAAAAAGGAGTAGCTCCCTCCTAATGTTCTCAGACAAAAAGGAAATGAAAAACAAACATGTTATAATATCCCAAAAAATAAATTTAGATCCGTTTCAAAAAACTTTTCTCCTTTCCTAACCCATTAATATAATAATAATGTGCTAATTTCTGCAGAATGAGTACCTTTAATTTTGTTGCTTTAAGTAAATTTAGCTGAAAGTACTGTACTTTTACTTAAAGGGAAACCTCATGTTTTTGTGTCTTAGTGCCTAATATAACAGTATATAACAGAGCGCTGTGGCAATTCCTACGAGCAATTGTGCACGGTCAATTTACGTGCACTAAGGCCTTGTTTACACGGATTCTGATACAAATAAAAAGATTTTTATTTATCCTGTATGAAAAAAATTCCGGGTCTACAGTGAAAATAATATCCCTGCTTACACGAAAACGCAAAAACGGCAGCTTTTTGCTGCAATTAGCATGCCAGGCCAGTAGGTGGTGATATGCCATACGTCAAACACCATAGAAGAACGTTCTGTGCATGCAGTGATTTGTTTTCCTCTTGGCACTAGTGATAAAAACAATGATAAACTACATTTTAACCTTATGTAGCATAGTTAGCTGCAATGCGCTTACTAATATTGGGCACTGCAGACGTCTTGTGCGCCGATGTAGCGGCGATGTTGATGCAGCAGTGCTAAGTTCATTTGTAAGCTCATCAGTAGTCCCAAAAGTGCTAACAAAACGTAAACAACCCGGCATATATCCGCCATTGTTGTTGTGGTTCCCGGGGGCCTAATGGGCATGCGCGAACTGGGTTGCAACGTCATTGTCTTCCAAAATCTCCGTCTATCCTGTTTACATGTCTCCATAGACACGGATATTTTTAAAAACATTCACTTTGGAGGCCGTTTTTGAAAATCTCCGTTTTCGTCGAGAAAAACTTCGGTTACGTGTAAATGATAGGTGCAAACGCAAAGATATATACCTGTTTTCAGAAATATACGGAACCATATAAACAGGCCCTAAAAGTATTTGTTTTTGTCACTGACAGGCTCAATTTGTTATTTTAAGTGTCTAACAACATTTCGAAAAAGACCAGAGATATAAAACATTTTTATTTACTTTTCACAGATCCGGTCTGTTTGTTATTGTGACCAAGTCTCACTCAAGGAGAGAAGAGTGCAAGGAAGAGTTTGTCATGTTGGAGTAAAGAAAGCGCAGCTTAGTGTTACCTAAAATATTTTCAATGTCATGGCTGAATATTCAGCTGATTTCAACAATGTGGTGAAGTCCGTGAGATTTTAGAATGAGACTTCTCCTGGAGCAAGACTTGGTTACACACAACAAACCGGATCAGCGAAAGGTAAAAGAAAATGTTTCATTTCTCTGCAGGGTCTTTTCTGAAATGTTGTCAGACACTTATGATAACAATCTATCAGCAGCAGCAACAAGCACTTTTAATTGAAGTACACTAACAGTGCACAATTGCCTGTTTTGCTGCTGCTGCACTCTCTCTTAATACTAGACCAATCTAAAAAATTGTTGTCTCCATTCGTCATTTAGACACAGAAACGTGTCAATAGGGTTGAGGTTAAAAAATACTGAAGTAGGGTTTTAATTGCAGGACTTTTACTGGAGTGGAGTAATGGAGTACTTTCAAATTGAGCTATTGGTGCTTTGACTTGCGTAAATAATCTGAGAACTTCTTACACCATTTATTCTCCCACATTCCCTCCAATTTCTGCTTCCCTCAACTTTACAGCTTTATTCTCCAGTTGTTACACTGTATATCTTGTGCAGCTCGTCTCACCTTTTCTCGCTTGCCTCTGCACATCTCCTGACTCTTTATGTTCCTCTTCTGTTTCCTGCCTTTTATCTCAAGACCTTACTGTCCTCTCATCTCCTGACTTCTATCCACACACAAGAACTTGTAAATGTACCAGGTAGCTGCAGATAGTTCAGACAAAAAAAAGTTTCAACTGTGTGCACAATATTTTTTGGGGGGGAAAAAAAAAGAAAAAAACATGTATTCTTGCTTTTGCTCTTCACCACATGCCTCCTTTCTCCTGCACCCAGAAGGCATTCTGCTCACAATGCTACACCGCTCACCTCTCTCCCCATCCCTCCACTTCTATATTCATCCCTCTCTCCTCTCCTCCCTTTATGCATCCACCTCTCAGGCCCATGTAACTCCACGGGGACCAGCCATCTAAAGCCCAGCCAGTAATCCTCTCAGGATATTGAAATGCCAATCCTTCCTCCTCCCTGACCCGCACCTCCACCCCATCTCTACAGCCTTCCTGCAGCCCTCTCTTCTTCCCTGCCTCAGCTAAAGCGCTTTGGATGTACCACTGGGGGCCAAGACATTCAACCCAAGTGTGTTCTGATCACACACACACACACACACACACACACACACACACACACTGAATAGATGCCGAGGAAAGAAGATGTCATTATCGCATCTCTTCTTGCTCGCACACTAATCAAGCATGAAGCAGTGCACAGAGCGCATTGCATGCAAGCACGGTAAAGCACACACATGAAAATGTCGGCATACATGTATGGCCTGGTGCACTCAGAGCTGACACTCACGCACACACATATACATGCGTCCCTAATCCACAGCTGGATAAGGGGCCCCATGAGCCCTGGGCAAAACTGATCCCCCATTTACCCAGCCCATACCCCGTCTCCTCACGCAACTCCAGTCATGTTTCTATCCCCCTCTCTCCTCTCCTTTTATTCATCCGCCCATCCTTGACACACCACGCAAAACTCCCCCCATTCCCCTTGGTGGCCTGGAGAGTCCTGATAAAAACCATCTGTCTGAGGGAAATCCACTCCTCCGCTGTGCGTGTGCAAGCATTTGGTTCGAAGGGATGCTTTTAAAGAATTCAATTTGTATTTAGTTTTAATGGAGGGCTTTAATGTGACTAGATTTAAAATGCTTTTCATCCACTAAGAAGGAAAATCTTAGCGTATGCATAGATGTAAATTGCCCCCCTGTGTGCCTATGTGTGTGTGTGTTTTCTTTTGGTCACAATATAGTACCTGTTTGCACCTTCTCTCCCCAACTCAGTCAGTGCCCTTAAATCCTGAGGCTTTCTTACCCCTCCGCTGCCAGCTAACCCACACCACCCGCTGCTAACAAGCTTACCGTGCCCAGAAAAACAAATACAGTCAGAGAAGACGGGAAAAGAGTTGTAGAGAGGATAGAGGGAAGCAGAGAGGTGAGGAGGGAGAGAGGCCAGCTGTGATTATGCCAAGATAGGCGGAGAGAGAAAGAGTAGATGGTGGGAAGAGAGGTTGTGGATGAAGTGGTGGGAGGAGGAGGGAGAGAAATTACCATCTAAGAATAGTGAGTTTATGGGGAGAGCAGGAAAGGATAGGGTGGAGGGAAATGAGGAAGGAAATAGAGGGTAAAAAAAGAAGAGATCAGAGCAGAGAGGGAAGGAGGAGGTAAAAAAAAAAGAGCAAAAGGTAATAAAGAGATGATGAGGTGAGCGGTGTGTGTGTGTGTGTGTGTGTGTGTGTGTGTGTGTGTGTGTGTGTGTGTGTGTGTGTGTGTGTGTATGTGCAGGTGCTAGTGAGTGTTAGCTTTGCTCCAAATCCCTGCTGCAGTATTCATAAAGGTCAGTGAGTTTTGATGGTGTAAAGTCTTGATGTGGAGGCGCGCACACATGTACGGACACAAGGTTGGGGTCTGTGCAGGGATGGGGGTTTTTTTTTCAGCTCTGTACCTGACCTGGCTGCACAGCATTTCCCATAACTGCCCGCTCCTGCAGACGAGCTACCCTACATCGCAGTGCACACTGACTCTGATTAACCCTGCTAATATTCTCTATTGGAAATCTATTGGGTTTATCCTGCAGCAAAAATGAGACCCACGGAGTCCTTATGGATTTAATTTGAGGTCGTATAGTCTAAAAGTGGACAAAAACGTTAGCAATCTGTGAGTCCCTCTTTAGGCTGAAACATACCTTCCACTGTGAATGTCTGCAGACAGTTGCTGTCACGTGAATGCGCACACGGTTCCACTCATAGTAATACTGAGGGTCTGCATCCGCTCCCAGCAGTAAACAGGAGAGCTGGGAGGTGAGCTTACAATCAATCTACTGCCAACATCGGGTAAAACTGAAACAATCAGATATGGATTAAGGATGCAATTTTATATAGTTTTTTTTTTTTACTACTGATTTTGAAAAATAGAAGTCTAACTGACTACAAGCATCAGTCTGAATACACACATCCAGAAAGAAAGAGAGAGATGAAGCAAGAGGTTGCACGAGACCAACTAAAATACATGTGCACACAGACTTCACACAGCCCAATCTCACTTGACCCTGAGGGAATCTGCCCATTGTGTAGAGCGGGCAAGAGGGTTTAGATGTCCTTTAGTTTGTTAGCTGTTGATCTGAAATATGCTCTACTGGTCTCGTGTGGTAACCGCCGGCCTTTTAACAAAAGCTGACACGCGACTGGTAAAGTCAGGAGAGGTAAGACAAGACACGCAGCAAAGTAATTCTAAAGCACATTTCAAAATCAAATACTTGCTCTGTCTCCCTCTCTGTCCCTCTCTCTCTCTCTCTCTCTCACACACACACACACACACACATACACACACGCAAGCAGCATTAAACACCCCACACCAAATGTCAGTCTAAATCCTCCCTGACACAGAAAGTCTTCTGAAACCCCTGCAAACACACTCCCCTAACCCCTTGTCCAATCCCTCTGGATGACACGGTTAGCGGGACAACTCACACCCTAATACCCCGTAATAACCACAAATCAACGCCATGGCAACTGCTGACAAGACAGACGGACAGGGAAGGGGGGAGATAAAAGAGAGAAAGGTTGAAAGAACTGTGGGGACGGGAAAAATAAATCACCACAGGTTTGTCCTTTTCTGATACACTGTCCCTAACCTTGGAGTTAAATCCCTTTAGGAGGCTGAGACGGCCACGTTGTAGCTTATTAGCCATGTTAGTGTCGGCCATACTATCACTGATAGGGCCGTATGAGCAGAAAACACATATTTGTGTCGAACAGTTGTCGAAAGCACGAGGCTTTGATTTATTTATTTTTTTTTTCAATTTTAAAACTTTTCATTTTCTTATTCCAGCACACACTTTCGCTTGTGGGCACACTTGCCAACCTGACAGTACCACAGCCCTCTCATGTTTCTTCCTAGAGTCTGAACTCTCACGTGTTCCTCCCATTTTAGGACAAATTTTTGCACCTTTTTTCTTTTTCATTATCACAGCCTGATCCTGGCACTGTACAGCCAGTATAAGCCCTATGACTCTAACAGTGTTCTGTTCCCTATCTGTTGGCACCTTCCCTCTCTCAGACCTTCCTAAGCCGTAAAGGGGCTCCCCGCCAGGCGTGTGTGAGTTGGATGTGACTGCCGGAAGACACCTTGTCTCCATGCTGACCGCGTTACGTATGTGAAAGTCTGATTGGACGCTCTTGCAAGGGGGTGGGGAGGTTTCTGGCGCAGGTCAAGCCTTTAGTGTGGTAGTGCAACCTTCCTTCCTCCTCCTGTTACTCTGCAGGAGTACCAGGATTTAGAATTAGTTTTAAATCACCAGATTGCAGAAAACAAAGTCTCTGAAACTCAAATTTTTCTAGGGGAGGAACCCCCTGACCCCCAACTTTGGTTTCGATATCTAACTATTTTTGAGTTCTCAGGGCTGGGAAGTCTGTTGTACGGTTGAGTACTGTGGCTCTCATTAACCCTCCCATGATAAAGGTGGAAGCAGACATTTTGCAGCTAACAAGCTTAGACAAAGCATCAATACACAATCAACCCTGCACATAGACATAGAGATTCCAAGTAATCCCGTGACTGGAGGAGAAAGTTGAGCATGTAGCAAGCTAAGAGTTGCAGACATCTTATACCAGCATTTCGCACACAAAACAAGGGTTGAGTGTTCTGTGTCTGCTGGATGTGTAAGAAGGCAAACTTTGCTACAACACCTTGCATTGAGCTTTTATTTTGCCTGTCTGGCCCCTAATTGTCAAATATTGCTCAATGCAGCGTTAAGTTAAAAACAACATTAGTGGAATGCACATATGTTGAATGGGGTAACTTAAGGCTAAAATGGAAAAATAAATTTGCAAAATAAATTTATGTTCCCTGTAAAATACTGCAGTCTCATATTCAGGAGAGCGACTATGATATCAACTCTGAACCATGTCACTGATGTTGTATAGCACAGAGATTGGGTGCATACTACACGAACATTAAGCCGTCCTTTAACCTCTCACTCACCCTATGTGGTCCAGATGTTACTCTTACATAACATTTACAGTTGGCCAGCAGGAGAATCTGGGTCACTGGGGAGGACACAATCATTATGAATACTCTGCAATCTCCTTAAGGCCATCATCTCTGTACACCAAGAGGCACAGTGTCAGTCACAAGCCCCACTTTCAACATATAAAAAGGTAAAAGACTGTATGCCAACCTTTAACGTCCTTTAAGTTCTAAAATGAGAGTCTATCAAAACAAACTGTTATAGCTCACTTACCTCAGAGTGCTGCTGCCATCTCAGCACTTACATATGACTAACGGTTCCCCATTCATTATGCAGCTCATTTCTCTAAGCTAATTTCCAATCAAAAACACGCTGCCATTCTCACTTTCTCATTGTTTCTCCATCACCTGCTTCCTTCACGCAGCACCTTCCAGTCCCTTCAGACTAATATTTATTTCAGCATTTTCAAATGAAGGATTTGCAAACAAACAGAGTAAACAAGATTTTTCAAAAATATGCACGGTAGGCATGACAGGTAAATGTATGTGCGCGATGCATTAGTGTATTAGAGAGTGTTTGTCAGCATCCGAGCCAGAGTGTGTTCTTGTACATTTTTTACTGTGTGTGTGTTTGGGTCTTTTCACACTTGAGCTCCTCCAAATAGTGCTGTTGCAGTGCTGGTTGACAGGGCTACTTGGCAAAGTGCTTTTCAAGCCCCTGGCTAATGGCCTGCTGAAGACTTCTGCTGATGAGAATGAGATCACCTCCACCGGGCGAGACATTTTGCTCTGTCTGCAATGATGGGCACAGTATGGGGAAGAAGTCTGTGTGGCCGTAAGCATACATACAAATGAAAATCAGTCTACCGGATGCATATTTGCTTTTGAATGCCTCTGCGTATGTGTGTACAGTACTGCATGTTGTTGATGTATGCATGCTGAGAGTCTACATAAAGTAAAGCGTATTCAAAGGTCACTGTGTGCATAAATCTATTTATGAACAGAAACATGCACAGCACCTGCAAGTGTGCACATGTATCCACATGGGGAATGTATATACTTTGTAGGTGTGTGTGTAGGCATGAGCAACCTATTTGCTGAATTGACAACTGCCTCCAATTATCAGAGGAGTCCCAAGGGGAGGCTGAGGGGAACCATGGCCACTGTGACAAGTGCGCCCCCACCCCTGCTGTACGCTCATTGTGTAAGCCAGCACAAAGATAGTGTTATCTTGTAGAGCTCGACAAACCAAGGCCATGTTGGTATAACTCGCTGGGAAGAGAGCTAAATGTACTTTTCATATTAACAGAAACTAGTCCATACCCACTGGCAGCTTTGTCACATTCTACCTATGCCAATCCTCAATGCCTATGTGCAGTTTCACATAGATTGACCACGTCAGTGAGTAGAAACATGTGGGACAGACAGAATGACTGACTGACAGAATGACACACTGACAGTTTCCGTGATTATGTACAGCATACCATACCATGACTTAGTCATGCCAAAAATTAGAAAAAAAACCCCCAAACATTCGGCCACCGGGGGAGCCACAGTCACATTTTAGCCATTTTTAAGCATTTTTCTGTTGTTATAGCGCCACCCAGTTGCCAATTAGAGTTAAATTTCTCCAGTCACCTTGAGGCATCCTGTTCTACATATCTACCAAGTTTAGTAAAATCTCTCTCTAGCGCCCCCATTTTTTAATGGAGGGGTCCCCTCGGATTATGTGAGGTCATATGCCTACAAAGTTGCGTGGTGATCAGTGAAACCGTTGAGATGTTATACACCTTTATGTGATGAGCCACGCCCTCCGCAATAATATATAATAGAAGCTCAGTTTTAGTAAGTTTTCCAACTTTTGCTAAGAGGGAACTTTAGATATTGGTCCCTAGATTACATTCACCGAGTTTCATGCAGATCGCTCAAACTTCCTAGGAAGAGATCAATTTTAAGTGTTTTTCAAAAAATTCAAAATGGCGGAAAATCTATATAACCGGAAGTTATGGGTTCTAAATTTGTTCCTCATGAGGAGAGGCATCTCTGTGCAAAGTTTCATGTCTCTACGACATACGGGGCATGAGATATGCCCATTCAAAGTGTGCAATTTCAATCGGTTGCTATAGCGCCCCTCTTTGGCCAATTGATGTAATTTTGCTTCATTCCCATCCTCCCATGATCCTCTACCACTATGCCAAATTTCACATGGATTGACCAAGTCAGTCAGGTGAAAAACGTGGAACAGACACACCAAAGACAGAGTTTTCGTCATTATATAGTAAGATTAATGTGTTTTTTTGAAAGAGGTCAAAGGTGCTATTTCCCATAGCTAAGTCAATATATTTTTTGTGTGAAGCTAGTTTTTAGACTGCCTTGTAGCAGAAAGATCATAGGCAGTTGTTACATCCAGAATCAGACCCAGTTTTGAAGATAATCTCTTACAGCCCGGTTTTAAACGTTAGCACAAGCTATAGCAAAACAGCACAGATATGGTATCTTAACCTTCCGGGAAAAAAAAAAAAAAAGCTAAATCAGTCAAATCAGCAAGATCCTCATGGACTTCCCTAAAATACAGCCTATGGCAAGATATTCAAATTGACACGTGGTGCAAGCTGATCAAAAATTCATTTTCAGCTGAGACATCCAAGTGTGCTGGTTTGTCTCATTTGAGTCAATTTGCTTCATCTTCTTTTTGTAAATGTAGTGTGACCTCATTCTTGCTCAGCTGTTGTTTGTTTCCTGACTGTGCAGACTTGCAGTGTTATTTAAAATGTAATATGTCCTTTTCCTCGTACCCGCTCTCATGTATGTGAATTTGTGTAATGTGTGTGGCTATTTTTAAAAGGTCAAACCAGGACTGACCGGGCAGGCTCGTAGACACGTTGACCTGGGTGTAGAACCTCTTGTTGGGCAGCAACTCCGACACTCCGTTCAAGGCTTCGACGGTGAACGTGTAGTTGGTGTTGGGGAGGAGATTGACCACGGTCACCGTTCTTTCCGTCAGGCCGACCTGCTGAGGCACAAAGCCGACGCTCGCCCCGCACGGCTCGCACTGCCTCAGGACGCACCTCCGACACCCTACGCTGTAAGTCAGATCCACCCTGCCTCCTGTGTCAGATGGTGCGGCCCACTCCAAGATCAGCGTGGACTGCTTCAGGGTGTAGACCAAGTCTCTAGGTGGGGAAGGGGGCCCTGGAGAGACAGGAGTAAGAAAATTGCATTTTGGTTTATTGTTAGAAGCCCTGGAGAATATATTAGTCTTTTCTGAGAACAAAGACAGACACAGAAATAGAGAGAGAGAGAGAACTAAAGAATGTGTGTTCCCATTTTTGTAAACATCAATACTTAATCAAACACATCCTTGCTTCTGCGATGGTTATGCAGCAATTGAAATTGACAAAAGGATGTTACACTTTGTCTAATCATGTCATTACAAGCCATTCTTTACTCTAATGTTGCACTCAAAGACTACTTCCTGTTACCCAGTAATTATCATCCCTTTAACTGTAAGTGTGAGCATTTCTGGAAAAGAGGCTCGTATAAATGTTGGTTTCAAGAGACTGCTCAAACATGGTGTTGCTGAAAGCTTGACATTTCTCACATTAATGATGGACTCATCGGATGCATTGGATATTAAGGTGTGATGCTCCGTTTGCACATTACGCTACGATAATCCTTCTTATCCAGGATTTGGTTATCCAGGATTTGGTGATCCTTCTTATCCAGGATTTGCTGATAAGAAACAATTGAGTTGATGAGAACCATTTGACCCTAATGGAAACAGGGCATTTAAAAATGTGGGGTGGTTGCTGGGTTACATGGGTACAAGTGGCACTACTTTTGTTTTGGCAGTGGGAGTCAGAAAAAACATTTATTGGATTGGGATGGAGGAGGGATTATTGATGATGCAGACAGACGGGAAAGGCACTCGGGAATGTGTTTCAGTCAGAAGTGACATTACCTTTTGTCTGAACATGTGCGGGCTCGAGCATGGATAACAAATTTGTCCATTATGTGCTGATGTCAACAGTGCTGCATGGAACAAATCCCCCACTTACTATCAGTAAATAAAGGTGCGCCGCCATGGAGAAGGCTTTTAACTCTCCTGGAACATCAACCCGATTTGATATGAGGGTTGTGATGTGCCAGAAGCATCACGAGAGTCTAAACTGCCTACTATACGGCTGTGTATGTCAAAATGTGTGGTGGGACGCTTGAGAAAAAAAATGAGACAATTATAGTGCCTCTCTGGATTATATTTGAGCTGTCACAAGCAATGAAATCATCCGTCTTTGGATCACTGTCTGATGCACAGGGCTTTTTATGAAATGTAAAACCTCAAGTGTTTTAAGATCAACCACCACATGTGATACAAAAGCTAAAATATACAGTGCAGTATTTAAAAGCTGAGTGTGTAGGATTTAGGGGGATTATTGGCAGAGATGGAATATACCATATCGAATATGTTTCTTTAGTGTATAATCACCTGAAAATGAACACTAAAGAAATTCCAACCTGGAGAAGTTTCAGCTCCTCACAGCTAGATGTGACGAACCCTAAATCCTACACACTGCTCCTTTAAAGGGCTGTAACATGTCACACTGGAGGACTGTATCTCATCACGAAGTCAGTGTCCTGAATGACCTGCGCCTTTTCCTGCAGGTCCCTGCACACTCAGGCTGAACAGAGCGAAGGTCCATTAAAGGCCATGAATTTTATATGTGTCCCTGTATGTGTGTGCATGTGCTGTGTAATGAATAAGTGAAGGTGCGCTGCTCTGTGCGTGCTGTCAAACACGTCACATACCACAGCTGCGTCCCGCTCCCAGACACACGTGGCGCACAGAGTTACATAAGCCCAGAGAGCATTCGGAGTGTGAACACACACGTACACACACATTTGATGCAGACACAGCTGGGCCTTTTATTTCTCCTCTCTCTCTGCTATAGTGCGTTCTCGGCCTTGTGCTGCCTCTTTCTCTTGAAGTTTCCCTTTTTTTCTCGCATCATCTTCAAATCTGAGTTATTAAAGCCTGACCTCCCCGACTCTCTTGCCCCCTCTCTTTCTCATCTTTTGCCTCCTTTCACTCTCCATCTGTCTCTGTCTTCCATCTCCTTTTCCCCCTGTCCATCCAAATGAGTCTGTGACTCCCTCTCTGCTGCTGCTCCAACATACTGCATCATGGCAAATCAGAACTTGCTCTTGATGTGGTGTTTACAACAGGGTTTCAGTGGTATGAGATTTTCACGGTGCGATGAGGGGGACAACACTTAATATTAATGAATCCTAAAACCATTTTTTAGTAAGTATGTGTGAAAAATCGAGGAGGGTCGATCTGCGGCATGGGGCGTAACTGTTACGGCACAAGAATGCCTCATTGGGCGGTTTTGCAAAGCATGCTGGGTATGACAAATCAATGACAAAATCTGACAGGCTTGCAGTTTGTAGATACCCAAACATACATGGTATGATAAACATCGATATTAATACCATGGCATAGTGTGAATCTAATGTTGTATTCATGAAGATTTTCGTGCATGCCTCCACTGAATCAGGAATCCAAAAATGATGAAAATTATTGAGGAATTGGAGTGAAAGGAGTCCGCCTTTAAAAACAACAAAACTTTCTCAATACATCCATTCACTAACTTGCACAGCTTGTGCAGTATAATCCAAGTCTCATTTCATATCCCAGTTGTATACCTATATATGCAGGACTTCCTGAACAGGCAGCCCTTTCCAACGATGCGCTCTTAAAGACAGATTCTAGTGACAGAAACAATAATTTTACCTCACTTAACGCAGGAGTTGTTGTGTACCACTGCCTCAATCAGTTAGGTTGTATTTTTAGCCCCTTTTACACTGCCAGGTTTTCAGTGAATGTTGGGCCGTTTTGCCGGCAAGCTGCGAGCGTTTAGACACACAGAGCCAGACTGGCGAGTTGATCCGAGGTGCCCAATTTTCCGCCGCGTAGGGTAGACATATTGGTGGAACCTTTTTGGTTTAAAAAGAGCGAGGCGGCCTTCTGCAACGGGAGGGGCTGTTGAAGACTTGTGGGAGGAGCTGTTGATGACACTGCACGTGCGACCCACTGGTGGTGGACTAACAGGAAACAGCTGATAGCAGGAATGAGCATGGGCGAAATGCAAACCACCACTGTAAAGATGAGCAACTGGGGAGACAAGGAATTGTGCGGCTTCGGTGCCCTCGCAAACGAAGAGGCCATTAACCGTCAGACGACAGGAACGGTGAAGGACGGGCCGACTTATGAGAGAATCGCCGAAGGACTGACCAGCAGCGGCTTCCCTCAGAGTACGTCACTTTCTATGTCACATGCTGAGCTACACGTTTTGTTACTTGCTCACTCCCTCCATTTCGCCGAAAAAGGCGCATTCTGTATAAACAAAAGTAGGCAGGCGGCATTTTGCTGCACTCCCTGATTTTGTTTTTATACTGCCAATGCTGAACGAAGGCCGATTGGGCTTTCCTGCAAAATTGCACAATTCCTATTTAAAAAGGGCTGATATGTGACTTTGGTGTTTTAAAGAGTTGTTCAGATTCAGCCCTTTCACTTCAATATATCAAGAATTTTCTCCATATTTGGATTCTTTGTTCACTGGAGGCATGCAAGAAAAACAAAGTCTTCTTCTTGAATCCAACATAGCACTGGGTGAGTAATTGCAAATGACCACTTAGGGGGTGAAGTATTCCTTTACGATGTATTGAAGCAAATCCAAACCTGCTCTTGATGTTTTTTTAGACTAATGCCATTAAGGCCTATGAAAAGTCTGCATTTATGTATTTCTATAAATCAGTAGTTAAAACTGTTGTGCTACAACTCCATCCTTCCTCCTGGAAGCCATCGGCTCCCACTGTTTTCAGAAATCCATTTGCAGAGACGCGCATTGCCAAACATTATGCATTACTTTAAAATATTTTCTTTCTTTGTAGTCGTAACAGTTATTATGCTACAATGATTACCATTGCAGTCCTGTCAGCAGTAGCTCCACTCTGCCAAAACTGACTACATAGAAATATTTGTGTCCCCAGTGAAACATTTCCTTTAACTGTTTCCAAAGTTTTACTGAGTCTTCACTGCCACTAGGAATATTCAATAATGCGCTGTAATGGATGATTTGTAAATAGTCGTCACTAACGATGGTAATTAGTCATAGCGCAAAGTATTACAAGATGGCTCTCGTTTGAAAAAATGTAGCTAAGTTCTATCACCTGTTTTGAAAGGATTTTTCATACAATAAAGCATTTGTTATTTCAAAGAGAGAGCTGTCGTGACCGCAGCAGGCTATAGGTACTTCAAAGGCATTAATGGCAGAGGGAGAAGGATAAAGTTACACTGGTATTATTCCTTAATTGCTGAGATAATAAGGTGCATTTATCAAATATCATACATCTGGAGAAATCTCCCTTTTTCTCTTATTATTCTTACAACTCCAGATTTATCAGGCTTTCTCTTTCTCCATTTGCACCATGTGGTGGATTAGCCAAATCTGGGGATGATCATAATTACCAAATCAATAGTGTAATTAATGTGGTCATTAGGCTGCTATAAATGTTATCACACTGGGATCAGAGAGCTCCGCGATCAATATTGTAATTACACCCCTCCATCACCGTTACCATAAAAGCTATATGACCACACACTCACACATACACATGTACACACAAGCGAATGTGAATGTATACAAACACAGACCTTGTGACCCAACTGTTTTACCGCCCTGAGTGCTCACAGGATACAGAGCCCATTATTCCTCCATCTAATTACTAAGCTATATCAATGGGCTGCTCCCCCACGCAGGAATCGATAGGGCTACCCTGTATGGTCTTTGTCTTACTGGCCTTGTGGTGCATCTTTATTGGAGAAGAATTCAGTATGTGAGAAGGGGCGAGAAAAGGTAAGAGGTGACGGATGAACGGATAATGCGCGGACATTGGGGATGAGATCATAGAGTTTGCCGCTTGAGGATAGAAGCATGAGATTTTAGTTTGACACAGGGAAGAATAATGGGGTGATAACGCACATGGATGAAAGGATGAAGAGGAAGGAAAATGTGACGAGGCAGTTGGTGGAAAGAAGAGCGATGAGTGGCCGAGTTACGACGACAAAGAGAGAGGGAAAGGAGGGACACGTGTGTTTAGGGGTCAAAAAGGAAAAGTGGCCGGGGGGTAGAAAAAGATGGGGAGGTCCGGTGAAGGGTTGGGTAATGGATGTATAGCAGGAAATGGATCTGTAATGTCAGGATAAAAAGTGGAGGAATATGGAAAATGTCCAAGGTTAAGCAAAAAGATGGAGAAAATGGGGCGACAGGCTTTTTGGACGAATAAATAATGTGGGCCTAATGTTAGGAGAGATGGCAGGAGGGATGAAGGATGGGTGAGTGATAAAAGGGATAAAGGTTAAGAGGCAGAGAAAATTGCTGCAGTGGATGGATACATAATGTGTGTATACTATTAGATGAAATAGAAGGGGGTGTAGCTAGAGGTCACGAGGGGGGGAAGAACTAAAAACTAAAATAACATGTATGATCAATGATGATCATACATGTTATGATGTTTTCTCTATGGAAGATTAACTCAAATAATTGTCAAACAAGGACTGGATTCATCTGATGTCCTTAACCTCTACTACATCTTAAACATAATTCAAAATAAAGCCTTACTTTTTAAGTCTATCTCAAACAAGACAGCAAATGTTCAGTGTTTACTGACGCTATCAGTGGAAAAATAAGAAAAAGTGACATGTGTTTGAGTGCGCACATTCTTTGAGCTTTTAGCTGTTAAAAACTCTTTGACCATCTTGCAACTTTATAATCAGCAGAGCAACACAAGGCATGAATCCTTTCCCTTGCTCCAGGGATGATTAAAGGAAACATCTGACGTGTTTTCGGATGGATTTTTCTACATGAAAGGAATGCGATATTAGAGGAGGGGTGTGAGGTGAAGGAGAGGTGAAGGTTGGGTGAGATGAGACATGGAAATAGGGTGATGAGGAGGAGATGGGGATGGGAGAATGAGGATAGATGGCGAGACAGAGACTGGAGAGGTGGGTGCAGGTCAGACAAAGAGATGATAAGATGGAAAAAAGGGGGAGGTGGATGAAAGGATGCAGGGTGAAGGACGGGTAAGAGTGGTCTTTAAGGATAAAGAGGCAAGGGCAGACATATGAAAGGCTGATGATTAGCTCAAAAACATAAAAATTGCTCTCTTGAGCTAACCAAAAGGCAAGGAATCTCTGCCTATCTGTCCTTGACATATCTTCAGACTGGTTCATCTGATCTCCTTCACACTTGGCGGGTGTATTGCTGAGGACCCAAGGAGGTGCATTGTCTAAGTTGGTGCCATTTGGACACACAAAACGTTCAATATTAATAAACTTGAATAAGTAAATGAATCTCACCACGTGTATTTCACCATGTTTCTTAATGGCTGCGACTTGGGTTGTGTTCTTCGCCATGGTAAATAATAAAACTAGTAACAATACCATCCACAAAACACACCCACTAATAAAATCTACGCTCGATTTTAGAGCCACACTCATGCGGACTGAGTTGGATGTCTTTACCTTCATCCCATGTGTAAGCTTGCCATAATGTTACTAACTTATGAAACTAATAGCGTTCCCATTGGCAATATATCTTTGCTAATTTAATCAATTATCTACTTAATTGCTGTGGTTATGTCAAAGCAAGCAACTAATATGCTTATTTAAAGAGTATTTCACACGTTTCTGACCATGAGTGGCTGTGACAGAGTGTGTTTCAAGGGCAGATTCAGTAATTTGGGGATGTTGCTTTACTTTCACCCTTTGGGAGCGATCACACTGAGAAGAAACGCCAGAAACGCGATGCCAGTAAAACCATTGTTTTCCTATGATACCGCGCGTCTGACCGGCATTCAAGCGTCTTTTTAGACAGGCGTTTTTTCCGGCGTCTTTTTAGACGCACGTTTTTGTAGACGTGTGTAGACGCTGAGAAGTTAAAATATTTTCAACTTTATGAGCGTCAGACGCCAGTAGCACCATTCGTCATTGTCGTCATTGGCCCAGGCAGCCAATCAAATCCTCCTTTCTGTTTTGTTGTGTCAGTTAACGTTACGGCAGTTTGGTCAGTTACGGCATTTTACGGCAGTTACCAGCGACAGACAACACAATGCAATCCGAAGACGAGAAATTTATCCTGACAATATTTGATTTTTAAGAATTATACAACACACGCACACCTCAGTACTTGAACAAACGCAGGAGGAGACATGCATGGAGCTGTGCGAGCAGCGCAACGAATTTGTCTGGTGAGTACAATGTAATTGATGACGATGATATCGTCGTAGCAGCTAGTTAACTTTCAGACAATGGGATATGTGAGAGGGCTGGTGACCTTATTTCGTAGTTCACAGTTTTTGTGCTGCATTTTTATGTATGAAAAGTGCCATATAAACAAAGTTGGATTTGATTTGATAGCTCGTGATAGTTTCATGTAAGCTACTGTCTCTACTGTCTTTGAGGGAAACACTATATTCAAGGGGAGCCATAGGGAAATGACAGGAGGTGTGTGTGTGTGTGTGTGTGTGTGTGTGTGTGTGTGTGTGTGTTGCGCACGCACCCCCGCTCCACAGGCGCTCTTTACTGTTTTTTTTTTTTGTCTAGTGCGCATTGAATAAGCGCTTCCAGCGTTTCAAGTGTCTTTGAAGCGTCCGCGTCTCTAGCGTCTCATTTCTGTGTGATCGCCCCCTTTCTCTAACTTTTTTTCTGAATTAAAACTTCGAATTTTTTTAATTTAATTTAATGTTTTGAATTTATATACTTTATTAATCCCCCTGAGGGGAAATTCAATTTTTTCACTCTTTTTGTCATTAACACACAGGTCAGAAAGACACACACATGCACAAACAGGACCTATACATGCACAAAGTCGAGAGATGTCAGAGTGAGGGGACTGCCTTGGTCAGGTGCCCCGAGCGGTTGGGGGATTCAGTGCCCAGGAGGTGAACTGGCACCTCTCCAGCCACTAGTCCACGCTCCATATTTGGTCCGGACGGGGACTCGAACAGGCGACCCTCCGGTTTCCAACCCAAGTCCCTATGGCCTGAGCTACTGCCGCCCCTTAATAATCATTGTAAAACTAATAAAACCACACTTGAACAGTAAATGTCTTACATTCAGATTTTACTTAGAGTGAAAGAAAGGCAATTTCAGCACAATCTACTTTAATTTAATTAATAATAATGCATCATATTTTAATTGTTATATTTTGTAAGTAAAGTCTGAATGTGCAACGTAACCAGTTTATGTCAGGTAACTGAAGTAGTACAATGCTTTCCTCTGAAGTAGAACTAAAAGATCACAGTAACTAGTATACCCTTTAGTTGCAAGGTTTTAAAGTGCTTTGTGAGGCTTTTTGTAACTAAGTTCGGGGTACAAGGACTTAGAGTAGCAACAAAATTCAGTGTTTTTCATAGCTAAAAATCATGATAACTCCAAAGCTGTTAGGGCCAAGACCCACTGAAGCATGGTTTTAAGTGTGAAGCTGTTTTTATGAGCGGCTTTCGGGAAAGCTGCAAGCAGCAACAACACAGGTCAAACTTTGGCCCGTTATGATTAGGCATGTTTTGAGCAGGCACAGCACTGGTGCAAAGATAAAAGGACATAGTGCACAAGTGACACTGTGTGATAGTCACTGGTAAAGGGAAAAGGTGCAGTTTATAAAGATCTCTTATCATATTACTTGTGCATGGTGCTGAGGGTGTGTCCAGCGGGGTTCTGAAGTGGTCCTCCTCACACACACACACCACCGATCCCTCCTCCTCTGCGACACTGTTGGCTGGGCAGGGAAAACACTCCTGCTGCCTGGAGGACATCTTGTAGGAGCCACGGGGACACGCTGGAGAAGAACACACAGAAATATACTACATGAGCAATTTGATACAACAAGTCCTACTTCCTTTGTCTTAACAAGAGAAATCCCACTGAAAGTCCTTTTTTGTACACAGGGGATGAATACATAAATCACACATGGTGCAAAAAACATTTAGAAGCATTAGATAGCAGAGAGGTCAATAAAAAACTTCAGCTCTGTAGAAAAATATTTAAAGTTTTTTTTATATAACTTTTGCACTTTCACTTCTTTGCAAAGAAGCTCCAGCACTCCACTAAGCACAGCAGCTTTTGAAAGCCAAAGGAAAAAAAAAAGCTCTAATCTCTCTTTCAATTTATGAGAGAGCAAATTAGGAATGAATGCAGAGAAAAACAAAAAGGAAGTGGATCCAGAGGGAAGTACAGATGAGATAAAAGATATGATTAGGAGAGAAAAGTAGAGGAGACTTTGGCTAAATCCATCTGACAAACACAATTCTCACATTACGTGTGATCAGTGGCCTTGGCAAATGGCATCAAAGGCTGCCACCGGATTGAACCAGCTAAGCAAACGAAAACAAGCCGAGGCAATGTGCCGGCACGCAACTGCAAAACCCCAAACTTAATTTTGTTGTTGTCTTCCACATTTCAAACTTTATCTGCTAGTTTTCTTGTCACACATCTCCCTGTACAGTCAGTGATACCCGACAACTCCACATGAGAGAGAGAGACTATGAAAGGTGAGAATGTGGGCGAGGGTGATAAACACTCATGACCTTACATGTGCAGCACGCAAGAATACAAACCATGTAACAGAAGCTTATCAATGCATGTGTGACAATGGGCGGTGCGTAAACAGGCACTCACAAACACTCAGAGAATAAAACAGGTTATTTTACACTCTCCCTGTATGCAGTTTCATTTTCCACTTGCCGTGCCTTTGTAGCAGGTGATAATGGGTGTGAAATCAGGCAGCCAGCTACCGCTCAATGCTCTGCTCCCCTCTCTTCTGAGACTGTATACTAAACAGCGGGTCTACATTAACAGCTCTGGGACGCTCGCTCCCTCTTTTCCTTTCTCTCCTCTGCGCTCTCTCTATTCTCCTAATACATCTGGCTCTCTTATTCCTTTCCCACTCTTCATGGTTTTCTTTTCTTCTCTGTTTTGTATTCTCCCTTTCTCCCCTCCTCGTCTCTCTTGTCTTATTCCCTCAGTATAACCCTCTCTCTCCCTTCTCCAATTAAAAACACATTACCTCCAACAGGCTTCGGTTTCCATGCATTAACTCCCACAGTTTGAGTGGTAAGAAGGGAAAGCTGACGTTGAAATGACTGAGCAAGTTGTTACCATTGCATTATTCAGCTATGGCTTCTGTTAGGTATTTTCTGATGGTGAACGATGGACTTTTAGCCTCACTGATCACAAGTGCCTGCCACTCAACACTAAGACTACGTTAGCCAGTGTGCAGTTAGCGTCGGGCTGGGTGATATCTTGGCACTGAAATACTGTAGCGTTGATTATCATCGCTTTCACAAAATATTTATTTAATCGGATTTTTTATAAATAATCATCAGTCATGTGGATATACAACCAGTTCTCATTCCCAGGTTGTCAAATATTGACACTTTGTCGTGCTCCTCACGTCTGGGCCACACTGCTTGTGTGAGCAGTGCATGTGCGTTGTGGAACCTCGTTTTTTTATTTTATTCTGGCGCTTGTGTAAACAGATTAGATGTCCACGCTGCCCACATGAGCAGTGCTGCTCAGGTGCAGCTCAGCAGCGGAACATTAGAGAATAGCAATCTCACCTAAAAATAAACACAATAATGGTCCTTTGATAACTGTATTGACGTCATTATTGAATGTGTGTGTTATTGTATTGACCTCTTGGTACAGTTTCAATATCTATATCTGTCACAGGCATGAAAAAGTATAATCTTTTTAAATCAAGCCCTCTGTTCCCATTTCAAAATAAAAGCCCTCTGACAATGTGTCTGTCGACAGAATCCCTTTACGTGTAAACACAAGACTTGTTATTGTGAAAGATTGTCATGATCGTGTTGTTGCCATGGCTTGCACATCTCCTTATACGAGCAAAGTACCAGCTTTTATTTATGGAAATACAGTAGTCACAGCAGCAGGCAGCTCTGCAGCAGCAATGCTGCCTGTGTGAACACCACTCGCATGTGAACCGCAGCAGTTCAGCTAGGGAGCTGTTAAGCACTGCCCACATAGGCAGTGTGGCCCAGGTGTCAGCAGAGGCCACCCTTTAGCGTGTCTATGTGACGCAGAGCTGAAACACATTGTAACATTGCAGTTAATGTTGTCAGACTATTGTGGTTAGGTTTAGGCAACAAAACTACTTGGCAAAAATAATGTTTTGGGTTGAAATAAGTATGTTTGTTACATAATGTAGTGTGACATAACTATGTCATGTGTGATGTCAGTGTGCAACGACTCTATGGAAATTGTGTAACAATATTTTAAACAACACTGACATTTAGTTGGATGTAGGTACGTAAGTGACCTAATGTTTTGTTAACACAACACTGACTTTTGATTTCACACAAAAGGCGAACTGTCTCGAATGGTGTCCTGGATGAAAATCTTGCATGGTTTTACCCATCCACCTTCCCTCCCCCAGATGTGGACTTTCTCACTCTTTTTATGACATCAGTCCCTCCCATGGATGGATTGACATATCTTCAAAACCTTTGCATAAAGGCTGCATTGATATGCATGCATAGTATCGATATCACATGCTGAGGGGTGTGACAGTGTGGCAGTACTTTAAGCCCCAGGAATGAGAACTTGCTGGGAAGTGGCTAAAGGCAAACAATGAAACAGCTAGAACACTTACTGTAATGCAGCCTTTAAAACCAGGAAATGAAACTAACGATATTACAAGATTCAAAATCTAAGACAATATCAAATTTAATATCATGATATTAATTTAATATGTATGTATAGTGCCAAGCCTGTTAGCCCAGTTAGTGTATTATAAAAAGAATAGTAGTTGTTACTGAAAATGCATGCTGTTTCCCTAAAGACTTCGCTGATTAAATAAATGAGAACACACAATGAAGGGCCTTTGTGTAACAAAATAATAGATGAGCAAAAACCACAAAATCAATAATTTTTCTGTGTGAGGACACCTCAGAGAGCAATCTCACTATTGGACACTTACCAAAAACATCTAGAAGACTGTTTAATGAAGTCAGGACAAATAATTAAAGCAATTAAGAAGATTTATTCAAGGTTGTCCCAGCTGATTCTCATATATCAGTGAGCTGGCCAACTAAGTTAAATAAATTATTAGCCAATGTTAGCATAGCAATGTAAGTCACCAGACCTACCTGAATAGTGTGACAGAATTAGAGGTACAAGCAGAGATTTAGAGGTCTAACCAGGCTAAACAGAAAGTGAAGTTTTGTGGAGAAAGACACCAGAGCACCTGTCACTCCTCTGGCACTGTGTCAATTACGCAGAGAGGAGACGACAGGCCAGTCTAGGTGCACACAGCAGGTGCAGAGACACACACACAAAGCTGCTGTCCCAAAATGCTTTTGGCTTATGGACGTTCACCAAGGAACAAGCACAATAATGAAGGGGGCCTGTGTTATCCCACCTCTTTTACTCAGCCACTTTTACAAAACACACACACACACGCACAAAAGGCCTGCCATCACACATCGATTAGCAGGCCTCGTCAGCCTCTCCTGGCTCAGACCAGAGTGAGCGTGCACGCGAGTGTGTCTTTGCGCCTGTGTACATGTGTGTATGCCTGCGAGTTGCGTATCCGCGGCTGTAAGAACCTTGTAATCGACTTTCTAATGTCTGTCATTACACAGAGAAAAGCCTCTCGCTTTCAGCTCACAGCACAGCGAAGCATGGGGACATAACAGAAACACACACACACCCTGTCAAGCGGCAGTGGAGTAGACTCTCTTTGTTCCTGCCCGTGCTGCCACTATCCTTCCCTCGCCACGCCAAGGACATCAAGCGTGAATAGCACCCGGATCAAGGCAAAATTATGCATAGATCTATGAGAACAGAAATGGGTTTTGCATTTTCTACCTATCATGCTTAAAAGCAGGCTAGCCACATGTGCGGCTGGCTGCAATTCTGACTTATCTCTTCAATTCAGCGTGGATACACATTTAGCCGGCCCACCTTGGAAACGTGCGTCTAATGATAGGGGTGTATCAAGACAATATGTGCAGCTCAGATAACAAAAGGAGCTGGCTTTGCGCGCTGCCCATCATTTTCCACAGCAAGGGATCATTCGAAGGCACGCCAGCAGCCAATGCCAGCAAAGGTCACGTCAGTCAAAAATGGGCCAGCAGCCACCTGCCAATGGGAGAACGTGGAATCCCTTAAATGCATCCAACAGTGAAGAAAAGATGATTCTTGTAAGGAAGACCACTCAAATCATTAGAGGACATGTTTTTTTTTATCCTGTCTTTGCCTTTTCATTGCCAAGGTATACAAGTTAAACTGGAAATGAGAGCGTCAGGGAGGGAAAGGGAGAGGGGGTTGTTAGAGAAATAGAGAGACAGAAGGAGAGATCTGCCAGGACAGCTGGCAAACCAACTGATCAATTTGTCCTATGCGCCAACAGGGAGCCTCGATTAAACGGAACACGGCAGCACATGTACACACAGACACACATATACAGACATATTTCTTCAAGGTGTAATAATATAGATATGCAGCATCTTGCCAAGTCCTATAGGAAGGGGGTCTGGGAGGTTGGGGAGGGGGATGAGGCAGGAGACCAACTGGTGTTAGTTAGTCAAGAACAGACAGACAGATGGTGCGTCAGAGACAGAAAGACGGCGGGCCACATACTGTACAAAGAAGGGACATTAAACAGGGAGGGAGAATGGACTCCTTCAGCTTGACAGATAGACAGAGGCGGAAAACAGATAAGCACAGACGTGTAACGCATGCAGATGAGGAGCAATGAAAGAAGCAGTGACAGCGAGTGAGACTAAGGTCATCTATAGTGGGAATATATGCAACTGCAGCATTATTCAGTGTGTATACTTGCTGAGAGCCTGTGGGTGGTAGGACAAAGAGAGAAATGTGAAGCTCAGCATCGCTCTAATCAGATAAATAAAGTAAAATATTCAGGATCAAAATTACACTTTGAGATGTGTCAACAGTTTGATCGTCTGATGAATGAAAACTAAAAAGGCCAAAGAATCCACATTTCAATGCGCCCGCTAATTACTTTAATAGACTTTTGTATTTGTGGGAGGAATCAATTTACAGTTTGCCCTTCTTTTTTATTTTCCCTTCCTTTTCTTTTCTCTAACCTTAAATATGCCCATTAATAAATCATGAAGCACTTAATACAATAATGTGAGCGATGAATTGTTTCTTGGCCTCCCTGACAGCTCACATTAATTAATATTAATAACACTAAAAGAGGTTTGCTTTAGACATTTGCACACATACAAATCTTAACCTCCACTGAGATGCACATTCACTGCAAAATCGACACAAATATGCAGGCAAAACCGAAAAACTGACTTTGCACAGACGAAAACACACAGATACCAAATGACACCGTCATTGGTTTCTGGCTGCGGTTTTACTCTGCACTGGTTTGACACTTTTCATTTTTATTAATTTTCTTTTTGCAGAGGTTTACCAGGCATGGGAGGATAAAAAAGGGGGGGGGGAAGAGGTAAAGGCATGAAGGAGAGATACAAAGGAGACAGGATGTGATCCCAGCAGGTGGAAATCAATAATTCAGAGAGCTTTAATTCAGATCAGTGCCCTCTGTGTGGCTGATGCTGATTCTGATGCTAATTCTTTCAGCTGGTAGGCAGCTTTAACATCCGCAAAATGAATTCTCATTACCATCAAACTGTTTTGAAGGTCTCTTTTACACACAAACACACACACGCACGCACACGCACACACACACACACACACACACACACACACAAACGTAATAAACTTCGGGTCAGACAGGTAGGCGGGTTAGAGAGAAATGACTGACTGTATGTTGGTAGTGTTTCAGGTTGGGTCAAATTATACAATTGTGAAATGATGAGGTCATGGTGCCCAGATGAGTCTGACTGAATTGGACCAGCTACAACTGGACTGAACTGGAGTGAACTCATCCACTCCAAAAACCAAGTACTTACTAAAGATATTAATTCTAGCCCAAATGTAGAGTAGACTTAAAATATCCTAGAGCTTAGGGAAATGGGCTTGGAGGGTTGCCAGTGTGAATCCCCAGACTTGCAGTAGAAGTGTGAACAATGAATGGAAAAAGCTCTCTTTCCCCAAAACCAACTACTAAAGCACCTGGGTCAAGGCACATATACTGTCCCCCTCTATTGATCAAGCCAATTGCCCTGGCAAAAAGTAGCAGAATGTGTGTGTTAGATGTAATAACTGACTTCTGATCTCTGAAAAGCTTTAAGACCACAGAAATAGAATGAGAGTAGATTGGAAACTGAACTGTTTGCTGTGGTCTCCGAAGACAAATCTGATTTTTGTTAGTTGTTATGGTGACAACTCACGGCAGTGGGGACACAAAATGTGCCACACTCACTATTTTCACACACTAATCAATAAAATTTGATGATCTACCAATAGAAATGTAAGGCCAATCATGTATTCCCCTCTAGCAGCAAGGCAACAGAGATAACACACAACATATGTCTCTCCATGCTTTATACTACCTCCCTCCTTGTTTTGTCGTTACTGTAAAAACCTCACCTCATCTTCTGGGCCCGATGGCAATCACCTGACAGACTCATAATGTGTAATTCCACTTTTTGCCACTATGAATACTGGCTTCAAACCCTGGTGCACTTCTTGGGAGCCCAGATGGAAGGGAGGGGTGGCGGATGGGTCAATGAAACACAGGACTTTGACCGTAGAGACGTTGTTCGTGTCCCATGTGACGCCAAAAGTCAACTTTATGTGATTAATGCAACATTAAGGAAGTTATTTACCTTACGTCACGTTACATATAACCCTAAACCAGTGACACATTTACCTATTTTAACCAAAACCATGACCTTTTTCTCTAAACCTAACGAGGTAGTTGTGTTGCCTAAACCGAACCATGACCGTTTCACAATGTTAAAAATGTGTTACAGTGTGTTTCATCACAGAGGCAGCATCTCATAAAGACACCAAAGAGTGACAACCTGGCAATAAGAATGGGTTGGACTGTCTGTACAATTACTTACTACCAATTTCAAAGCATTAATTATTACATTGAAACTGCAATTTTTTTCTCAATGACATCTTCCAGGCTCCACTGCTAACAGTGCGTCATCAGGCTTTGGTTTTCTAATGCCCTAGGCTGACACAAAGTGACTGATGAGAAAAGGCAATTTTGTGACACTTTCCATGGTCTGCTATTTGGAGACAACAATTTTCTCTCACGCTACATGCAGTGTCATAACCTGTCTGTGCCTCTAGCGGCTTTGAAGATATGACCAAGCCCTGAATTACAGCAGAAATCCCTGTTATCAGCTCAAAGTAAAGACCTCATTCAAGTCTACCCACTGACTGGCTGCTGCCTCACAGTGTAATCGGGGAGAAAGCTCTGAGCCATGCCATTCAGGTCAACGCTTTGCTTTATCATTTTATTCTCTGTTCTGCCCTGGTTACCACAGACTGACATCACACACAGAACACAGGAGGATAACTAGTGAACAATGCCGCCAGAGGTATTAATGTCAGCGGTGCCAGAGACAAGTCTAATTCTGCCAACGAAGAGTGTAGCACGTATGCACAGCAACAGATGTGCACACACACTCACAAAAGCACACAATTACACACTCTTGTGCGAATGTAAACAGCGGCAGATTCATTCACTGGCTTTGTCACACAGGCATGGACTTAGACACACAACATTTAACAATACCAGAGTGGTTACATCACAAAACGGACACAACAAAGAGCTGCTGTGTTACATCACAGCACCGAAGTGCCAGTTCTGTACTGTTTGTATCACACAGAAGGTGCAGAAAGGAACAGACAAGCAGCAACCCAGACAGACAAACACAAATGCACCTGAACCAGGAGAGGATCAAACACAAATGTACTCACACTCAGCCAGACATATAGACATACAACAAATAAATCCAGACACAAAAACAGGTAAACAACTGAGGACAGAGGAGATCAAAATACAGCACAACACATCATTAGGGTTGCAGGTATTTGGTCATAAAGCACAGTGTTGGGCAAATTTGAATTTTGACCTAATGATGACACTAGAGAAAAAGTCAGGGGGTCACCCAGAAGATCAAAATTGATCCTGAGTGGAATAATAATGTCCGAACCAAATGCCATTGCAATCCATCCAATAGTTGCATCGAGAGTTTTAAATGTCAAAACCTCAAATGTCAACCTCATGGCGGCGCTAGAAGAAAAGACAGGGGACCACCAGAGTCAGGAGGATTCATCCTCTGGGGAGCATGAATATCTACAAGGTTTGACGGCCATTTATCCAATAATTGTTGAGATATTTTTTGCTGCTGATGCCGGTCTTTCTATTACACCCTTTCGGAGATGCTGTATTTGGGATGTATTGTATGTAGTGCACATCATATGCCACCAGAGGTCAGCCTTACTGGTGGAACAGGCAGCTGCTGAGCTAGTAGACATGGCGATCTATCTATCTATCTATCTATACATGTTTACAGACAGATGGGTGGAGGATGCATGCATATCTGTATTTTATGAACACACGCACGCACTCACTAGACTGTGCCGCCCATTGCACAAGATGCAACATACACAAGTAAATACACACTGATGTCAATCACTGACTGTTGACAGAGCCTCTTTCTTCTTCTTTTCCTATGTTTTTGCTGTTCTCTCTAATATCCGTGTCACTCTGGCGTTTACCTTTCTCCCATCTCATCTTCTCAAATAGCTCTTGACTGCTATCAGCTCTGCTCCCTGCCAAATGCTACCCACTCTCCCCTGTGTGCCTCCCTGCCCTCCCTCTATCATGTTTGCTCTGTCCCAGCCTCCCTCCCTTTTAGTCTATTATCCGCCATCCCTACTTTTGCTCCGGCTATCTTTTTTTTTTGTTTTTTGCCAGATTTATCAGAGGCCGTGGAACAAAAGCCTGAGAGGGAACAATTTCAGGATATTATCGCCTCCCCCTATCCCCTACCCATCTCACAGACACACTGTTCATTTACATTTCAGGTATTTAGCAGTGTTCTTATTCATGGTGAGCTGCATAAGCTCACATATGGGCACTGTATTGAGGCAGACATTTAAGAAACAGATATGGTCATGTGTAGGCACCTCTCGGGTTAAGTGTAAAAATATGTTGCTTTGTAAGCTGGGTGAACTGCCGCTTTGATTTAATCTTTGCCTCACTCGAACATCATCAACTAAAGCTCATGCTCCACATCTTAACCGTGACGTCTCAGATTAGGCCTCGAGTTCTACACCCTGATCAGCAACTCTGGCATGGAGTTTCTCAGCCTCATTGAGACACTGGCCAAAGAAGGCTGTGTCACTGGCTGTGTCCAAAATCACTGTCTGGTTCAGTTATTCACTAAAGACATTTGTGAATGGCTTGTGTTGTGGCAGATGATTCACACAGAATTCAGACTCTCAAATAAAATAGCAGATGGTAAATACAATCACTAAAAGATAAATAAAGTGATTTCAGACAGAAGCACTGACCCTGGCTAGAGGCAGTCATTGACTTAAAGCAGAACTTGCCCAACTTTATCAAAACAGCTGTTTTGACCAATGATAATAACAATACAAAACAATCTCTCTAGAGCCACAAGCATATTAAGCCTTATAATGAAGGTAGCACAGCCTAGTGAGTCTAACTTAGCCCATCAACATAACTAATGGGTCTAAATTCATAAATATGTTATACCAAAAGGTGGTTACTCTGTAGTAGGGATGGGCAAAGGATCAAAATTCATTATTCGATCATCAAAAAAATTAACGACCAATTATCGATTAACTGATAAGCGAGTATTTCAAAAGAGAGAAAACAGTACAGTGCAAACTGTCGCCGCAAGAGAGCACAGCTGCCCCAATTTTGAGCTTCAACCCTCCAGGCCAAAGAGGAAGAACGGCGCGCATGCACAGTCCACCCCTGGGTGTTTACAACCGTTGTCAGCCAGGGGTTACAGGCTTCAGTTTTCAGCGAAACCGCCGTCTTTCAATGGCGTAGTGTTTTCAGAGGCCTCAAGGGAAGCTGCCGAGGCTTTGGAGAGCGATGAGAGCCTCTGTCTGTTTATGATTTTTTGCCTGGCATAGGTCCGGAGGGGGGTCTTGTAGGCACAGCGGCTCGCCAGGCCTGTAGCACTGTGGGGGAAACACTGCAACTGTTGAGCAAAATTATTTGTGATCGATCAAAACCCTTAACAATCAATCATTGAAAATCGAAAATTGGTGCCCATCCCTACTCTGCAGCGGGCTATTTTTGATTATTTTGTGACTTGAACTTTGCAGTGTTGGTGCTGTAAGCAAACAAATCTGTCCATGCAGTAATAAATTCTCTATTGTCCTCAAAAATTTTAACTTTTTTTTGACACAGTATCCATAGCCAGCCTAGCTAGAGAGACTGAAGACAAGCCCTGCTATTGAGATTTGGAAAAAAATTAGAGGAAAAGGCGCCAGGCCGTAGACGTATATTTTAGTTGCCAAAACATTAAAACTTCTTTTAAATTCTCTGTATAGGCTACGCATTTTTACATTTTGAGAATAAGAAATAACTATCATTCATTTACATAAGATTTTTTTATTTTATTTTTATATTTTTTTTTTTACTGGAGAGGTGCTAAATAGCTGCATGCAGCTCCAGAGCAGCAGGTTGACTACCCCTGGCTTATTACTAACCCCGTGTTATGCTGACTTTGTGAAAAAGTCTTTTTTTTCTTGCATGCCTCCACAGCGAAGGAAGGGTCCAAAAACGGAGAAAATTTTTGATGAATTGGAGTAAATGGGGGTTGCATTTAACAACAGCAAAACTTTATCATTTGTTTATAAACTCTCACACAATTCTAGCAGTATAATCCCAGTCCCATGCTCAGTACTTCCCAAACAAGTGAATTTTTACTAAAACCTTACTATTTAAAATACAGTCTCACATATGGACAAGTAGCATACCTGGGCGAGGGCTTGTGATCGAACTCTGGTCAGTGGTCAAATGCCCAGGCGCACCACTGGTATGCAGAAGCGATTTAAAGTAGTAGGGCTTTAGTGAAAATGCATGTGTTTGGGAAGTACTGAGCATACAGCTAGACTTAGATTATACTGCATGAGTGGTGTGAGAGTGTGTAAATGGATGGCCCCCTTCACTTCAAAACATGACTCATTTTCTCCATTTTTGGATTCTCTGTTTACTGTGGAGGCATGCAAGACGAATATATTTTTATTCAATATTTCAACATTACATGGAGTGAGTAACTAATATACAAAGGGTCATTCTGAGGGTGAAGTATTCCTTTAATATAATGTGATAAAAGTTATCTGGTTTTGTGACGTTCCTGCTGCCTCGTTGTCAGGGGTGCATACCATATAATCACGATGCCCCTGCTCTGACTCTGGCTCGAGGCCCTTGCTGCATCGCCTGCCCCACACTCTCTCTTATCATGCTTTCTGACTGTCTCTGTCACGTACTAAATACTAAACAGCGTTTTCATCAGCTTAGGCTTCAAGCCTCACAGTCTAACTTTGACATTATCAAACCTCATCTAAATCATGAGACCCTGACTGTGGGATTGGCAACCTTGTCCAGTGGTTACTGTGTTAGAGCGTGTGCTGTTTTTGTTTCCCCACGTGTGTGATTGATGGATTCCATTTAGCTCAACCACACAGGCATTTATTTATGTTCGTGTTGATCCTAGTCACGTGGCGCCGGCATACAAGCACACGTGTGTGGAAAAAGCAAACAGACACATTTAGGTTGCAGGCGGCTGCCAGCGCACAGCACACACAGGATGTCTCAAAATGCTAATGTGCATATACAGACACAAAACACCCTGTAGACTACAAAGCAGCATTGCTGTCTAAGAATCCAAAATCAAATCCAAAGTGGACTGACAGGAAATGACTCGTCTGACTGAAGGACACAGAAGAAGAACAAATGAAAAGAGATTTGGGAGAAAGGGGGACAGTAAGACACCGTAAAAACAAAATGCAGTGCTTATCGGTCAAGCCTGGTGGCCTGCAGGGTCTGAGCCTTCACGTCCCACTGATACCCATTATCATCATCACCACCACCATCACATCCAGATGGACAGTCGCACAGTCCCACTCCTTACTGCACATGCCCGGCCTGCATGGAAAACAGCTTGCAGCAGAAGATGGGTTCAGTTAATGTTAATGTTAGGGTAATATATTGTGTATGTTTGTGTGTGTGTGTGTGCATTTGAGCAAAAACGGGACGCGTCCCAGTCATTTACATCATAACCATATCAGCCGCAAGTCAGCAAACATGTTTGCATGTGAATGTCAGGCAATTTCAGGTTGAGCGCTCACAAAATGAGATTCAATGTTCTGCTCTTTTTGAACAGTCATGCTGTTGTGCTCCATGTGTGTGTCTGAGAGTGTGAGTCTGTGCATGTGCGCACGCCGTCTCCCCTGCCTGTCATACTTCACTAAAATACAATTCCCTCCCTCAAACTGAGAGCGAAGATAAGCTTAGGTAAGAGAAGCAATATTGATTTGTAATGCTGCTGAAGGTTATACACACAGCAGCCTTTTAGACACTTACATCTCTCCCCATTTGCAACGGCAATATGTAATGTCATTCTTCACTACTTCCAATTTTTCATGTATAAAAATGCATCAAGTGCATTGTCGACAGTATGTCTGAGCAGTAAGTATGCTGTATGTAATAACCACAGAGTCGTGAAAAAGTATCGAATGAAAATTCTGTCAATTTGTGTGTTTTTGCAGGAGGCTGAAATAAAAACTAAAACCCTCAGACAAAGAAAACACTGAGTAAAAATGTGTTTGGCGCAGTCGATTCGGATCATAATTCACTGCGACACATACGCCTAGATCTTACATTTCCTAAACATTTAATAATATATGCAACTGGAATCTAATCACATTCACTGGTGGAGGCATTAGGAAGGATATGGAGAGTAGAAGCGAGTTTTTCTTTTCTTGCAGACCCCGTGTTTGTGTGTGTTGGATATGGCCTGGTTATGGAAATTAACAAGCATAATCTTGCGCCTGCAGTCTGTTGTGACACGCCGATTTCATTTGATTCTTTTAAATCAGCTATTCAAATCTGGGATGTGAACTTGAATGATTCTCGACTACTAATGACATTCCATTTTCATTTGCCTCATCCGAATCTGCCATTTTCATAAAGACTGTGACCCAGATATAGACAAAACGGCCTGATAAATTGGATTCCCATGAGTGCGGATAGATGAGCGCTGCTGCAGATCCTTAAGTACGACGGAGGAGAGGAGGACGGAGAGGGAAAAAAGAAGCTGTATAGCAGTTCATTCAATCTAGTGTCTGTCTTGTCAAACTGTTAAATGAGTGGAGGTCAAGGGTAATCAGATAGCTCCTCAACCCTGGATGACTCACCTATTAGAGTCACTTAGAGGGGACCAGGACAGGGTAAGGTTGTGTGCTTATGCAGTGTTATTATGCATATGAGGGCCTATATGAGTATGTATCTTTTACAGCATATTAGTGCCTAATGTGTGTAAATGAAAAAAGTGTGTGCTTAGACATGCATGCAAGGGGGATTGGAGGTGCAAATTCCAGTTGCAGACATTAGTCTCCTGACAGACTATTGTGTAGAAGCAACCATCTGCTTATAATAGAAACCACTGCACATTGTAATGCATTCTGATACAGCAGCCCTGCGATAAATACAACCTTTTCAAACTTACAAATTGTATTTTTTGACACTGTCCATGGGAGTTGTTGATGTCTGTGGGGATATGTATTGCACATGATGCTGTTCCACTGATTTGAGTTATTTTGTAAGGTGTTTCTATGATTCTTGCACGTCCAGGCATGCAAATGACACCTTTCAGTATGATGCAGTCCATTATACCACATCCACAAAGTACATCTTAAAAATGTACCTGTCAAGACAAACAACTAGCAGCAGTATTTATTGACGAGTAATTGGGTTGCATTGTGTTACATCATACAGGTGTTTGTATTTCTCATCACTTAGTTTAAGTTTGCTTGACACTACATTTATAAGCACACCAATATTCCATTATTATTCCGAATATGACATCATTCTGAATTTGATACAGGTCATGTGATGTGGGTCGCGATATGCTGGTATTATTGGTGTTTTTGGAAGTATTTCTTTGTATTTTTTTCAGTGCTACAAAGCAATGCCTTTGAGAATGATTCATGAACTCAATCTCACATAACAATGATCTGATTCTATAGGATGCTTTTGTTGTTTTGCACCATTTTTTATCCTTTTATTATCATCTGAAAATATGTACACTGGACCCTGACCCTTGATTTTATGGTTTCTTTAAGGCCCATGTGGACTGGGCACAGCTGTATGCATGACAAAATAATAAAAATTAATTAATTCATTGTTCACAGTGCATTCAGAACATGCATCTTAATTGGCGTTTCTGACCCAGTTTGTGCAGACAGCCTTTCGCCTGTTTGCGGTCCACTCTGTGCATTGTTTTAGATGTGTTGTACACAAACCAACTCGCCCACAAATTGTAAGGCTGTGGGGTAGAGACGCATGCCCAAAACAAAATCGGTCAGAAGGAGAAACTACTTTTAATCCCTATGAAAGACTTAGATATCAACAGGTTTTTGAATAATATGAGCAAATATCGCAACACTGACCTTTTTCAAGAGGATAATTAAACAAAAGTGGTAGGCTACGTTTGCTTTGTTGAACAAATCTGCCACCAGAGGAAAACTACATAATGGCACAAGCAGCTCCAGCCATTTCACTTTGCCATATTTTGATATGATAAACAACAATACTAAGCAATACTAATTAACCGTGTAGGAGTTTTGTAGGAATATTTTCTCAGTCAGAATAAGGGCAAGAACTGGAATATTTTGTGCATGTAGACATATAAGCATTCAGCTCACTTCTTTGTCAGTGTTTGTTTTCTTTGCTCTTCTCTGTTCTGTCATGCACAAGCTGGAATACACAATGAGTGCCTCAGTGATCCACCTGCCTGACCCTCATTCAGCACCTGACCTGTATGTATTAACCAAGGCCAAGGGGTCAAATCTCAGAAGCCATACAGTAATCTCCAAAGAAAACTGGAAATCAATCGTTTTTCCTTTTCATGTAAACACAAACCACGTATGTCAGCAGGCACTGCGCTTGGTTTCTAAAGTTATAAGTGTAGTTCTATGAGTGTCAAGCAGTGTTAGCATCCTTATTATTAAACAGGCGTTACAAAGAGCTGTTCCTCTTATTAAATATACAAATTACAATGAATGTCAGGGGTTTGGGGAAGGAAACGAGAAGATGTTTTCATCTTGATAATGTGTGCTAGTGTTTGTGGAGGCTTGTCTCAGTAGCAAAAGGGATCCTTCTTTTCCCCAAACTGTCTAAAAAATGCTCAGAAAGGCAGAGCTCTGAATCACTGATCAGCTCTCTAAATACATGATGATACTATTAATTTTAGATGTTACAGACACACATCTTTCCTGCTGTAAAATATTAATGTCCAACACAGGTTTCTATGATTTCTTCACTATAACATCCTGTGTCCGGCTGACCATTGAAGGCAAACCTAATCCCCTGCTCATCGCTCATCCCCTGCGACATTTGAGATCCAGCGTTCTGATCCAAAGTTATTAAAAAGCTGAACGGCTGCAGAGATGGATGGCGATGGTGGTGGGGGGTCACTTGGACCATAAGGCTGATTAAGTGTTTCCACTGGCGGGGGGAGTCACGGTCAAGAGGATCCGACAGTTAAAATGTTTTTGGAGGGTGTGTGTATATATGTGTGCACAAGACCCCATGTGATGAGGAGCAGTTGGTCTATCAAGGAGACGGATGAGGCGGGCTGATCCTCCAACTCCTCCCACCCCCCCAATGATTTTAATGGCTGAGCTTCATAACGGGAATCAAAAGGAGCACAACTATAAATGGCCAACACACATTAAGTGTTAGACTCATCATTTTCTGCTCTTACTGACTTTTAGTGAAAAATGATACATCTAAAAAAAAAAAATCTATTTCACTTGATTGTCGCCAGGATTTCATGTCTCCCAGCATCCAAAAATGACTGTGTTTCTTGCTGCAAAAACACAGTAATCACCGCAGTTTACAGTCAACAGGGTCTTCCTGTGACAATCACAGCTCAGAAGACGCTTCCTGTAATAAAAAGTGAGAGGAGGAAATGCAAATGAGCTGCTGATTATCCACCAGCATCAGTGTGAGAAAGTTAAAAAAGAAAAAAAACTGTGAAATCGCAGTGTTTTCACTACAAATTGCATTTCTGAAATGTGATTTTTGCCCAAATTTTCTTATTATTGGTGTTTTTGTGCAATTTTCAGCAACATATTAATAAACAAAAATAAACACAGCTAAATTTGCATGGTTCCAAATTCCAAAAAGACCCAGACTGATGAGACTGCTTGTACATAAACACACTAGTAAATACAAATTGTTGCTGTCAGGCAGGAGCCTTGTATCTCCCTTTTTTTGTCATTTCATTTATCCATTTTTTTTTTTATAAATCAATGCTATTGGTCACCCTTTATGTCTGTATGTGGGTTTTACAAAATATTTCACTAATGAAAAGTACAACATATGAAGAGCTTGTGACTAAACTGGATCTATAAACTGTTAGCAAAACCTCATAACTCCACCCCGCCTCCACTGAATAAGTGCTGTAATAGATTATCATTGATGTCACACACAGCAGAACTAAAGGTAAGTTGGAACAAGGTGATTTTGTCAGACTTGAAATAAAAACTGATTGTTTGAATAGGTACAGCAGTTCCTTAACTCAAGAAACATTCTATGAAGGCCTCAAGTGGCCATTAGAGGAAGTGCAGTTTTGTGGCATTCCCGTATTGGTTTAATTTTTTAGCCTGCTTGGAAAAGCCTGCCTGGCAGTTTTGGACATTGGGTCTCATTCATGAAACGTGAGCAGAAGGAATTTGTGTGTAAACTGTTCGCAGACGGAAATTTACGTGCATGTCCGCATTCATCAATATTCATCAAGATCTTTTCGTAGCTACTAACAAAATCTACTCCTGCTCCTGACCACTCGTAGTGCTTGTGTTCATTTAGTAAAGCACATAAATATTGCTTGTCACTATTGGAAATTACAGTTTTAACTTGTATTGTGCTCTGTTATGTACACAATACACAGATGCCTTTGAAACACGTAATCTAAACAAATGACAAAATATTAAAAATATAACACATTTAGTTAAATTAGTTGGCAATTAGCAGGTTTAAGATCCATATTAGGTTCATGATTGTGAACCATCTGTGTAAATCGACATAATAGATTACACGTTCTTTCTACATGTTGAATGATGATAATAATTGTTATCCGGAACGAGGTCTACAGTGTTTTCTTCTGGTAAACGTAAACACGTAACATCCGCCCCGCCCCCTATCCAATCGGAAACCTTCCCTGCCCCAAACCTTGCGCAGACCCGAATAAAGGCGATTAAAAGGTGATTAAACTGATCTCCCGTGTAAACCCTCATTCGGAATGAATATTTCCCATGTGAACTACCTGGAAACACTTTAATTTCGAATGATTTCATTCAGATTTATTTCATTCTGAATGAGAAGCCATCATGTAACCGTAGCCAATGAAGCTTTCTGCCCAACAGTGATTAAATATAACATACACACTTATACGGCCAGTTCTTCCTAAAGAACAAGTTCTTTAAAAAAATGTAACCCCACCCTAAAATCACACTGTCAAGGGTGAGTTGATGCATCGTTGAATAAAAATATGCACGCAAACATAAATGCACATTCATATCCACACACATACACACACTACACGGACAATTAACATAGTTTAGTCTGCCCGCTGTTTGAATTAAAAATGAGGCCTTGCAACACAATCAGGGGCCGCAATTAAGCTGTGAAGGTAAAGCGGCCTTGACCTTGTTGTGTAATTAACGGACTCTTCTTTCATTAATCCCCGCCACCCATCCCTTCCCTCCCCCAATACTACCCCCCCACATCCCTTCTTCGTTCACTTAGCGCCTTCCTTCTTCTAAGCAGTCGTTTAATTAAGACGTGCAAGATGGCGTCACAAGGAGTCAGGGGAAAGAAGTCAAGCAATTAAGGGACGGAGAAAAGAAGGGATGAAGGGAGGGATGTGGGCAAAAGAAAGATGAGGGGAATCAGAAGACATGACAAGAGATGAACTGAAAGTGAAATCTTTGTTTCTCAGAACTTTTTTTCTATTTTACAATAGTCTCGGTGTACCATTCACTTTTGTTTCTGTTTGTGTTTTTATACCTCAAAAATGCTCTTTGCATCTTGTTCATTTCCCCTGACTGCAACTATTTTCTCAACCAATCTGTCACAACATCCTCCTGTTCTGAACCCTCTGAGTATTCCTCAAAAAGTTTACAGAGAACAGTCATCTAGAATATAAATCTATGAATGACTGTTTGTTTGTTGCTGCTTAGAAGGGTTTTCACTATATTCTGAGTGCAAACTCCCTCCGGGCATGTAAGCAAGCACACACATACACACACACACAACTCTACCAAGGTCTTTGCTGGGAATTATGGTCCAGACGCTGTAGCATGTGGAAACAGACTGAACCAGACAGTGAGTCATTGACCGAAGTGACTCAAGAAAGCGTTGCATTGCATGTGTGTGTTTCTGTGTGACTGCAATTGGGTGTGCTCACTTCCTGCTTGGTGTGTGTTTCTGTTTACGTGTATGAGGGTCTCAGGCAGTCTGGGTGCATCCGACACAGCAAGCTATTCGTAGAGGAGCACGATACCTTACAATCTGTGCTTCAAAGAGGCCTCGCTGCCTAAAACCAACTGTTCAAACAGAGCAGAGAGCAACTAAAAAGAATCGTGCTGCACAAGCAGATGCGACAGACGTTCCGAGACCCACTTTACTGTGCTATTTACTGCCTCACTTAGTGCTGTCAACAACCATCGCCTAATACAGGCAGAGAGCTATGGTGAGTCTCAGCTTGAAACAGGTAAGAGAGGTAGACAAACAGGTGGCTGGAGACTCACAGCACAGTCAGATTGTACTTAAAAATGGTGTGTGAACAGTTGAAAGGTAAGTAGTAAGACCATAAACTTTGGATACAGCAGCCAAGAGTGCAGTAAGAACACATCAAGCATCCTGTCTTTTGTGGTCAATAAAAATATATGTTTAGCCAAATCCCCAAATTTGCTTTTTTCTATATCAATTCTGTCACAGTGCTAGCACAGAACCTAAGGGTGATGCATAATAAACACTATCTGACTCATTAGCTTCTTCTAATTAAAGGCCACAAATCCTTAAAACCCCACTCTAGGCACTTCTGAGACTGCAGTTACATGCTGATATCCTACTTTATTAAATGGAGTCCAACATAAATTGCTGGTAAATAAGACTTGTCAGACAGCCTGCTGACAAACCAGTCACTTAGAGGCAAAATGGCACTGGCTGATGTTAAAATCTACTGACCAGACAGCCACAGTACTCTCAATAATTTGGGCAGAACAGGCAGACATCCACACCACAGTAGCCATCAGCACCGCTTACAATCAAATGCAGACACTAGGCGGTCCAGTTAAACTGGCCTGTCTCACACTCGTTCCTGCTGCACATCCACATTACTGCTGCTACTGCTTAGGCGGTCAAGTATTTCTCCACTGCCTCTGCTTCACTTCAATATAAAGAGATGTTGTCTATCATGGCCAGGGGTGCCCATAAGGGGGGACAAGGGGAAAGCTTTCTGGGGTCCAGCTGCAAGGGGGTCGATGGAGGACATCAAAAATCATGTTTGTCAAACCTTGTCTCAATCAAAATTCGTCAAATACTCATCATCGATGCAACGAGGCAACCTTTAGCGGTAGTTTGAGACCAACTGATTGACGACATTTTTGGAGGCTTCGAGCACTAGTGTGTGTCGGCACAGGGTGGAATGGTCAAACAAACTCTGGACTTTCACCTGGGAGTCAACTGTTCATTTCCTGTGTAAAACCAAAAGTCAATTGAGTTGTTTTAATAACTACATAGTGTGCTAGTACGCGCATTCCCTGGGCATCCGAGGGTACCTAAAGCATCATAGTTTGACATATAGGGCCACTAACCTAGCATCCAGTATGTGATGCGCTGTGAGTGAGAATGTATTTTTTCATCACAAATATAACCAATGATAACCACATTTTATTTCAAATCAAAAAATGAACCACTCATTATCAAAACAACAAAAAATAAACACTGTATTTATTGCTACTTTAGTAGTAGCCTGTTTTAGAATGTAAACCCCTCTCCTTAAAATCAAATTAGTCTATTTTATTTTGTATGCAAGTGTTGCAGAAAGAAACTGTGGGTGGCTTTGTCACATGATCAGACATGCAGTGATATGAGTAAAGCAGATCTCGGGAGGGCCCATTCACTGGACCTTTTCAGAGACCCAGCCATTTTTGCGGGCTGGCCTGATCATGACTGCAAATGAATGTTAAATTAATCCACCTTTCCTGGGGAGCAAAGCCTCCCCCACATTTTTCCCCTATTGTGATAACAGAAAAGTCCAAATAATATTCATAGGAGACATTATAAGCCACAACCAGGAAACTATAACGATATCTTGAGTTGTTGATTGGAAAAATGCCAGGTTGATGGTCATTTTTTCCATTTAACTTCCATTACCGTGTAACTGTATGATTACGGTGTCTAGACTGCTGACAAGAACAAGCAGCAAAGTGTATGCCGTCTTGCATTGTTAACATCCTGTAGTGAGGTAAATAATTATTGGCATTGACTCATGTAAGTAAGGTATTTATTTATGAATAAATGAATGAAGGCAAATGCCTGGAAAATTATGCACATTTCCAAGCTTTACAAACTAATGAGGGATGTGCAAATGTCTCATTAAAGCACTGACCAGTGAAAGTGGAAGATAAACCAGCTGTGTTCCCCAAATTTGGGCAAAATGAGGCTACATTTTTGACCACATTTAAAAGGATTGGCAAAGCATGTAAACAGCAGCAGTTTGATGTATTAGGTCTTTAACTGCAGACATGGAAGGGTTCAGATGCAGTTGCTGAAAAACTCCAAATTCTTTTCTAGCTGCCTTCTCAATGGTAATGTGAGGAAAAAAGCCAATTACTGAAATAAATGCTCGTGTACAGTCAAGTTACTTAGCAACAGCCATTGGCCACAGCTGGAGCTAAAACTGTACAATACTTATAACTTTCACAACAAGCTTAATCATACTCATATACCCCTATGTGCTGGGGCACCACCGATGGTTGTATGGAAACAATGCCACACCCATGCCAACGCCCTTGACATAACTACGTGTTAATGAGCAAAAATTTCCAGTCATATTGCAGCCAAAGATCTTTTTCTCCAAGCAAATCACATGCACACAGAACATACTGAAACAGAGGCGTTGGAGCCAAAGAAAATATCAAATGAGTCCTTCAAGAGACTTGCGGGCTAATAAAAAAGCTTTTTAATAGCGAGAAGGCAGACAGGCAAAGTTTTGTAAACACATTTACAGAAACTATTGTTTAAAACTCTGTAATTCTGCAAAACAAGAATAAGCTCTTCCACACAGTGTGTAAAGATGACAGAGGTCACAGAGGGAGAAGGCAAGACAAACTACCAGCATTATTTAGTGGTTGCGTGGGAGTGTTATGTGTGCGAGTGTATCGATTTGTCCTTCCCCTGAAGCGCTGTAGCACCATCCCTCCCTTTGCATTTGTTGTGCTTTCTTTTCCCTCCCTCAATCCTTGCTTTCCTGTTGGCTCACACCCTCCACACTTGGAGTTCTCTATTGCTGGGAGGCGAGCCGAAGTGGACCGAGTGTAGGTGTGTCTGTGTGTGTGTATGTGTGTGAAAGCAGAGTGGTTCAATATAACCCTCTCTCTGTATTTCCAACTAAGCCTCACTGTGGGGGCACTGCTGTAAGAAAAGGCTACAGTGATTACTATACAGTTCAAGTCCTTGTTCTCCATACAGCCAAAACTGTATGCAGTATCGATCCAACACCATGCTTCCCAATGATTTACTTTGGGATATTTCTGTACTCAGTACAAAAGAACTGGATCATAGATGCAGTACACAAACTCATTATTGAGTTTTTCTACATTGTCGTTATAATGAAAAGGCTCAACTATTCAATAATTCAGGCACAGAAAACCTTTTAAGAGTTCTTCAAAATGTGCAACGGTTTTGATGTAAATGCTGCTCTGTTACACGGTACTTTGTAACTTTAGAAAGAGTTTTGCCTTTCCCTCTTATAAGGCGATACACATATTGCAATTCTGAGGCAATTATAGTTGTGATTTGGACGTCCCGACTGATCAGAGCAAGTTCAGGTGAGTCCCACCTTGGGCCAATTGGTGCTGACAGTTGTGGAGTGTTTCATAATACTCAACGTTTAATATTACAGAGATTACAATTATGGCAGTCTATCTTGAAAGATTCCATACCTTGTCAAGCTGTGTCATGTATTACATAATGCAGTGTGAAATCCTGCATCACACCAACTGGACAACACAAAAAGAAAAGTCTACTGTAAGGACTTCCTGGACGTTAGTACCTCATGTAGCCTAATCATTGCAGTTGATCTCCCACTACTCATGCCCACATTTGCTTAGAGTTTTGGTCACTCATCTATAAAACAAAACATTTGACTGGTGCCCAATCACAGCCATGTTGGTGTGCTCCACACCCCCATGTACTATGAAAAACTGAAGCTGGCTGTATCGCTTTTGCTACCTTATTCACCAAATTCCTAATTTTACTTGTTTCAACCCTTCAATATCTGCTCTTTTCTGACTATTAGAGATACACCGATCCAGCTTTTTCAGTTTCGATACCGATCCCGATGCTGTGGCTTTGAGTATCAGCCGATGCCCGATACCGATCCAATACCATGGTTGACCTAAAAAGCTGTACACCTTTACATGTAGAACAGAAAAGACTAGAGGCATCAGGCATTGATGACTACACAGTTCTTTCCTAAGATCAAATGAAACTGATTAATGCAATGATGAACTATTTATTTTCAACAATTGTGCAACAGCAGTTGAAATAGTGTGAAATACCTCCACACAGTAGATTCTCTCCTTCGCTCCATGACGTATGACATAGCTCGCGTTGCAATAGATTTAAAGGGAAAGGACTGCCTCAGGTATAGGTTGCATTTTCCAATACCTGATCCATCTACTTTGACAGATGGCCCCGAGGCCGATATTCGATCCAGATATCGGATCGGTGCATCCCTACTGACTATTAAGACTAAAAAAACATGTATCTTTGTAGTCATAGTCAGCACATGTGGGATATTTGGTCTTTGTGGGATTCAACAATCTCAAAGTCTGTCCCCAGTATTAGTAAACAAGGACAGACATTCCTTCCCCAACAATTACAAATTCAAGTCATTTTTAAGCTGCACTTCTCGACCTTCAGCATCAGTTCAAGTGTCTGCCCCTTTGTCTGCAAAAAAGCTCCTGGGGTCTTGGATTTGCCTAGCAGATGCCTCCGTATGGTCGACTGAGCTTATTTAGAAACCCTGTAACTTCACGGTTTTAGCTACCCCATCCACACACACACGCTCACCATCCCTTTCTCCACCTCTGTCGCTTGCACACACTTATTCTGTCTCTAGCACTTCTTTCGCTCTCCCTCTACCCCATTTCACACGTGCAGAGTCCTGCTCCCTGCCCTCTGCTGTGCCGTGTCCTTGTTACAATCCTGCCTTTGGCACATCAGCCAGTTGTCCTCGCACAAGGGTCGACTCGGGTACACGACAACTCAAGCTTATGCAGAGGCAGCAAATACCAAGAGCAGAGTGGAACAGGACAGAGTGTGATTTTTTTTTCAGGATTTCTTGCTTTTGGCTCATCTATCTTACATGTAGTTACTTTTTTTGTTGCTTCGGCATTGTAGGGGTCACGTATGGCCTAAACGGTTGGGCAGATCACACTGATTAAAAAGGAAAAAGAACAAAAGATGAGTACATCAGAGAGTAAGAGAGAGAAATATTTGAAACTACTTGAGAGAGGTCAGGAAGGAGGAAGAAAACAAAGAGGCTGTAGAGACAGTGAGTGAGAGCGATTTTATTAGAGAGATGAAACTGCTGTATGATTGCTTTCTGGTGGGGCCGGATGGGTCATTACTGGCAGATTCTGCAGCGGGCCAGTCGGGGGGTTGCTTGCCAAAATACCTTCCCATCTGGATCCGAGCCTCTCTACCCCTCCACCTCCTCTTGCCCGCTGTTGATCTGCATCGCTCTCCAAGCTGACCTCGTCCGCCCACTCTCCTCCATCCATCCATCCATCTCGCTCTTTCACCTCTCCATCACCTCTGCCCATCCATCTCTTGTCTCATTCTAACATGTTTTCTCCCACTCACTAACTCTCTTCCCTCCCACCACTCTCACCATTAATACCTCTCGCTATCTCCGTGCCCCGAGGAAAGAGCAGCGAGTGAGTGGGATCACTCCGACTCTGTGAGAAGCGGCCGCGATCCAAGTCGAAAATGAAAACATCCGCGTGCGCACAAACACACACCAAATCGGGACCTAACACACACACACACGCACACACACACACACACACACACACACACACACACACACACACACACACACGCACGCACGCACACAATCACCCAGAAACCCAGCAGCAGAAACACCCACCACCATTCCTTCTACTACTTAATAATCTGCAGGCTTTCTCCAAATATGCTTCTAGCTTTCTTGTTGGCAACTCTGAAAACTCAGAGCTGGCAGTTTGCTTAATGTAATTTCCCTTTCACTAGCTCGCATGCTGTCCATTGCTATAGTTTAGATGAAATAAATATGCATGGTTTGGTGTCACAAATAATATACACTTTGATGAAATTGCAATAGAAGTTGTGAGTTTTACACATGTTGCAAAAATAATAATGATCCCTGTTGAGCCTTTGGGGATTGTATACAGAGTGCAGTGAGCAGTTACCATGGTAATGAGGGAATCAATTGCACTGCTATGGCTAAAACTGCAATAAAATGAATACAAGCCCCAAGCTGAGATCATTTTAAGGGCCTCAAGAACAACTGAGAACAAGCAATGATTCGCCTTAACCACCAGTGAGTAACATCACTTGACATTAACCCTTTGATCTATATTACTCTTTGGTTTTCACTAACTTACAAGCTTATGGCTAAATCACTGCAAGTATCAGCTACATATGCCAGGTGGTGTTATTTACAGAAGTTAGACTACTCATAAATGCCTTAAATTACCATGTTAGTGGTGCTACGAATACATACAGGTTGTGAAAATAATATTTACAGAATTGGAAGTTTGTTTGGATTGTTTGCCTCGAAGTCCAGAAGTTTTCAAAACACATTAAATGTTTGAATATGCATGAATAAAGAAGTGTGGAATGGTTTAAGGGATATAAGAGGAAGTGGAAAGAGTCGAATTCTTCTGTTTCTTGACTGCAGGGTCCAAAAATAACATTCAGTGTCAGGATTTTTCTTCCAACAGCCCATCATAAAATAATTTCCCCCACAATTTAGTGGGATTTCCTAATTTATAAGGGTTGCACTTATACAACTCATTCTCACTCCGACCTCGTCACATATTGACGTTTTGGTCATGGACTTTCCACATCCACATAGGACGTGCATTGGGTGCGTCGGTTGTTGACGTTCTTGGACACCGTGTCAAGTTCTCTTCTTTCAAGACATACTCCCGTTTTCACAGAAATTCCATACAGTCTCTTTCACAATAAACCCACTACATCGGTAAAACATCGCACACACAAGCACCACTGTCAAGCACAGGCAGACAAGATTTGATCCAGATCGAATCAAAAGGCCCTACCTTAAGGTCCAAAGGGGTGCTAATGGGTAAGCATCAAGGATCGCAAATTGATGTTTTTCTTCCTTCAACAACAAAAAACACGTGGCTGGGTTTAGGACAAAAGAACAGGCTTTGGCTTTAGAATCTTATGGGACACAAGCACCGCTCTCTCGGGTGAACGTCGGTGTTTGTTTAACCCATCCACCACCCCATCCTGTGCGCCCCTTTCAGACCTTCACCACAGTTCAGGATATATATATATCCTGAACTGTTTCAACGCATTTATGGGTCCGAATACACGGGCACTCGGTGGCGCCTAGTTTAACCACAGATATGAGAGTGATGCAGAAAATCAGATGCTGCCTCTGGACCACTGTCAAGCACAGGCAGACAAGATTTGATCCAGATCGAATCAAAAGGCCCTACCTTAAGGTCCAAAGGGGTGCTAATGGGTAAGCATCAAGGATCAGTGATTAACATGCCTTGACATTAATTCTATATCTAGCTGAAAACCACTGGATAGATACTAAAATTAAGTACATTTGGTCATTTTATTTGATACCATTTAGCTGCTATATTCTGAAACAGATGATTTTTGATGTTGACAGGAGTATTGTGGAATTCAGTGAGGTATGGTTAAAGCATTGGTGACCTTATCTGATGTAAGCATGATACAGTTTGCCACTTTTGATATAAACCACAACAGAACAGAGCTTTGTGTGTACAACACTAAGTCTTACTCAAGTTGTTAGCTCCTGACTTTGTACTGGAACAAAGTGTACCGGCACCATTTAGGGACAAATCGTCTGGAGCCTCAAGGACATGCTGTTGTAACGAAATACAAGCTCCAGCACACTGGCCCACACAGATATCCACAGCAAGCAAATAAAAAGTTATAATGGAGGCAGTGGCATGTGGACTGTAGGGCTGAATGCTGTAAACAACTCAAAGAGGGATGCTGAGGGAGACAGATACACAAATTGTTGGAGCCTGATGCGACATGACCACAACATGACCAAAGGGAATTGAGCCTGTCTGGACCGAATCCCCTGCAGAGTTTAGCTGCTTGTAGAGATGAGGTGGTGGGCACAGGGAGGGACGAAGGTGGGTGGCTGGAGAGGAGTATGGAACAGGAAGAAGGAGGAATAAAGAGGTTGACTGAGTGTGGAAGTGTCAGAGATATAAGGATACACAATATGAGCCCCTCTGGACAGTTTTATTGTTTATCTACAGGGTTTATGGCATTTAATGTTCCCCGTCTCTCTCCATCAGTCTTGCCCCTTTGAGTTTTTTCTCTTGCACTGAAAGCGGAGACACAGAGACAAGTCTATCTCCTACAAGGACAGTGCCAACTTTTATATGAAGGTCTAGTTTCTTCCCTGCTAAGTGTAAGATAGCAGTTTTGTCACAAAGTGTGGATTTGCAGGCACATGATAAACACACACACACACACACACAAGCGCACACAGTGCTTGATGCAGCGTTCAGGTGGGTTGTAGACATACTGATTTTTTTTCTTTGCAGACATCCTGCTGCGTGTCAGAGGACAAAGTGAAACCTACAGCAGCGATGTGAGAGCAGAGGGAAAGAAATGTGTGGTAGCCAGCGGGAAAGTTGAGGAGACACTCAAAACTGACATGTACACAAACTCAATGTCTCCCAGCGTTCTCTCTGCTCTTTTCTTTTCTCGCCACGTCTTCCTCCCTTCTCCCTTGATGTACTTGAATATCTCCCACTGGAAAAAGCCAAAGCAGCAGTAGAAAGATTGTGAATGATGGCTGTTACACACACTTGTTTACGTCTCCCTGTAGGCAGTAATTACAGCCGCAGAAGAAAAATGTATAGGAGAAATACAATTGCTCAAACACTGATGAAAAAGGATTCAGCAAAGTGGAACTCTCGTAAAAACTTGTACTTTGAATAAGGAAGAAATTAAATCAATAACACATGTAAAATACATTCTGTTTTAGGAATTTTAGCTGATGAAAATCTGACTTTTCAGACCTCAGCTGTTGTCCATTTGCATGACATGCACCCACCCACATACTTCAATCAACTTGTTTTTTTTTTTTTTTGCACGTACACCAATTAATGCAGTGAAGCATAATTTGTGACACTTACATCACTGGCCAAGTCACATACAAAAAATAAAATAAAATGTGCATATGTGCTTTGATTGAGCTGAACACCTAGTCATTTTCTGCCTGATTGCCTGACATCTGAATACAGTTTTGTTATTTAAATCTTTGTCAATTGCTAATAAGCTGACTCCCACATAGAGTGATTTTAAAGACAGATTACAGACACATTTGTACATTTAGGTAGCATATGAACATTTTTAAAGTAACTAGTTGCATACATTTTAGCTGACTGTGTCACTGGGAGGTGGAAAAGGTTGGGGATGGAGTGATAGCGAGACATTGTAACATGTCCAGCTGTGATTGTGGCACCAAAACCAAATATTTTAAGCTATGGCATAATCTTTTTCTAACCCTAATCAAGTAGGTTTTGTGCTTTTTGATGAGGCTGCCGACCTGCAGTCGACTATTTGAGACAGCAGCAAAACCAGATGTTTTTTAGCTGCATTTTCAGTGACAGTTGTGTCAACAAAACAGATTTTTAAGCTAAAAAATCATCCATCCCTGATCTATAAACAGGGTCGAACTGGCCATTGGGCAATTCTGGCAAATGCCAGATGGGCTATCTCTTGTGGGCTGCAAGGCCATCACCGGTGGGGCTGTAAGAGGTTGCTGCCAGCTGCTGAGGAAGAACGACATGGCACCTTCTCAGCAGGTGATAGCAGTGCGAGGCTAGCTCATGAAGTAGACAGTTAACAGAGATTACCAGTTTGCAGCAGAACTGCCATGCCAATGCTGTACTACTCAGGTGGCTTAAATTTATTTCTTATTCAGCTTTAATTGAGTGTATCTGCAGTGTGAATCCTGTAGCTGGTAGCTATGGGGCTGATCCAGAAGAAAGTTGCCAGGGCTGGATTTTGTTCCCAGTCCAACCCTGACCATAACCAAGCTGTATTTGTGCCTAAACATAACCACAAATTATCAGTGTTGTCAGTGTGCTATAATTGGTCACAGTCAGCTGCTAAGTCATTCAACAAACAACACAAAAACTTTATTCATAAGTGATCCATGAAGACAGGGTCACAAAGTTAATGCAATTTGAGGGATGAGTTTCTGGAGTTTGTGTCAAGATGCTTGACTGGTGAAAAGTTGGTTTGATTCCCAGTACATTTTAAACCTTGGATCGGAATGATGATGAAGAATGTACTCACAAAGACAGACTGTAATTGAGCTCAGTAGCCTGTGTGGGCTTTGATAAGTGGGAGAACAAGCTGCCAGCAAATATTGGCCTCCCATTTGAGCTTTTGATAACAGACCAGCATCACAGGATCATTTCAGCATCAAGTGCTAAAGAAGCTTAACCAAGGAGCTTATTAGCACTCAGTATTTCTGTTAGCATTGCTCTTAAGAATCAATAGGTAGCAGTAATTACAAGGTGGAATGCTTACATTGCTGAGCTGGTGCTTTCAGTGTGACATGTGCCTTACATTTACAGTAGGTTGTAAGTTAATGTATGTAATGCAACACTTAACGCCAGCAAAGAACTGGACATTAACACAGCCCTAATTCTAGCATAAAAAAATGACTGCAACCCTAAAACTCAACAGAAAAAAGAAATTCAACATCTCCTCACATGCAAATATACACAGTATAAATACATATATACACATACACACACTCCTGCGTTTCCAGACATATGATCCGACAGTGCCAGCTGGGCAGATTAGAGGATATGACAGTTTATTAGAGAGGAAATGACACGAGCAAGACAGGAAACAGCGCAGACATCACATGCACAGCCAAGTCCACTTCAGCTCAATGCAGAACACACACACACACACACACACACACACACACACACACACACACACACACACATACAACCCTTCAAAAGATGCAGATGTCAGCTCTGTTAACACAGAGAGATGGACATCAGAGATCTCTGCAATATGTGCATCCCCACAAAGATGCAGAATGTGTCCATATGTCAGTTTTACAGTTAATGGAACATTTAAACTTCTGAGGTATTTGAAACATGTTTCTCCATCTCATCTTTTCCATCATCATTCCACCTCAACTGCCTTCCTATCTTGCTGCCCAGCATTAATTAACAACAGTTTCATATGTCGCTGTGCTTCAAAGGCCCTGTATATAACATTCAGAGCATTAACATAGCAGCAAACCACCATTTGCTATGTAAAGATACAGTGGAGTAATGGCATCCTGAGCAGATAATGAAGTCGCTTCTTGGCTCTTTGTTGCGAGTCCCTGTGTGTATATCCCGGGAACTGCCCATTGGTCCAACATCCCATTGTTCCGACCATATTAAACCCATTGTTCCGAAGTCCCTTCCTAAATCATCATGATGCCCTGTGGTTAAGGTCTGGTTAGGTTTAGGCACAAAAACCACTTGGTTAGGGTCAGGAAAAGATCATGGTGTGGGTTAAAATGAAAAAGAAAGTGACAAACACATAAGCCATGAGCCTGCTCCGCCTCAAGCCTTTCCCAGCTGACCCAGAGCCGGTCGCGGCGCACCATCAAGGTAGAAATACGCCCGCCGGGAGCCGTTCAGTACCGCGGACCGTCAGACTAATGGTATGTCGGACCAATGGGCTGTCGGACCAATAACATGGACCCGTATATCCCAATGGCTAGCTAATCGCTGCCACTCTGCAGTGCGTTCACACCACAGTTGCCACTGATAACGCCGTCCCAACTCATATCTGCAGGATGGCATTGTCGTGCAAGTAAAGCGCTCATCCCCCGGTTTCAATCTGCGTTAACACCTTTGGCTCTGTCAGCACTGTTGCCATTGTGAGCATTGTTTTTGCTGTTAGTACCAAGAGTATCATAGTGATGTACCAACAGAGAATCATCACTCAACTCAACTGCAGTTTCTCTCAGTGCTATGTATGGAATGTTTTAACCTCTATCAGCTCATTGTTTTGGTTTTACAGATTTTTGGTTTTACAGCCTGCAACTTCACACTTTTGGTTCAGTCTCACTACTCTGATATACCCACTGTTCACTACCTGCCCAGGTCCACCACAGTAAAGTGGAGGTATCTAACAGCCCTTTAACAGCTAGCTCATTTAGTTTGGACTTTGGACTTTTCAGTTTGATCCAAACCAAAATCACAGGTGTGAAATCTCCCCGAATCATGGTCCGGACCAAACAGCTGAACCTTGATCCGACAATAAGAGGTGGTCGGACTTTCGGAACAATTACAGGAAGTTTTGGCAGGTTATCATCATGTGCTAAGAGTAGTGTAGTGCCTCAGTCCAAGTGTGTATGTGTGGTTTAGCAACAAGGAGAGAGACAGACGGTGACTGTACTCAGAGCAGACACGTGTTGCCGATCGCAGCAGAGGAGAAATTAGTGGTAAAACTGTCAAGTTATAGTGAATGTACAGTGTACAGTCTGTCCATGAACAACATGACATAAAAAAAAAAAAAAAATGAGCCACGGTAGCTCATGGGGACAGGATCAGCTAGTAAAACTCAAATAAACTCAGACTATTTTCAATAATTTTCCAAGAGGATGGGAGAGAGGGGATACAAGACAAGTCTGTCTACAAACCATTCGATGTCAAGTATAAGGAGATGCAACTCTCGACAGAACGGTATGTCGTGTATGGTTCTTTATTGCGTTCGCAAAATTGTAATGTAAAACCAAAACTACTGAATCAAATGTATATGATGTCACAAACATGCAAACTCTGGTTCAGACTTTCAGGTGTGAAAAGGCCCTTAGTGCAGTTCAGAAACACTGCAGTGCGACAGCAAAGGCCACTGAGCAACAGAGACAACACGGCAAAGAAAAAGAAAGTTACTCTCTCAGAGACGAGTTCTCAAACCATGACGGGAAGTGGGTATGACTGTAGTTCTAAGAGGGTGTAAGGAGGGTCATTCTATTACTGGGAAGACATAAGGATCAGAGCTATGTGTCAGTGTGCATGGGAAGGAGTAGGGCAGGGGAGCAGCTGCTTGGAGCAGAGCAGAGATCAAAGGCTGGTGCTCAGGTCTGGGCCTCGGGCCTGGGAGGTACGGAGCTGCCTTCAACACCGGCAGCAGGGTTCTGAATTCACTCAGAGCAGCTACAGGCTGCCAGCAGAGGGACTGAAGAAAGTGAGTGACACAGGAAAAATGTTTTCCTCCAGCTTCAGCATAATTATATCACAGTTGTGGCCGTAAATGGATCTGGCAACAAACACAAACAATTAGCATGAGCAGTGTTGCTAGCAGAACATGTTACGGCAAATTACTTTAGACAACACAACTGATGTGGGCTGATTACAGGCGGCACATTCTGATTATGGTCCAACTCTACAGTAACACCCACAGTGGAGCCCGTAAACCGTAAAAATGTACACAATCATTGCTTATACATGATTAAACAGCTTTTAAGAGTTAATATTGTTTGTTGAGGCCTCATTGTTCTTTTATTGGATGAATAAATTCCATAACTGCCGTCGCTATGTAATGAGTTGTTAACTGGAGTTGCTAATTCAATTTAATGCATTAGCTTTGCCAGGCCGGCCCAGCTATGCTACTCTGTGTATAAAAATATTTCTCTCTGCTTGGTTGGTTTGCATTTGGGCATGCATTCCGAGTATGTGTGTCCCACTGTGTCTATGAAGAGTCCTCATTAGTATTTCCTCAAGACACTTGTTGTGCTACTATAATATCTACCACTGAGAGCCGGTATAATTGGACTAGAATGGGATCTGATGACTCTAAATGGGCCCCGCACTCATAGTTACTGAGCTAAATGGCCACAAAACCTGCTGGGTAGCATTCAAACAAAGAGAAGGCATGCTTCTCCGTGATTGGATACAACGAGCTGAGTACCTTTGTCTGAATTAGTCTGCTTGTTTTTCAGCTGACACAGTGCCAAGCCCTTTATATTGCTCCTTGCTCACACACATAGAATACACAAACACACACATAAATGTGCGAGTGCCAAACACAAAAAGAAAAATCCACAATGGAGAGAAAAGGAAATACATCATATTGCATTCACTCAGCGGCACAGCCAAATAATGCATGACCTTTGCTGTGCTGCAAAACCACATTTCATAACCCCCCCCACCCCCACCGTACCCCACACACACTTACACAAAAATGCATCTACACGAATGCAGTAAGACAAAAGACCACAACATGCTGGGATATAACACACAGTGGTCAATAAATGACAAAAGCCATTCATTCCTCCATCCATCCTTCCTTTTATTTATACCTGTCTTTCATTGAGTGAATGTGATTTGTTGCTGGTGGTGGTAGAGAGCAAAGTAGGGAGGGGGACTCTGGAGCAGACAGGGCTCGCCAATTAGATTGATCTTGGAATGACGGGGTAAACAAAGGTTGTCAAGACAACAGTTGGCAGGGGGTTGGACAAAAATACCGGGAAAAGGGGGCACTAAGGAATCTGCGCTGTCTTTTTCACTCTGGCTTGAGGCATGAAGCTAGCCTGCAGTGGTGGTACGCACTACACACACACACACACATACAGTGACCAGTGAATCAATAATGAATTGAGATGTTGAGATGCAGACTATTCTGATCAATGCAGAGACAAGTGCAACCCCAGAGCTCGCACACACAAAGTGAAGAGGCCAGATTTGGAGATATGAAGTGCAAGGGGACAGAAAAGACTGTGGATGGAGACGTGGTTATGTCTGCACTTTCATGCTGCAAATGGGCAGCGCATTACAACACCGAGCCCCTGCATTTAATTTAACAGCTCTTACTACTACAGCGCTTAAGCTCAGTGTGATAACACCTCGAACGTGTGTGTGAAGTGTCTGCGTGCCTATTGATTCAGTACTAACACACAAACGCGTGGCGGCAGCAACAGCAGCGGCAGAAGGAGACATGTCGATATACAATCTGGGGAATTCACACCTAATTGTGTTTGATCGCGGGTCGCTGCAGATCAATAACAGCAGACGCCAGCCACACATGTGTATATACACATGAAGCGGAGGCAGGCATACGATGACACCCATTATTGAGATGAGATAAGAGATCTGAGATTTTTTGGATTAATCCGTTAACCAAGTGGTCAATAAAATGTCAGAAATAATCCATCACAATTTACCACAGCCAAAGCTGACCTCTTCAAATAGCTTTCTTTGTTTCACCAACGGTCAAAATCTAAGAGGCTGTAATCAGCAAATGTTTGGCTTTTTGGCTTGAAAAATGACAAACAATTCATCACTTCACAAAATTTACATTTTCTGTCAATCAACTAAGACACTAGACAAGATGAGATGATGATTCGGTATCAAGGAAACAGCCTTTAAAGGTCCAGTGTGTAGGATTTAGGGAGATGTATGAAATGGAATATGATAAAATAAGTATGTTTTCGTCAGTGTATAACCACCTGAAAATGAGAATTGTTGTGTTTTTGTTGCCTTAGAATGAGCAATTCAGATCTATATAGGACGCAATTCCTCGTCCATGGAGTTTGCCATGTTGGACCGCTGTGATTCTATAGTAGCTCAGAACACACAAACCAAACAGTGGCTCTAGATAAGACCATTGGTATATCTAGAGCTAATGTTTGGTTTCCCCTTAATCTTACACACTGTTCCTTTAAATCAGTAACATTCAACTGTCCTTTATATACAAAAAACCCCCTGAAAACTACCAAGAGACAAAATGTGACATGAAAGAGAAACCCAACCAAGGACTTGAGTGAACCCTCGGGTCAGCTAAGTTCATCCCTGACTTTGTGTGTGTGCTCTGTACATGTGCAAGACGCAAGTCATTCTGTGAGTCTAGGCAGAGTCGTACTTCGCAAGCCACCCCGCTGACATATCTGTCTGTTAGACTTACTCACACGTTGTCCTCAGCCTCCCCCACCACACATACCCAAGCATGCATGCACGCCACATCTCTACTGTAATGTATAGATGCAGTGTATAGCCTATAACGTGTGTATGAAATATGCTGACATGGCGTGAGAGGAATTGTCGGTTAGCACCCGGCAGCAGGGTCAGACAAGGAGAATGAGGGTGATGGCATGCGGAGTGGTGGGGTGCAGGGATAGAAAGCCGCAAATGAGAGAGAACGGGAGTAAAGGAGAGGGAATAAACATGCTTCATGAATAATTCAATCTAGGCCATAGCCCTAGAGACATTGACTTTAACACACACACACACACACACACACACACACACACACGCACACACACACACACACTCTGGGCAGGTCACTTGTAATGGAGGGATTACTGCGCTCTCGTGACAAGTCAGATCTGATCCAGTGGAAACGCCTCAGGCAGAGCAGGGGAGGCAGAATGATGGAAAAGGAGGTGAAAGAGAAAGGAGGGAAGGAAAGGAGGGTAGGAGGGCAAGTGGTTTGGCAGCTGTGGGCGTTACATCTCGCATCATCATCTCCATTCGTCATTCGGTTTTTCCCTCTCTGTGTCCTTTCTCAGTCTCAGGGTGTTGATTCGCAGCTTCCTCGCCCTCTAAATCTCGCTCTGATGTCGAGTGGTTTTCTTTATAACTTTAAAAAGAAAGACGAGGAGGAAGAGAGAGGGTGTGTGACTGTCTTGATGGCGCGCAACAGGCTTTTGTCTGAACTCGAGGGTAGCACTTGTAAGGCACATGTTAGGAGCAAAACATCAGTCGCTGAGGATGTGAGTGTTTCACTGAAGTTGTGTTGTCCATCTCTAACTGGCAGTAAATCTGGTATTATGGTAATACGAGGAGCTGAAATGCAAAAAGAATCTTTCATCTTCCTTCGGTCCGCGTGACAGCGAGCAACCCTGGCTCGGTCAGATGCTCGCTCAGATCTGCTTGGACAGATATTTCATAGTCTGACAGCTACTTAACAGTCGGACGACGCTTCCAAAGCATCGACTCCTCCCTTGCTCTCCCTCCTTACGCCCTTCATCTCGGAGTGCTACATGGGCACTCATGTTCCTCTCCTTTCATCTGTCTCCCCCAGTTTTCTAATAACAAACAGATAATAAAGGGTTCATTCCAAGTGCAGCCTGTGCACAAACAGGTGTATGTGTGTTAGATGAAGAAAGAGGGGGAAAGAGCATGCAATTAAAGAGGCGGTTCTAGTCAGGAGCAGCGGGGAGCTTGTCTCGCTCTGTGGGGGAAAATGCACTTCAATCTAACTGACAGCACTCACAGGGAAAAGCTGGAAACACACACATGCAAAAATCAATCAATCTGTCAATACTCTACCAAACCCAAAGTAAATGGGAGTGGATTGCACAGCACACACACACACACATGTCCTTCAGTTAGTGTGAGGCTGACCCTGACCTTTGACCTCGCTGTGGAGGTCTGGGTGCAAACGGAAATAGAACTTCCCCTTTAGGGATCAATAAAGTATCACATTAGGATTAATATTATACAACCAGTGCTAAACTGCCACCACCATACAATCAATAACTGCTGATATGAGGGGTCCTGATGTATATACCGATACTGGTACTGAATCCTAACAGTATCTTTTTTCTGTACTTTACTTTTTCTGCAATAACAGAGTTGTACAATTTGAATAAGCTGCAGGGGGTGACATAGTAGACACTGCCGACAAAGCAATTTGTGTATGTGTGTCTGCTCGTCTGGCAGTGATACTGCGCTGTTACTACAATAATGCAGAAAAGAAAATAGACCTGACACCAAAACTTTGTAGCAGTGATAGTTTTGGCTTGCTGGGAAGCCGACAGAGCAACCGCGGCGCTCCATGGCTGGCTTCCTGGCTTTGGGGCACTTATGCTTTCTTTTCTGAAGTTGAGCCCGGCGGTTCCACAGAGCTCTGTTGCTGGCTTCCAGGGTTTGCAGCGCTTTGTGGCACTTCCAACTCTTGTCTAAACCCGGCATTCTCAGCCAAATGTGCTCTCAGGTAATGACATTCGGCACAGATAGATTAATAGTCTATCAGTACTTAGTAGTACTGATGTGATTTGGTCAGTACCCTTAAAAGTACCAAAGTTTGGTACCCAATCCTAATACACAGCTATGGCCAAAAGTATCTTAGCATCTAACACAGAACACAGGCATTTGTTTCTACTCAGTGAACTCTTCCCACCTGGTTGCAGGGATGTGTTGCCATTCAGCAACAAGAGCATGAGTGAGGTCCATACTCCACATGATCAACTGGACTATCTGGAGGAAGCTAAAGTTGTAACAAGGTTTCCGGAGGAGAGCCTGAGGAAGGATCATTTCTGAGTTTATTGCCCCACTGATGTTGGGCAATAAACTCTGGCTCATCCCAAAGGTGTTGGAAGGGGTTGAGATGAGGGCTTTGCGCACGCACGAATTGTCAAGTTGAAACAGAAAAGGGCCTTCCCCATACAATATGTTCATGTCTTGTTTTTCTTTTGTGAACAAACAGTGAAATGCTCAAATGTGACACGCCTAAAGGAAGATAAAAAGTAAAAGAAAGACAGTGAATGAGCTGAGTAAAAAAGGAAGAGCATTGTGAATCCAGAGGGAGGAAAGATTAGGGCTAAAGAGAGAAGGACAGAGCCAATAAAAACAGAGAGAGAGGGATCAAAAGATGACAATGTGAGCATAAAGAGAGATAGATGGGTGTGGAGGGAGACAAAGATGAGAGATGAAGCGAGAGCAAGCGAGGAAGACAAAGAAATCTATACAGGAGGAGGAAGACGGCGAGAGAGAGGGATGAGTGTGTCCTTGACTAGTGCCACTGTTATCTTCACGCTTTATCAGTGCTGTGCTGATCTGTGCTGCAGAGAGCAGACAGACAGACAGCGGCCATACGACATGGCTCACATCCCAGGGACATTTAGCATGGTCTATAAACCTTGCGCTCACACTCACACATACACACAGCCGAACTTATTCATGTACGGAGCCGGCGCTAATGGCGCCGCTGTCATTATGACAGCTCGATGCAATCGGCCTAGCCGTTTCTCAGTTGCTGATAAAATGCACGGCCAGTCACGGGTGTTAAATAAATCACAAAGAAGATGGCATTTCTTTTGTTGTCTCATAGTTTGAGAATGGGAGCTCGGAGGAAAAATGATGATAATACTGCTGCTTTAATCAATTGAGAGAAGATCAGCGAGAGTTACAAGCATAGAATGGAGCCCTCCAGCCACAGCCACAGCCCAGTGATAAGCTTTGATGGTTGTTTCGCTTTGATGGTGGTTTCAATCCTCAAATTGAGTGAATAGGAATTCCAGCTCGTCCACTGTCTAGCAAATGTAAAAGCCCGCTTATTCTCCCCCGCAGAGAGCTCCCTTGAGGAGGAGCTAATGATGGTGTTTTTTTCTGGGAAGATATCACTGATGCCTAGGTGAAGGGATCGTGACAGGCACAGCGCACTGCTCTGAGGAGCCTTCAGCTGAGATAAAGACAGAATGACAACACTGTGAATACACAATGACTGGCTTGGGACTCCACGTGTACAACTGAGATTTGTGTCTGCTTTCAAAGTATAGATGAGTGTGTGTGTGTATAGCTGGGTAATTGGAATATACAGGGTAAATGTGGAGAGGGTGGAGTGATTTCCTGTGCATGCTAATCTGTGGCGTGTCGAACATATACGCCATATGCCAATTTGTGTGTGCGTGTGTGTGAAGCTTTTCTGTAGCGTGAGCAACATGTCTGTTGTGTGTATGTGCAATTTTGCCTTTACTCTGCGCCTCAGGGCAGTTTTATGCTATAGGAGGAGATCTAGGGGAATGTTAGATGTTTGCATGTGAGTGTGTTGGGCGCGTGTGTCCACTTGGGACTTAGGATTGCCAAGGCCTCTTTCTTTTTTGCAATTCCCAGATTCCCTTTTCCACTCCAGGTAGCCTTAAGCTGCACACACACACATAAACATGCACATTTATCTCATCATAATGCCAATGCATGAAATGCTCCATACTCTCATACACACAAAGTAATGAATTAAATATGTCATCTACTCTGGAGGGGGCACAGGAGGTAATGGGTGGAATGAATTAGCAATACCCAGAGTCCTGAGAAAGAAAGTGAGCAAGACAGTGAAACACAGTGAGACAGAAAAATTACAAAAATGGAGGAGGTTAATGAGAGGGGAATTAAAAGGGTCAGTTCACCCAAATTACACTTTTGTTGTAGTGATATTAGTGCCAGTAGTGCTACTTAGCTTGCTTAACAAGAGTGCTGATGAGCAGCAGCTCTCACTCGTCTCTGATTCAGGGTGTGAGCTTATGAACAAGTTAACTAAGACTCACGGTTCAGCAGTGTCGGGTTGTGCTCATGATGAGTAGCTAGCTCACAACAGTGTTTATTGGTTCACCACTCTGACACAGAGGCATGACAGTCACCTGCACAGGCTTGGAGCATGAGGTATGTCCTGCAGCTTCTTCTATAATCATACAACCTCTTCCTGTTTTAGCAACAATGTTTTTTTTTGTTTTTTAAGTATGAAATATATAAATCCTTAAATACACTGGGGTAGGGATTTAATTTAATGTTGGGCTAACTGATGTATTTTACTCGTTAATTTTACTCTTGTGGATTCTTTACAAGATTCATTATCATTTTGTTCTTACTATAGCCACTTTCCCACTGCACAAATATCATCAACATCTGGCTTTTTAATGCAATGGGAAATGTTTCAATCAGCACACACACCCGGGTCAAATGACTCTGCAGTAATCACAGGTATTTATCGCCTCTGATTGGCATTGACGGAAACACAACAACTGGGTGACAGTGCTAATTTTAGCTCCTTTACCAGCGAGACGCAATGATGCACCACCACAAAATACCACCCGTCTCTGCCAAAGCAGCACTCAAACACTGCAAAAAATTAGTCTGCTCCAAGTTTGAAAGAGAGACTGAATAAGTTAAAGATATATAAAAAGAAGTAACCACTGTAACAGGTTCAGTACTCTGGTATCCAGCCTGTCTGTGACGTTGAATATGACACAACAGAAAAATACACACACACACAAATAAAGGCACACTGGTCTGCTACAGAGCCATGGACACAGTTCTGGTCTACTGGCAATGGAAAAGAGTCTATAGCCAATTTTAGCAGAATTACCCATTTTATAAAAAATCCCCATACAGGTGCTGATTTTGGTAGAAAAATGGTATATGGTAGGTTGTAACTGGTGGAACTTTTAACAGGATTGACAGCTACTTTATAATTATGTGCATCCAGTTTTGTTGTTAATGTACCAATTCATTTTTACAATACCTTTGGTCTACCCCTTGCTTATCTTTTTCCTGTTTATAACCATGACCTTATCTGCCCATATTTTATGGAGGTGGTTTTCATGGGGACTATTTCTTCTGCAGTTCCAGGGAAAACTGTGAGGCCCGTGGACGCGAAATGGTGACACTGCTCCTGGCAAGATATGCTAGTGTTGAATTTCTCAAATATGTTTTTAAGGGAATTGTTGGTGTCTGTAAATATCCCTGCCAGCGGAAGTGAAAGTAACAGATTCACTCCTCACGGTGTTTTGCCTCGCTATGTTTGCATTTTTTTCGGCACTGCGTCCACAGTTTTCATAGCTTCCTCTTGGATGTGTGCTGCTCACAGCCTAGCACCTGATAGTTACTTTTTATAAGTCCCGGCTTCACCTGTGTGCTGTGCCAAGGAACGTCCTGAACACAGCATAATAATAAGAAAAGGGGAGAGTTTCTGCAGATAAATAAACCACCACGCATTTTAATGGGTCTTAAGTGATGATTGAGAGGGATTACTTCTAAATGAGTCTAAAGATTGTTTCTTAGGAAAATCCTGTTTAGTATACCTTTAATCACTGTGTGCGCCACAAATGATTCCATTCACTTCCATTGCATTTGTGTGGAGGCAGAAATCTCAGAGGTAATCTCAAAATGGGAACAAATGAAACCCAAATGATCTGCATGGCTAGACAAAACAAAGTAAGTGAGAAAATCAATAAATGTTTTCTTAATTTGGGTGAAGTGAACTCACTGAACTGACTGACAGGTGAGCTGAACTAGATTTCTAATAGATTTCAACTATTTCCTCTTCCCTTCCTCGAGAAGTCTTTGCATTTAACTCCCTGCTGAAAACCCACGGGACTCTTTAAGCGACTGGAAATGGGCCAGTTATGAGTTAGAATACAGAATATTTTATATGATTGTGAGCATGACAGGAGCTTGAGAGGCAAAACCATAAATGCTGCAGTAGAAAAACACATCGAGAGAGAGAGAGACGGAGAAAGGTACAGCCAGGGAAAAGGACGGCATCCCAGAGAGCCGGAGAAGAGTGAGGAGGGCAGGCTGGGGAGATGGCGATTATGTGGAGTTGGGAGGAGAGGAGAGGGGTGAAGTGTGAAGTAATGAGGCCAGAATGAGGGCTGCAGCTGTGTCGTGTCCAGCAGAAAACACACAAGCACACAAAGACACGCACACACACCGAAGCCAGCCAGCCGTGGGGACTCCAGAATGACAAATGACAAAGTGACAAATGTGTCTTTAGGGAGCAGGGCAGCAGGAATTGAGAGTTCTGCAGGGTTAGAGGAAAACACAAACTCCACACTGCCACACCACACCAACACAAATAGACAAGGAGAGTCGACAGAGTGTGTCAAGACGCGGAGAGAGTGATGTAAAGGCCAAGTGACTGGTCACGCATGCTGTGTGAATATCCTGTTCTCTGTAGCGTGTGCGAGTTTGCATTTGTGCATGATCTCCATTTGTCAGACGTGTCAATGCTTGTGATCGAGTAGTGACAGCATACATCACTATAGACCCAAACAGCATTTGACAAGCTGCTCTCATTCTCTCTCTCTCACAGACACACACACACACACACACTTCCACACACACTCTCCCGAGAGCTCGACCATGTCAACCTACTGTGTTCTCTCTTTTATTGATTTGTTCTTTTTTTCCCCTTCTCACTTTATGTGTTTTGTTTGGTTCCTCTTACCAGGGGTGTTTATATGGCGTCCTTTGGGTCAAAAACACACACGAGTGGAAGTGGGTAGCGAGAGGCAGAAAGAAGCAGCGCGACAGAGAGATACATAGGGATGGAGAGAAAGAAAGAGAGGGAAAAAAGAAAGGAGGAAGAGATGAGAGATAAGAGGTTTGCCACCAGGGGTTATTGCCTTTCTCACACTGTGTATTGACTCACCCTATCAGGGGGTGGGCCTTTCTGGGTCGCAGTGTCGGACACACACAACACCCACACACCCACACACACACTGATCTTTCCTAACTTTTGTGGTTTCATGTTTGTTGCAGTTTACAATGAGGAGCTGATCAAACAGAAACAAAAGTCATATGGAGCACAAAGACACAGCAGCTGGCAGCTGAAGTATCCCGTGCCCATGCACTAATTGGCACCTCCCTCCTGCGAGATGCAGGGAGGGCCTCGGACAAACACACGCACACATAAGAGCACACGCCACAGCTGAAGGACGCGGGGGCACGGGAGATGCCCAGACAAGCGGGGAGAAAAGTGGAGAGGAAGCAAAGGTATCGATCAAAGAGAAGGAGCGAGTGTAAACGAAGGAGAGCAAGACGGAGGGATTCAGGCGGTATCAGAGTGTCAGTTAGAGGGATGGGGGAGCGATGGGGTAGCGGGAAAAGACAAGTCAAGGGGAATACAGAGAGGAACGAGGCGTAATCCCCCCATGCGGAGTTTAATGGTTCGGCCCAGCGGTCGAGGGCGCTGGCGGGAGGTCTGAGGATGGATCGATCCAATCCCTCAGACGGGTGGAAAACTTTTCGTCTTTGAGAAAGAACGGCTGAAGGGTGGAGGAGGGTGGCGGAGACAGGGAGAAAGTTGCGGTAAGGGTGAGCAAGCAAGCCAGTGAATGACAGAGAGGGAGAGAAGTTGAAAGGAGACTGGAGGTGAACAGTTAGGGCGGTAGGAGTAATAGGAATTAGCTCTGTAATGCTGTTTGGCCATGCAGAATGCCGAGGCGATGCAGAGTGGGGAACACGCTGAGTGTGTCACCCAGAGTGCCAGTCAAACTTTAATTAGAGCTGCCGAGCACATGCATGCAGCAGTAAGCCTCCACGCTGCTCATGCTCACAAAGAAAACAGGACTAAACTGGAGCATGAATTTACAAAAACTCATCAATAACTTCAGTGACCTACAAACTTTGCTTTCATGCTCTTTTGTTTAACCTCCACATGTCCTTTTTTTCACAACTGCATTCCAACAGAGCCAATTTCTGTATCTTTAACTCCTTGAAACCTGTTGTATCGATACCAAAATGTGACACTTTTGTATTCCACTTTGTTTGAGTTAGGGCCATAAAAAGAAAGGCGGTGAAATCTTCTACACAACACATCAATGAAATGCTATTCCCCCAGCACAAAGTATCGTTTGTATGTCAATTACTCCCCCAGTGTACAACAACAACAACAAAAATTGTACGTAATTGTGACTTTGATTAACTAAAACTGAAACTAGGTATTAAAATCATTTTAGTTAACTGAAATAATGGATGGAATAATAATGGAATTGTGTACTTACAAAATTATCACAGTCTTTGTCACTGATGCATATGTTTACTGAGACTGGGATGTCTACATGGATGTGAGTAAACTGCCTTTAGAAAGTGTTGTGTTTGTATTGTAATGCCTATTCTTAACTTCTTAAATCTTCCTAAATCTTCCCTTATAACCCTCATATACAAATACTACTAGTACTACTACTACTACTTCTAATAATATTAATACTAAAACTGCTATTGAAACTAATAAAAAGAAAACTAATACTAAACATTTTTAACACTTAAAACTAAACTGAACTGAAAACTTCCATGAACTATATGAAAAAAAAAGCAATTGAAAAATACAAAACTGTAACAACTCTGATCTGTACCGACCCCTTAAAAACACCAAAATGACACAATAACACAAACAAACTAACTGATGAAGGCAGTGGTTGACCAGCAGCTCCCATGTAGTGAGGAAAAATTACTGTTTTTCCCAATGGAGTTTGGCTTTGAAGAGAGCATAGGTTAATTTCACTTTTACTTCAGTTCCCAGTTGGAAAGGACTGTCTGTTTGGGAAGTACTGAGCATTAGACTGGATAAATGAGACTTGGATTATACTGTACAAGTTGTGTAAGGGTTTATAAACAGATGTTTTGATACAGTTTTGTTGCTTTTAAACATGGACCCCTATGACTTTAATTCATCATCAATTTCCCCCATTTTTGGATCATTCGTTCTTTGTGGAGGCATGTGAGAAAAACAAAGTTTTCTTCATGTATTCAACATAACACGGGGTAAGTAACAGATACACAAATGGTCATTTGGGGGGTGAAGTATTCCTTTAATGGCAGTCACATACATTCACCCCAGAAGTTAAACCGCACCACAGATACACCACAATATGTATTCTCTCACAGTGGATTTCAGCAACCCCGCGATCTCTTATTTACAGTCCTTTTCCTTTATGTTCACAGCCTTTTCATAGACGGATAACATTTCCCTGCATCCTATCCATCTTCCATCACTCACTTTTACCACCAGGCCTTCATCCCTCCATCCCTTCCCTCCCCCTCCTGGTGCAAATCACATCAGTGAGCGGAGCAGAGCAGAGAAATCCCTTCTTTCTGAGGGAGGAGATTAGGAGTGAGCACAGACAACTGGATTTAAATAAAGATCACCTTCCCTACGGGGCTCACCGCTAAACTGGGAGCGAGGACGGACCCACTGTGGACATGCAGTGTGTGTGTGTGTGTGTGTGTGTGTGTGTGTGTGTGTGTGTGTGATGAAGGAATAGTAAGAGAGAGAGGTGAAGAGAGAATGATCTAGAGTGCAAAATTGCCTTCATGTGTGTGTTTCTGTGTATGCATGTGTGTGTGCATGTCATGGTGATAACTGCATTATAAAAGCAATCTGCACCGAGCATCTATACCAGAATATAAAATGAGATTTTTTTTTTTAAGCTGGCGGAGTTCAGAGAACAATCATACATGCACAAACACAAGCACACACATACACCTGCCTGATAACATGCAAATACTGACACCTGAAGGTCAGCTGCAGCTCTCTCCTGCTGAACTGTAATGCATTGTGGGAGGAGGCAGAGAATTTAGCGTTTGTTCCCTGAGCTGGCCTTATCGGAGGTGTCACATGGAGTGAACCCCTCCCACCCCCGTCCCACTACACCGCTCTCTCTATCTGCTGTCGCTGTATATTAACCGCCTCCTTCCTGCCCCCCCACCGACCTGAACTCACACTATTCCTGTGTCACATGACTATCACATGAAACTGAATACTGGGCAGTTTTACGGGAAAATAGAGTGATGATTCTTCCAGCCTATTTGCATGCAAACACACCATCATAGCAATCACCGTATCTGGTACAGTATCGGATAATTGAGAGGACATGTTATCTCTGTCACTCATCCAGTAAACAGCACTGAGATTGTCAGATAGCACTGTGTGGACAAAAGACTCTCAGCATTCACTCTGACAGACACACACACGACAACAGCGCTGGAATGATTAGCCAAATGTTTGTTGAATTTGCGTTCCCAACTGGGAGATTTTGCAGCTTTCTGTTCTGTATATTATTGGAAACCGAATACCATTGGGCTTTGGAAGATGTGAATGTCACCTTGGGCTCTAGGAAATTGTGGTGAGCATTTTTCACAACTTTCTTGATTGGGAAAAGAAACAGTCGACAGATTAATCAATACTAAGAGTAATTGTGTGTGTACACTGGCTTTGAGCACAGCAAAGAGCAGTTCATAAACAAGCTACTTAGTGTACATACGGGGCTACGGCCTGCTTAGAGATCCCTTCCAGGCATATTTTAAGACATAAAAAAATAACTCAGCTTTGAATTATAATCTGTGTCTGATATGGTTTTCCCACACACAGAGAAAAAATATGATTACTTAGTTAAAAAATAAAGTTACAAAGAGTTATCAATATTCTCCCCTCATTTAAAAATCAAGAATCCATGAATATGCAAACACTGTTTATTTCAAAAGTTTAACAACTGGATGCAAGCTTTCTCCTACCTCTAGAAAAGTCTGGCTTCGAAACTAGTTGTGATGTCACAAAATCATTATCCTTTGCGCACGTCTAATGCGCAATTCAAGTCCAGTCGGAAGTCAAAATTCCCAAGGTAAAATTTCCAACAACTGGTGCATCACACCAAATATAACCAAATACATTTTATTTTACAGCACTTTTAAACTTAAACACATTTAAATAGCTATGTGATAGCCTTCGTTGCCTTTTACTTGATGGTTTACCACTAACAATGTGCTCTTCCATGGGTGCTGCCATTGTTGTGTGATGTCAGACAACTGCTTCTTTGTAAAATCTGGGCAGATGGATTTGCAACCAGTTTACAAAGAGGAACTCTGACTTTTGTGGTGTTCCACTGAACTTTTTCTAGTGGGTGGATGGAAATTTTCAAGCTCTGAGTTGCTACTCAGCATGAAACTCTGACTTAAGGCATGCACAAAGAAACACTCCATGTCAAACTGTGCACATACATCAGTCTTTTAAATAGAAAGGGACTTTGCCTTGCAGCACATTCCTTTACACGTGTATGCAGCTGCATTACAACACACGCAGGCACACAAATACAAACATGCAAAGACACACAAACTCCATACAAATGCCAGAAACACTCCTGACCTGACTCGCACAAACAAACAAAACTAAAACAACCCTAACTTTGTACTCAGGAAAAGAACAAAAGAACAAACCAGAGCTAAAATCAGAGCACTTAACATGCATTATTAACAGTGTACACTAGGTTTCCCTGAATTACAGGCCAGAACCCAAAATGAGTCCCAGGCCTGTTTCTGGTAGATTGAATTCAAAACTACAAGAGTACTGGTATGTTTTCAGAAGCACGCTTCCAAGGGCGACACTAATACCTCCTCAGAGTGGCTGCCGTTGCATAAGATTATTCACAGTTTATCCCCGATTTAAGTAGAATCCCTACGCTGTGTAATCAGAGCGGCAGTTTATGCATTAATTTAGAGCGTTATTGCACGCTTTTCTCAATGCCACCCTATTCATTCTTCTCTGTTTACATCGACTTAATGAGCACAAGAGGCAATTTCTCATCCTACAGTTCTCTCTGTGGTCTTAAGCAGAATTTTTTTTATCTATTCTAGAATAATGCAGTCAGCACGCTCGCATAGTACGAATGGGAAACTCCCTAAATCCATCATTTTCTGACTTCCAAGCTCCTGCAGTGGGGCCCCTGGGCAATCTTTTATCTAATTCTTTTTCATGTCCCCAGGCAAAGCCGGCCTTGTCCCACCCCTTTCGGCGGTGGCAGTGGCCTGACACCGCTTTGGCCGGGCAAAGTGATGCATGTTAAAATTTGATGAAAACATTTTCTTCGTCTGTGGGGTTTTGGTTGGAGCTGAAGTGGACCTGAAATGTGGAGGTCCTGGCCTCAATCAAAATGAGGCAGGTGAGAGGAGAACAGAGGCTCACTGGGGCTTAAAATCCTAATCTTGACAGAAGTCGGAGAAGAGTTAAAGATGGAAAGGAGTGAGGAAGAAAGGAAGGAAGATAAATGTAGTGCTTTAGTTTGGTAAAGATGGTGGAAAAGAAGAGAATGACGGAAAAAAAAAGCATCAGATGAACCATCTTGATTACAGTAAGACAACGGGAAGATTTGAGAAGCAGAGAGAGTAGCAGGCAAAGATTGAGAAAATCAAAGCAGTGGTGAATATGCAACTACTTTCTCATGGACAGCAGGCAGTAAACAAGAACGAGCCCTGGAGGTTTTCTCGGAGCGTCACGACTCTGGGCGGGAAATAAAGGGGGAGAAGGGTTTATGCACCGGAGGAATAGGGAGAGGATGTAAAGTAAGTGAAGAGGCACGGAGAAGCAGAAAGGGAAAAAAAAGAAAAGAGGAGAGGGGGACAGATAGGAGGAGAAGTGTTGTTTTGCTCGCCGGCCCGGTCCTCCTCTGGCCCATGATTCATTGCAAATGAAATGTCACCCTGGCAGGCAGTAATGCAGGCCGGCCCGCTCCCCTGCAGCCTAATTGAATTTTACAGCCATATAAACAACAGTCAGCCAGCGGAGAGAGAGAGAGTGGGAGAGAGTGAGGGAGACGGAGAGAGAGAGAGAGAGGTTATTGATGCGGGTGTTTACAGGTGGAGGCTTCTGATGTGCCATCAGAGAGTGTGTAAGGGCCTCTGGGGAACCATAGCACAAAGCATACAGATGGAGGGGACGCCAAAGCAGGCCTGCCACTAACACGACTCCCTCAAGACACACGCACAAATACACATATAACGATGACACTAAAACTGTCTGCGCTCTGAGACGGGTATTTGCTAAATACTACAACATGCTTTAACCACATTTACCACAGCCACTAGTCAAAGCTCAGCGACGACCAGGGATACAATTTGACTTTAAGCAGAGTTCACTGCACTTCTTGTAATGTACAAAGAATAATTTGGCGACACTTTATTTCACAGGTCCCATGGATTTCCGAGAAAAGAACGGATTGTGTAACCACATTAGTAAGGTTCCTGGGTATAGCTATGTCGTGTGGTACTAATTATACCCTGAGAGTCTTTTATTCTGCACACAGCGGCTACAAATGTGTTTTAGCATGACAGCTGTTAGGCACAGGTCCACAATTCAACAAAAATGGGGAATAAAGTTAGAACAAATTTACCTTTACTTGAGTTTAAATGGATCTCTGTCCCTTTTCCCAGCCAGTTAGAACGTGGCTATCTTTCAACAAAATGCCACTGGACTTATAAACTAAATGTAACAGCATAAATATTGTATGATTGCCCTCCGTTTCGCATGTTCACGTCTAGCCTCAGGGTGTGCCGATTCTTGCTGGGATAGAAGTGTAGGGCAAGTGTAAGGGCAACATGGCCCTCCAAAGTTTTTCAGTTTGTCCGAGGCACATGCCTGTGTTTAAGTCACATCTTGGCAAGATGGCTGTACAAGCATAAAAGACATTCACATAAGTATCCTCTTTGTTAATAATGATATTTAAAAGGTGATTACCATCCTATTATCTTAGTTTGATGTTTTAATGTATTACAGTCCTTTTCCTTTTAAAAAATATATAAAAAAAGAAATTGCTATCGTATGCCGGTGTCTCCGTAAGTAACAAGATAGCTGGCTACTGTTACATTGTCGTGGCTGATTTGTGCACGACAGCCCTACATTTTGACACATTCCCATGACACATTCCCCCCACACTGATGGCATGTGACACCTGAAATGTAACTGAGGTCCAGCAGAGAAAAGTTGCAGCACTTGTCACCACTCCTCTAATATTAGCGCAGGCTGGCAGGGTACAAGCACAGGATGCTAACATTAGCCTACATAGCATAGTTGCCCGATAATGCAGCAGTGGTTGATTGAATTATTGATTGATTGATAGCATGAAACCTAAGTTGTGAACAAGTCGCAGGTGCCCTCGCAAATCACCACAGCAGAAAACAGTATTCACAATGTCCGGCAACTAGGGCTGCAACTAACGATTTTTTTCATTATCGACTAATCATTTTTTTGAAAAACGTGTTAAAATGTTGAAAAATGTCAGTCTGTCTCTCCCAAACCCCAATGTCGTGTTTCGTACTCACGCCAAAGGGTTTTAGTAGTGTTGTTGTACTCGAGATTGGTCTCAGTCTCGAGACCGGTCTTGAGACCATTTTTTGAGGGTCTTGGTTTCGTCTCGGAATCGAGGGCATTTTTACTCAGTCTTGTCTCAGTCTCGGACTGGACGGACTCGGGTTTTTTGAACGAGACTGGTCGAGACCACCACTGATGCTTTTTGTCCGTGCTTTACTGATAAGAGTGAAAAACACCATCTCAAAAACAGCTAATAACTTCAAATCACTGGTAGCATAAAGATTTCCCCCAGTTGCAGTGCGCAGCTGACTGAAACCGCTGGGACGACGTCAAACTTTTATCGTCACCTCGAGAGGAAGCATCATCAGAAAGGAAAAAAGAGAGAGGGAGGAAGGAAGGAAAGAAGGTAGGGAAGGAGGATGGAGGAAGGAAAGAAGGAAGGAAGGAGAGAGGGCAGAAAGAGAGAAGGAGGGAGGGAGGAAGGAAAAAAGGAAGAAGGGAGGGATGGAGCAAGGAAGGTAGAAAAGAAAGAAGGAAGGGAGAAAGGAAAGGAGGAAGGAAGGAAGGGAGGAAAGACAGGGAGGGAGGGGAAGAAGGAAGGAAAAAAAAGAGAAAGGGAGGAAGGAAGGAAAGAAGGAAGGAAAGAGAGAGGAAAGAAAGAGGGAAGGAGGGGAAGAAGGAAGGAAAAAAGAGAGGAGGGAGGAACGAAGGAAACAAGGAAGGAATCAGGGAAGAAAGAAAGAGAGAAGGAGGGAGGGAGGGAGGAAGGAAGGGAGGAGGGAGGAAAGAAATAGAGAAGGAGGGAGGGAGGAAGGAAGGAGAAAAGGAACAGTCAAAACAGATGGGGACCCCGGAGGACAATACAAAGGTTAATTTAGGTCTTGTTCTTTACTGTTTTTCATTCTTTCTCTCTGAAATGAAAGGTTTATTGTGGCTTGTCAGGTCAATTCAGTTTTGATATGGTGAACTTTTTCAAAAAGTGAAACAACAAGTTTGCTAAGATTTGTTTCATTGTGCTCTGCAACAACAGAGCAGATATTGTTTTGTTGTTATATTTATTTAAAAGCAAACTTAAATAAAAATAAACTCACATTTTGATGTTTTGTTATGATTTTCCTTTGATATATATGGTCTTGGTCTTGTCTCGGTCTCGACCTTCAAAAGTCTTGGTCTTGTCTCGGTCTCGGTACTCTCTGGTCTCGGTAACGTCTTGACTACAACACTAGGTTTTAGTTCACCGTGATGGGAGAGTGTGTAAAGCTGCCAATATCTGAACATAAGAAGCTGCAATCAGAGTATTTTGGGGTACTTTTATAGTACTTTTCTATGAAAAATGACTCAAACCGATGAGTCGACTACTAAAATAGTCACCGATTATTTTAATAGTTGATTAGTCTTCAATTAGAAGACAGATGTTTTCAACCATTACCCATTGTAACACTATTTCAAGGGGCAAGGTAGCACTAAAAAATGAGGGGTAGGGGTAAAATTTGAAATGGGATTGGGCCTTAAAATTTAAAAGAAGTTACTTTCAATATGCATTGTCTCACAAAATGGCTCTATGTATCCTTTGAGAACAAAATTACATTGTTCTTTTCCAGAAATAATTTCATTATGAAGAAATTAAGAGCCATAAATAAGTTACCTGCTTCATAATTACTATGGAAATAAGTCACATGCTGAATACCCTGCCCTGACATTTCAGTGTGAACTATGCTTGACTGTGTCCTCCCTTAAGTAAGATGTGCTGGCAGAGCTTTTTCTGCAGTTGACAGCTACTGAAGACGGTATAGGAACAGTCAGCAGTGTCCCCGCAGGCAGCCCCGGGGGCCAGGTCAATTTGTGCTATCCTGATAGAGGACATCACCTCCATGACAGCCGGGCAGGTTGGCAGACAGAGAGAGAGACATCTGCCGCACCAGTGCAGACTGATTCCTGCAGCAGTGGGCAATTTCTTTAAAATTAACAAGTCGGATTGAGGGGATAGAGAGCACTTTTCTTTAATAGCACTATCAAATATTGAGTAAATACGAGGCATGCTTCAAATTAATTTCATTACTAAGAGGTATTTAATTCCGCTGAAATCAATCCGGTCTTTCTTTATGAAAATCACCAGTCCCTGAGGGTATACAGGATAATCACTTAAAATACCAAAATGTAAAAGCTATAAAGGCACAATTATTTCAGCAAGCTCTGCAATGGCAATTTTATTGTGAGAGCTGACAAAAGAGGACTTATATCTTTGGGAAAATGGTACATTTTTAACAAATTTGTAACAGCTAAAAAAGGGAAGAGTTGTACAGTTGATCCCACTGGTATATCAACTCCTGGGTCAGTTTCATTCCTGAGGATACAGGCCCCCAGAGCATAAAAAATATAAGAGGAGAAAGTTCATTTATTGGCATTTACAGCCCTGACACAGCCTTCTACAGGCCTCCCTGACCAGTGCTCTTATAGATACCACATACAGAGCAGCAGCCTTGTAAAGTACAAAACTGTAACTCTAAAGCTAGCAGGTAGGCTGTTCAAAGAAACTGAAAGGAAACTCTGTTTTGTTACAGCCTGCTATAAAAGGATTTGAGCTGGACTCCCACTCAAACAGCTCTTTGGCTTGGAAACGCTTGTACTGGTGGCCTGGGACTAGATGCTGCACATTATCATGTATTCCATTCCAGGCCAAAACACCACTGAAGCCCACGGTGAAAGGCAAGAGCAGTGTGTCCGAACTCAAAGTTAGAACTATAGTCATTACCCTTGGATATTTAGAAATGTCTATGGCTGGCTTGTTAATACAGTGAGTTAAAATCTTAAATTCCATCACCACATTATCAGCTGCTTGAACCTGTATTGCAAACTGCCAGCTTTACTGTACGTTCACACCAACAGCGACCAGAGCTTACAAAGCAACGGAGGTCATTCACTTTCAATGAGAACCTGGCAACTTGGGCGACCTGGTCGTCAGTCGCACCTCTTGGGCGACCAAAGCGACCGGAGCGGTCCAGTCGGAATGCTGACGTGCTTCAATGAAGCGGGTCCCAGAGAACAAGCCATGTAACTTTGGTTCCTACAGCACACTTGTTCCGACAATGGATATCGAGAAGTTTATAACTTGCGTTCGCGCCCATTCAGTCCTTTATAATGTGTCGCTGTTGGGTTACAGAGACCAAAATAAAAAGAATGAGGCTTGGGACCGCGTCGCGGAGGTAGTTGGTTGGTCTGGTGAGTTTTAAAGTGTGTAATGTTAATAATAAAGGAGAGAACTGCGGCCTTTATTGTTTAATTATGACCATTTTAGGTGTTCTATTTCTGTTTTCTGTTTTCATTGAACTATGAGCTTTTTGACTGGACAACAGCAAGCAGCAACTACGCTGCTTTCAAGCCTACAGTACGCTTTGCGGCTCCTTTAAATTGACAAGCACGATCGAACATTCAGTGATTCACGTGATGAGCGACTACAGCGACCAAAGCTGCCATAAATGTTTTCGACAGTCGTGCTTCTTTCAGACTTTGCCTCTTTGGAAGCCTGTGGTGTGAACGCACAGTTATAGTAGAACAACTGTCAGGACTAAGGACAGAGACACAAGGACTTAGAGCCCATGATATTCATATACCTGTGGCTGAGAAGATTAAAAAGAAAAAAAAGGGCAGTTCACCTGGTATGAAAATCAGAATTGTTACATTTGAAGTACACAATTAATGCCATTAGCACCACGTTCCCTGGAGTTGGTGTGGATGGGCAGATGGATGGGGGCAGGGGCTTTTAAATCACAAGGGGGCTTAGTGATCGATGACTGGATCAGCCCAACCCTAAGCTCCATATTCAAAATTAAAAAGTTCCTGGGTGTCCTGACCGAGGAGTTTTAAATGCTAACCATGTAACCGCAACGTCCCAAGTCCACAGTTGTTGCACGTCACCCTCCTCTCCTCCTTCATTTCTTGTAAACTATATCTGTTCTCACAAAGACAAAAATATGAGACCATAGAGAGCATTTCACCCTCCAGAGTGCCTCTACTTTCATAAGATAGTCATGTAACCTGCAACCTGTCATGGAAAATGTTCGTCTTTCTTCAAACAGCAAGCAAATGTGAGTGTGTCCGTCTCACATTCTTCCTGCCTGCTTATTCATCTTCCTATTTAGCTGCTAGCCTGCTCGTTTCTTCCGTCTGTCCCTCCTCTGCCCATCTGTCTTTCCATCTAATAGTTCACTAGCTGGTCTATCTCTACCTCTATCTGCCTTACAAGTGCTGCCTCATAAACCGGCACCAGATTTATCCTCGTGCCAAATGAGAATAACGACACGGGAAAAGATGAGCCTGGATAGATGAGATAGCACAGGAGGAAGGACAAATAAAAACAGTGAGGGGGCGAGGCTGCTTCTTGCATGTGTGTGTGTGTGTGTGTGTGTGTGTGTGTGCAAGCATGTGCACTGCATTAGGTAAAGCTGTCGAGTTCATTGGGAAGACAATAAATGTCCATCAAACACCTTCGTAACAAGCTGGCATGTCTTCTTAGTTTTATTTTATGTGTGTTTCATGTTTTTAAAAAAATGTACTAATGCTTGTCAGTGAGTGACAAAAGATGTGGGACTATATTTGGATTTTAAAAAACGGTCCGACTGTGTGTGTGTGTGTGTGTGTGTGTGTGTGTGTGTTCATGTTACGTGTCCCCGGCTCAGCAGGACTCCGAGCCTCCCTGCTGACTATGACCTTCCCTCCAAGCAGGCGGTCCTGTTTCTCTCATTCCCCACTACCCCCCCGACTTTCTCTTTCCATCCCTAAATCCCTGTTTTCTGCCATCCCCTCCTTCCCTCCAGCCATCCATCCTTCCTCCTTCTCTCCATCCTTGCCTCTGTCATCCCTTGATCCACCCGTCCCTCTCTCTGTGTCTGACTGGATGACGCTTGCAGTCCTTGATCCAGAGCTCGGAAAGGGGGCTTCATAAATACACCATCCATCACCGCCGGCAGGGCCAGTTAAAACCACATGACACGCACACCATTGATTTGGTGTGTGTGTGTGTGTGTGTGTGTGTAATGTGTCCTCTCAGTGACACAACACATTAATACTGTAGAGCCAAAAAAAGAAGGAAAACATGGTCATTCACCTGTGCTTATGTACACACATCACTTGACTGAGTTTCCATGTGTAATGAGAAGCAACGCTGAACGTCTGTGTTGACAAGCAGGTACGTGTGTGTACTGTTTGTGTGCTTGCATCCAGGTATTATACATGCATGCACACAAAGACACAGTCCACTGCACTACAGGCATTCACACATCCAAGCACACTTACACAGCAGAGAGACCAAACTGTGGAATGTAAAGCTTGTGTGTACACATGTATGTTGTGCATGAGCAGGTCAACCTTGTGCAAGACTTTCTTTGCACATATGTGTGTGTTGCGTGTATGTGTGTGCATTGCCTGGCAAGAGTGTTCATGGGCGGGCATGTGTGTACTTGTGTTTTCCCGTGTCCGATTTTTCAATCTGTGCAAACAGGGCGACGGTTCACTGCACCGCACAGACTCTCACTGTTCCGCACTCCGCCCTCTCAGTGTGTCCTGCGTGATGGATGATAGGGAGGGAAAATAACTAATTCAACAGTAGATTTACATTGTTCTGGATGGCGAGCAACACAACACCACAGTGGGAGAGAGAATAAGGGAGGAGGGGAAGTCAAGCTCTTAGACGTCGGGGTTTATTTGTGGCATTTGCATTGCTTCATTAGTAATTGATTAAAAGAGGTGGAAATAATGGACTATGGACTAAATATCCATCACAGTACACATGGATGTCAGAGGGGATGTTTAAAAGCCTTTATTTTACTGGACCCAGAGGATTCAGATTTGAATTGAGATGAGCAAACGACAAACACCATGGCTAATCGTGATCGAAACTTTGCAACTTCTGAATGAAAGAGTTACACAATTATCCTCAATTCCACTCAAATCATTTAAGGATTGTAAAATTACAGTCTAATTTGGTTTGGTTTGACAATTAGCTTAATTTGGTGGATGTCTGAATACTTCAGATAGCCTCTTCTTTACTTGTGCTACCTTTACGCTTTGTTTTAGCTTTTACCGGTAACCCAATATTGTCACTCATGGCCAGGCCTACCCACAGAAATGAAAAGGTCCAGTGACCTAACCTTCCCCAAATCTTTACTGAAATCAGCACATACATCTCTCTCTCCTAGTTTAGACCAGTTGGTTTCTCAAGGCGTGTGATCACAAGCCTTTTTATTTATTTAAAAAAGCACCTTAATGCAACACAAAGTCAATGAAGAGCAATGAATTGGTTTCCCCTCCAGTGGGGGCGGGACTTAAATACGCTCTGTCTAGGGATGTCCCAATCACATTTTTTTTTTGCATCCAATCCAATACCAAGTCTTTTGTTTTGAATACCCAGTCCGATCCGTTACCTTGCAAAGCATTAAGAAAGAAAAAAAAGAATGCATCCAAGTTGTCCCATAAGGTTTGTTTTTTATTTAAATAGTATCCAAAAAGCTTATCGGTGGTTCAGCAGCACAAAATGTAAAAAAATTTTGAACTGTAAACAAATTGTCCCTCCAGAGTTGCTGTAGGGCTGTGGTAGGCGAGGTTCCCCCATTAGGTGTAGCTGTGTTGCTCGGAATAAAGAGAGAAGCGGTGGCCGCTGAACCGGTTGTCTCGACTCAACAACAATGAACAACATAGATGAAAAACCTGGCCATTTTTGTTGTTTTGATTCCTCCTATCTTTTATTACCGATTCCGATTTTGTAAAAATAATGTGATCGATGCCGATCTCCGATCTGAGGATCCCGGGTTGTGGCCGTAAAACCTTAACTGACTTTAACTGCTGCCATTTTTACTTTTGTAGGATACAAAAGAGATGTTAAATCATTTTTCTAATTTTACTTCATTCTATGTTTTCTTGGATCCTCCATCTGGTGGCTATTTGAGGGACTGCAGCTTAAAGGGGACCTAATGCTCATTTTCACATTCATAATAGATCATGTTTACATGCTTTAATGTTCAAAAAAACACTTTATTTTCCTTCTACTGTCTGAGCTGCAACACCTGTATTCACTTCCTGTCTGAGACGCTCTGTTTTAGCGCCTGTTTCTTTAATTCCCCCTGCCAAAAAAAAGCCCAGTCGGCTCTGATTGGTCAGTGTTTCCAGGTCTTTGGTATCTGCACCTTCAGTGCACATGGGGTATGATTATAATGGAGTATAATGGCACTTTTTGCATTGAAAAATCACCAATAAAAGCTTCGTAACATGTTCCACCAGGAATATACACCGAAATAAGGAATACATTAACAACATCAGCAACCAAGATTACATCTTTCCTTCATGTTAGCATGCAGCTGCATGTAGCACTGTAAGCAACATAATGTAAACATTTGCAGTAGCGCGCCTGGAACAGATGACCAAACAAAAAAATCTGTCACAAGCGGACGTCAGCTCGTCTTGAGAGTAGAAAAAAAAATTGAAACAGAGTATTCAGAATGCTCTAAAGCCTGCGGTTTTGCTCACAGGGAGTGCTTTTTTACATACATACATACATACATACATATTACTTTATGTTTACCCTATTATCTGAAACTTTGGTAATGTTTAATATGAACATCCAGCATTGTAACATTATATATATATATGTTAGGAAAAAAAGGAAAAGCAGAAAAGGCCCCCTTTAAGGCATTTCGGCATTAGTCTCACCATCCATGGATGCTGCCTGTATACACAGTCGGAACACAATTGCAGGCATATTTGCATCCTCTCAAAACAGACTGCCAAACGTCACAGTGTGTTACAAAGGCCACTAGGAGACAAGGATGGTGTGTAATCTGTGTGGGCTGTTACAGTACAGCATATGAGCAGCTTGTTATGTCCTCTAATAAGATTGTCATGTAGAATACAGACAAAGACAGCAAGCGAGAAGCACAGAGAAACTCAAGAGAGAGATTCAGGTGCTGGGAGTTTTGTTTTGTTTTCTGCTCTTTAGAGACACTTCTGAAAAGATCTGATCTCCTATTCAGAAGGCCAGTTTTCCTCTTTGTTGCTCGGTGGTGTTAGGACATCACAGGAAATTAAATCGCATAAAGAAAACACATTCGAGCTCTGCGTCTTTCATGCTGTCATCTCAATTTCTCTGTTTGTGGGCAGTTTGCTATTCTTGAGAGAACAAGTTTAAGTTTCAAGGTAATCTCGAGAAGTCTTGTGCAGTGTTAACAACTGTGGCAACGGAAAGGCAAAGTAAGGGGTGTTTTAAAAATGAGGAAAAGGACTTGTGCGCACTTGTGACCTCTTGTCACAGTCCCATTTTAATGTGAATATTTTTAGAAACCTGAAGGGTTAAAGCTTTTCAGTAATTCAAGTGAAAAAAGCAATGATTACAGAAAAGGATTTTTTGTGACCCCCACCCAACTAATGTCCCCAATCTCTCTGTGCACTAGTGGACCAGAGTCTCTGCAGGAAACCTCAATACCACAGCACAGTGGAAATGTCACCCATAACACTCGCCTCAGGATGCCAATCACTTCAAATTGCTCCCGACCGTGAATGTGTGTGTGTGTGTGTGTGTGTGTGTGTGTGTGTGAGGAGGAGAAACACCAAGGGACACGTCCATGTGTGTAAAGAGAGTATGCTGCAATTATTGATATAGTGTGCGCACAAAATCCCCCGAATCTCTACCAGAATATAAAACAAGATTTAGCGAAAGTGTATGTCGAGATTTATGTTTTTATGTTTGTGCTCAGCGACGTGGGAGCGTCTGAGTGCTAATGAGCCTGTCCATCCAAGGGGATTATGGGTTGTCTCGTCAATATGAGGACTACAGGTGTTTGTGGAACTGTGCATGATTATACATCAAAACAATGAGAGAGAGAGTGTGCGTGTGTGTGTGTGTGTGTGTGTGTGTGTCTGAGTATGAGTGTGCTGACTGGTAGGCAGAAGACAGAAACAGATGGAGAGGGTTATGGACAAATAACGCACATGAGCCTGTGAGAGAGTGGGAGTAAGCCCATGTCTGAGCACGCATATGTGGTGTTGTTTGCTTCTGTGCGTGCATGTGTGCATGCATGTGATACACACGAGTGTGTGGATATGCAAATGCACGTGCCCAAGAAATCCCGGTGTACATCTACATGCATATGTGAGGGCGTGTACATTTGAGTGCGTGCATGTCGGTGGGGGAGGGGGGTGGGGATTTGGAGCACAGAGGCGCAGGTGTCCCTGGAAATGTCATCCATTTTCATCGGGATGTGGATTCTGTTGTGAACGTGTATCAGTGTGTACGAGGGAGGGCGCGTGATAGGGAGGGTGATGACAAATGACAACAAAATGAGGAAGGCAGGGGGATGGAAAGCCAAGCTGGCACAGGCTGGCATGCCAGGCTCGCTGTGTAGCCAGGGGGGGCGGGCACTCTGTCCTCACGGCAGGCCCCTCAGCCGAGCTGTGAATACAGAGACAACAGCCGGCGCATTCACTCACACACACACACACACACACACACACACACACACACACACAGTCCCATACGCAGAGTGACAGCAAACAGTGATGGCATTGCAGCCTGTCACATGCAATCACACACAAACGTAAACCTTTGTACAAATGCACAATAGCGGGGTGCAGGTCTGTCATATTCCACAATTTCTAATAAATTACAACTGCTCAGTCAAATAATCTTAACACTCTATGGTTTGTAATGATGAGCAGTTCAGGTTATTACTCATCACAGTGATAGGATATCTTGAAGTATCAAAGGCCATGATCAGACTGCCAGCCCAAATTGTTTTTTTGGCACTTTCGGCAGTGTGGACAGCAAAAAAACACATTGAATGTGTCTTTTGCAAATCTGATCCAAACCACATTTGAAGGGGGTTTGAAATGTGATTCAAATTGGATTTCTACAGATGCATCTCAGTCCGGATGCTCAGGCCGCACATATCAATTTTCACAGTGTCTTTGAACACAACACACGATGATGACGTCAAAGCCAGAGTGACGGAAGTGCAGAACAGATCCATGCTGCGACAAGCAGAACGCTAAAGATGACAACATGAGGAAAAACAGTCTGTGAACAGATGTCAGAACAAACTGTTAAGATAGTGAAATGATGGACCTTTATTTCTCATGTTTCCATGATGGAAGGCTGCGTCACTAGCGTTGCTACATACCTACTAATGCCTACATCATTACCACAGCAACCCATGCAGAAAGATTGATGATGTCTGGAGACATAAATCCAATCTGATTCAGACAGTCTGACAGATCTGATTTGAGAAACAAATCTGATTTGTCTGCAGTCTGAACGTAGCCAGAGGAGACAAGTCAATGGAGAAAATGATTTGCCACCTACCAGATTCTTGATTAGTTTTACCGACTGGTGGGGCGTTTTCAGGCATTTTTAAACCTTTGTGGGTCGATCACATGTAGATGTCACAAGGTTATTTGTGGGATTGAAGCCCCTGGGAACCGAGCCAGTCTGGCCTGACTTTAGCATAGTGGTGACGATCAAGGACTTTTTCCCAGTCACAATCATTACAAAACTGAGCATCTCTTCCATTCAGGAATTACTCATCATAATAAAAAGTTACAAAGTCACCCCTGAGTTGTTTGGTTCAAATCTCTGTCAATGCTTGCATTTGCACAAGGCTCTTTGAATATTTGGTTAACTATTCAATATTTAAAGATCCAAGTGTAAATGTCTAAGATACACAAAGTTGTGAGGGGTAGATGGAGACTAATGCACATGTATGCTCTGTAGGCTAAAAAACAAAGTCTGATGAACTTGTTCAAAGTATGCTCCTGAGAAACTTTGATTGAAATAATAGACCCCACGATGGGATGTCAGGATAGCAACGTCAGCACATTTCTCACATGCCACTTAGAGTTGGGTATCAAACTCGGTGGTTTTAGGGTACCGACCGAATTTTGCCGAATTTTGGTCTGTGAGAGAGAAAGGCGGGTTCAGACAATAGGCAGAAGCACCACAAGCACCCTGAAGCAGCGTCTGGTCTGTTGTCTTTTCGGCTTTGTTTTAGAATTAGCCTAGTATCCCTAGTGTTTAGTGTCCGTTTCCACTGTGAAAAGTTGTGGATGGTACCAATGGCAACGTTCTGTACTGTCCCCATTTTTGGTCCCCCTTCCAAAAAAAGGTACCGTTGGGTATCAGTACCAAAGGTCAGGTATCGGCACCAGTATTGGTTCAGATGTAACGGTACCCAACCCTAATGCCATGTGACCTAATGAGTTATGGGACTTCAACATGTGGACAACCCAAAAAAATTGAAAATGCCGGAGATCACCTCACCAAGAAGCAGAACTGGTTGAGCTGTTCCACATTTTCCAAGACTAATTCTGCAAATCCAGTCACCTTTGACTTCGCACTTCTAGATACATTAAAGATATTATTTTTTCATTTCACTCCTGTGACCACGGTGACACCTGCATGCCTAAAATAATTACTGCTTTAATGCCATTCCTGTTAAGACTTACTTTTGAATAAGAGCACGTGCGTGTGCACTGCTGCGCTCCTCGTCTTTTGACCATTTCGACAGAATAAGTACATTTCTCTGAGGTTAAGTGGGGGCGGACAGATCTATAGACTGATCCCACATCAATTTTGAACAGATGGAAAGTTATTACTGGAGGTTGAATGGGGATGGAAAGAGGTGATTGTGGGACAGTGGGGCAATTGCTCGACAGTGCCTTCTCACCTACAATATATTAGAAGACAGAAGACGATAGATGCACATGAATGGCAGCCAGGTGGCATGCACATGTGTGTACCTGTGCATGTATCTTGTGTGGAATTTCAAGTTGTCCTACTCTGTTCCCTAGAGCCCAACAAATATAACTCTTTGACTCTCTGCCTGCATGTGCACAATAACACGGAAGTACTTGTAAGCCGTCTAGGGCACCAGCGTCCCTCTGTTGTGTCACTTCAGGACACAAAAAATTAGACACTCTGACATAAGCAGACTCAGAATTTCTTTTCGGGCTTAGAGGCAGCTTGTCCTCACCCAACCTTTGATGTGTTTCACACAGGATTCACAGTCTGTGCCTAACAGCAACCGTGACCTTAAGTCATGAGTGTCATCGACTCTCAGGGGCAACGGTGATTTGACTTGACACTACATGGGTTTGTCTTTCAGCTAATTATTTCCTGCCTCTGTAAACACACGATCACATATAGGCCGTATCAAGACAATATTCATTTTTACACAATCTTTAACTGCGGTGCATATTTATCCATTAGTCTCTATTTTATTATGTTTGCATATCAAGATGGGTATTGATATTGTCGCTGAAGATTTACATCACTGGGTGCGGTTACATGATGGCTTCTCATTTGGAATGAAATAAATCTGAATGAAATCATCAAGTTTTTCCAGGTAGTTTACATGGGAAATATTCATTCAGGTGTTTACAAGATCACTTTTAATAGGAATGAACTTTCACTCCGAATGAAAAGGGAATTAAACTGTCCATGTAAACGCACTCACTGTCTTGTGAAAACAATGTATCTCCAAGATGTCTACTTTTTAAGAGCTAAGAAATAAACTATTACTCTTTATACTACTTTATTTGTTTTATTGTAAAGCACTTTGTCACTTTGTTCTGAAAGGTGCTCTATAAAAAGTTATTATTATTAGTATTATTATGTTGCTTTGCATCTTTGCACAGTTTTACAGTTTCAAATATTTCCACTTTGAGTGGCGTTGGACATCCAGTTGTCTCATTGCAAAAGCCACTCCCACGGGCAAATCATACACTACTTGTCGTCCACTCCATAAGTTTTAGAGGACTAAAAACTAGCTTAATTTTATGGATCATAAAACCAGCTCCAAAACTGTCCTGGCATTTTTCTGGTCCTTCTCAGCATGGTCAGTCTGTCGGACTATTGATTAACTCTCACTACTGCAAATCTTTCCCCAAGTTTAGCTGACCCTGACCCCAACCCTTAGCCTGGATATCCAGACTCAAATCTATAAAGTTTTTTGAGTGTGGCCCTCACCGATACACCCTTCCTACCCAAGAGGCGGCACTAACTGAGGCATTTCAAATGCCGCCGCACGCAATTGGATAGCACAATAGCCAATCAGAGCAAAAAACAAGGTGACGTATTTATTGCAGTAAGCCCCATTGGTTTGCCGACCAGTGGGGCTAACTGATATATCATGCTTTTGTCTTATCTCATCGGCATAACGGCAAAAACATCCTTCCTGGAAACGAAGGCTTCTAGGGCAGTCTTCTGTTCCTCTCTCAAGGAAAAAGATAAGTGTAGCTGGCTTAGCGTTTCTTCCAAAGCTAAACTGAATGGACGCGGTCCTTCGGCAGCTACTTTACTTTTCCACTCCTATGGCACAGCGCTGTCCTCATGTTACGCCCGCCTAGAGCCCGCCTCTGTCAGATAAACTGATCTGATTGGTCTGATGGCGATTCAGCTGGCTCTGCTCATCGGGGCCATGCAGTGCAAATTAGAATTTGCTAAAAAAAAAAATAAAATAAAAAAACAACTAAAATAAATGCTCAGAACGCCCATTGGCTATGGCAAAATAGCCATCTATTTACAGACTGGGCTACAGAAAATAACATGCTCTTTACACCATCAGTCAGGTAGAAATGTCTCACAGGAGGAGGACAAACAGTTCTGCATTGTTAATCTTCCCTCAACGTTCCATTTTGATTTACATACTGTTGTCCCTTCTGTATGTAATTTCCATTTCCTGTTGAAGAACACAATTCCCCCACAGGGATATATCCAGATTTCTTAATATGCTAGGTTATACATTAGGTTTTACCTGCTGATTTAATTAAAAGCACCGAAAATAAGAGCAACTAATTTCAGCTGCTACAGCAAGTACCAAATGTATTGCGGTTCACTGTGGCAATTTTGTAGTGGTCCCAGAATGATTATGAACTGAAACTGAGAAGAAAAGGGAAGAGAAACGAAGGTAATGGCATGACAGGGAACAAAGCTGTCTTAGTAGTCTCTTTTTATGCCTTACTAACATCATACCTGTCATTTCCTTATATACAAGAGTTTCTCTTTCAGGATATTTCCCTCCTTAACCGAATGTTTGATTCAGCTCAGTGGTCATGTCTGAGGCCGAGAGAAATGAGGCTGTCATGTCAGTTGAGTTAGCAACATGATTAAGCTGGATGCCAACCTTTTCTAACTTTGATGCATTCATGTCGGCTGTGTTTAATTCATGAATCTGGTGTTAAAGATTGAAAGTGCTAAGAGGAGGAGGAGAAGAGAGGGAAGGATGGAGGTAATACGTTGTAATTTATTGGTTTATCCCACCTTGCACTGCTCCGCCCGTGCCTCCTCTATTTCTATTTCTGGGTTTACTTCCTTTTTCTCCATTCTACTTTTCATCACCCCCTATGATTGGCACTTTTTCCTCTCTCTTCCACATCTTTCCTAGTTTTTCGCCTCCAACCTTCTCATCTTTACTCTCATCCAACACTCATTTCTTCCTACTTCTTCCCCCGCATTGTCCTCCCTCCTTTCATTTACACGACCCATCCTCCCCTCTTTCTTCTCCCTCACTCCCATCTCTCACAGGCATCTCTCCACACCACTATTGTGTGCGTTTCAAATCGTCCTCCGCTTTTACAACTCATATTTTATGCATTCAGCTCTTATGCATAGCAACTAACAAACAGCAACCACTAGAATTCTGACTTCTCTTTTCTGCATCACTATGTTCTCCTTCCTCCTCGCCTTACCCCCTTACATTTTCATTTCCTTCCATACTCATAATGTCCTCTGCTGCCCCCCCCCCCCCCCCCCCACTTCCTTCCTTTCTTTCCTTGCCTCACTCTCCCTAGGTGAAGGAAGGCAGAAGAAGGATGAATGGTGAATGCTTGGCCTCCCTCCAGCTCACATTTTCAATAACCAAAGGACATTTTAATGGTCCTTCTGCAAGTGAGCGTGCGCACACAGGTGCATGTATGTCTATGTGGGAATGTTTCTACATTTATAACAGTGTGTGCAAATGCTCCAAGTCTCGGTGTGTATTTGTGCTGTCTGCCCACTTACTGTATGGCTGGCCAGCTAAACAAATACATCAGACGCTGGGCTCAAAAGAACACATTTGTCTTTCTCTCAGGAGAATGTGAATTATTTAAAATGAAAGCTGGGGAGAGAGAGAGAGATGACTAACAGTAGCGGGTGACGTGGCTGGAGAGGAGAGGGATGGAGAAAGATGGAGGGAGGGGGAAAGAGCAGATGGGCAGGGTTGGCACTGAGCCAGGGAGAGCTGGTATAAAGTAAAGGGGTTAAAAAAAAGAGTGTGATAAAAGAGAGAAGGGGCATGAAAGAGGAGTCAGAAGCTCGAGAGGGAAAGTGGGGGTGGTAAGTGATAGCGGTTTTGAGAGGCTTTTGTATAAAGGCACAAATCAGTTGGAGGGAGGCGAGGAAAGGACGGTTTAAGAAAATAAAAGTCAAAGAAGAAAATACGAGGCGACGTCTGTCTGAGACAAACAGAGTTCGGGGGGACATGACAAGAAGGGACAAAAGGCAGAAGGGGAGGATGAGTGCGACAGAGGGAGCGACTTTAGAAACATATGATTGGCCACTTGTGCCAATTTCGACCACACGAGTGCACACAAACACACTCGCTCTCTCTCCCTTCCCCCTAACACACACATCACATGAATCCCCAAGCTTCTCCAGTAGATCTCAGCCTGTTAACCTGACTCACCCTGCCTCACCCCATCTCACCCGGCCACATGGTCCCCACAGGGGGGAGGCAGGGAGGGGTGGAGAGACAGAAACAGCGAGTTAGAGTGAAAATCGAAAAGAAAGAGGGAATGTGGTGACAGGAAAGGAAAGAGATAGAGAGAAATAAATAGGAAAAAGAGAAATAAGTAGGTAGAGGACGGGAGAAAGAAAGCAAACTAACCGAGGTTTCAGAGGAAGTCATGAAGCACTGCTGGGATCAGTGGGATAGAAATTAAGTGCACACTTCTTTGGCAGCGTCGGGAGTGCATGGGGGGTAAATGGGTGAGGGAAATAAAGAAGCGAGAAGGGGGGAAAGGGGAGGAGAAGGGAGGCGTGTAGTAAATTACAGAAGGAAGGAGAGCAATAGGAAGGAATAGCAGGGTGGCGAATGTGCCTGGAGCCGGATTGTGGAGCAGGAAACAACGGAGATAATAAGAGAATCTGCTGAAGGCACACGCTACACTCAGTAATTATATAGAAAGAGCAGCCTGCTTTAATTAGAACAGGATGGAGCTCATGAGTGTGACAGAAACATGCACAAACACACATGAAACATAGCATTTGCGAGGTGAATTATTACATAATTTATTTCTCCCTCAGTCTGTTCCTGCTGGTGGCATTTCATAATGAGATGGGAGAACATGTGAGAGCGCTCATCACCACGAGTACACGCAGCGCAAATTTGTGAATGCACGCGGGGTCAAGATATATGGTAACAATGCTACGCGCTGACAGAGAACTAAAGCTAAAGGATGCTACTGCACTATATCACTTCTAACTGCTCCCTTTATTTAATTCCCTCTTCTTCTTTTCCTGCGTCAACACCTTTATTACACAAGAGGAAGCTGACTGGGCACATATGCTAATTTTCAATAACATCCTCCTTCACATTTACACTCCTCTTCACATTCACAATTAGAAGCTGGTCAAGTGCCACCACTGTCTTACAGTCCTGCGAGCAACTGGGGATTAAAGTGTTTCTCATTCATTTAAAATGCCAGGATTTTCCCCCCCCCCATTCATTCATCGTTTCTATAGTTTATTTGTGGTGACTCAATTTGACGAGACAAAGCAAGGGAAACAGAGGATAATAGCATTTTAACACTGCATGAATTTTCTTGCTCCGGCTTTCTACAATTAGACATCCATTCAGTTATTATGCACAAAGCAGGGAAGCTGAAAATCCTCATATTTCTCACAGATTTAAATCCAAACTTTTTTTTTTAATCTAATCGGACTTTAACTGTGTTTTTGGATCTATTTTGTTTTGTTTTTTATTAAGAAAAGCCTCAGCATATTAGGGGGAATGGATATAGCGGCATTAGTCTCACTTTAGGCGTGTCTCTGTGTTTGACAAAGTTCCAGCTGCTCCACATTTCATCTGTATTCTTATAAAATTAATGATTCAGAGTGAATTGTGGTTAAAATGTAGGTGCATTTGCACCTGTTGCTGCTGATAAAGCACACTGTTTCTAGTATTACTTTGTTTGGAAATTGTTTTTTTTTAATATGTTAAAAATCAATGTTTGTAAATCGGTGGTAAGCACATACAGCTGCTTTAATTTAAATGTTAGGTGGGTTCATTTTAAAAGCCCTCGGAGTGTTTTTACCACCTGTGCATTTTATGTTATTGTATTTGTTTGCCCCGTTTGTCTTATTTTATCATCTGCACAAACAAGAACTGAACTGAAGTTGAAATCCCTATCTCTAGCTCACCACAGTATATAGAGGAAGTGTAAAAACAACAAAGGAAAAAAAAACCAAAAAAACACACCCACTCAAATTCACACCTGGACCTTATGGAAAAAAAATGTAACAAGCAAACAGGCCTGGACTATTTGCTCTATTTTCTCATTAAAGCAGTGCCTCACCCACAAAATAATCATTCATATATTAATTACTCCAAAAACGACAAAAATCCCTGATATATTGAAGTCACAGGCGCCTGCTTTAACCACACTATATCAAAACATCCATTTACAAACTCCCACACACTCTCACACTACCTGTGCATTATGATGCAAGTCTCATTTATCCAGTCGGATGCTTAATACTTCCCAAACACATGCATTTTCACCAAAACCTTTCTATTCAAAACAAACAATCTCAGGCATGGACGAGTAGCACGCATGGGCAAGTGCGTGCATTTGAATGCTGCTCAATGGAATGCATGGGCAGAGTTCAAATGCACACGCTTGAGAAGTACTGAGTATACAACTGGATAAACAAGACTTAGGGCCCGTCCCATTGCTGCCCCTTAAATCTTCCACTTGGTATTGAGTGCCCTTGTTTGTGAGATAGCCCTTGATGAGGGAAGTGAGAAATATTAGGGTAGAGATCTTTCCCTGCGAAATGGGACACCACTTCATGCAAATCAACGTGCAGGCATACGTCACGCGTAGTAGCGACGCAATGAAAATGCCGGCTCCAGCGCTTGTGTTGTGGTGTGTGCTATGTTTATTCTTCTCCGTCTGATGAATCAACGGAGAAGAAATGCTGAAAACAGGAGGCGCCTACGACGTCTTCTAGTTCTGATCGATTTTGTTTGGGTACGTTGATTTGTTTAAATATGTTGACGCTGTGTTCAACCACATTGCTGATGAGTTAACGCTAGTCCAACCATCTGTTGTTTGTATAGCCTACATTCCGATCATACAGTAACAAAATGTTTTCCAAAACTTGCCGACGTTGCTGACTTCACAAGGTGTTCTGGGAAATTTCATCTTCCACTTCGTTGTAAGTGTGGGTCGGGGCTCCCTTGGAATCTAGGGTGGGTTTTAAGTGTTGGAAACCACTTCCACTACCTCAGTTCTGTTTTGGGACACCACTAGCCTAAACGTGAACGCGCACAACCAAGTGCAAGTGGGTGTTTCTAGGGGAAGTGTGGGTATTGCGGCAGGCCCTTAGATTCTACTGTAAGAGTTCATAAATGGATGCTTTTCATATGTTTTAGCTGTTGTTAAACGTGGCTCCCATTTACTCCAGTTGATCAAGAACTTCTTCACTCACTGTGGAGGCATGCAAGGAAAACATTGTTTTCTTCACAAATTAAACATAACACAGGGTGAGTAATTGATACACAAATGATCATTTTGTGGGTGAACTATTCCTTTAAACAAAGTTACTTCAGCATTACGATGGCAGAAAAGGAGAGAGAATACATGTCACAAAAACGGACGCTATAATCTTAAGTAATCCAGTGTTGCCTGGGTCTGGCGGGACTGTTACACCGCGTGTGGTAATAATCCTCTTCTCTACTGCACAGCATTATCTGCTCACACCATTATCAGTAGCTTCTCACTGGCTATTCGATATTATTGACCAGCACAGAGACGCTTAGTGCATTTGCTCTCATTCAGTAATACAATTAGGACCCTGGAGTAAATAAGATGTAGTTACAGAACCTGCATACACACAGAGAAATTAATTGAACATCACGGTTACGTTTTAATTGCCTGCTTTGCATTCATCATATCATGTCTCACAGTGGTCAGTCATGCATGTGCGCAAGAAACACACAATAAGCATGATTGTGACATGTGCGCACAAGGTTGCGCTATCCATTTCTACCAGGTACACACAAACACACACAATGAAATCAACCCAAGCGTGTGTGTGTGTGTGTCTGCTGTGTGGTTGCACTTGACACAGTATCCTACTGAATGTGTGCCCTTACTCTGTGTGTGTGTGAGCAGTCCCAGCGCAATTCCTCAGTTTAGTGGAGCATTACGGCTGATCAATAGCTCTGGTGCAGTGGGAGATGTCGAGGTTGGGGCTGCATATTCATGCCATTACGGCTGAACTGAGAAATGAGGCACTACAGGAGAAGTTATGTGTGTGTAAATGTGTGTGTGTGTGTGTGTATGGGTAGATTCTGTAAGGGGGATGACAGGCCCTGTCACCTGGTAGACCACACTGTAACATGCTAAACTGTACGCAGGGAAGATCCGCTACCAAAAGGTGCAGCACAAGATGTCTCTTTCTCTCTCTGCCTGGGCTTCCTGTCTTCATTGGTGCTGTCACGTCTGGACTTCACCATCCTAGCCTGCTCCACTGGCACCAAGCCTGGCCTGTCTTGTTTTCCCTTTAGTCCTGCTTTTGTCTTTAAAACTTTCTATTCTCTTGTCACTCTCAGAAATCATGTATTTTCCTCTCCTTGCCTTCGTCTTCCCTGTGTTTCCTGACTGTGCTCATAGCTCATCACCACTCTGCGCTCAGTGTCTGTTGGTCAGATTTTATCGTCCTCAACTCAGCCTTTATTGTAGACAAAGCATTGTTGGTAATTACAAAAAGCAGGTCAAGCAACACATACTTTGTTTGCACACAGACCGACTGCCAATATCAGTGGGCAGTGCTTATCTCCAACTGTCAAACACTTACTGTAGGACCAGAAATTCTGCAACGCAGCCAAAGTTCTGCATGACTTATGATCAGCAGAGTTGATTCCTCCAACTTTTCAACTAATACTTTTTTTCTATTTTCACTCAACTTCTGGTTCCTCTAAAAAGCTGAGTGTTGCTTCTGTCTGTCTGGTTCTTTCCAAGTTGTCTTCCTATTACCCACTTTTTCTTTTGCCTTTATTCTGCTTCTCAAAACATCATAATCATGCAATCCCAAACCAGCCAAACTTCTTGGGAAAGATGAATACAACTCTGTTCTAAGAAGTTTGCAGACACATTCTACTTGTTAGGTTTCAAGTTGTTCGATGTGCATTCCCGTTTGTTTAATCTCAGTCTTTGAAAGAATGCATGCAACTGGTCGCACAAGAACGAGGCTCATTTCCACTCCCAAGGTGACTATAAATGATAAAGACACGCCCTGAAATAATGATCTGTTTTCATCAGTACTTCTGCCCCTACTATTCACACCAGGCATAGACTGTATATGAAGATGAACAACATGACAGCTCCAAGAAAGTTAATGGTGCGTTCCATATAGATCTTACCGCTAGTAAGACGCTAGGAAAGACAGGAAGCTGCGCAAAATTACGTAGTTTCGAAAGACTGACGGAAGCAAAGATGGCTGCGCCCTATATTTACCACAAGTGGCTCTGCTCTTTACTATTATATTTACTGTTTAGCAAATTTGAGTCTTCATTTTAATTACTCGTACACATTATACTGCCTTATGGGAATGCTTTGTGATGTGTTGTTGTGCGTGGAATGTCGTGTATGTGTTGTTTATCCGTTGGTGTTGGTGAAAGTAGCTAGCAGTGTTGCTAATAATAAAGGCTCCGCTACTGCAATGGCAACGACTGCTTTCTTGGAGGCATCCGTCTTTGCATATCGCCAATTTAAACAGGAAGTTACGACATTTTACGACATTATCTTGAGTCTCACCGCTCGTAGCAATGTAAATGGATCACAGCATTAGCCAAAACATTTAGATCAGCTGGCTGCAGTATAGGTCACAAACCCCGCCCCCCCCCCTTCATGTCAGCAGGTAAGACATGGGCCAAACTAAAAAAGTACGTCAAATAAAGTTTTCCCAAATATGGTTTCTGTCATTTAAGGTAGTTCTTATTATGCTGATGTACGCACAAGATATTTGATGCCATAAAAATGGGGTTTGACGTCATGATTGACAACTGTGTGTGCCAATCAGTGAGCTCATAATCAATGGCGCTGCTTGTAATTGGTTGAAGATCGCTACTGTGCAGACTCTGGCTACAAATGACATCACCAGCGCAGTATGGCAACAGTTGTATCCAGGATATTCTGGCTTCATTTTGCTACAGTGGGAGGAAGTGGAGATGTGTCGTCCATGTTTATATACAGTTGTTAACTCACACAAAGAAAGATGTGGCACAATTTTGTAAACTTGTGTAAAATTGTGCCACTGACAAAACCACAGAAACTGTCAATCTGTATCCCCATCATTATTTCATCTCAGACATTGTCAAAATATCAGAAAGATAGTTGGTGATTTAGTTTATAGCAACGTTTCTAATGCAGGCTTTACAATGAGCTTTACAACAAAGGATAAAATGAAAAGAAAGGAAATATTTGCATAAAGAAATAATATAATGCCTCCAATGTAAACAAAAAGAAATCACAAAACCTCATTCCCACTGCAGGTTCTTCTTCTTTTAAAAGCCATTGATTGTGCTTGATTCTTATGTCTCTGCATCCTTTAGATGTCTAGCCCTTTACCTCTACTACTTTACAACCATTATTTTAACCTTCTCACCTCTGTCCTGCTTTAACACTATGTTGTGCTTTATACATTTGCCTCTATACAAGTTGCCTCATACCTTGCTTGTCTTTCATTTTCTGTCTTCTACTGTCCTCTGTTTCTTTTTGCCTCCAATCTTTTTCTTTCGTTAATTACTGTACGTGCAGATGAACAGGATCAGTAGCTCAAATGTTCTGTTATTTCCTTGTCTGTCTTTATGCAGTTTATTAGTCTTTTAACATTATTGGCAATGAGCTCCAAGTGAAAAACAGTATCAAGGTCTCAACTTGGATTAAAAAAAACAGCTGTGAGTTGGAACTGTAAATCACAGCCATAAAAACACACTGTTGGCAGAAGGAAACAAAACAGTAGAAGTTAATGTCCAATAATAGCAATCAATTGCAACCATCAGACAGAACAACAACTCAAGAGTGCAGCACTCCTACTAAATTACCCAGTCTGCACAGTCTGCTGTCCGGTGACTACAACACCCACGCTGCATTGCACAACAATGCAAGATGGGGTGCGAAAGCTAACAGCAACAGTCAGGCGATCAAACTGCCGCTGCTGTATGAGCAATGGGTTGTGACAAAAGATTCCAGTGATGTCCCTCTGTGTTTACGTCAGAGTGCAACACCCCACGCCACCCACCGGCTTTTCACTGGCAATACTTGTACGGTACTGTGTACAGTAAGTCTGTGTGTTTGTGTGTGTGTGTGTGTGTGTGTGTGTGTGTGTGTGTGTGAAGGACAGTCAGGCCACATGCAAATGTTAGAGGAGAGGCTGATGGTGTTAAACTCAATAGGGCACAGCCATCTGAAGAAAGACATTAGTCACCGCATTCACACTCATTTACTCATCCGCAAACCAAGGTGTTCAGCCCATTCAGCCTTCACACACCACGCCTCACATGTCGATATGTGTGACAACAGTCTCTGGGCATACGCATGAAACAAGGTAACATTAAGGATAAACTGAGGCTCTCCACATTGATGTCACTGTCAGTGTTGAACAAAAGCGGGCATGGATTGAAATGAGTGAGAAAGGCTTTTCTGTACCTCTATTGTCCACTCTGTATCCTCCTTGTCTCTACATTTGTTAACAGTCCTTTCTTCTTCACGTCTTTCTTCCTCTCGTTCCTTGCTCACATGCAATTACCTCTACTGTTCCCCTTCACTCTTACAGCATCTGTCGTATCTTAACAGCTCTGGTGTCTCTTTTTACATAGATCGAACCTTTCCTCCCTCTCGTCTTCTTTCCGTTCGTTTTATCTCTTCTTCTATTCTCTCCAACATGCACAGCCTCATTTTTCATTTCCAGCTTCTCTCAGACTTCTGCTTTCCCCTTCTCACCTCACCTGTCAGATTCTCTTCTGTTTGACTGCAAAAGTCTTCATTGTATCAAGTCATCTCTGTCTATCATTTGAAAATTTTAAAAACTGGAGTTACTACCTTGTGGCGAACCAATCAAGTTACAACATCAATGTCTGTCCAGCCTTATATGCCTCCAGTATGGATGTTGCTGCAAATAATCTACATATTCTGAAACACAGATGCTTCACACACGTTCAACCCGGCAGCACATATCTATACAGTCAGCACTGTTTCAAGGCGGACACCTAAGATGAGTGTCACCAATTCAGTATCTAATCAAATGTCAGAGTTGTGGTGTTGAATAATGGCCATTAAAGTGTTTTTGCAGAACATTATGATGTCACAGGGAAGTTGACCTTTGACCTTTTGGGTATAAATTGTCATCATTTTATCCTTTTGTCATAATCAGTTTATAAAGTCTTGAGTTATGGCTAAAACCATATTTTTTGAGGTGTTGACCACCGAAATGTAATTAGTTCATCATGGAGTCTGCATGGACGTTTGTGCCAAATTTGAAATTCCCTCAAGGCGCTCTTGAGATATGGAGTTCACCGGAATGGGATGAAGGGGCAACCCAAAGACAAAATGCTACGGCCAAGGCTATTGCCTGTGAGAAGGAATACAAATCTGGGGAAGTGAAGTTAGAAAGAAATGCAAAACGAGACAACTCATTCTTACAAACTCCTTAAACCAAGCTGAATCATACTGGAAACAACTAGATTAATCACACTGTGCTGGCAGATTTTTAAAAATGTTTCAAGTAAATGCAACTTTTAGGGCTCAAAAATACACAAACAAACTTGATTTCTCACTTTCTGTTTTTTCCCCTCATACCAGAGAAATATTTCACAGGTTTTTTTTTTGTTATTTTGGCAAAGACATCATCAACAGGACTTAAAGCAGTCAAATCAACTTTCCTCCCTCCTTCTCCTACCTTCACATCTGCCTCGCAAACATTTCTTTGCCTTGTTCTTGTATTTGTTTGTTTCGTTCTCCCCTCCCCACATCCTTTTCTTGTTCCTTTTGTTCCCGCTTTGTTTTCTGGCCTCTTTCATCTACCCCATGCATCCCACTGTCTATTTGTTCATTTCCTACCTTCACAGCTGCTGTGTCCCTCTTCGTAGCCAGCGCTGCAGCTGCACTTCCCAATGGGCACCAGCCATTCACCCTCGGCGCTGCAATGCATCCTGGGAGGGCTGTCAGCATCAACCTCAGAGTTGTTGACGCAGGTGCCGCGCACCTCCACCAGCGTGGCGAAGGCCGCCTCAGCCACCGTGTCCGGGAACACTGCCAGGTTCTGGACGGTGGCGAGGCAGCGCTTGTAGTACACTCGCACGGCTACCAGGGCCACGCAGGCACCGACGTCCTGGAAAGCCAGGTGGAAGCCCTTGCGGTTGAGGTGGCCGATCTCGCGCACCTCCGTGTTCAGCTTCATCTTCCTCTCGCCCAGGTCGCCCTGTGTGAAGCTCTCGTCGGCAGCGATGGTGTCGATCTTGGTGTAGCGGTCCTCTCGGGTCACGCCCCCGAGGTCCCTGTCGGACTCGACATAGAGGAGGTTGAAGGTCTCCTTGCACGTGCCTGCTACGCCGGGGATGCTGTTGCAGTCGCGCAGCGTGAACTGGAGCTCCACGAAAATGCGCTGGCCACCTCTGCGCGCCACCCAGCCGGTCTGCAGCCAGTTGTTCTGCTGCGTGGGTTCCATCACGTTGCACACCTGGTACGTCCGGATAGGCTTGTACTTCTCATCGACACCGCTGATCTCCTCCCACTGTAGAGACGGACGCAGGTGGAGAGAGGGACAAAACAGAGGATTAAAGGTGGAGGTGGAGGACAAAACAGATGGGAAGGGAGTCGATGATATCATTAAAACAACAGAGGAAAAACAGCGGGGAGTTATGAGGGAGGGAGAAGACAGAACCAAAGTAAAGTGGGGTGGGTGGGAGGCAACAAGGATAACGACAAAGAAAGCCAAAAGTCAGAGAAGGAAAGAATACAGTCGGTACAGGTTAACAGTCTAATGACATAATCTGATGAGTGGGTGTGTGGGCGTCTGGAAAAGCATCGGCACTCAGATTGTTTTAATAACGTCACAGAGAAAATGACAAACCGCACAACCTCAGTCATTACATCAGCCTTGAGTGGTGTTTCTGAAACTGAGGGTCAGACCCCAGCCGCTTTTTCGGCTGGTTTCTTTTCATCTCCGCCGCCTTTGTCACTAAAAGTAATGGCATTTGAGAGGAGTGTTTGTTAAATATTTCTGCCTACGCTCTGCTGCTACACTCCCAAGAAACAGTACGGTAGAAAGGTTATACAGTAAGATGAATCTAAGATGTGAAAAATGAAAGGAGGCAAGTGTAAACATGGCATTTCAAAACAACTTCTTGGGTTCACATTTAGTCTCAACATGGCACTGATGTCTAGAAATACTTAAAGAAACTGATTTTTGTTGATGCTATTTTGAAAATGGTGATGGAAAAAAAGGGGTTTCTCTTTGACTGATTTCAATAAGTGGTAATTATTGGTGCATCTGCTGACACAAGTAAAATGACTAATGTAGAATTCAAAACAACTGTAGCCTTTCTTTAGATACAGTATTACCACCAGTTTAGAGACTGTACAGAAGTTATTAGGAGGTGGGGGGTTCAGAAAGTGGATGTTTTTTTATGTTTTCTTTTTGCTGAACTGAACTTTTTGGTTAATGTTACTGTCATTTTTTCAAAGTTCACATCAACAGCATGGCTTTCATGTGTGCTTCAGGTCATAAGCGTGTTTAGCCATGTGCACAGCACAACAATCAGAACATAATTCTCACAATTGGTAGCTGTACGAAAACTTGAGTATATTGAAATATTAAAGATTTAAATTCTATATGCACTTTAAGTCATTAATGATGAGTGGACTGAACTGATTCCCTATTGTTATATTATTCTGAGTACTTGGGGGAAGGTGTTGCAGTTTTTCTCTTAGCCAAGCAGGGGTGGGGGTGGCTGGGGTACAAAAAATGTATAGATGATGGAGAAGGTGTTTTTTTTTTATTTTCTTGTATGAAATGAAAAATGGGGTTAGGCTTAATGATATGTGGCATTAGTCGACTAGACAATTAAACGTAGCTACCCTCGCTAGTTGGTTCCTGAATTATGCTAAACGTATTAAGATACCAAAAAGGAGGAGTTTGGATCAGCATGAGAGACTAAGCAGTTGCTCCAACCATCAACAGATCTCTCACTGTCTCTCCGTCCCTGTCTCTCTGTCTCCGTCCCTGTCTCTGTCTCTCCGTCTCTCTCTCAGTCTCCCATCCCTGTCTCTGTCTCTCCGTCCCTGTCTCTCTCTCTCTCTGTCTGTCTCTGTGTCTCTCTGTCTCTCTGTCTGTCTCTCTCTCTGTCTCTGTGTGTGTGTCTCTCTCTCTGTCTCTCCGTCTCTCTGTCTCTCTCTCTCCGTCTCTCTGTGTCACTGTCTTTCTGTCTCTCCGTCCCTGTCTCTCTGTCGCTGTCTCTCTGTCCCTGTCTCTGTCTTTCTGTCCCTGTCTCTCCGTCTCTGTCTCTCCGTCCCTGTCTCTCCGTCTCTCCGTCCCTGTCGCTATCTCTGTCTCTCTCTTTTACGCTCACAAACACACACATGTACTCACAGACTCAATGGACGGAACCACATGCATGCACAATACACAATAAATAAAAGTTATTTGTTAACTTTTATTTACTGATTTTTCATCATGTTTCGTAGGACAGTGTGCCATGATCATGTTTTTTTCAGACAATGTTTAAACTTGTTTAAACTTCTAGATTAAATTGTGCTCAAGTCTGACTGTTTTCTGAGTGTTGCCGTATGTTTAGACCAGTTGACTAGGCTGAGTTTAAACTTAGTCTTTAGAAGCATCCTAAGTTAAGCCTGCCAGCCCCCGCCACCACTCACATAACTTTCACACTGTCCCTAAGAATGTACAACAGTGGCAGAGTCAGTATCTTGATTTACTTTGCATGTCAGCATTTGCTGTATAAAGTGTGAAAAACTTTAAAACTCTTTATCTGATATATCATCATCCGTGTCACTATTTGAATTCCTGAGAATGACTCTGACTTGACAGACCTGAAAGTAAACGGAACACAAAATGTGGCTCTCTCGCATACAAAAACATATCCACACAAAGCGAAGCAGACAGTGGAAATAGATTATCTGTAATGGTTACGTGATAAACTGCACTAATGTTGAGGTGACTTCATCAGAGTGGATGCAGTGTGTTCTCTCTCAGTTCTATCGGGGATGGTGGGCGAGTCTCACAGGTCCATTAATCTCAGATTTAGCTTTGCATGTGGTCCAGCAGCCACCTCAAGGTGACAGTGACTCAACACAATGTACACTAAACAGCACACACGTGTACACTGCTGCTTATATAATAGACATTTTGAGTGTGCTGTGCAAAAGAAAGGCCAAACTCCAGGTGGGAAGTGGGTGACAAACTGCCTCAGTGGCAGATTCTTTAAAAAAACGGGGCTCCTGCCTTTGTCTTGCAGTCATAACTTAGCGTTCAGGTTTTTACAAGCCAAAACGATCGATACGGAGGGGGACCATTTATCTGTGGCAGCATATTTGTGCTCTGGTTTGGACACCGCAGTATCCTAGCCTGCATAAGCGCCATCGATTAATGATAATGATGAGCTGTGGACTGGGGGAGAAGGCAAGGTGCGAGAGAGGAAGGGAACAATGAGTAGAAGAAGGATAAAGTAGAAACAGCATGAGAGGGATGAAAAGGGGCGGTGTGTGTGCCAGCTGTTGAGCAAGCAGCTGTGTTGTGGAGCCGAGCGAGTGCACAAGCATGTGTACAAACAAACATAAAGATGATGAAAAATGCAAGTAAGCACACTTACTCCATTGGGGGGATAGGACGTCCAGCCCAGCTCTGCCTGAGTCTCTTTAGAATTCAGCAGCACCACTGTGGGAAATAAAGGAGGAAAAACAAACAGAAGCATAGAGGTCAATTTAGGAGGGATTATAGAGCTTGTTTGCATTTATCTTATCTTGTCCATATAAATAAGTTTGTCAACAGTGTGCCACAAGTGCATGTCAACAAAACATGTTAAAGGCCAACTCATAAAAAAAAAAAGAGCGGTCCTAAATTTACAAGTCCAACAATGTAAGACAATATGACATGTTAAATTTGGAATAACGAAAGAGGGCCATTAACACCGAGGCAGGCCTGTCAAAATCCGGTGAGAGCGAACGTATCCTTTGATAAGTGCATTAATACCATCTGTTGAGGACTTAAACCGGACAAAGAGCTTTCCATCATCCTCTGGCTTCAGCAGCAAAAACACACCAAAGGCCGCGCACAAAACACGACCACAGGGCTTTTCAAAACAAGCCCGGAGACAAAGAGAGCCCTCGGTTAGCTTTCAATAGCGCAGCAGAGAATTCACTGTACTTAAAGGTCTGCACTCGGTGTGTTTTTCCTTTCAGCACCGTGGACAGAGAGCAGGAGCTTTGAGTCTGTGTTCAGGACCACGGACAGCTACACAAGCCAGAGAGAGCTCAGCACATTACTGCTGTAAGCATATGCTGCTCAAAGACGAGACACAGTAAAGGTGAAGTTTCCTAAAAGGAACATCTAAGAGTTGAGTTGACCTGAGTATTTTTTATATTAAAGTATATCTGTCTATCGTTCAATACCGGTGAAAGAGCCTATCTACACTTGCATTTACCAAATTATTGACTTAAGGTACCATTTGAGATATTTCTTTGATATGCTACTTAGACTTGTACTTCACTATGTTTAGAGAGAACGATTGTACTTTTTACTGCCCTGCATTTATCCCACTGGTTGTTTTTTCTCTGAACAAAAAAAGAAAAACATCTTATTTCTATAGTTTTGATTTTGATCCTTTATGCTTTTATTGCTAAAACATCTGTACTATTACTTAAGTGCTATTTGGACGGGATTAGTTTTACATGGGGATGTGAACTGATGTAAGTTTACCACAGGATGTCTGTAATATGAATGTCCGATTCGCACGGTGTTGCACAATTGTTTATTTTTGTTAGAAATAAATAGTTCATCATTGCATTAATCAGTTTCATTTGATCTTAGGAAAGAACTGTGTAGTCATCAATGCCTGATGCCTCTAGTCTTTTCTGTTCTACATGTAAAGATGTACAGCTTTTTAGGTCAACCATGGTATTGGATCGGTATCGGGCATCGGCTGATACTCAAAGCCACAGCATCGGGATCGGTATCGAAACTGAAAAAGCTGGATCGGTGCATCTCTAGAAAAAACGTGGAAAACTAGGTGTAAACACGTAAAAATCGTTCTAAACAGGACGTGACGAAATATTTATATACATTTTTACAGAGGATCGCATTCGCACAGGGTTAATATTACCCGAGGTATTTTCTCCAGACCGTTTTATAGAAGGTTAAAGTCGACGTCATTTTTACTGACATTATCCGTAATTATTAGAGACATGGCACGTTCGGACGGGACTAAAATCCCTCATAATAATTACTTTACCCCACGTCTCCACGTTAAACTAATCCCATCCAAATAGGGCTTTACACTATATAAAATGTAAACTGTTTATACCTGGTATAACATACGTCTTAGGGGATCCAATTGTAAATGACCACCAAGATACAGATATATTCTATGTATATTTTAAATGCTGTACTCTAGATGTTAATTTTTCCCCGTGGCAATGAATATCACTTTTTTCTATGACATTGCATCAAAGTTGGAAATTCCAGTTCTGTGACAAACCTACATCAAATTTAACAATTACAAAAAACACTTCCCTTACAGTTATGTTGTAGTGCTACCCTGTGGTGTAGTGGTCTTTGATGAGGGGGTTGTACTACTAGGTAGATATGGAGGTTACTGACAAGGAAGTGGGTTCAAACTACTCCAATGGCTTTTTAGCTGAAATGTAGGTATACTGTAAATGGCAACAAAAGGAGGTTGGCATATGCCTTATACCTGCATATCCCCCCCCCAAAATACATCACTGATGCTACCACTTTTACTTCAGTACAAGATCTAAATACGTCCATCACTGAAAATATCTGTTCTTACACTAAGAGACATTGCCAAGTACTTAAGCACCCCGTCGAAACCGAAGTTGGCATGGCAACCAAGACACCACAGTTCACTCGTCGTGATGTCTTTGAGCAGTCAGTGAGTGAGAATGGCCGTTGTTTCAAACTCAGTAGTATGCAGCAGGCGTGCATGAAAGCCATCATCAGCACATTTATCTTAATCTATAATGTAATATCAACATCTGTAGCAGCATATGGCGAGCTGCATTACTGCCTCATTTTTAAGGGATTTTGCTGACATTAAAGTTACCCATGCTTTAAGCTCGTCCGCTTAAAAAGACCCTCCCCTGTACCCCCCACCTGCCTGCCCACACACACACACACACACACACACACACACACACAAGGAGTATCAGGCTCTCTTGCAGTCTTACACCTACAGCCTTGAGGCAATATGAGTCTGACAACCAAACAGAACCCTTTTTTCAGCACTTTGAAGAGCACCCTGCGCAAGGGCTGCTATTTTTCATCCTCGAAAAGTATTACCTTCACTCTTGCACTTTCGTGTGTGTTACTTGGCTTTAACTTTTGTTTTCTGCTTCAAATTTCTACCATTTCAGGAGCCTAGTGAGGGCCATCGAAAATAACCTGCGTGGCACAGTCTTGAGTCGGCAGCAGACTCCTTGACAAGTGACCATTTCTCCTCATCCAAAGCAGTGTTGGTGTTCTTACAAAGACTTGGATCTCATACCCACTGCTACATGACAAATATTTGGCCATATTGACATTAAGAACTGGGCACATGGATGTACTGGTGAGCAAAGAGTAGGAACCTACGCAGTCTGACTCATGGTGTGGGCCTTGTCAGATGTGGCGACTTGAGACGTGTAATCTTGCTGCCTAATGCGTTGACAGGGAGGCGATGGACTCTGACACGATGATCTGCTTAAAGATTTTCGATGTTTTACGGTTGCACAGAGAAACAAGTGTCGGAACAAAGCCGTCGATACACCAGCTGAACTTTTCAAATAATCATATCACTTGCAGAAAACTATTTTCTCAGATGTGTTCTGTCACATCTTTTTATCCCACAGCCATGACTCAGGGGTAGACTATAAATACAAGGTTACATAAACGCTATTTAAGCGCCATTAAAAAAAAAAAAAAAATGTCTTCAATGTCACCACAGTTTGGAAAGCCAAAACCCTGAGAGGCCATGACAGTGAATGTTTTTTTCTTCTTCTTTGCTTGAAAACGAGACACTGGCGCCTTGGCTAGAGCGTGAGGAGGCCTCAGTGGACTACGGGAGATCCTTTACTAAACACTTAACTTTATTATTTTTTGGGTTAACACTGCCGGGTGCCCAAAGCATGGTTCTGTGGTTAGCTGATAACATAGAGGCATTTGGAGAAGATTAGAGTGGAAGAGGCCAAGGGTGGTGGAGAGACACTGAGAGAGACTGAGGCGGGAGACGGAGAGAGACGACGAGAGAAAATAATCAGCGAAGGAGGGTGAAGAGAAGCGAGAAAGGGAGCCGACTTGAAAGAGTGAAAGACAAAAAAAGTGAAGTCGGCAAGAGAGGCTGAGAAAAAAGGAAAGGAAGAGAGAAAGGAGCACATGAAGTGCAAATAAATGAATACTCCGGGCAATGCACAGAGGGATCAGTGTGCCTTAGTGAGCAGTCAGTCAGTCAGAGAGAGACTCAGAGGACAAAGTTGGCACTATGATCACACACTGAACACATAAGTCCTGTAATCACAGCCTAGTTAGACAGACTAATGGGCCTTTGGGGGCAGGAGGGGGAGAGAGAAATACAGAAAGACAGATAACAGAAAGAGAGACAAAAAAGTTGAGACAAGAAACCCAAAGCAGGGTAGAGAAGGGTCACTGAAAAGAGGGGGAGAGGGAAAAAGTTAGAGAAAGAACATGTGACAAAGACACAAAAGCTCTCCCTCTCTGCAACCCATGGCTCTGACTAATAGCTGTGACACATTAGCTACTAAACACCAATTTCAAAGGTTGTTTCATAAATAATTGCCCATCATTACAGGGACAATGTGGATCTGTGAGCCAATTTTAGGTGTTTTTGTCCATTTGGCCTCAGCCCTATTTAGAGGACACAAGACGAGGCCTGCCAATAGATAAACACAGTCCAGGCCAGATGGCAGACGATGCATTAAGAGTAACAGTGCCTCATCTGCTTTAGCCACATTACAAAGAGCACGCCTTACGTAAGAATTGGACGTCTGATTGCTTGTGTTTTGATGTCAAATTAAAGGGTGGCTTCTTTTTTCATATCCTTCTGAAGCTTCCTGGTAGCGTTCCTGATGTTTTCAAATCCCAAAAATCGAATTTTGCTCAAAGTATGTATATTTTAGCCAAAAAAAAATGCTATTTTCACAAGCCCCTCAAAAACGTTTTCCCACGTGAACTGATGTAGGCTTCGGTGGATTATGAGACAAGGGGCCCCTGGGCACAGATACAGTATGCAAAGGGCCCCACCTGCTCTCCTACATAGACACACATACTTTGTGGTGGTTTTCTCTTTGTCATTGTGATGCATCTTTTTGTGGTTTTGTGTCCATTTGTAGTCATTTTGTGTCTCTTCCTGGTTGGTGCGTGTGTCATGTGATTTTTATAAGTGAAGGCCAAGAGGCCCCCTTACACTTTGGGCCCCATGGCTTATGCCCCGTAGGCCTGTTCATTAATCCATCCATGGACATAGGTTTCTGCAAGACGTTGCTGCTTCTTAAACCTACATATGGGCACCACATTAGTTGGGTTCTGACAACACGATCGAGTCGGTTGTCAACCTACACTTAAACTGACGGGTTTTTTTGTTCTTTTTTATTGTTATCTTTATTTAAGGAGGCTAAAATATGTTTTGCTGCTGCCCTGTCCACAGCCGCCACTCCTTTGACAGAAACAGTTATTTCACAAGGAGTTATGAGTTACCACTGCCTCTGTTTGATTAGTTAGCCTATGTTATATCATGAATTTTGGAACCAAACTACCATGGAGGTACAGAGCAGAAGGCCACGCCGTTTAGCTTCTTTGCCCCAGTACTCCCGTCTGCTTCTCCACAATGGGAGTGTGCCGACTGCAATCTAACTGTAGGTACTACACTGACTATAGATCCATTAATGCATTTCTACAGTGCAAATGCTCAGTATTATATTGAATCAATGTGTCCTCACCTGGTAAAGTAAAAGATTTAAGAGCACCATGTTCCACCTCCAAACTCTCTCATTCTCAATGCTTACACCATAAGCAGGGGTGCGGGGTGTGTGGGAGGATCAGCACTGTAAACTATGTCACTGCTTTCTGGTAAAGGCTGAGTTTCCATTTGAAATACATTAAAAAGAACTCCGATGACGCCTTTGTTTAAAATTGAGAAGACATGAGAGACAGAGAGGTATCAAAGAGCTTTTTTTCAGAAAGTCTAAAATAGTAGACTACAGAAACCTTTAAAAAAGATGTAAAGAAAACTTAATCAATTCCCACAAGAAGGCACAGAAACTGCCCTGCTAATGCAGCAAAGGCTACCTCTATGCCTGCCTTGGAATCCAAACCTTTCACTTGAGCAAACACACAAGTTCCAGCAACCACTTGTTTGGATGAGAGGAATGCAACAGAAATACTGAAAGAAATGTTGTATACTTCAGAGTAAAAAACATCCATGTTTTTTCTCTTAGAAATGAGACCTCTATGAACTTTATGAAGGTTTCCAGGCTGCAGAATGCAACAAGAAGAGACTTTGACAATATCATGTGTGCTTCATGTGTCTGACTGCTTTCATGTGTGTGCTTGAGTATGTTTGACAGTTGTGTTGCTTTCTTCTGTGTTCTGCAGTTTCATTAAAGGGGCAATAAGCGAAACCGTTTCACTGCTAGGTTTGCTGTTGTGCACTGCCTGTAGAGCAAAACAAAGTGTGTCATGAGCCACTCCTCCCTCTACCTCTGCTCTCCAACCCACTAGAGGGTTGGAGAGAGGAATGTTAGCTTTAGCTCCCACAGTTAGCACTAGAGCTACTACGGCCACTGGAGTAGCTTGCAGCTATGGAGCGCTTCTACCAGCTCTTCTAGTCACTGAGCCTCGCCTCCATTTCAGCAAATATATTACAGGTACCATCATCATTGAAGTAGGCAGGGGAATAGCTAAACACAGCCGCCAGACTGCCCGCCAGGCTACATTTTACAATGCTAATTGCAAATTAGCTGGGCTGCCGGGCTACACACCTAACACAACCGAAACGCCTGACCCATTGCTGGGACCAAAGCTCCGGACATTAACCACATTCACATGAACGTACATGAACGCACAGCGGGACCGGCTTGTAAACAATGGGCTGGAGATCAACACAGAGAGAGGGTGTGTGAGGTCATGCTATACTCCAGATGAAATTACACCTCTAGTTCTTCACATAGCAATTTTTTAATTTCTTCAATCTAAAAATGATGAATTTCGCTTGTTGCCCCTTTAAAAGTGTGATCACTGAGTTTCATTAAAAGTATATATCAAGTGTGTGGCTCCATTTCTACCTCCCTCGCCTCACTCACTCTTTCATCTTTCTCTGGTTTGTGTGTGATGTATTAATTGAGCTGTTCTGCCTTGCTGACACACAAGGATGAGACGCAGTGATGGATACAAAGCGAGCACTGAGGGAAGAGACAGCTGTAGAGAGACGTACACTACAGCACTCAGGTCAAGTGTACAAAAGAAAGAGTGGAAAGGGGGTTTTGGTGCAGCAATAGCTCTCAGAAAGAGCCAACACTAAAAACTGGCCTTTGTCAAGTGTGTAGCCAGCTCTTACACAGCTATTTTTGCCAGGATATTGGTGGACGGCAACACGAAGACAGTTCTTTCACAGAGGCCGATTTCAAGGGCTTCCAATGTTAAGGGTTCTCATTCTTTCCGCTAGAACTAAATGTGTTTGCAACTCTTGAACTGAGGGTAAAGGCAGACTTCCAAGGCCAAGTGTTTGATCTGAGAGGGGAGGAAAAAGAGCAGAGAGAACAAAAACAAGTGTTGTGCAATGCTCTACATGCCTAATAAACAAAGGTATGTATAAATAGTTTACAACATTCTGTCACCAACAAAGAAAGCCGCCTCTGCTGGAGCACAGCTCAATAATATATTGTCTCGCACATAAGTATGTTCTTACAGATGATTAAAATCCCTCTCAGTGAAAGGGACTCATTTCATAATTCGTCTCGGTAATATTCTATAGCTTCATGGCCGGATTAGCTCTGGCTTTGGCTGTCCTCACTGCGACCTGCAGGCGACTTATCAGCCAGCCTACGCCCAGGCAGACCACGGGGCTCAGGAAGCTCAACCTGCCCGGAGAGAAAGCACCGAGACGGGGATAAACACAAGCCACTGGCGTTCCACTGGGACAGCTATTGTCCGGTCATCATCCTTCGTATACAACAGGGGAATGGAGGAGAAACTGAGACTTTAAATGCTCCGAAGACGAGGTGGAAGGAATGAGAGAGGAAACAGAACACGAAACAGAGCTGTAGCTTTGAGAGCTGGATTCAGGCCAGGCTAAGTCCAGAAAATTAGAATTGGTGACTTGACTTCTGTGAAATTTGATCGTGATGAGATCTGATTCTCTGAAGACTTGGAGGACGGACTTGAAAGCAACAACACTCAGAGCAATAACTAATAAGTGAAACAGTCACAGGCCCGCTTTGCAAAGCCAAACACATAGAATATACTATGTATAAAAGGGATATAGTCTCACCTATGGGGATAACATTATCATTACAGCTTTGATAAGTGTAATAGATACCTGAAGGACTTGTATCTGAGACTTGCACAAACTAGAGACTTGATTTTGACTTGTTGCAATGACTTGAGACTTGAGCATGCCTTCAAACTTTGCCCGGATTTACCCTCAGTGACCTGAGTCTCGAATTTTAGAATTGACTTGCATATGTATCAACAGAGTTTGACTTTAGGGCTGCAACTAACGATTATTTTCATTGTCGACTAATCTGTCGATTATTTCTTCCATTAGTCGACTAATCATTTTACCAAAAAATGTGTTAAAATGTTGAAAAATGTCAGTCTGTCTCTCCCAAACTCCAAAATTATGTCATCTGATGTCTTGTTTCGTACTCACGCCAAAGGGTTTTAGTTCACCGTCATGGGAGAGTGTAAAACTGCCAATATTTGAACGTAAGAAACTGCAATAAGAGTATTTTGGGGTACTTTTATAGTACTTTTATATGAAAAAAAGAACCAATTAGTCAACTGCTAAAATAATCACTGATTATTTCAATAGCCGATTAGTCATCGATTAGTCGGCTAATCGTTGCAGCCCGATTTGACTTAAACTTAATGAACCGAGACTTGCCTTAACAGACAAAGGCTTGTCCTGGACATGTCTGTTGAACTTATGACTTGTGTAAGACTTGTCTAAATTACTTAAGACTTGCTTTGACTAGAGCTAGGTACTTGATACCTTTAAGGTATTGACTGAAATAACCCGGTACCAAGTAGTACTGAAACTTCTACAGGCAAACAATACCTTTTTGTACCCAGATCTCAAAAAGAGGGCTATCTGTATGCTTTTGCTTGCAGCCAATCACCACAAGCATTCTTCAATTTAATGTGACGTGTGATTAGCGAACAACTGCAACAGCTGCAAGCCCAATCTGTGCTGTGGTGAAGTTGAGCGCAATGTATTTATGGAGCTGGCAGTTAGGCATGCCGAGATATTAAGCAACTATATCGAATACTCTATTAGTATCGGTATCACTTAAGGGTACTGGTATTGTATTTTTTTAGCAATACCTAGCCTTGGCTTTGACAGACTTGAGACCTGATTTAGACTTGTTTATGTGACTTGAGCCCTGACTAGGCGGTCTTTATGACCTGAGTGTTGACTTGCCCCAAAAGACCTACAAACAGCTACAAAATTGCATCTGTCTATAAAAAGTCAATCACCCAGAGAGACAGATGGTGAAGGTAAATGTAGGTAGGTGTCCAAGAGCTACACAAGAATGATTGAGCACAGTTTTAAACAGTACGTAGCACATGTAAAATAAAAAATACACATGTATGTACACCTGTAGCATAGAGTTTTTGCAGGGAGTAGTTTGTCGCTCCCCAAGGAGGGAGACTGCTTCTTCACGTTCCCCGCTGAACTGAAATATCGGTGTAGAAGCTTTCTTGAGGCTGGCTGGGATATACAGTCTTGCTCGAGGACACTAGAGCAGGGTGGGAACATGGGACTTGGAGGGCCTGAAATCGCAGCACTTCATATGAAAAATGATCTTCCTGTTTGCTGCACCACCCTGCTGCTCAAAGAACGTGGGAGGGAAGATAATATATACTCCAACAGAAGCAATACAGTAATGCTTCTGTAGGACAGATAAAAAAGGATAAATGGACGGGGATATGAAGTGTCACATAAAAACACAAACAGGCACATAAAAAGATAAATGCTGTGTATAAACGGACACACACACAAATCAGGAACAAACACGCACACGCCACCATCTGAGACAAATGGTGTCGGGGAACTCTTTGTCCCTGATATACACACACACACACCCACACACACACATACACAGAGCCAGCGGTACCATAATAGCAGTTCTAACAGCAGAGCACATTAACTTCAAACAGGGCTCTCCTTTTAACAGAGTCATTAAACTTTCAACTTGGGTAATGTGACATACTGTAAAGAGACTGGGCTGTCCGCTCTCTCAGGCCCACCATGCAATTACCTACATGATGCATGACAATGGGGTGAACGGTTAAATGCTATCATGGTACAGAGCATGTGTCTCTTATTCACGCAGTGTCTTCAAATAAGCTATCAAGCAGTGTGCAGTATATAAACTACGACTACTCATGGTAACTTCCAGTCTAGCTTAATTTGTTTATTTTTTGTTGTATTGATTGTTAGTCTAGAGTCTATTAAGTTTGAGAAAGTCATAAAAAAATGCCCATCATAAGTTGCTACAGCTGAAGGGAATTCATTTAAATTGCTTATTTTGTGCTACCTACCATCAAAACCCGCAAAATATTCAATTTACAATGATATAAACATAATGAAAAAAAAATAATAATCTTGACATTTAAGTAATTGGATCCATGCACGCAGGGATGGTTTTTTTTTCAGCAGCATTTTACAGCAGCATTATACATGCAGACACTGGGAAGTGTCTATTAACGTGGATATTTTGGTTGATTTTAGACCATTTAAAGCCAGAAATGAGCAGCTCTTGTCTGTGCTATTACTTCGATACGGTCAGAACAGCTGGTTCCTGAAAGTCAACCAGAGTCTTCAATTCAAGCAGGTTTTTTTTTTTTTGTCACTCAGTGTGCAGTGTACTTCTGGGGACGTTTCAGCGCCCAGACTTAGCTGCAGATTGAGTGCTCCTCCCTTTGACCATGCTCTACAGGTACAGGCAGCTGCAGACCCAAACCAGGGTCTGAGTAAAGCCTAGTTCACATTGCACGATTTTCACCGCGATGTTGACCTCATGTGTGAACAAGCCTACGAGCAAGTCGCCCCCTTGTCTGTGACTGGGACTGGATATCTGGCATGGTGGACAACTGGAGAAATCTGACACAACTGACAAAGAGCATCAGCCATTGAGAGGCGGGATACATCCCACGTCAGCACGCAGGAGGACAGAAGAAATGTGAGGAGGGTCGCCAAGTCCGCTTATTAGCCGCGACTTTGGGCTTGTTTTTCAGTAAAGTCGCTTACAAACAATGGTAGTTGCGGGCTGCGTTTTTTTGGGCTTGTTTCTAAAGTGGAGTTGCTTATTTTGGGCTTGCTCTCTAAATGTCACCTTTCTCTCTATATATCCATCGCTTCTTTTGGGCTTGTTTCCATAGCTCTGGTTGCTTGTTTCTCTCCCAAGATCTAGCAATACTGACAAGCCGGCAAGCAACAACAACACTGGCGGGGAGCTTGTTGTGTTTGGACCCAGACCCTGGAGGCAGATCTGATTCAACACTGCGAAGAATATCCATGCCTTTATGATGTGTCGTCTCCAAGTTTGGTGACATCACAGTGTTATCTGGGGCTCTGTCGGCGAGGACTCGGTGGAGAAATCTTGTGGTGTGCACACACAGGTCATAACACAGTTGGCGAGACTCCCGCTTACAGAAACACATGTCGCCAGGTATGAACACTCGATAGTCCTCGCGACGCATTTTGCGGGGTGAAAATCAGGTAACGTAAACTAGGCTTAAGACGTAAGCAGCTGCCCAGGGAAAAAGAGGCTTTGCCTTATCAGGTTCAGGATAACATTCTCTACAGCTCAGAGTAATGTAAAACAATACAGTCTCTGGCTTTTGTTTGATACCTAACGTTAGTGTCTGCAAAAAAATGTGCATATTTCCAATCAGTCGTTACAGTAGTTAGCACACATTAGCTCCAAGGGCTAACTTGGCTTGTTAACGATATTACAAAAAATGTTACTCTCAGGCTGAATGTCCTGCCAAAGACTGTTCAAACTCCATATGGCAAAAGAGGAATGTATGGTTGAATATTCGTATTGAAAAGCCAAATTGGACTTAACTGACATAATGCTATATCAGGTACAGCTAATGGTCAGTTCAGTTTGCTCTGTAAATGTGTAATAAAACATAAAACAATGATAATTCCATTGGGGAAAAAAAGGAATATAATAAAATAAGATCCTGTGTGCATGTGTTGTTGAGCGAGCCAGCGCAGCGGGCTGGGGGTTTCGGTTTTGTGTGTCAAGAGACATATAGTGTGGGCTGATATATAGAGAAGGGGCTTATCCTCTCACAGCTTGATATGGAAAGGTAAAATCCTGAAATCCATGCTTGCTTGCAGTAGAAGCCAGTGTGTACAGATGTGGGAACAGCTGGTTTATGGTCATAGTTCCTCTTTTTTTTACTTTCAAAGTGAAGATTTTCTGCGGCTGTTGGGCACACTAGCAAAAAAAAGGACTGAAAAGCGCAGCAAAGCCATCGAGGCTTCAACAACAGCAACAATATAGAATGATTTTTCACAAAACAGAAGAAATTACAGCCATCAAGGAATAACGTGCATGGAAGTAAAAGCGACAGGTGCTGTACAGAAATCACCCTTGCTGTTATTATGGCACCCTGATGACAGCACAACCTTAGAGTCAAAGTACAGTGCATCACATGCTACATAATGTCCCTCTATGCCCCAGCACATCATTTCTCTCTCTAATCACTTTCCCACCTTTTCCTCCTCATCTGCTCCTCCCGTAATTCTCCGCTCTCTCTCCCCTCCTCTCTACCTCTCTTGCAGTGCCGGCCTTGAATCTGAATGACCACCTGTTAAGACAAATCGCTTCCAGGGGGAATAAAGTGAGTGTGTGTATGCATGTTTGTGTGCGCTCGAGGGAACGAAAGAAAAGAGTCATTGAGTGAGTCAGAGGGACGGGGAAAGCAAGTGTGTGTTTAAGGAAGAAAAAAAAATAGCAGAGGAGGAAATGGCTAAATTCAGGCAAAGAGTGAGGACTGACTGTAAAAAGAGAAAAAAAAAATAGAACGACAGGTTGAGTTGGGCACCTAAGGAAGAAAAAGAGATGCTATAAAAGTTATACCTGCTGCTACTGAATAAATACACAGCTGCGGGGCGTTTTTATTACAATATGTTCTGGAGCTCCGAGGCGTAGATATTCCTTCCTTTTTTTATTTCTTAGACAGACACAGGAAACGGAATGATAAAAAAAAAATTGGGAGCTAGAGGAAGAAACAAGCCGACAGAATGCAGCAAGAGACAGAGCGAAAGACAGAGAGAGATAAAGAGACCAGAGGCCAAAGGAACTTATTTTCATTTGTAGGATCTTGTAAGAGGTTGTAATTGGTTGTCTGGATTGATATAGTGAGAGCCGTGAGAGCGCTGTCAGGTCTTATTGTTACGACAGAGTGGCTCTGAGGTACAGGCCTGCTTTACCGGCAACTAGGCTGAAAGTCAAACTTCTGCAAAGCAGAACAAGGCGGCATACACAGCAAAGAATTCACTTATAAAACATTTACGACAGATTTAAAAGAAGATGGGCTGATATATTAACGTCAGATTTAACTCTGCAGCAACTGCACTTATCAAAGAATGTATCAGGTTACATTTAGGACAATCCAAAATACCTTCCCTCCTTTCCGTGACTGCTGGCTCGGGTTCAGGAAAGCCATTTTAACCCTGGTTTTTAGCAAAAGGAATGAGCCGTTTAAAGGAACGAGTGGAGCATGCAAGTAGAACCTATTTAAAGGACGGACGGAGTGGTAAGCGAAGGGACAAATGCAGAAACCACTTCAGGAACAGTCACAGCTCTAAAAGCAAAGTGCTGGAAATAAAATCACTGGAATATTCCATGGCAGCAATCAACCACGCAAACATGCTGGTGAAAGAGACTCTTGCAGATATAGACATAAATAGAAGAGATGGATGAAAAGTGAGAGGATGACGAAGGAGTTGCTTAAATATAGACGAGATGCTGGAATGACTCAGCTCTGTTTTTGGGGGCATGGCCTCGTTGCCAGTAGAGCCCAGTGGGTGCAAAATTGGTCACAATAATCTGCAGGGCTGGGTGACACAAGTGATGCATTGGCTACAGAAACAGACCAAATCTATAACCAGTGAACCTTTTTTGGTTGATTGTAATAACCAAGAAGAACTGACAGTTCATTCATCTCTTTTCCTTTTTATCATTTAAGGCATTAAACGTGACACAAATCATTTATTTCTTAAAAAGAACAATTTGCGCATCATCAGTAGTTGCAATAGAGCCAGCAATATGGAGCTCCAATGGAGCTTCATTCACTGATAGTTTGACCCTGAACGACATCCTACATATCATGCCAGCAGCACTCAAATTGATTTTTGAAAGACATGACTTCGGTATATGTTCAGTTTACAACACAGTATGGAGGTGTGATGGTCTCCAAAGGGCAAATTTAAAAGGCACAATTCACCTCAAAATCAAAATACATGTTTCCCTGTTACCTGTAGTGCCATTTATCTATCTAGATTGTTTTGGGTTGAGCTGCCGAGTGTTGGAGATGTCAGCCATGTCTGCCTTCTCTTGAATATAATGGAACTACATGTCTCGCGGCTTGTGGTGCTCAAAACACACATACATACACACACAAAAAGAAATACATATAAACTGAAAAACTCAACAGCAATGTCTCTTTACAGATATCATGACCTGGTAATGTCTATAAAAAGTATGCATATGCGTGGCATACGTCTAGGTGTGGGGACAAGATTTTGGCATCGGAATTCTGGTTTCCTTTTGTAGGACATTTGTAGGCAGAGCATTATTTACCGATCATGTTTGAATGGCAGATAAACAGTCCATGTGGAGAGGTGAAGTGCGCTGACTCAAATGCAATCTTAGAATCCCTTTGGCTACTGTCTAATGATAATTTATCTGCACACAAATGCAGATATCCGTTTGTTAAGATTAACCAAAATGACCTTCACACAGAAGAGGAAGTCTTGGCCTGTATGTCCGCTGGCCACACTGGATCACCCCAGAGTATTTGCCCTCGCCCCCAGACGCTCATCATCAGACTGATAGCTGATGGGTTTCAAGGTTGATGACCTGGTTACCCAAGATAATCCACAGACCTTGTTGTGAGCAGTTTAATGTAGAAAACTATTTTCTGTCTACCATGAGTCGATGCTAGCATATTCATGGATCAGCTCATGCTCATGACAACGTGAGATGTGAATATTGATGGCATCCTCCTCAGCTGAGCTGTACTAGGTGTGCTAATAGTAGATGCACGCTTCCTTCTGCATGGTGATATGGTTGGCAGATGTGGTTTGGTAAGAAGAAAATAGATCCTATATGAAACTGAGTGCCATCTAGTTCTATTATATCGGAGAGAGGACGGACATCTCTACGGCCAATATCTCCAGCACTCAACAACTCGCACCAAAATATCTAGATTGATAAAAAGCACTGCAGGTAAGAGGAAAAATGTGTTTTTGATTCTGGGGTAAACTCTTCCTTTCACCCTCTATCCAAGTCCTATTAGTGAGACTGTGTATATCAATGACTTGCCAAAAAGTGCAACCTTGCTACCTTAAAGTAAACAATTTAAAATCTTAATTTTTTCAAATCAAAAGCATCTTAGTGAAAAAAAATGTTTCATTCAACTTTACAACAAGGCCAATAAAAAGAGGCTTTTGGGAAACAGCAGGCCTTGAACTGAACTTAAAACCAAGGATGTAGAGCTACTGCTGTTGTGTTTCCAAATAACACCCATTTAACACTGCAACTATTAAGACGTAACCACTTCCAGTAAACTTGACTTTTAAACCTCTGGCTCTTATGCAACCACATATACATATGTTACGGTATGCATCACCCTATTTAAATATGTTAGGGCAGTCAACAGTGAGTGTGCATATGTGTGGAGCTCAGTGACCCGGCACTTAAATGTGCTTGCATAATATAAGTGCTCGCATGGCTGTAAATGTTGGAGGAAGACTGCATATAGGCTGCATCTTACAGATTGTTAGACATGTTTGAAGATGGAAACAAGTTGAATTAGAGGTCATTCATGCAGAGGAAACTCAAGTGGAATTTGTATGTGTAGACACTAGGATGGCTGCACTGGCACAGCATCAGTACACAAGTGTTACATCATTTTGCACAACAAATAAAGAATGCTGCTTTATCACAGTCCGTGCCAAATTAAAAATATTACGCTTGTTTGCTCATAAATCTCAAAAGGTTCTGAAAAAAAAAAAGGAGACTGAAAATGTCACTGAAGGCAGATTTAGTAGCAAACTCTCCGTCTTGCAATGACACTCACACACAAACACATAATTATATTCCCTTGTTGCAGTGACAAGCTCCAACGTTAACCTTTTTGAGTGCAGGAGACTGTTTCAAATGTCATAAAAAACAGAGCATAAAGCAACAGTGGCATGTGTGTCATTCGTGTCCACACACATTTTTACATGCACCTCCACAGGTTAATATAAGCTGAAATTGTGCATGTAAGATATAAGGGCACCTGCATCAGCGTATGCCATGCATGCTTGGACTGAGAACTTTGAATGCCAGCATTTATGGGATATATGTAGGTGAATGTGTGTGAGAGAGAGAGAGTGAGAAAAGGAGCGTTCCCAGCCTGTGTGTTTAAATTCCCACACACACCTAGCCCTGGTTTTAATTCTGGGAATGACTTGCAAGCCTTTCAGAGGACCGTTAAATAATAGAGGTCTGTATCTTTGCACTGTGCCACTGTTTCCTCCATCTTCTCCCTTAGTCTATCCTCAGTCCAGCCAGCCAGGCAGCCAGCAGTCTGCATTATTTAACTAGACACTCATTCAGGCCACTATCTGGAATAGAGCCTGCAGCCTCACAGTTTGATGTCAGTGCGACAGAGAAAAAACATGGCAAGACGGGGAGGGAGGAGAGAGAATATAATAGCGTGTGTGACAAAGAGAAGTAAAAGTTTTTGTCATCTTCTCTTGTCAGGTTCATCCGTTACAACACTCGTCTGTTTTTGCCCTCACCCCTCCGCAAACTCCAGAGGTCCACAACTCTTTATCCTTCTGTTCTCCAATTTTTTCCCTCCATTTTCCCACTCACCTGCGCTCACCTTTTCATTCTCTCTGCCCTCCTCTTTTTCTATATACCCTCCCTTGCTCCCTCTCCCCCATTACAAGCGAGCGAGGAAAGGGGAGGGGAGGGCAGAGCAGTTACATAAGTGCAGAGGGTTTTGTGCTGACTTTGTTTTCCCTCTGGTTCAATTTGAGTACCACTTTGGATTAAATTAGGTCGTCTTCTTCTACATTCACCTCTCCTCGTCTCTTTTATCCCCCCCACCTCCCTGCTTTGCTCTTTTCCGCCCCCTCTTCTTCTATTCACTGACAACTGAAAGAAGGAAAAACACCTGCACTGATGCTGATGCACACAGGGGCTGACTGGAAGTCAACATGCACACAACGCACTGTGCACCATAAATCATCCATTGCATATACAGTACGATCCATAATACATCTCAGACATATCTTAAATTCTATTGTTTTCCTTCCTGGGTCATTTTTCTCTTCCTGCACTCACAGAAGTGTCCACATGCAGAACTAAAGAAATAAATGAACACACGCCACACAGACACTTATGGAGACATAACACTATGCATCGTCTCTCTCCCATCTTTCCATAGCGCACTGCAAAGCAAACACCCCGCTGTGCAGAGGTGAACAAACACACCATGCCCTCAACGAAAAGCAGACACACCGGCAACATTGTTTCGCTGAAAATTAGGCTTCGAAAACAACTTTATAGAAAGATGAGTGCCATAAAAACATGTTTTGAGTATGAAACCATGGGTAACCCAGCTCTCCCCCAAACAATATCTGCAGTGGCTCAGCACCCCTGCTTACAGAGCACTTCTGGTGCAGTCGGAACATTCGATCTTTTTCAGAAAACCTCACTTGTGTCATTCAGAACATAAACATTGATCCCAAAATGGCAGAGGTGATGTGTCTCAACCCAGGGATTTCAGAAATGTGTAACCAAGTGAACACACAGCTACATCAACAGGTCTCGGATTCAGCGACTGCAGCCACCTCGCCCTGTTTGCACTTTTTCGGCATAGTGTCTCTTAGCAGCCTGCTGCGTTTGGTCTGGCACCTTGTCGCAACCTTTTTATAAAGCCCTGACCTCACCTGAGCGCTGTGGAGCAGAGTCTCTGCAGATAAATACACCGCCACACACTTCTAGTGGGTTATAAGTAATGACTGAGAGGGATTACTTCTGTATGAGTACATGCAGTTTTTTTCAGTAAAGTATGGCACAGTATACCTTTAAATCTGCCTGCCAATCAGGTAGTTTGAAAAGCTCCTCAATGTAAAAGAAGTACTGCGCCTGGATATCATCCAGTCTTTTTAAAAGAGGTTCTGGCTATAGATCCAAACTACACTTTCATAATCCAATACTTACCTAATACCAGAAAAACACATCTTTCAATCCAAGTCTACCAACCTCATTATGCTGTACTTTGCAATTACATCATCAGCAGCTTTGTCAGAATTCAATTTCCAGGAAATCAGAGACTCAAACCGTACCTTAATTGATGTTTATGTAAGTGCCTGTTCTCCTCTTGAAATAATGACATATATCCCACTTACCTAAAAAGCTCATTATTTGCGAATAAAGATAAACGTATAAACGTATATATCAATCCTGACTGACAACAACAGTGAACTACTGACGCTCCTTTGAGGTGTTTCACTTTTAACCACATACCGTATCTGTTACTGAAGATGGTTGAATTATCCATCAATGCATCCAACATCATCGACATGTAAAAAAAAAAAAAAAAAAAGTTATTCTCAACTCAAAAACAGCACTGTGCTCAGTGTGTTAGAATTATGCCTAAAAAAAAAAAAAAAATCAAAACCTCTCCTCCGAGAACCGTCACCTTATTGTGGTGGAGGAGTTTGAGTGCCCTAATGACCCTAGGAGCTATGCTGTCGGGGGCATTTTGCCCCTGGTAGGGTTTCCCATGGCAGATTGGTTCTGGGCGAAGGGTCAGACGAAGAACGGTTCACAAGACCCTTCATGATGGATACGAACAAGGTCATGTGTCCCCGGCCCGGAGGGTTACCGGGGCCCCACCCTGGAGCCAGGCCTGGGGTTGGGGCCCGTGGACGAGCGCCTGGTGGTCGGGCCTTAGCCCATGGGGTCCGGCCGGGCCCAGCCCGAACCGGCTACATGGGCTCGTCCCCCTGTAGGCCCACCACCCGCAGAGGGATCCAGAAGGGTTTGGTGCAATGTGGATTTGGCAGCAGACCAAGGTGGGGGCCTTGGCGGTCCGATCCTCGGTTACAGAAGTTGGCTCTTGGGACATGGAATGTCACCTCTCTGGCGGGGAAGGAGCCGGAACTTGTGGAAGAGGTTGAGCGCTACTGGCTAGATATAGTCGGCCTCACCTCGACACATAGTTCCGGGTCTGGAACCCTAGTCCTTGAGAGGGGTTGGACTCTCTCCTTCGCTGGAGTTGCTCTGGGTGAGAGGCGGAGGGCCAGGGTGGGCTTCCTGATAGCCCCCAGACTCTCTGCCTGTACGTTGGGGTTTACCCCGGTAGACGAAAGGGTTGCTTCCCTGCGCCTTCGGGTCGGGGAACGGGTCCTGACTGTTGTCTGTGCTTTTGCACCGAACAACAGTTCAGAGTACCCACCCTTTTTGAAGTCCCTGGGACGGGTGCTGGACAGTGCCCCGACCGAGGAGTCCATTGTTCTGCTGGGGGACTTCAACGCTCACGTGGGCAATGACAGCAGGACCTGGAGGGGCGTGATTGGGAGGAACGGCCTGCCCGATCTGAACCCGAGTGGTGTTCAGTTATTGGACTTCTGTGCGGGTCGCAGTTTGGCCATAACTAACACCATGTTCAAACATAAGGATGTCCATCGGTGCACGTGGCACCAGGACAGCCTAGGTCCCAGGTCAATGATCGACTTTGTAGTCGTATCATTTGACGTGCGGCCATATGTTCTGGACCCTCGGGTGAAGAGAGGAGCAGAGCTGTCAACTGATCACCACCTGGTGGTGAGTTGGATCAGATGGTGGGGGAAGACGCCGCGCAGACCTGGCAGGCCCAAACGAACAGTGAGGGTCTGCTGGGAACGCCTGGCGGAAGAACCTGTCCAGATGATCTTCAACTCCCACCTCCGGGAGAGCTTCGACCGCGTCCCGAGGGCGGAGGGGGACATTGAGTCCGAATGGGCCTTGTTCCGCTCTGCCATTGTCGAGGCAGCGGTTGTGAGCTGTGGCCGCAAGGCCGCTGGGGCCAGTCGCGGCGGTAAGCCGTCAGGCTGAAGAAGGAGGCCTACAGGGCATGGTTGGTCTGTGGGTCTCCGGAAGCAGCTGATGGGTACCGGCGGGCCAAGCGGAGCGCAGCGGCGGCAGTCGTTGAAGCAAAAACTCGGGCGTGGGAGGAGTTTGGTGAGGCCATGGAGGAAGACTATCGATCGGCTCCAAAGAGGTTCTGGCAAACCGTCCGGCGCCTCGGGGGGGAAGGCGGCAACTTGCTCACACTGTTTACAGTGGGGGCGGGGAGCTGTAAACGTCAACTGGGGACATTGTCGGGTGGTGGAAGGAATACTTTGAGGAGCTCCTCAATCCCACCAACACGTATTCCAGTGAGGAAACAGAGACGGGGGTCTCGGGGGCGGGTCGTCCAATTTCTGGGGCAGAAGTTGCTGAGGTAGTGAAACAACTCTGAGGCGGCGGAGCCCCGGGGGTGGATGAGATGCGTCCTGGATATCTCAAGGCTCTGGATGTTGTAGGGCTGTCCTGGCTGACACGCCTCTGCAACATTGCGTGGACATCGGGGGCAGTGCCTCTGGAGTGGCAGACCGGGGTGGTGGTCCCCATTTTCAAGAAAGGGGAGCAGAGGGTGTGTTCCAACTACAGGGGGATCACACTCCTCAGCCTACCCTGTAAGGTCTACTCCAGGGTGCTGGAGAAGAGGGTCCGGTCGATAGTTGAACCTCGGATTGAGGAGGAGCAATGTGGTTTTCACCCCAGATGCGGAACCGTGGACCAGCCTCTTTACCCTCGCCACGGTGCTGGAGGGGGCATGGGAGCAACCAGTCCACATGTGTTTTGTGGATTTGGAGAAGGCTTACGACCGTGTCCCCAAGGGCATCCTGTGGGGGTGCTCCGGGAGTATGGGGTTGGTGGCCCCTTGCTAAGGGCCATCCAGTCCCTGTACCAAAGGAGCATGAGTCTGGTTCGCGTGGCTGGCAGTAAGTCGGACCTGTTCCCGGTGAGGGTTGGACTCCGCCAGGGCTGCCCTTGGTCACCGCTTCTGTTCATAACTTTTATGGACAGAATTTCTAGGCGCAGCCAAGTGGTGGAGGGTGTCAGGTTTGGTGACGGGAGGATCTCGTCCCTGCTTTTTGCGGATGACGTGGTCCTCCTAGCTCCATCGAACAGTGACCTCCAGCTCTCGCTGGGGCGGTTCGCAGTGTGAAGCGGCTGGGATGAGAATCAGCACCTCCAAGTCTGAGGCCATGGTCCTCAGCCGGAAAAGGGTGGATTGCCCACTCCAGGTCAGGGGGGAGGTCCTGCCTCAGGTGGGGGAGTTTAAGTATCTCGGGGTCTTGTTCACGAGTGAGGGTAGGATGGAGCGGGAGATTGACAGGCGGATTGGGGCGGCGTCAGCAGTGATGCAGGCGCTTAACCGGTCCGTTGTGGTGAAGAGGGAGCTTAGCCAGAAAGCGAAGCTCTCGATTTACCGGTCGATCTACGTTCCAATCCTCACCTATGGTCACGAGCTCTGGGTAGTGACCGAAAGAGTGAGATCGCGAGTGCAAGCGGCCGAAATGAGTTTCCTCCGCAGGGTGGCTGGGCTCAGCCGTAGGGATAGGGTAAGGAGCTCAGACATCCGGGAGGGACTCGGAGTAGAGCCGCTGCTCCTCCACATTGAGAGGAGCCAGTTGAGGTGGTTCGGGCATCTGGTAAGGATGCCTTCCGGACACCCCTCCTTTGGTAGGTGTTTCGGGCATGTCCAACCGGGAGGAGACCTCGGGGCCGCCCCAGAACACGCTGGAGGGATTACATCACCCGGCTGGCCTGGGAACGCCTCGGGGTTCCCGCGGAAGAGCTGACGGAAGTGGCTGGGGAGAGGACTGTCTAGGCTTCTTTGCTGAGGCTGCTGCCCCCGCGACCCGGACCCGGATAAGCGGAGGACGACGAGTACAATGAGTAAAATCAAAACCTCTACCTTAGGCTTATGAAGTCCTTTTAGGGTTTTGCCTGAAATAAGGTAATAAGGCAAGGCAATTTCTCCCACTTCCAAATGGGGATGTGACGCTATCAAATTTTGACGCTATGATTATATTATCAGAATAATCACCATACTGTCCTGAAATACAGACACCTACCAAACCAGACCTGCAGTGAGGTAGTGAGTTGTTTTTTCCCCGACACATCAGCACCTGATTGTGTCTGATTAGACGTTTTTGTCTCCACTTTTCTTCCACACTATAAAACATTTTTCCCCGAACATCAAGACGTGCTGCTCTGATTAATCACTGCACAATGAACGTATGTGATCAATCAATCAGTCACCTGCTGAGCTGATTCAGACAGTCTGAAGTATCTGTACTTGGTTTATACAATCACCTCACTCATGAAAAACATGCCTCCTCAATATGTGATGCATCACTACTGCTTGCTCTCTCTAAAGTTCAGTAAGCGTATTATATTTCTCATTTCTTTATTTCAGGGTAGGCAGCATTCCTCCATCATAAACCGCTGCTTTAAACTGTGATATATAGATTATAAGGGGAAATATGGTAAGTATATGTCAGGTAGACTGTGCAGGACACACAGGCTGATAGTAATGTTTGCCGTCTTTTACAGTGCCCTTTGCTAAATATAGGCAAAGAACCTCCACTGCCAGACGTGGGAAGAAGGCTTGGCACTTTATATCAAGATCAAATGTCTCTTAACATGTATTCTGGTCAGGGTAGTTATCTTTTCACATGTGCAGGCAGTAACTATGTAAAAAGCTGTAGATTTCTTCTGCCTACAAACTTGTTTCATATCCGCCACTTAGAGATACATATGTATCTCATATATCACCCCATCCCCATGTGACTAGCACGCATGTGTTGGTTGTGTTGCTGGGTGAACCTATATGAAATCACACCAATCACCTAGCGCTGCTCAAATCTGAAAACTGTCTTGAGTGTGATTATTTGTGCCTTGACTCACTTCCTTCAATCTGAAGCACTTAGCACTACGATGTGCAATGGGCAATATATAAATATAGTATATTATTATTACTATATTGATACTATATAGCACAGCAGACTCTGCATCATTACCTTACCTTACCCTCTCAAACTAGTATCTTCTCTCACCCTCACTCTCCCCTCCCTCCATGAGCAGTAATGTAAAGACATTAGGGTCTATATGGGCAGTCTGCTAGGCTGCCTTCCATCTTCCATCCTCTAATAGTCTCACATCAACTCATTTCAAATAAACTCTGTCTTACAGCCGTGACAGCGGTATAATGTTTTGAAAATGCTGCCGTTAAACTAGGTTAATACATATGTATTAGCCATCTGGTGAGGATGTCACATTCAAGAATGAGATGATGACCTCATCTTTAAGCCCACTTAACTTTATGCTTAAGCTGTTTTTTTTAGGATGTGTGCTCGGCTGATGCAATGTTGCTGAATGCAATTTTGAGCGTTAAACACATCATTTCATGCACTCTGGTGTATTTTTATGCATCAATTTATGGTGGAAATGTCTTTCTGTAAAGGTAAATGCAAAATTCAGACAGCAGGTTATAATTCAAAATGTAAGATTATAGTGGAATGTAGTGTCGTAAGGCTCTCAGGCATTCTGCAATTCTTTAGATATTTATTCTTAGATCAGCTCATCTCAATACATATTTTCCCTGCTGAATCAGCACATATGTAGGCATAACTTGGGCCCTAACTTGCGTTCCAGTTGGTAAACAATGGAGGAGAAGCTGGTCGTAGCAGTAACTGGATACCCAGAGCTATAGCTATACAACTGTACAAACTGCTGTTACCACAATCTCAGTAGAAAACAGCAGGTGTGGAAGTATATATGTGCAGCACTTGAAACGGCCATCATAGGGAAGAAGCCTTTGGACTAACTGTTGTTACTCCCCATGATCCTGCAAAAAGCTTTCTGTGTGATCAAGGCCTTACTCATCTGTCCTCTTTTGTTTGGGGAAATAATCTCTTTCAATATAAAAAAACTTATACAGAATATTCACTGAAGAAAGGCGTCTTGCCCAACACGTCCATGTGGCAATATTAAAGGACTTAAAGTGGAGTGCTGTCCCTATCTTTTCTTTGTGGGGACAAAATCTGCCATATCAAAAAATGGTGGGGACATGTGCCCAGTGTCCCCAGTGTAAATGGCACCTATGCAAAACACACAACATTCCATTCACTCCGATTGTGGGTTAGTTGGCAGAAAAAATCTCAGAGTAACATACATGTCAGAATCTCAGCAGATCAAATCAACACTAACAGAATGGCTAGATACCCACAGGGATAAGGGGCGAACGGTGGCTTTTTGTGATTGGGGTGAACTAATCTTTCAAGCTTTACGATAGTGGTAGATGATCCTTGATAAATCCACAATATATTACAATAATATATTGATATTTAACCCAGCTATGCTGTCGGTGACCATGCCACCACGCTCAGGCAGTATGGATAGCTTGTTCTTCACTGAGCAGAGCTCTCAAGTTCTGGAGGTACATTAACCACTTCCATGTAGTTCAGTGACAAAACCCACAAAATAAAGTCAGCACTCTGCCAGCTTCAGGCATCTTCCAGCTCTCTCATCGCCTTCTGTCTTGTCTTTTCCCAAAAGCCACCCCATGTGTCTCATAGCTGCCCTCAGGCAGACACTCCTCACCCTCTCCTCTCCTCTCCTCTCCTCTTTGATTCTCTCTCTGTGTCTCTCCGTGTCCCGTTCCTCTCTCTTCCTCTGCTTTACCTTGAGCGACAACACCACCTCACTTCACCTGCCATCTATTCATCTTTACTCTCTCCTCCTATCATCCGAGTCGTGTCAGCACTGCGTCTGTGGACCCGTACAGCCTTTGCCCGGCTCCCCGCGGGCCCCGCGCCCATTATCCTCAGCATCGATCTCTAGCTGCATCGATGAGCGATAGTGGCCACGGAGCCAGAAGAGATAGAGGGAGAGAAGAATGGAGAGACGGACAAACAGATGAATGCAGAAAGTGGAGGGGAAAAGGAGGGGACTGCAGATTAAATGAGGTGAGTGATAGAGGAGCAAGGCAGATAGAGAGTAGTAGGAAAATACAAGAGAGGTAAGAAGTGGAGGGAGAAGATGATTGAAGGAGGGAGGGAGGGCATTGTGGGACCATTCGTCAATAGCCAGCAGTGCGACCTTGGGGATCGATGGGGCCGACAGCCAATCAGTCAATAGGCTCCATAACTAGCTCTGCTAGGCAGGACAGAGAGCAGAGCGGGAGGAGAAAAGACGGTTTGGTCTCAGCAGTCAATAGGCCAGAAAAACAGACCGCCTGTCCGCTGTGACACAAGTCCAGTATAAATGGCACAAAAACACAATGGAGAAGGGGTGAAGGGTAATAGGGATAGAAAAGAACATGGATTAGATCAAACAGACAGATGAGGGATGAGATAACATGGAATGAATAGAAATGATAAGAAACCAGTGTTGTGGTTATGTGTGTATACTTGGAGAAAATCCATCCAAGAACAATGACAGCATCAGTCTTTTCAACATTTGAAAAAAACAAGTGTTTACACTCAAGAGACAAAGCTCTCCAGCAGCTGCAATTATGAGTCTTGTCCATCAGGAGCAAAGAATGAAACAGTGTTACATAGTTATAGAACCACAAAATTTGAAGAAGGATCCATTGCTTCCCACTTCCTAAGCACACTCAAATTTGTTTCTGTAAACCATGGATACTCGGTATACTTTTCCTCAGTCACTTTTGCAAAATGACAGGAGGCAAGTGGCCAATTAATAAACAAACATTAAGAAGTATTTCATATACACTTGAGTTATTTACAGTTGTAGGCCTCTGAGAACCAGTCAAGTAGCAGTTACGGTTTACATCCATGTCTGTCCAGACTCACATGTAGCCATGACAGTTTACTATGCTTCAAATGTGGATGTTGCTGCAGAGAAACTACATATGCTAAAATGTGGATGCAGCGCAGAAGATCTATACAATTAGCACAGTTTCAAGGTGGATACCTAAGATTAGTGTCACCGATTCAGTGTCTGACCAAATGTCTCCTCTTCTGTTCCTGAGTTATAACGCTGAATGATGGCCATGATTTGTGGGAAATGTTGTCATAATTACCACACGAGTTCTCGAGTTGTGGCCAAAAACATGTTTTGTGAGGCCAAAGTGACCTTGATCTTTGACCTTCGACCACCAAACTCTAATCAGTCCATTCATGATTGTGGTAAATTTCAGGAAACCCCCCGAGGCCTTGTTAAGATATATAACATTTACGAGAATGAGAGGGAAGCAAGGTCACAGTGTCCTTGACCTTTAACCACCAAAATCTGAACAGTTCATCTTTGAGGCCAGGTGGACACTAGTGCCATTTTTGAAGAAAGTCCCTCGAGGCATTCTTGGAATATGCGTCATGAGAATGGGACGGACGGACCCTCCAAACAAATAATGCCTCTGACCATTATTGTTCTTCAACCTTAACGCTGCCCAAACCTTACCCACAGCAGTGTCAGATCAGAAATCTGTTTCTGAAGGCACTGACACATGACGTTGGATCAGAAAAGAACGAAACTATATGTGTCGTTTTAGAGGACAGGTACAAACAATGCATTTGGAAGAGCCGCCCTGTGGAGACAAAAAAAAGGCTTTGTGGATTGTTCCGCTGTCTGTCGACTTCAGCTTCTGTACATGCTAATCAAACAAGGAAAAGTGATTCATATGTTCAGTTCACCTGTCAAAGGGTGCATGTGAGGAGAGTTCTCTTTGTACCAACCGTGCCACAACTAGTTTTTATCCTTTAAAAAAAGTTCCCAAATTTCTGTGGTAGAGCAGTGCCATTGAGCTCGTTTCAGACAACCCTTTAATGATCTGGTTGTGCAGCTGGTGATATTAGATTCATATCAGATGGGAGCTCATCAGCAAAATTGAGCCGGCTGCTTCACAAGAGACCTGCTGTAGTCACTCAGATACAAAGACACAAAAAAAGAAGAAAAAAATCTCGAGCCCTACACAGAGCTGAAAAAGGAAGTGCTAGAATCTGTAGAAATGTAGAAGCTCCTCAGCAAGTGATCCATTCACGACAACCACACAAATGCACACAAACATACACACAGTGAGGAGGACTCCTTGGGAAATCATGGTTATTAATTATCAAGGCGATAAATAAATAATGCAGAGTGGAGCAGCGGCAGTATACTGTGAGTGGTTAGAATGCCAGATTGAGCCAAACCACAGCAGCAGCAGCAGCAGTAGGTCAGTAATTAATGAAATCAAAGAGCTGCTCTAATGAGAGACAAAGAGCACTTCCCTTACTGATGACTTCCCCCCTCGGGTAAACAAGGACCCAATAGGACAGATTGCAAAAACAGCCAAGTGCGCACTGATAGTTTGGTCTTAAATATGCCCACACATACACACACACACACACACACACACTCGGACAGACGCACAAATGAGCGAACACACTCTGAACAATAAAGTTGCAAACACACAGGGGCAAAGACAAGCACAGCTTAGCGACAAATGCACACACAAATTAACAAAATCTTTCCAGTCCTGTGAGAGGGCACAGCCAGCCTGTGCTCCTCATCTGTACCAGTGGCTGTTAAGCACCGCAACCCTGTCCTCCTCCTCCTCCCCTTCCTCGCCCTTCCACCAGCCATTATCCCATTTTATTTCTCCACGGCCAATTGTTTATTTGCTTATCACAGCACAGATAATAGAACAGAATTAATCTGCTAATTCCTCATTTTTGAACCGACCAATTCTACTGTTTATGTAAATGGACAGGAAAGCAGGACTGGTTCTACGGCATGGGCTGACTGGCTGACTGGAGGATTTAATTATCAGGGCTAATTACTTGTTTTCCTCTAACTGTTAACCACAGGGCCGCCACCGCTGCTACACTTCCCTGGGTGCTAATGCCTGAGGCAGCCACTGCTTTCACTGGAAGAACCGGGCGGTGAGAGAACACCCCAGGAAACAAGGATGTCTTTTCTCAGCACGACATTCTAAATTATCAGTTTGTCGTCTGGGGGCTTGTGACTTTGCTGTGAGAGCAGGTATTCATTTGTGTCTGGCTACAACAAAACTGTCTGTGTCTGCAGTCTGAAATGTGTACGACAAGAACTTTTACACATGGACCTGAGTTCTTTCAGTGTTCTGATTAAATTATTGTGAATCAGAGGCCATCTAGCAGTGCCAGTAGTGGTGGTACTCCCCTGCAAGACCAGTCTAATTACATAGAGTAGGGATGTTCATGGTCAACCACAGAGAGTATTTTTGAGCGGTTACACATGTCAGTCTACAGGTTCATTTTGCTTCTCTTCAATTTACTGCACTGCACACCCATGAGGTCTGGTGGGACCTAGCTAGTGGCGCCACTCATCCTGGTGATTACTGCTAGTAACACAATCCGGACCCATTGTGCTGCTGTGGAAATATTGTGACCACCCTCTGGTCTCCCAGCAGGTGACCTCGGTGAGTGAGTGGCTCAATTTTGAGCTGCAAACCCACTTAATGGCTCATTTAAGCTTGATGTTAGATGTGGAGAAGGAGACGAATGGAGTCCTCTATGTTCATTTCGTACGTATTCGTGCACATTTCTAGAAAGCTTGAGTATACAGACAAAATGGAGCAGTACCACAGGAGATCTTGAGGCAGTGTAGCATAGCTCAAGCAAGATACAACCCTAAAATCTGGATAATGGCGGAACTGAACAATCAGTAACATAGCGAAAAGAATTCTCAGTCCACATGTCGGGATGTATAGAATGACCACAGACCACCGCCATCTACAACGTTGCCTCTGTTTAAAAGGTACAATTTTACGACCTCCTCCAATGTCGACCCTTTAGTGCCAGCTGTTGGCTGCATCTATGCAAACGTAAAGGACCCATGGAACTATGACAGCAGTGAAGTTTACAACTTTTGAAACAAACGTATCTATTTTTGTAGGTAAAGGAGTACAAATGAGCTTTTAGTATTGCTAGCTACGTTATCACTGTCGGCTCTGTCAGCAGTGTAGCATTGTCAGCATGGATAGTGGTGCTAACATAGTTTACAATGCTAAAGGGTTTTTGCAGCTCAAAATCAAGTTGCTTACTCACTGGAGCTATGTAGGGGGAGACTGGAGGGAAGCTACCATGTTTCCACAGTGACAGTAATGGTAAGCAACCCAGCGATAATCGCAGAATGTGCCACGCTGCTTGCTAGCTCCTACCCGACCTTGGTGGTGCGCTGTGTGGAGAACTAGTGAAGACAGGAGGGTTGGCAGTGTTGCACCTATGTTCCCGCATGTTAACGAGGCTAGACACGGCTAGCCGGCTGAACATAAAAGGCAAAATATTTACATCATAAAATATTAAAATTTCACCACTGCTAAATGGACAGTGCTTTGAAATGCAGGATCAAAGCTCACTTAGTCAATGGAGTGGCAGACGAAAAGGGAAGGTCTCTTGTATTTCACGTCGTCCTTAAAATATAACCAATACCTTACTGGTTAATGGTTGTCTGGCCATCGAAAGAAAAATTAACTGACATCAAACTGACATCCCTTACACAGAGACACACATTCCCCCTCTGCTGCATTACTCAAATCACAATTTACAGTCACTTCAACAAACACTGTGTAAACATGTGACACACACACACACACGTTCATGTAATTCAGAGGACAGCTGTGTGTCTTCTTGACTATGCATCATTACGCGTGTGTTCATTAACAAATGCATAGGGGTGTACGCGTGGTGATCGAGCCAGTCCCACATCCTCAGGACAGACATGCAGTGAGCAACAGAAGCAACGTGTTGAGCGATAAAATCTGCAGATGGGGCCTTGGTTAATTATAGTTCATCAATATGACAACTCAGCTCGTACTAATCATGCCATTAATATACACACGTACACACTTACAATATTACCACAATAACAGCATTTTCATAATTAGGCCTGACTAATGGGGCAGGATTAAAACAAAATACAAGGTTGTTTTCTTCTGGAATTTCTGTCATCTGCAGTGTTATGAGATATTCAAGAGGATTAATGTTATAGAAAAACATGTAGCCTACCTTTGCAGGTTTTATTTAATGCTTAATGCCGTTAGCTTTTTTATTGTTTAACTTTTTATATAGAGAACATTAGCAAATGAGATGGAGCTTTGATATAATGAAGAACACTGAGCAATGTGAGTAAAAACAAGCATGGTCATGACTGTCTTTAATCCTACGAAGCTCCCCTAACTTTAAGAAAGTAGTCATTTTAACCCAAAACTTGATCTTTCCCTAAGCCTAACCCGATCTTTACCTTAGATTTGTCACATAATTAAAAGGATTGTTCTAGAGGGCATGGACCAATGACATATTAGGGCTGGGCGATATATCAAAATTAAATTGATATCATAATACGAGACTAGTTATGGTCTTATATTTTGGATTTCATCGTATTGTGTTTTCTTGGTTTTAAAAGCTGCATAACGGGAAGGTGATGTAATTTTTGAACCTCCCAGACTGTCCTAGCCGTTCTATTATTTGCCTTTACTGACTTAAGTCATTATGGTGGTCAACTCTATAATATCGTTGCACAATATCAAGGTTTTTGGTCAAAAATATTCTAATATTCGATTTCCTCCTTACCACCCAGCCCTACGCAATGTGTTGTCATTTAATTTTGGTGACTTGGTAAAATTTTTTGTAGAGATGCACCGATCCAGCTTTTTCAGTTTCGATACCGATCCCAATGCTGTGGCTTTGAGTATCAGCCGATACCCGATACCGATCCGTGCAGCAGCAGTTGAAATAATGTGAAATACCTCCACACAGCAGATTCTCTCCTTCGCTTCATGACGTATGACATAGCTTGCATCGCAGTTGATCAAGGGAAAGGATCGTCTCAGGTATAGGTTGCATTTTCCAATACCCAATCCATCTATTCTGATGATATCGGGGCCGATATTCGATCCAGATATCCGATTGGTGCATCCCTAATTTCTTGTCACTTAACATACTGTATAACATCATTTAAACTCTCGGCCTTCAGAGTTTCAAAAATAATTATGATCTTTTTGATCCACATGAATGAGATGTTTAAAGGGCAATGAACCCTGACAGCCCTACAAACTACAGGATATTTCTGCGGCACTACAATTTAATCACACACACTTTCCCTCCCCATAAATGACCCTACAAACACACAGGCCGCATATCCACATCGATAGCCCTGCAGTTGACTTACTAACCCCGGAGGGTTAAAGGGGAAAGGTCATCTGTCTTGACCTCTAAAGTCCTCTCTGACATCTTGTATGAAAGAATCAAAACGGCCAGCGTAGAGCTCAAAGGTCATGTCCCCGGGGGTCCCAGCCTATCGAGTGAGAGGTCGTGTCGACAAGGCCGAGAGGTACAGGAACCAATCAGAGCACCCGGAGCAGCTTGTAGGGGGATTTGATCAAATGTATGTACACCTCATTTTACAACCAGCAAGCCCACAGGCGTTTTGTTCCCGCGTGTGCAAATCATAGATGATGGATTGACTGAGGCATTTGATCATGAGGTGCTTTAAGCACCCTACACAGATGGCCATAAAGGGTTTTGATATGGGGAGAAAACCTCGGGCGCAGTCACATCTTCATGTAGGAGATTTTGAAGGAAAACAGACGAGGACAACAATCGGAACGCCGTGAGGTTTAAACTCGTTCACAGTGGCAATTTTACAAACAAGCTTTACTCCGTTGTACCGTGTGTCTCGTCTATTCTTTGTTCAGTTGGAGACACATTTCACAATCTGATTACTTAAGTGTGTATTTTCTATCAAATTGCTGCATAATAACCTGTGGGAGCACACTGTGGCACCATTTACTACACACTCCTGCACACACCATTTACTGCCCATATCAGCGTTTACAGTCACTATTGGGTTAAACTTTCCCTGCTCTGGACTCCAGGGAGCAGTTAGTTGTGTGAAGGAGGTCCTTCATCTGCCACAGACAGCTTATGGCCATGTTATAGACGGCTAGAGCGGAAAGAACGGATGGAGGGCGGGAGATATGAAAGGGGGGGGTGGGATGACAGAGGGGTGAGATGATGAGGGCAGAGCGGGGTCGTGATTCCATGACTGCTGGAGCCCTTCGGAGCAGAGCAGCGCAGCACATGGCATCGCTAATGAAATCTGTGCATTCACTCTCCTGGCGATGAGAAGTAGCTGGGGAGAAAGGTGATGGAAGAGGGAAAAAAAAACAGTGAAAATAAAGTGTGTGGGGAAAGAAGTAAGGAGAAATAATAAAAGACTGAGGTGATTAAAAAATGAAGAAAGGTGGAAGAGGACAGACATCCACAGAATGAGTGACAGACGGAAAAGACAGCGGAAGACAATGAGAAAAAAAAAAAGAGAGAGGAAGCCTCATCTCCATACTTTGTGATAGCAAGCAGATTTGAATTTAGGGCCCGTCTCTCATGGAGCCCCTATAAATAGGGACGAGGAGCAAACACCAGGCAATTTCGCTGCAACACCAAACACAATGCCTGATTGAGGGCAAATTAAAATGCAAATGCAACACTTCCATTTTTCCAGATTTCACCTGCGAGATAAGCAAAGGACCTCTGTTTCTTTCATAAAGTGTAGGTGTGTGTGTTGGTGTGTGTTTATGCACAAGTGTGTATATTTGTTTGTTTGTCAAGTTTGAAATGAGAGGAGACAGGAGGGAGACTGGAGGTGAGGTTGTATAAACAGATTAGATTCAGTATTGTCCTCTCCGAGCTGCATTTCAATCGTCATCCTCGCTGCCTCTCCTTCTGCCCTTGTCTGCTCGCAATTTCAATAGAACTTCAATAAGGCTTCAACCTAATGAGCACCGCGAAGCAATAACAAAACTTTTTTTTTCAAAGAGGATATTAGAAAACAATTTAAAACATAGAACTGATTAAAGTTGTTTATGTGACAAGTCGTGGCATGAGTTCACCCGCAAGATTTAAAGGCACAATTTCATTACTGGACCTTACATCAAAAGTTTAATCCCAGACGGGAAATTTGGAAGCATTATGAGCCATTTTATAATTTTAAAAACTGGCATGAATCAGCTTTTATGAACTGGTTTAGAGTTTAATGACTGACAAATTCTGGTTTGGCCTGTTAATCGTTACAAAGCCATCACTTCACCATATGAATTCAAACCTTTCCAAGTCACGGGTCAGAAACACACTCAACCACTGTGGTCACATGGTCCCAGTGAGCAGAAGGTTTGTAGCTCACGCCAAGCCGAGGGCAAATGTTAACCACAAAGTACTGCCCAGTGACCAATGGTTACACTGTTTGAGACATGGCAGAATCACAAGCCATTTCCATTTTTCAGACACATACAGTAAGGCGTTCTAACCACGCACAGGGAGGAACAGGCAGGAAAGATGGAGGGAGAGGAGACATGGAGAGAAAATTTAAGAGAAGAAATGCAAAACAAAAAGAAAATGAGAGCAGAGAGGATGACATCTGGAAATATAAAATGACAGGTAGATAGGAAAGAGAGCAACCAAACCAAACATTTCCTTTGAGCCACTCTCTGACTAACTGGGCTGAATTTTTCATCAGCCTCCATTCTCAGGGGGTGACCAGCTAAAAGCAAGCTCTCCATGAGTCCTCATGCTGTATATGTGTGTGTATATGTAGCAAGAGTGGCGGAAAAGAAGTATGCATCTGTAGGTATGACACATGTACTATTACTGAGGGGATCTTTTTGGCTTATGTAAAAAAAAAAAACATCTTTACAGATTCTCAAAATATGGGAAAAGTAGAAAGTAAAGGAGGACTCCGTTTACAAGGACATGCTAATATATTCACTATTAACTTTGACTTCGCTGCTGTTGGGCATTTTCTGAGCTCTCGGCTACTTTTCAGTCCCAGAGACGGCTTTGTGAGAAACAAAGAGAATAAGGGAGCAAAAATAAAGACAGGAAATAAAAGAGGCAGAGCATACAACAAAGAAGGGGGACGCTGAAATCTGAGAGATACCTCAGGACTAAACACAAAAACAGGGAACAAAGGAAATGTTTGGGGACGTAGGTTAAGATCATCTTAAATTTATATGAATTAAATGACTCAGTTTTTAAAATTATTTTGCATGAGAATGCAGTATGACACTTCAAAAGGACCTAATATGCTTTTCCTTATTGTCTTTATTTTCATATATATAATATTACGATGTCAGATGTTCATATTAAACGTCGCAAAATTTTCAAATAATAAGGTATGTAAAAGTAACTGCGAGCAAAAAGGGCTTCAGACCAAGACTGGCATCAGCTCATGACGGATTTGCTCCAGGCACGCTACTGCAAGTGTTTACATTACGTAGCCAACACGGCTACATGTAGCTACATGCTAATGTCAGGGAAACACGTAGTCTTGGTTGCTAATGTGGTTAATTTCTCTTTATTTTGGATTATATTCCTACTGAAACATGTCCAGCTGTGACGGTTTTTATTTAGAAGTTTTTATTTGTAATTTTTCATGGGATAAAGTGCCACAATACACATTCATTCACTGGCTGCAAGTACACTGCTACATGAAGGTGCATGCTAACGTCAGGAAAACATGTAATTGTAGTTGCTGATTTTTAATTTTTCACTGATTTCATATCATATTCCTGATTGAACATGTCCAGTTCTATGTTTAGCGGTTTTTACTGGTGATTTTTTTTCACGATAGAGAGTGCCACCAATCAGAGCAGACTTGGCTTTTGGGGGAGCTAAACAGACCCTAAACAAGTGCCTATGCATTTTGCAGGCTGTTTTAGGGATTGTTGCTGCCTGAAATGACCAATTCTACGGCAGCTTTGCTAAAAAGAGTGCTGCATGTTGCAATGTTTACAGGCGTTTTGTTGCAATAAAATCATGGGGTTCAAGTTTTAACTGTAAAAATAACTGCAACACTGTCTCAGATTTTGACCTTGTTATCAAGAGTATTCAGTGTTTACCACTGAATTGGAATCTATTTGTGATGGTGTGTGGGGGGGATGTTGTTGCTGTTGTTCAAAGTAGCACTAAAGGACAGTCTCCTTGAGCTGCTCTCCTCCTTTGCTCTCTGCCCGGTTAGCACAGGCTAATGCAGCAGCAACGGCTAAAATCCAACACAGAGTGGTCCCAGAAATTTGCCTACCGACACTGAAATGGCTCAGCTTTGACTTCAAACTTGTTAATAACCGTTTGGTAATGTTAGCCATGTGATGCCAACATTTAGCCCTGTCATTGTGTGTCCCAGGCACAGAGCTCACACTCCCACAGCAGTAGTCTTACGATAAACAGGGAGAGAGGTGCTAGAAGGGGCTATGCAAATCAATATGCTGCACACAGTTCTGCAAAGAAATGAGATTTTACCTATTTTAAAAAGTCAAATTAGCACTAAAGTTGTGATGATTGGACAAAATTGCAAAGTTGCACAGAATGCACAGGGATCAGCTGGATTAGTGTTAATTGTTGTGACCGCAACATCCTGGAGGGACAAGCATGTAAATAGGTTCAAGTACAAACTCCAAATACAAATAGAAACCTGGAAATGAGCACAATAGATCCAATTTTAAGACACAGACTTTGTTACAGCATGGTCACAAGCTGGAATACTGAGCCAACTTGGACAAATAAGTTTGAGTGACTAAACTAGATCACTGCCAACTCTTGCAGGTAAAAATCCTGAGCGCATGCCAACTACCATCTTTTATCTGTGCTGAACCTACCACATTCACGTGTCTAAGAAAGCGTTCCTAACTGCAGCTACTCAGGAGACTGATGCTGGAAGGAAAGTGCTCTTAGTCATCTTGGCTCGATAAATGACGTCTAGTTGGTTAATTAACTCGAGTCTTGTGTGCTGCCGTCTGATTCCGGCATCTGAGTAGTGCTGCCAGTCTTCGTCATTATCAACATCCCCCAAAAAGTCCCACAAGGACACAAATAAACACGAGCGCACACACCTCGACTGCACTATATAAAGAAACAAAAGCCATGTTTGGAGGTTGAAGGTTGCTGGAAAAGTGGCTCTTGGCTTCAGTACCGAGAGTTGAGTGCCAGTGCCACAGTGCGTGCTTGAGACAAAGTCTTCATCATGGAAAACAATTACATTCCACAAACTGGTAACCAATTTACATTCACATGTAAATCCGCACAATCCCGGCCAATGAATGGGCTTCACTGAGTGCCTCAGTGGCATTTAATGATTTAGTGGCAGGCTCCTTCAAATGACCTTCTAGCAAAGTCCATTACTTTGCCCCCCTCCAAACACACACATACACACCCAAGACTTCTGAGAGGCAGGTAATTCGCCATTAACTCAAGCCACTCAATCCCTGAAACACTGCCAAGTTCAATTGCGTGTGCGAGTTAGATGGAGTAAGAGAATGTGAAAGAGAATGAGAGAAAGAGGGAGGGAGAGACAGATGGAAAGGGGCGATTGAGACAGAGTGACAGAGCGAGTGAGAAAAAGGACGTAAGTGAGGAAGGGACTTTATTCTGTCACTTCCTGAGGAAAAGCATCCCTTCCCTTCTGCCATGGAGAGAGTATCCCAGTCACTTCAGCCCCATACAAGTTGGACCATCTGACCACTCCTGCATTACATCATTCGCAACATGCACATGCAAATTACTCGCTTGCAAAGCCATTAATTAATGCACATAAAATCCCATCTGAATAGATGAGAAAAATACCCCCCCCCCACAAAAGCTCAGTAAATAACTTCACAGAACAAACACCACTAAATGCTTTTCTTGTCATGTGTCCAAATGGAAATTAGTGCAAAGTGCAAAAACTGGATGTTTCAGGCTGAGCAGCAAGTACACAGACAACAACAGTGCCCAGCCGCACCACAGAAAATGGGGGATATTGCCTACATCACTATCACTCTTTTAATAGTCTTCAGTAACCCCATTACAATCAATTCATCCATGGAAGGTGCACCCACAACACACACAGAAACAGAGCGAAGACACACTAACCACACACAGCACATGTGTTAAATAGCAGGGCAAACCAATTACAGCACATACACCAATTCTTGCAAAGACACACGCAGACACACACACCACCATGCACTCAGTCCTTGTCAGCAGAGCTGTAATAACCATAGCTAGTGTTTAGCTACAGGCTGGACCAAGGAGAGATACTGAAAAACCGTATAATAGTTTCAGAGCCTAAGCTGCTGAGGAAAAGAAAAGCTTTTCAATATTTTATATCAAGCATTCCCTTTTCTTATTATTGCATGTCGTATTTACACTACAAGCTGCAATGGAGTATGTATGTGTGTGTATGTATATACTTGTGAGGTACAGCAAAACATGACATTGTAATTCATGATGTGTGTCAGTGGTATTATGGCTAAACCAATATTAATGCAAGCCTGCTGCACGCATGCACTACAGGTGAGATGGGGAGTAGGAAAAGCAATTTTGTTTCATGTTATTGACATTGAAATTACAGTAATGTATACAGATCAATGTTTACTGCAAGGCATGAGCAGTGAGTCACATGTGCAGAGAAGGGGGTTTCCCATCCTTTAATCTCAAATCAGATCAGAGAATGCCCCAGTTAGAGTGAGAGAGGGTGCTTTAGGGTGCCTGGGTGCCAGAATGTGGATTAGTCTTCCAGCTGAGGTGCACAATTTGTACTTGCAACAGTTGGCGAAGATTTATTTTTACTTTTTTTGTTTTGCTTGTGCAGTGCTCTTCTGATGGCTGTCAGTGCTACAACTCGATTTGCATATTTTCTTAGCAAATAAAGCCTCTGCAGTCTTACTGTAGTCCTGGTTCTGGCACCTGTGCTGCAACACAAGCAGGATTCACTTCCTTTGCTGAATGTGTATATTGCCTGAGGAACAATTATTCCTTCCTTTAATATACCAGTGAGGATGACTGATGCTTTGAGGATGATGATGCATCATGTAAGGTTAAGAGTGCCAAGATTAGAGTTCAGTGAGATCTCAATGTATTAATCTATTACAGACACAGCACAGGAACAAATGCCTTTGGTGCTCACACTGTTGACAGACAATCACTGGCTGCTCCCCGAAATGACTGATTAATCAAATGCCATGCTCTTTGATTGGCTGGCTGGCTGACAGAGCGGAAGACAAAATGGCAATGGGCATCTGGCTAACTTGATTATGAGTTGAATAGTTTTCTGATTGACTGCTGGCTGCCTGATTAAAGGGCTTCCTGGCTAGCTGTCCTAGTGGCCGCTTGGTTTGCCAGAGTGCCTGACTAAATGGCTGGTTGTCCAGCCAGCTGGTTAACTAACTAACTGATGGGCTGGTTGGTGCACTGATTGGCTGGCAGACTAATTGACTTGCAAACAGGAAGGCAGCATTTAAAGCTGGGAGGAAGCTGAGAAACAACAGGAGCACGCTCCACCCAACTATCCTGCACTGATGACACTCTGATTGCAATCACGACCAGGCGCACAAAGAAACAAATACACACCCACACATGCACGCACGCACGCACGCACGCACACACACACACACACACACACACATATGTTCAAGATGTACATATGGTAGCTCTAAGGATCACAAGAGTGCAAACACACAAAGCTGACAGAACCCACATATAAAACATGCACATGGACAAAAACAAGTAGCACATGTTGATAGACACAGTTCCAATAAGCAATATTGTTATGATTTAATCAAAAAGCTGAAGTGAAGATTTCACTTTGATTAAAGTTAATTGAACTCTGCAATAGAAATGGCCCGTCGGTACCTAGATTGGTACTTTTGCTTACTGTGATGTCTTAAATCAATAAACCATGATAGTTGCTAATAGTGTTGAAATTGCAAAACATGTTTTGTTTCCACAGTTTACAAAATAAACACACAACACATATTAATCCTGAAGATTTCTAGATGTAGAAACATGAACACAATATTTCTAAACACTCCATAGGTTATTTAAACTATATACATTATTAGGTTTTTGAGATATGCTCATGTTTATGAGCAGAATGCAAAGGGCATTTTGCTAGATTCTTCAATGACTCCTCTGGCACCAGCACATGTTTTCCCATGGGTTTGCACCGCTCGCAACATAGCATAATAACAGCGTCATGAGTGTATAACGTGATGACAGGAAAGACAGATGCCTTAGCATTCTGCTTCAAAAAGGATGAATGTTCTAGCTATTATGGTTTTTATTTTAGATCAATATATACAGGATTGCAAACAACAATGTACTGCAGCCATTATTGGGAAATACTGGTGTAATATGACGAAATTCCACGTTTGCATACCTGAGGTGAGGTGAGGTGAGGTGAGGTGAGGTGTGGCAAGGTATGGCAAGGCAAAGTAAAGTAAAGTAAAGTAAAGCAAGGCAAGGTTTGGTTTGCATACCTAAGGTGAGGTGAGGTGAGGTGAGGTGAGGCAAGGTATGGCAAGGCAAAGTAAAGTAAAGCAAGGCAAGGCAAGGCAAGGCAAGGCATGGCATGGCATGGCATGGCAAAGCAAGGCAAAGCAAAGCAAGGCAAGGCAAGGCAAGGTAAAGTAAGGTAAGGTAAGGTATGGCAAGGTATGGCAAGGTATGGCAAGGCAAGGTAAGACAAGGTAAGACAAGGTAAGGTTAGGTAAGGTAATGACATGATGATTCCAAAGACAGAAGCCTTATGTTTCTGCAAAAAAGAATGAATGCTCTAGCTATTATAGTTCTTATTTTAGATCGATTTAAACAGGATTATGTAAATAATGATCTCCCGCTACTGTCCTCAGGAAGTCCATTTTTTAAAGGGTTCAACAGCATCCCCAAAAGACAGGAATATTTTACTTTGGCTTGCTGCTTTGAGTTTATTTTGTAGACTGTTTTCTGCCCTCTGGTGCTTAATGTGGCTTTAAATAACAGGGTGACTTTATGACAGTTAAAATGGCGACATAGCTATGGTTCGACTGAGGTCATGTGTAATGCTAAAAACATCAGTAAGTTAAAATGTACCCTGTGGAGTTGATGATCATGAGTAGTATTATGTTTTGTTTGTATCGCTCATGTGGATGCACATGCATTTGCAACTCTTTTAAAATGCACTTAAATCATTTTGCTAAACACGTATGTGTTTTGGTGAGAAGCACTGAATGTAATGGCACTTTTTGTTCACTGACAGGAAACTCCACAGGTAACCTTTAATGTTGAGAGAACATACAGTGTAAGTATATTTTGTTGGATTTTCAGCTATTCAAATATTCCCAATATCTGCCTCTGCTCTCCATCTCTTTTCTCCTCTCCCTCCCGAACAACGCTGTGTCTTCTGAGGATGTTTTTGCTTTTTAAAAGGTCCGTAACCTGACTTTATAATATTGGCTTTGTGCTTCAGGCCAGGTTAGGACTGTGGAGTGGGTTTGTGCTTACATTTCAAGCCAGTGTAGTGGTCCACTGCCTCCCTCAACACCTCTGCACACACTTTATTCATTTTTCTTACCATATCCTTTTCTCTTTCTTTGTCTCCTTCTTCCACTCAGCTGCCCCCGCCCTCCATATTCGCTGCATGCTTCATTTCCTCTTTCCCTCCCTCATTCGGACCTACAGCTAACTGTGCAGAGTAAGTTTCATCCATCCCCGCCCCTCCACTTAGCCTATTACAGCCTGTTCCGCTCTCCCTTGCACCTCTGATAAACTGAGCGGAGCAGGTCCCATGCTGCTATGTTAACTTTCCTCGCCACTCGCCACATTACATCCTCTGCCACCTACAAAGCACTCTCACTCCCGCCCTCGCCTTCTGATAAACTGAGAAGAGCAGGTCCCATGCTGGCGTGTTAACCTGCCTCACCCACTCACCCCATTACATCCTTCGCCATCTACGCAGCTCACACTCACACTCTCTCGCCCTCAGCCCAGTCACTAACACCCTTTCATTATGGATAGTCTTCTCCGCGGGGGGCTATCACTTCAAAGACACCCTGCTTTCCTCTCCTGTGTCTGTGTGGAGAGGGTGCAGATGACGGGGTGCGATGAGGTGTGCGGGAGAGAAGAAAGGGGGCAGGGAGGGGTATCATAAAAGTGACTGAGCCGGAGCCGCGCGATTTATGTATTTATTCATCACCGAGGAAGCTGCGTATTAAAAGGTCGGGCAATTTTCCAGGTCACTGACCAAACCCACACGGTGAGGAAGTGAGGGGATGGAGAGGACAAGAGAGGAGAGACAACAGAGATAAAGAGAGAGAGAGGGGCTACGATGGCAAGCTGGTAAAGGCGATATTGGCAGTTGGACACACATCGCTGCGTTCACACCTCACCTCTGTGTGTGCGTGTGAGTGTGTAGCCAAGTTTGCCTAGGCATCCCTGCTTGTGTGCACGTGCTGTTTGTTTGTGCACGAGAGAAAACGCGAGTGCATCTGCAGTTTTGTGTACGTGTTCACGTCTGTCTACACACCGGCTGTGGTTAATGAGTTTGAAAGGTCAAACGCCTCTCAGAAAGATTAATGGTTTTTCCTAAGCATGGGGGGTAATGGTTTACGAGGCCCAGCCGGACACATTTCCAACATGACGGTCATTACCACCACACAGCAGAGACGGAAGGAGGGATCACAAGCAAATACAAGGATGACACAAAACCGCTGGGGAGCAGACACTGGGTAGAGAACTGTGTGTGTCTGTCCACCTGACGTATGTGTGTCAGTCATTCTTGTGCATGTTTGTTGATGTGTATGCAGCTCTAAGCTTTTGATAAGAGATTCCACTGGATGTTTTATCTCTTATTTGAATAGCAGTCGGCAGATTATGGCTCTAAACATATTTTAACGCGAAGCTTTTTTTTTTCTACCACTACAAATCTACAATTTTGACAAACAGCAAAATATAATAAAAAAAGACAAGTACGCTATTTGTCATGAAAATAAATATAACCGCAGGTTATAGCATCCTTAATCTCCACAAATCCTTCAAATATATATGCAATCCTCTTCATTTACTACAACGACTATGATCAAGACCAGTTTTATCTGATTTGAAAAGTCATCTTCAGGCTGCTCGCTGTGCATAGCTGACACTTGTGCTTCCAGGTACTGTAGGAGTCTCCAGCTGACAGCACTTGACAGTCAGCTAAGGAATGGCAGCAGTGTCCAAAATCAACTTGTTGACTCACTGGCCAAGGAGGCTGATAAATGAAAAAAGCATGTGGCCAAGCATATTTTTTACCGGCCAAAATAATAAATTGCCTTCTTGTGTCATGTATATTTTTTTTTCCAGTGCATTTCATTTAAACAATACAAGGTATTATGTTGAATACAAACTTAAAGAAGAGGTCAGAGCAAAATATGAAGCAGCATGATTTCTATATATTGAGTAACTCATCACCACAGCCCCAATATGTGAGTAAGTTTCCTATGGTAAGCAGTATTGCATTTCTTATGTCTAGGGCTTTTATTGTGAAAGGGAGGAACAGAAGAAGTGACGATAATGCCTCATCACATCTGACAATGTGGGAGGCAATTAAGAGTTTGCCATCTTGGTTCAGATTACAGGGCCTCCTTGTTACTATTTCACTACCTTCATAAGTTTGGTAGCAACGCAGCAGACGGGCAGCAATTATGGTTTGGCTGATCGGACAGCATTCTGAGATTTACTCGCCAATTGGAAAATCTACCCGCACTTGGCTAATGTTAATTTTGGAACCTGAATGGCAGCCAATTTGAAATTTGGATTTTTTTTGCAGATGTAGCTTGTTAAAGCACAGTCTCAGAACTCATCAGCTATTGATCTGACGACAATTTAGCCTCTGGGACCAATGACCGATATTTCAGGGGTTCCAGTGTAGCTTGCAGGTATCCTGATATCCAGAGGACAGACATCTGGGCAAAACCTCACCTTCTGTGCGTATGAAGGCAATTTTTGTTTTAAATAATAAAAAGCTAAAAATAACAAATGTTTATCAAAAGATAGCCAATGGGTTCCTAGACTGCATTTCAGCCAATTCGTTTCGCAACTTTTGATCTCCACATGGACTTTAAACCTGCATGCAACCAAACCTGGCTCAAACATGATTGGTCATTACTCCTCAGGACAACAAAACTGAACGAAACACAAACCAGAATACTTCTGATACCAAAATTTTGTCCCATTGCCAACAGATTTTGCATTTATATGCAACTAACTGCTGATAGAAATTAGTTAAAGGGAAACTCCACTGATTTTACACATCAAAGTGTGTGTGCAGGTCCTAGGGAGTACACTAAAGATGTAATAAAAAAAAAAGTAATATAAAGCCTTTTGTGGCTCCAGAGGGACCTGCCCAAATTCTGATAAAACGACTCAAGTGATGGCAAAAATATCATTGTTCAAACTGATGGTAGTTACAGTTGCATTGTGGGTAATATTTGGACAAGGAGGGGAAAAAAAGACATTGGGCCTCATTCACTAATATCTGCGCAGAAATGTTCTTACTCTCCGCAAAAAATAAGTACTTGCGCAAAATCACCGTCGGATTCATGACACGTGCGTACTGGGCAATTTTGTTCTCACCACCGTGCGTATGTTAGTAAATCAGAATCATTCTAAATTGACAGGTGCATGTCCGCGATCTGCAATCAACATACTACAACGCCCCCATTTCTCCATATAAGGAAACCACTTGCCTAGAGTTGATTCATGAATCAAGGAAGCGGTTACACCAGGAGAGAAGTAGTAAATTTCACAGTTTGTTAGAAGCGATGGCGCCGGGTCTTACAGGAATGCCATGGGTCACTGTAAGATTGTGGAGGACACAGCATGCCAGGATGATCTTGCACACCTTCTCAGGTGTATAAAGTAGTTTGCCACCGGCCGTATCTGATCCAAACACATCCAATGGCCCTTAAGCACGCCCAAAGTGTGCTCTACGCCGCGTGTGTGGGCATGTATGTTATTATAGCGCACCTCTTGAGGGGTTTCAGGGTTTGCGTATGGTGTCATCAGCCATGTTTTAAGGTCATATGCCCGGTCACCCAAACAATATAACATTTTAACATTAACGGAACAGAGACTTACTGAAAATACTAACTTAAAACAATTGAAATAAAAGACTAGAACAAAAGATGCTCACCAACAAGCCATCCACTTCTCACAGCCCCTGCCTCCAAACGCATTCCCACTGTATTGTTTTGCAAAATAAATGAGTCGTGGGTGCCTCCTGGCCAGCGGGCCACAGCCTTAAGGATATGGCCGTCGGCATTACAGATCATCTGCACGCTGATGGAGTGATAGTTTTTCTGTTCATGTTATTGTTAATATTTTAATTGTCACAATGATGAGGGTGAACATGTGTCAATTTCATGGTAATTTAATCCATTTGGCCAGTATATTAGTAAATTAATTATTTTAAAAAATGTTAATTAAATCTCTTTTTCATGAATGTGGTTTTATAGACTCTGCATGTACTTAAAAGGTATGTTTGCATTTTCTAAGTCAGTTCGGCCTTCCTCATTTGTGCGTACGCATGGTCTGAGGCAGTTCTAAATTTGTTCGCAGAGTAAGAACAAATTCGGGTAAGAAAATATTGATGAATCCCGGATTTGTGCGTCAAATGATCGTACGCACAGTATAAGCACAGATTTGTGCGTACGCACTGTTTGTGAATGAGGCCCAATGTCTCTGGTTCTGCCTCGATGTTGATCTTCTATGTTTAAAACTGTCCACATTGAATTAAGACTGGGTATCAGTACTCAGTATCTTTACAGCCCAATTCAGATCAAAGATTTGCGAATAGACAAGTTTAAACAGGCAACTACTTGCCACTCTGCAATGATATAAAAACCTGCTGGTTCACACCAATGCAACTAGATGCGATGGTGTATCATCTCTATGCAACAACTCTCGATACTTACGCTCTGATTTGCAGGTTTCAGGCTTATTTTGAGGCTAAATATAATTTGTAGCTTCTTAAAATATGAATGAGGATAGTGATAGTGAGATACTGGCTACAGTGAAGAAAAGGCAAAAACATAAAATGACCATCAGATGGACTCTATTCATAATAAATATGTCACAAAATAAGCAGCGCCAATTAGTTGGTCAATGAGAATGCTGCAGCAAGTGAACACGCCATCTGTGGCCATTTTGACTTGACCAGCAGACTTCAATACAAGCCAGTTGGCTGTAGGAACAGGCAATGTGCTTTATGTTCTAAAACCAGCTGCCGGCAATTTGACCAGTGGAGGTGCAGGTGACACCATCAGCCGGCTTGAGTCCAGCTCAGACTGGCCAGTTCACACCACTGCAACTTTTCTCTGCAATATTCTAAAATGCTTTCAGCTCTTTGTGAATCATCAGTCTGAACTGGACTTAAGGTATCAACAGCAATAAACAAGTACCGAGTAGTATTGAATTTTCTCCAGTTCAACCCAGATTTAGAGAAAAATACAATTTATCTGGTTTTTCTTGCAGCCAGTCAACTCAAGCTTTGATTTAATGACGTTTGATTGGCCAACTACCACAGCAGCTACAACCAAAACAGTGTGTGGTATATTTGACAGAGTTGGCAGTTCAGTGTGCTGAGATGCCAGCAAAACATTCAATAGTATGGCTATACTGCACGCCTGTAGTGTTTGGTGACATTTCATGCAACTGAATGCTTCCATTCCATTGAACGAAGTAGAAAAGAAAAGGTATTACTTTAAGGGTAGTAGTACTGGTACTGCTATGGTCATTTTTTATCAATACCCAGCCCTATCAGGAAACCAACAATGTTACACTAGTGCAATCATAAACTGCTCAAGTACTATTTTAATGTGATGCTGTTTGGCAGCCAACACTTGACTTTCAGATGTCCACAAGTTTTAAAGTCAGAACCTGAATGCACCATGCATACATAGAGCATGGCAGAGACTGCATTCAGTCTTTCTGTTCTCCGTTGAGTTGAGTGTCTTAAAAAGTTGGAAACTTGATTCCTGAGCAAAGTATGTAATTGCCAAAGTTGTCAAATGGCTGCCATTAGAGAAGGACTCTATCTCTGTCTTTACAACTGACATGTTTCTGAATAGTGGTGAATGCATGCAATTGTGTCCAAGTAAGTGTGAAAGGTAGTTCTTCACACATACTTTGACTTGCATGTACCTCTATTCTAAATGCACAAAAGTTATATAACCAGCTTTAGAAAATGCTCTGGCAGAATGTAAAGAAAATAATTAAACTTTTATTGACAATCTCGGCTGTGTAGGGCGGAGATGGGAGAGAGAAACGTGAGAGGGACTGGAGAAGCATCAGGGAGAATTTAATCAGGTGCAAACAGTTATGTGCAGTCTTTTTCTTCTCCTCTCATACACACACACACACACACACACACACACACACACACACACACACACACACAGTTATCCTAACATGTGTCATTAGGTCAGACATGGCAGAGGAGGCAGAGCGGACATGAAAAGCACATTAAGAGGCAGCAGGTCGGAGCCTCAGCCAGAGCCAGTGAGGCGCACACTGACACAGCAGAACACAGAGGAAGGCGAGAGGCTAATGGCAGAGGAATGGACTGAGTTCAGCTGTGGAGGTGTTGGGGGTCTCCAAGTATGCCACATGAGTGTGGTGAGAGTGATGGTAGGAGAGAAGTACTGTTGGGAGCATGTTCATGAATCTGTGAGTGTGGATTCTCGTGTATCTTTAAAGCATGTACAGTGTATTGCCACTTTGGTACATGGACACATGAAAAGAACTGCACCTCGTGTTTTCACAAGATGAGAATACACTTGTCTGCTCACATAACTGTTACATAACTGGATCTGGACTACTGGACAACATTGCCTCAGCTGCAGCCAATCCAAACGTTCAAAACATGTTGGATGACCTTCTCCCAGACTGTCGTATACACATTGAATTTGAGAATTATTATATCAACACAAGACTTTTTATGTTTAAAGGCCCAGACACACCAAACTGACTTAAAGGAACCAGTGGCAATGATGGCTGCCTGTTGTGTGGCCTTCCATTGCCAGTGTCTCGGTCAAACAGTTGCACCTGAACACATCGCAAAGACTACAGCCAACGCTCAACTTGCACATACATTTTGCACCTACTTGAGAGGAAGTAACTCCTCATAGCAGCAGACAGTGGTAGTCTGTATTCATTCATCAAGAAGGGAAACCCGAAGACCGACAGGACCCTAGTTTTGCTAGTAGCACATTAACAACACAACCCAATATTAAAAGAACAAAGGATATTTATCATGCAAAACTTATTAATAATACAGTTACAAACTGCTCCTGCTACAGAGCTCAATTGATAATCTTACCTAATGTAATAAGTTCGTTTTGATCCCCTCTTGACTTTAGTCGTTTGTTTCAGAATGATTTCATTCATCGATGGGCTCCGCCATCTCTGACGCAGACAAGGGCCAACTAGTGCCAACAGTGCAGGACGCACTCGAAAACTAGGGTAACAAACAGTCACGGACAGACCACCACTGAGCAACGACTGACCATCGGCTTGGTATGTCAGGGCCTTGAGTGACAAAACCCTCTAGTGGCATTACTAATTATGATAACAAGAGCAAAGAGGAAGTCACAACTGTGTAGGGAAGAGGTTGTGGTGGATGGATCGGTCAACTAAATATTGGACTGCTGTTCATTAGCATCAACCATCAAAAGCATCAAAAAATAGTAGATAACAAATTGTATTTCTACTTCACCAAAATTTAGGATTCACACACTATCAAGCCAAAAGATTATCCACAAAGTTTGTTATTCTTTAAATGAATACTTCCCTCCACAAAATGTTCCTTTGAATTTGTGAAGAAAACTTTGAACCAATTCATTTATTAATTGCTTGGGATGAAATTTAAAGCACATAACTATATTAAAACATCTGTCTATAAACTCTGAAACAACGCGTGCAGTATAATCCAAGTCTGAGTCATCAAGTCGTGTGCTCAGCTCTTTCCAAGCAAATGCATTTCATTTAAAAAAAATAAATAAAAAAAACATCGAATTGGAGTCTTGCTTTGAAGAGAGCATAAATAAGTTTCACTTTCAGTTCAGTTTTAATTACCGAGGTTTACGCGAAAATGCATGTGTTTGGGAAGTACTGAGCATTAGACTGGATAAATGAGACTTGGATTATACTGCACGAGTTGTGTGAAAGTTCATGAATGGATGTTTTGATATAGTTTTGCTGTTGTTTATTGTGGCAGTCCCCAATCAATCAATAAGTTCATTGTTTTTCATGGAGGTATGCGAGAAAAACTGTCATTTACGGGCGAAGTACTCCTTCTCTGCTTTAAGTAGGCATGTGTAACTGCATATGTTTAAACTGTGTCAGTATGGTTGTTTTTTTTGTGCAATCCAGGACCTCTGTCACCTCCATGAGGGTGTGATGGGACTGCCTAAACCAGTTCAATTGAGTCTGATGGTCTCTAAGCCAACATCTGAGAGGGAGGGCAATGCATTTAACCTCTGGTAGAACACTGCATCTACCTCCACACACACGCACACACACACACGCACACACACACACGCACACACACACACACACACAAAGGTTACGTTTCCTATCCCAGCATTTTCCTCACACAAACTTCAAAGCTGGTTCTTGATTCAAAAGAAATTGATGTGTCAGAGCACACGTAGTAAAAACTACATAATGTCGAGCAAATCCGACTCCACTCTGAGTTACAAAGGTCATTCATCACTTGAAACCTACAATAACAGATCCAGTATCGGATGAACAAAGAAATAAGAAACACTATCCAAATTAAGTGGGATCAGCAAGCCAAATTTTCCAGCAGACCCATATCTCTACAGGAACTGGAGTTGTCAGGTGCGTTTAGTAGATTGCCAGTGTATTTGGCCAGTAGCTCCCATTCGTCCAAACCGCAGATGGAATAAACAAAGTTTAGTCCTGCTTGCCTCAGTAAATCTATCCTCGTGAATCTGTTTTTCAAACTTAAGCCTAAATGAGTGGGAGATTCTGTTTTCACCATCGGGAAACAAGGAAATTAAATAAAATGCTGGGAGTGTGAGGATGGCAGACTGACTGAGCTCCTCCGCGTTGTCAGTTCAATTCCCAACATGCCCACCCACATCAAGCCTCACATTAATGCAGTTAGTGTTTACTCTCAATGCAAAAACACCCCGAGCAGAAATTTATGCCAAGAGCACAGCTCCAGCACCACACAAATACACACCAATGACATTTATCAACTTTAGACACCTCAGGACTGAAAAGCTTGCCAGCAAGTACTCCTCTAATCCATTAGTATCCTAACAAAAGCAGCAAAGATGAATAATGTGTTTGAGGCATCCGTATAAAAATCAGGCAAAAAATATATCTTAACTCTAGGATGCTGGTGGTGTGGGTGGTAGGAAATGTTTTTAATGTAATTTTTTTCCAGTTTCATTTATTGGAGGGTCTTTTTTTTTCTTTTTTTTTTGCATATAACCTTTGAAGAACCTTTAGAGAACAGGCCCTTGAGATGTTTACATAAGGCTCTGGCATGAAAGCATAAGAGAGTTTTTTAAAGCAGCTCTAGTTGATGCTTTATTTTGGGCTTTGAGGCTTTATTCCTCTACTCTTCCACTACAGTATGCAAGGGTAGATGATCATTTTTGCTCTCTATTTAATATGAAAAAAACATGTTTATACATTTATTAGAGCCCAAGCATCATGCGGTGCGAAGATCCTCTCGAAATTGAAGGTCTTCTTCTTCTTCTTCTTAGAAATAGGTAGCTCTTTTGAGGGACTTAACATGCTCAAAAATTCGTGAAACTTACCAGCGCACTTACCAGAAGTGGTGAAAATTTGATATTTTATGGGTCTCCCACTCCAAACTTTTAACTAAGCAGCCCTGTTTCACCTATATGTATGACAATTGGTAGACATGTTACATCCCAAGAGGTACCACACCCTAAACCCAACAGGAAGTCAGCCATTTTGAATTAAATGTGTTATTTTGGCAATTTCCAGGGGTTGTACATTGATGAACTCCTCCTAGGGATTTGATCGGACTGACTTCAATTTTTGTCTGTACCACCTAAAGACCTTTGACATCAAAAGTTACTCAGAGTCGAACCGCGTGACCGTGGCAAGGCATCAAACGTCCATGTCTCGCCACCAAACAGGAAGAGGTTTATAACTCCAGCTATAGCACCTCCTACTGGCAACAGGAAATGCCAAGTTTTATGTTTTCACTTACTTCTCCTAGCAGGTTGACCATATCCTCCTCAAATTTGCACAGAAAAGTCTCAAGGCCTCGATGATGCTTCCTAATGGAAACTGTGAGTTTTCATCAACAAGGTTGCGGTGGCACGGTGGCCATTTTGCAAGTTTCGCCATAAAAGAGGAAGTTGTCGTAACTTGAGCATACATTGTGCAATCTGTTGTATAATTTGACATACTCATTGGTGACACCCACAGTGGTGACCAGATCAACCTCAAATTTGGTCGGCATAGTCACAAGACCTTGACCAGAGGCATCAGCTGGCATCCTGCAAGGATCCTCGATTTGTGTGAATGTGCGAGGGCCTGTTCATCGCTGCTTGCAGCTTTAATTACGCTTTTTCTTGTCCTTTCTGTTGGATGATAATGTAGCTGAGGTTTACAAATATTACAGGTAGGAGCATAAAGGTCCGACTGCCTGGATGAATATACTAAATACAAACAACTAACCAAGAAAAAAAATCTGCAGATTAATCTATAATGAAAACAGTCATTAGTTGCAGCCCTAATTCTATTGATTAAGGGTGTGCATGTACAGTGTGTCCACAATCTCCAGTAAGAAAACGTAAGAAACCAATTAAAATGTTAAATCATTTTGTCTTTGCACCACTACCTAAAAGGTATACTATGCAGGAGTTTCTTAAATACCAATGTATGGACTCAAATAAACATAACCCCTCTCTGTCATGACCCACGAGAAGTGTGTGACGGTGTTTTTAGACTGAGACTGAGACTGAGATTGAGACTCTGCCCTCTTCTGTATTTTCTTATTATCTTGTCATCTTGCTGTGTTTGCGACTTCCCTGGGAACAGCACGCAGGTGACAAATCCAAGATGAAGCTATGAAAATTGCGGACAAAGCGCAAAAAACAGCAGCTGGGGTTGGCTTTCACTTTAACTACTGCAAGTGAACAGTAGCCGACACCTCCTGCATAGTATACCTTTAACATGTTGTACATATTGCCAAAAAATTTTGTTTTATATTCTCTTCAATGCTGAAGCTAGATATTATTTCCATTGTCACTTAGTATTTGAATAATCTATTAATTGGCTATTCTATAAATATAAGAAGCTTCAGGGTCACCTCTAGCTCACCTGGTAGAGTGTGCACCCCATATAACTGAGTTCTTTGCAGCAGCCAGGGCTCGATTTTAACCTGCGGCCCTTTGCTACATGTCATCCCCCCTCTCTCTCCCACACCTTTCTTGTCAATCTACAGCTGCTCTATCAATAAAGGCAAAAATGTCCTGTCAAAAGCCTAAAGATATTCAATTTAAATTGATATGAGATAAGAGAGAGCGCTTTGTTAGCTCACCTGGCAGAGCATGTGCCCCAATTACCAAGACTACGTCCTTATAGCAGTGGCCCAGGTTCAATTCCAACCTGGGTTGCTTTAAAAAAAATAACAAAATAGATAAGAGCAGCAAATCTCCATGTTTGGGAAGTGAAAGTTGATGTTTTTTCTTAACGAATGGTATGCAACAACATTAATTTTGTGTTACGAGCATTATCCCATTTTCTAAAATTGTATTTTCTCTCTCTCATTCCTATTGCTGATACGAGCCTGTCCTCTACGTCCTCTTCCATGCTGAATTACTTTTGCTGCTGCGATGATTTAATTATCAACCACACAAATTAATAACATTTCATTCATTTCATTAATTTTCATATTATTCTCCAGAACAACAACAAGTTGCTTAAGATGCGTTGAGCAGAATACAGTTTGTTTATACTGACTTAACTCTTCCCCGAGCTGTGCGTTCTGAGGATGCTTCTCAGAAACAAGGCGCAGAAAATATCTCCTGCACTCTTAGATTGAAATGTTGATGCAAGCAAATGTACACAAGTATGTGCAGAACACATACACAGCGGCTGTCGCATTCCCCCACACACACGCACTTACACACACACACGGCAGCTGAATGTGTTTCAGCATAGATTCATCAATAAAATGACTACCCAAATGCGCAGTCCGTCCGCAGTTCCTTCATCTATCACAGGCAGCTGCACAGAGCCCCTTCCTCACTGTCCAATATGGCTGAAACACCTGCTAAACCCCCCATCTTTCCTGCCACATGTGCACACACACATACACACACACACCTCTCCAAAATCCCTCCCACCCTCTCCAATGGCTCATTCTTGCCGATCCAGCAGAATAGCTTCAATACTGTAGTAATGTCTTTACCCTGAACAAAATTAGGTGACCCTATTGAGATCCAATAGACACGCATACACTCTCTTAGACACACAATTCATCAGCCTCAGTCAATGTGTTCCAGTGGAGTGGGAGGTAAATAAGGACCCGGCTGAGCTGCTGCATTGACTTGTTATAGGAACCGTCGGTCTGTTTGATTACATGTAACATACAAGTGGCTCTGGAACAAAGCAGTGGTGGCAGCTTACAATTCCCTCATGCTTCTGCTCCCTCCCACATGCCTTTACTCTCTTCCAATTTCATTTCTGTCACTCCCTCATCCGCCGCTGCTAGCTTTTGCTTTAATTCAGCCTCCCTCGTTCCTCACCCCTTAACCTGACACACCTCTTGTCCCTTCTCTGCTTGTAATGCATCATTTTTTGGATGAGACTCTTCTTCCACCCCGCCGTCCCTTTCATTCATTCATTTTGCTGCACCTGTGCCTCTACCCTTCCTCCAGTCGTCACATGCCTCCTGGAAATGACAGCGTCCCCGAGGCCTCGACGAGAGAATGTTGCGGCGCTACGCTTGCCGTCTTCACAAATCACTCTGACCTTTCATATTCGCAGAGGTCACAGTCGTCTGATCCAACACGCGCAAGTCCAAAGCTGTCCTTGCCAGCCAAAGATGGACCAGTGAATCAGGCCCAGCAGCAGCAGCAGGGCAGAAATAAGCCTGCATCAATCACAGACAATTAGTCCCAATTGATGCCTGGGTGGAGGGTGTAGTGCTTCTTCTCTGCCAGCCTGGCAATTGCTGGTAAACCCAATATTAGTCAGATTGCTTCTAAGCACTTATTATAAGATTCGGTAATCATATGACGTATGAGTGGAGTTTAATAATGAATAGTCACTTGAATTATGTTGCGTTCAAGTTAACAGTAAACAAAGACAGCGAGGCTGTTCATCTCGATAAGCAAGTGTTTACAATTGATATCACAGAAGTTATAGAAATAACAGCAGCAGGCCTGATGAGTTAAACCTTGTCATTTTGATTCAGGTTGCCTCTGCCTCACCTTAAAACAGAAAAGGGCATTTCAGGATTTTTTAAATTGCAGCAACTCACTCTCCAGGGTTTTCCCTGTCTATCTAAGACAAAGGCATGGGTGATTTTGGCCACCACCTTGGTTAAAGCGTGTGTGCGTGCATGGGGGGTGTTCAGATTTAGTGTCTTTTGCGCGCACAAACCCATTACTTTCAATGTAGACGCTCGTCATGTGCACTCACAACCCAAAGCGACGCCGTAGCCTCCACGGACCTGCTTCTCCCTCCAGTGTTATGTCAGATCCCGGTTCCCCCTCGGGCTGTCTCTCTCCTACTGTTTCCCACGGAGCTCTACCCCGTTTGAAAGGCGAAGGAAGACCGTATGTGGAAAGACTTCGCCTCTGAGATGTAGAATGTGTATTATAGAAGAGAAGCACACACTTCAGGGACTTGCGTCATCAGAACATACATGTCCTGTGATTTTTAGCCTCCTTTCATATTTAATAGAGGGGGGACAATACCTGACAGCAATATTCTCAGCTGTCAGGATGTGGCTGCTGTAAAGGGTAAATATAATCATAGAAAGCTGAAAATCACAGGACATGTCTGTTCTGATTATACAAGTCAGCAGCACAAAGCTCAGGCATGTGGGGGCATATTTAACGGGGGGGGGGGTACTTAAAAGTACAGCTGTCAAGATGCCCCCCGCCACAGGCCTTTGCCACCTTGGTCTCGAAAAAAATCCATGGAAAACCCTGCTCTCCAGAATGTTCTGCAAAACCTCAAATGAATTAATCAAGTTCCAATGTAAATTGCAACAGTGGTTAATATATGATTCGGGTCCCACAGGCCAAACTCCTGGTTATGCTCATGGACAGTAGTCACGTAGCTATGAACATTCTGACCAAACACAACAGAGAATCTAGAGACGAAGGCTTGCATATAAAGTCAATGAAAAGACTCAAGCGGCAGCAAAATCACCTAGCGCAGTGCAAATTGAGGCGAAGAAGCGACTGAACACGCTGAAAATGTTTCCGCTTGAACCAAAAAAACTGAGCTCACGCCAAAACCTTGTGACTCCTCTTCATGAACCTGCAGAGACGAGAGGGGAATGGAGAGAAACTGGAGGAAAAGAAAAGAATCAGAGTTCCCTGAAAGTTGAGATCAGTCATAGGCTGAGCTGTTATACAAACACACACAGCCAGTCTCTCTACTTGCACACACACACACGGGGTCAATGGGTACGCTGAGACGGAATTAAAGCTGCATGCCCTTCCACCAACCTGAAACTCAAAAACTTTTCCTACATAACTTCCTGGACCCTAAACTCAAACTGAACTCAAACTGCACTACAGAATCAGAGCATGCTGGATTACAACCTTAAAAGAACCCCTACTGTTTCACAAAGGCTTTATGAGACCGCACAGCACTTTTAACCTTTAAGATAAGACAGATTCTGACAGAAACCTAAAGGTATGCTTATTTTAAAGTGAAACTATATCAGGATTTGTCTTCAAGAGAGGAGTGGACTTCTAAAACAAGTCGACTTTCAGCCATGGATGGATATTTTTCCAGATTTCTGACACATTTAAGAGTATAAATAAATATTGTGACTTCAGTATCGCAAAGCATCCCAGTGGAAAATGTCAGCTTTAAATTTGAAATTACACATGACAAGAGAGGTTTTGGAGGCAGAGCAGCATAATAAGGCTGCAGGTAAACAATAGGCTGAATGCCTGCCAAGAACACAGTCACCCCGGCAATTCTGACACGACAAGGCATCAAACAAAGCTACGGCCGCACAAACAGGATGATCCCACAGGTTACACCAAGACTCTCTCGCTCTCAATCACTCTGCCGCTCTCCATCACTCTGCCTCTATTGTTCTGTGCTGAGCTCGTGCCCTCTCTCGCTCTCTCGGCTTGCTGCAGAATGGATGGATGCAGAGGTAGGGAGGGGAGAGAGGGGAGGAGAGGGGAAGTAAATGAGATCCCGATGAGATGCCAAGGTGTGTTAGCGGTGAGGCGTGGGGAATGAGAAAAGCGGCCTAAAGGGAGGAGGGGGGGGAGTGGCTAGATTGACTGTGTGTGAGGTGCCGGTGTGGGATAGTGGACAGCCGGCTCTGCCTATGCGGAGCCCCCAGGTCGTATTAGTGTTTGCTAAGTCAGCTCAGGATGCGGGAGGCATGTACAGGAGAGGGAGAAAAGGAGGGAGTGGAGGAGAGGAAGATGAGGAGGAAGACATATGAGAGGAGACTGGGAAGAACAAAGGAAAACAGGAAGGCAGAAGGAAGAGAGGAGCGCTAAGGAAGGAAGAACTACAACATACGAATGCAGCCTCATATAGATGCAACACAAGGAAACGCTGTTGGCACATGGGGAGAAATCAAATAAGAGCAAAGACAAACACAAATGGACATTTAATACTGTGAATATAAGCTACTAAGGATTAAAATACAAACAAGCACAGTTTGCAAAATGGAAATTTAATGAATAGTGATCAAAGAGACACATTAATACTGTAATATAATATAATAGGTTTAAAGAGATACTCTCAAAATCCCAAATACAGGGAAGACTTATGCACACTCTTCTTTTGTTAAAACACGGCTCCCATGGCATTTTGCACTCCAACAGGACACGCATAAACAGGTAGGTAAATTGCCTCATTTAATATGGATATAATGGCAGTGAATTTAAAAGGGGGAGAAATTCTCTCCAGTGTTTTCTCTATCTCCCAAATCCTTAGGAACAGAAAGAAGAATTGCTGCCAATACCAGCCTTCAGGAGCACATTGCTTTCACAGCAATTAATCGCTGTCACAACATCAATTAAACAAAAGCTAGCATCCAAATCCGGCTACCCAGCATTCCAGGGAACCAAATCAATCTGGCAATGAGTCCGCGTGTGCTGCATCCAATGCTCAAGAGGAAGTGTGTGTGCATGTGTAAATGGAAGAGGGTGCAAGAGCGCGGGTGTGTCTGTATGTGCGTGCACAAAAGAACCCTGTGTGGACAAGTGTGTATGTTTCATGAGAAGGCTCGCATGCAAGTGAGACCTATACATGTCAAGTGAGCGTGTGCATTTGATACTGAGTTGCGTGTGTGCCACTAGTGCATTAATGTGTGATGTACGGCTGTGAAGTGTGCCAAATGTACTTTTCCTGAGTGCATATAGGATACTGTATATGTGAGTCTGTGTTTGGGCGATGATGAGCGTGTTTGTATGCACATGAATGCATGTGGATCCAAAATCCACTCAGCTATACCTTGGCAATAAAAGCCCCTCTTTAGAAAGAGCCTGAGGGTCTGGAGCCATTATGTTCTTTTCCACTTCATAATCTTGGAACTGATCAGGAACACTTTCCTGGCTTCACCTGAGCCAGCCGCTCAGAAACACACACATTCAATCAGCGCTGTGCCATAGTTTGAGCTGATGCAAGTTACACAGATTTACAATATCTTGGCTAACTCACAAGTGAACAGAGTATTTATCTGTGGCAATCAGCCAGACTGCTGGTAAATTGTTGGACCACAGCAGCACCTCCCTCACTCTCTCACACACTCCAGTGCAGATACACAGGGGCAATTAAAGCCAGCAATCCAAATCCGGATCCCACATCAGCATTACATCTTGACAAAGTGAATCTCACAATGTTCCCCTGCATTACTCTTCTTAATAATGATTCTTGGTTTAATGCTGATGGAAAGACAAAGAAAGTAACTGAGACCAATAAAAGCTGCTGTTTTGTTAGAGAGGATCTGAGCTGAAAAAACCGGAGGAGAGTTGCATGCAGTGGGATAAGCAGTGAGGCATCAGCTTATAATGCATCCTGCCGTCCGTGCCACAGCATCAGTGACTGTCAGAGTATGAAAAGACAAAGAAACCAGTTGCACAAAGATGCCGTGACAAAAACCCACTGCACAATTTAAATCTTTGTGACAACAGAGCGGGGATTTATTTCGTATAAGGGGAACGGCTGCCTGAAGGAAACTGACTTTTGAATAAATCGGAAACTGGATATTGGAGGAAACAGTGGCTCTACTGTGTGGCAACAGAGATGGAAGAAATTGGTACAGTTCTTGTCTTTTGGACAAAATCATTGGGGAACTTGTCCACATAAGTCTTTCAGCTCACAATCTGTAAAGCTGGAGTGAATGCTGTAAATAATAACCAATTTTTGTGGGTTTTTGACACTATAATACTCTAGTGGCTTGCTTATTTAGTTTGATTTAAAAGCAATTAACTCGTGATAATATAACAAAAACACATTTATTTGTTTGTTCCGTGTTATTCGGGGGAAAACGCGTTGAGTTCACTGAGCACAAATGCGTAAATCTGTCACCGCACAGCTTTCTGAGACGCGTCTCTCCACAAGCAGAAAAAAAGATGTTCTCCTTCACATGTGCGGTTTGTTTAACAGCCATTTAAAGACTGTTTTAACTCTCACTACTATCCACGCCGTCTCATCAGTGGAATAAACGCACCTGCTTCTCATCACAGGACAAACGCCAAACTATCTCCGCCGCGGACATCTGTCTGTCGATCAACACTGCCTGCTGCGGCGACCGGTTTGGGTATGACAACAAACACACAAAATAAAGCACACGTTTCCACATACCTTCCTCTGCGTGACAGTCTTCCTTTAGGTTCACCAATAATATCCAAAGCACCGAAATCAGCGTTTTACGGAGATCCATGTTTGTCTGGCCAGTTCCGCGGGGCTCTTGTCATCTCTCTCCAGCCTGCGCGCAACGCACCGCAGCAGAGACGCACTCAGTGTTTGAATGGAGCGGATGCCGTCTGGGCAAATAGTGCAGGATCCAAGGAGCCACACGGCCTATTTGATATCTCGGGGGAGGGTTTTACAGACGAGATTGACACCGGGCGAGCGCAATGAAGTGGGATGTGGAGTCGAGGGTACGGGAGGGTCGACCTATCAAGGAGCTGCAACCTGAAATCTCCGCGCCAGGTGTTTCCACTGTAGTCAACACAGTCCGCCCGCAGTAGTGCCTTTTTTTTTAAGACTGTCATTTTATAGGAGGTGGAGGGAGTTCGGTAAGTTAGGACCTGGGTGCTCTGTCAGAGAGTTTAGTGAGGATTATACTCCTCAGAATCTTGGTTCAAATGTGGGGTGCGAGATTAAAAGGCGATCCTAAAGGGGCAGCAGGTGCTCCTAAATTTAGTGTTATCATTTCAATTAGGTGGCCTGCACTGAGGTATAATTTGGATATGAATGTGGCAAAATGCTGGCCCAAACAACTCCAAATAGAAGCTGACAGCTCTGGAATGCAGGAAATAATGCTAAGGACCAATTCTTAGTTTCATCTAGCACATTTTTAGTCTTGATAAATTGACAAACCCATCAATTATAGGCTTTATGTGAATTTAATTCTATCCTAATTATTGTCAGGGAAGATTCTCAGTCATCCAGGTCATGGTAATCGTAAGTGCTAATATCATAGGCAACTGGACTGGCTTGTGTTTCTTGAAGATGTTTCGCCTCTCATCCAAGAAGCTTCTTCAGTTCTGCAGAACTGGTACATACTGCTCATGTGACGCCTACAACTCAGCAAGGGTTCTCACCCACACAGGGTTTTTAGCCTGCAATTCGTACCAGTCATTTAGAACTGAAGAAGCTTCTTGGATGAGAGGAAACATCTTCAAGAAACGCAAGCAAGTCCAGTTACCTATGATATTAGCACTTATGATTATCCTAATTATTGTTTATATGGACAAAAATGTAAAAAAAAAAAAAAAAAAAAGTGAGACTTTAAAGGAGCTGTATATGACATTCACAGCATGTCTATGATTCAGAGTCTATTTTCAGGTCATCTGCACATGGTTCTCAACGTAACCTCATACAACATAGTGTATGGTATCTACCTAATCAGAACCCATGAATGGCCTCGTTATGTTACATACTTAATGTAAAGTTAAGTAGGATAGCTTAAGGCCTAAAGTTACCTAGGTTTAGTTTGGGAAAAGAGTCATGGTTGGGCATCATCACATTATAATTAACATAAAGTTAGGGTTAGGTTTAGTAAAGGAACATGGTGACAAGGTATCTTAAAAAAACTCAAAGTTCACTTGGTTTCACACAGAACATGAACACACTGGCAGAAAGTCCTGTGTTTGTTTGACCGATCCATCACCCCAAGCTGCCTCGTGATGCGTACTTTCACTCTTTATACTACGTTATTCTTTAACCTTGTCACCACACTGGTAACATGATCGCAGCCATCCTGATTACATGGGTTATAGCCAAATTCTGGTCATTACTTTTAGTAGGTATATGTACAAACAGTGCATAAGATCAGCCTGCAGTTCTCCACATAGAGGCAGCTGAGTGTAAACAGTGCTAACACCGCAACAGTGCTGACACAGTTAACAGTAAACCTGGGGTGGGTGGGGACCAGAGGGTTGGTACTATGCTTCCATGACAATGGCATGAGTTGGGTCAGCATTATCAGCAGCAACTGCAGTATGAGAGTAGTACAGAGCAGCAACGATTAGCTAGCCAGTAGAACACACACACACGGACTCACATGCACAACATGCAAATGCTGCTGGACTGTCTACCACAATAAAGAACAGAAAGCAGATTACCACATAATCATAAAACCGAACAGACTGCAGCATTAATAGCAGAGACTATAGTTTGTCCATCCATAGACAATGCAACACATACAAGACAATATCAAATACAGTCGTGAAAAGCACCACAATCATTCTTGACTTCATGTCTGCTAAACAGACACCTATGTCACCGCAATAATCTATAAAGATGCTATAATGAATACAGATTTGTCTTCTCCCCTGCAGCAGAGATACAGTACTACATTTGAACAAATTAAACTCTAAACCAACAATGAAAATATAACAAGTTTTCCACGGCAAAAATGTCCCTAAATTCTTTGACATATATGTAGAAACACTGACAAGCCTACTTGGGCAAAACATTCCACTTAACATCTACAGTAACACCGTCAAGTTTAATCTGCATAATTGACACAGTTTAACATTTTAAACACTTTTCTTTTCGAACCTATTCCACAAATTGACTTGAGACAATTTCTATAATGGAAATCATTTCCTTTCTCAGGGGATATTGATTTGACTTAAAGTGAGGAGATGTGTTCATAGTATTCCACACTGAGCAAATATTATCAAGCTCTTCTACCGGGTTTGTTTATGCTCCTCCAGACGGTAGGGGAGCAAGATGAATTGAAACATGGAAGTGCTGTTTCAAGGGTTTGCATCATTGTAACACAGAGACTACACTTAAATGTCCCTTGCGCTATCTCTCATTGTCATAACCGCACACACACACACACACACACACACACACACACACACACACACGCACAGAGAGAGAGAGTGTACACACACGTAGACAAGCATCGCCCTGAATTGATCATTCTCACAGTTTAGCTTGGAAAGCAATACAGTATATTGCTGATTGACAAGCTAGATACTGTTTTGTGCAGAGAGAAAACTAGTGATGTGAACATTGGTTGAATCTCCGATCAATTCCGTCTTTTCTGAGAGCTGAGAGGAGAAGGCTGCAGGAGATTCACAGAGCTCTCTCCACTGCATTTTTAGAAATCGTCACATGGTTCATTCCTAATTTTAAACAGATTGTGGGTCTTGTCAACAAAGCCCACCGAGAACATAAATATACTGTTCAGTACACTACCAGTTCCTTTAATTAAATTTGGTTGTATTTAAAAATGTTTTCTTAGGCCCAATCCCAATACCCTTCCTTATCCACTACCCCTTAGCCCTTGGCCCTACCCCTAGCCCTTGCCCACTACCCCTTGGCCCTCAAAATGAAGCAACGAGGAGTAGGAGTTGAAATCTTTCCCTAGGAATTGGGACACCACTCACTACGTCACTGTGTCGGTTACGTTCACGCATACATAACTATTTTAAACAGGAAGCCGTGAGCCATCTACATTTCCAACTGGCATCTACAATGTAGTATCCAGTTGAGTTCATCCTACCGATCGCGTTTGCTGTATTCATGATGCTTCGTTTGATGAACGACAGACAACGAAATGATATGTACGACAGGGGACTTCTGCTAGGTAGTTAGCTAGCTAGCTAACAAGCTAATATTACGAGGCAGCAGTTAGCAGTTACTAGCTGGCCTGTTATCGTAATGTGAAAAATCCAACTATTTGCAGAACAGGACAGATGACAGACGCCAGATAGTGCGAGCTAGCTAATTAGCTAACAAGCAACCTGACGACAGTAACATTAGCTAGCTGGCTAGCCTCCTGTCAACTCCAATCTAATCTATCTCGTGAACAATAAAAAATCATTACACCATTCTCTACACAAATACACAGTTATTCGAAAATGTTTTTACAAAAGCTCCATGTTTATTTGCGAAATTATATGTACATGTATGGCGACGTCTACCCCTCGCTGGGAAGTCAGCATCTGAAATCCCTCGCTCAGAAGGGCTAGTTTCAATACCCGCTACTCCTCGTTATGCCCCCTACTTCTACACGCAAAAAGGGATTGGGACACCCCTACCCCTTGCGGGAACACGCAAATCTAGGAGTAGTGCCAAGGGGTAGGGCTAAGGGGGGGTATTGGGACGGGCCCTTATTCTTTCATTTAAAGGTCCAGTGTGTAGGATTTAAGGGGATAGAAGAAATCGATTATACCATGTTTCTGCAGTAGCCCAGAATGGTCAAACCAAACACTGGCTCTAGCTATGGCCATTTACATTTTCACGTCAGCCACCGTAGTTAGCAGCCTCTCCGTGATGAGCAATTTCTAAAGACAACAAACATGAAACTGCTTTATTCAGTGTTTTTATCAGTTTAAATCACCAAGTCTATTTGTTTTGAAGAGGAGGAGACCACCTGGTAAAAACCTCCTAAATGTCTGAATCTAGTTTTTAGAAGAAAAAACAAAGTGAGCACACATTAGCAGGTGCTGGGCTAGCAGCCCGTGTGCTACATGCCGAACAGCATCAGAAAAACAGTGATTTGTAACATGAAATTGCTTTATTCAGTGTATCTGCTGATTTTAATCATCCGGTCCATTTGTTTTGTAGAGGAAGAGACCTCTGCAGATAATTCGGCTCCTGGTAAAAACCTCTTAAACAATGAACTAGAATTCTAACTGGGAGTAGTTTCAGCTGGTTGCAATGTGCTCACTGCTGGATGCCACAAAATCCTACACACTGCTCCTTTAAAGAACAATTCAGGCTATGTAGCTCTGCAAATTACTTAATATTGTGTAATGATGTCCACAGAGTCAAAGTACACTCATTTACTATACATGAAATTTACGTTAAGGTTTCATTTATTTTTTAGCATTTAGTGCTGAGTTCAAAGTTTAAAGCTGAGACTTCCTCAAAAACATAAATTGGCCATAGAATTGCATTAATGATATTGAGCCTCCACTTGGCAGCTCCTCAATATGTACCTCCAGCCTCTGCTATTTAGCTCATTTTCAAACTTTAATGACGTGCTAATGAAAAGACTAGTCAGCACACCTAATTTTCCCCTTAAGCAAGCCCTGCAACTGTTGGACATAAAATAGCTTTGTAATAAATGTAGTAAGTACTTTTAATACCGCACACACTCAAACACAAACCCCTCTGCGTGCAATGGCACACACACACACACACACAAATATATGTATAAGCTGCACACGCTCCATCCTATATGCACCATGATCAACAGTAAGACTCATTATCAATGTCGTCACCCAGCCCCCTCTCCATCCCTGCTCTTTCTACTCAACCACAGGCTCACACACACTCACAAAAACACACACTCACACACAGATTATGGACCATCAGCCTGACTGATCCTCCCCAGCAGGGGGGCTGGTAGCCTCAGTTCTGGGAGCTGATGAACATGATCATCTGTCCTCCTCTGTGGTCATTACTCACCAAGGACAGAGGCCAACAGCCCCGCTCACTCACTCACTCACTCTGTGCCTCTCCCCTCGCAGTCCATTACATACACACAGTCTCCTGCATGCTCCCAGTCTCACATCACATATTTGCCAGTACCACATCTGCTAAATTTCAAAACTACATTTTAAAATGTAGCACGTTTTACAGCAAGCTTATAAAATCACTGATGCGCATATTGTCATTTGAATTGTTACAGTTAAATTAAAGGATGTTGTATTTCTATATTTTTCCAATTGTCAACAAAACTCATAAAAGACCAAAACCAACAATCTGTGTTTCAATACTTCCTGACTTCCCAAATGTCTGTGGCCTCAAGCCCATCTGCTCCTTATGAGAATGTAAATCTTTAACAAAGGGTCACAAATATGAAGTTTTATCTTTTGAAAAGGCTCAGCAGTTTTCTGAAACAGCTGGGTACTGTAGTTTTTAATAAACATCAGTCAGTCAGGACTAAATAGTACATTTGCCAGGGACTATGACTGTGCATTAATACACACTAGTGACTGTTTTTCAGTAGCAGGACAGTACTGCTTAAAGTAAACAAAAAAAAACGAAAAAAAAAACAAAACACTACAACGCATGTAGCTTTGTGTTATTTTGTTGTGGATATGCTAAAACTGAAAATGTACCTTCACATTTCAATGACACTGTGGTTAACATGTGGTTAGATTTAGGCACAAAATACTTGGATATCCTGAGGGCGTCTTCACATTACACGACCATACCTGCTGACATGTCATTCAGAGTCTCGCCAACTGCGTTACGACCTGTGTGCACACCACAAGATTTCTCCACCAAGCCCTCGCCGACAGAGCCCCAGATAACGCGGTGACGTCACTAAACTACATTTTGTCATGCGTGAACAAAACAGGATATTATGAAGCGCTAAACTTTACTTGTTAACAAGGGCTGGTCTGCAGCATAGCAGGTGTCATACCTAGGTGCCATGCAGTCCACCATTGCCTGAATCTCCCCTTGACAAACTCAGCTCATATGTTATCAGAGCTACACCACTTTAGAAACATTATGATACATGTAAAATGTACAAATGTAACGTATCTGTGGTTTGCAGGAATGTGCAATGCCAATATTTTCTTCTGGCGGCTGGGCTAAGGAATGAGCTGCTAAACATAGAAAAGGCGACTTGTTAATTGGTCTTCTCAGTGGAATTGTTGACAGTGAGAGATAATAGAACATTGCCAGACTTAAGTGTATAAGAAAATCTCCTGCTCCATTGTACTTGATTGCTCTCTTGCTGCACACATATAGTACATTTTCCCTTTTGCCCTCTGTCAACACATGCCCACACAATGACTAAATCTGCTGCAACGCCCTCCCCCCCAAGCCATGTGTTTGCATTATTGATCAGAAACACAATGACCAGGGGGAAAAAAATGTGAATCACAACCTGATAACGGTGGGGGGGGGGGGTCAATTCCAGGACATACCTCACACACATACACGTTCATGCAGCTCAGTTTTGTAGGTTCATTACTATGTGACAATTTTATGCTGATACACTCTGCTGGCCCCGCCCCTCTCCTCCTCCTCGCATACTCATTAGAGGCAGAGGAGGTGAGGAGGAGTAGAGGGAGCAGAGTCACTTGACCTTTTTTGTTCCCTGGCCGTTCCCCCAGTCATCCAAGCAGAACGAGGGGGGGAACAAAAAGATAATGGGAGAAGAGGTGTGTGAGTGCAGTGTGTACTGTCAATCATACACATGCGACTGTTTAAGACTACATCCACACAAAGCTGGCATAAAGCTGCAAACACTGAAATTGAGGTCATTTCGGTAAAAAGCTCCATTTAGAATGAAACATTTGACAAAAAGCTAAATTTGTCCCTCCTTCTATTTCAGTATGCAAACAACAAAATTGTGCACCACAGCCATCATCTGGTAAGGAGTGGGACAGGCAGCTCAGTTACTCTGCTGGAGGGTAAACCTCTGCTCTGAGGAGTTGCGGGGGCCTAAGGGCTAAGATGTGTACCAAGGTTCCCTATATAATTTCAGCATTTCCTGACCACCTCTCTACCCATCACTGTCAACAAAAGGTAAAAATACCCCCTAATTCTACTCTATGCCCATGATCCCCACTGTATACTATAATTTAATATGAAGACAAAGTCATCTAACAAAACACACATTAACAGAGATAAATAACTACAGTTGTAGTATTTTTCTTTACTTTACTGCCTCACAGACTGTAACTGTATCTGAACAGCTCCAATTTTCAACGTCCACACTTAAACATGATGCTGACATTTTCCAACGTATCTGATCTGTATCTGAATTTTCAAAAGCTCACTTTTTTTATATATATGAAAAATGCCAACTTAGTGTCGAACAGAGGGCAAAAACAGAGAGAAAAAGATTAAGCTGACTCATTCCCCCATTCAGGCTGGCACAGTGACGCTGGTTAAACACACACACCTATGGTCCATCCGAATCAATGTGTGTAGGCTAAACCTCCTTCAAGACCAGGGTTAGACACAGGTCAGATGCTGCTCGGCTTTAGTGAACTGCCGTTTCTAGCATGGATGAAAATTCATTTGACATACAGATTGTGAACCCAGTTTAAATGTCATTTAGCCAACTCCCTGAAGAGACAAATGGAGAGAGAGAAAGGAAAGGATGGAGGAGAGAGAAATGAAGAGCATCTGTGTGTGGGTCAGGGGAGGAAGAGAGGGCATATTGGAGGGATGTGAAACTGAAACTTTAAGTCACAGCCCAGGTATGTCTTAAGTAAAATACTTGTACTAATACTAGTATTTTGTTTAATATGGTTTCCTCACATAATAATTAAATAAAAATCTCAAAGACGGGTCCAGAAGTAGAGCTACTCTTCATTAAGAAATTCTCAATCTGCCAGGCGCAGGTTGGAATCTTGCTCTAAGCTGACGGTATGGTACCATTGGAACCAAAAGTAACCCTTCAGACATGGTACCTAGACCCTAGCGTTTCCCCTGCAAATAGTGCCCTTAAATGTGGGCGGGGTGGTGGCACTCACTGCTCCGTCCAGCACTCAATGCATTTCCTCATTGCCAGTGACACAGATGAAAGTCTGCACCTCGTTTATCATCCACAGAACGAGGCTGCAAGCCAACATCTTCAGAGCAAAATAAAACAGGCTGCATTGACAGTCTCTCTCCATGTGATATTTAAAAATAGCAGGTTTGTGCATTTAGTCCTTCTCAGGCAAGTTCAGGGGTGAGGTGTTGCCGTAGCCCACAGGAACAACACTCCACAATGCTTTTTATTTTCTCCGAATGAGGATAAGAATATGTGGATCACATAATCCAGCCAAAATTAATATATATAAACGCTTGACGACCCACTCATTACTAAGTGTATGTCATATAAAAACTAAAGTAATGGCCAAAGTTGTCATATGGAATATTTAAGGTGTGCTGATTGATTCACACTGTCACCTCATGCATTGAGTAACTCTACAAGTTAATGTTACACCTTTTGGCTCAGTGAATGAAGTTATTTTTTCTCAGACTACAGCTGCTGCAAGAGGCAGCAAAACATCCTTTCATTTTTATACTAACAGTCTACTAGTAGAACTCTCCACGATATGAACAGGGGTTACATGAGCAGAGTGACCATCCCCTATTGGCCAATCAACGGCCTGCAGTGTTCACAGCTCCACCTTTTGGTAGCTACCAGATCTGTGTGCTAGGTACCCCAACAGAAGGGGGACCAAAAATGGGGACGGTATGGAACGGTTCCGTTGGTACCATCCACAACTTTTCACTTTGGAAACGAACTGAACTGTATCATACCAGACTGCTGTAGTTAGCATCTTATACAGTATTAGTTTATGTTGTTAATGGCAGTGACTGACTGTTTGTGGTTGTGGTCTGCTCTCTGTACTGACAAGTCCGTTCTGTGCTGGAGGTTTCAGGTTTCGTTGCCCGTGTTGTGTTGAAGTCTGTTCCCCCGTTCATACTGTATGTGTTTCCTGTATTAGACAGCAATTGCTTTTCATATTAGTGACGTACCTAATCTAGCTTGCCAGGCACATGTTTGAATCTCAGATTTTAGGGAAGTGCATATTAGGGACATTGCCTTCCTTGGCAGAGGAATGTGAGAACACCTCCCTGGTGACAAACTTTGTACAGATACAAGACGGCATAGTTAAGGTCAGACATGTTAGGGAACATACGTGGAAGAATTCTTGAGTGGAGGGGGACATTAAGTTTTATTTGGTAATTATTTTATATGTAGTGTAAGTGGTTTATCGAAAAAAAGTTTATGGAACTACATGTCAGACTGCAGTCTCCTGCTTGTTAAGTAGACCAATTTCATATGTACTGTATGTCTCCAGTATGAGAGGGGTGTTAGCGTGGACATGGTGTAAGTCACAATAACGAGGGTGAACACTTTCAGGTTTGACAACCCCGCTGTCCCCCCACTTTATCCTCCTTCTGCATAATGTCACAATAATTTTTTGACACCCTTTGGGATTAAAGAGAAGCGCAGGAGGAGTGAAGAGTGGTTGTGGTGGGAGGTGAGAAAAGGCGGGAAGGAGAAGGAGGAGAGGAAACGGGGCGAGGGAAGGAGGTGGTGGAGAGAGCGGGTGTTTGATAACAGTAGGCTACAAGTCCCTGATGTATTGTACCATAGCTGTGTTATTCCCAAGACGGGACCCTGCAAACGCTGCCAAGTGAAAAGGTGTTAATGTGTCTTTGAAAGAGATACACGCCTACACACATATACAGAGCACTTACACACACATACACAAGGATGTCTTGCGATAACACACCCATACACACATCATGCCACACACAAAGCTGTGGTGACTATAATAGATACAGAGTGTTTTAAATGGGCACAGGGGAGTGGGCGTCACTCTTTTCTTTATTCAGATGGGTGAGCAGAAAGTCGTCATTCCCTTTATGACATGATTAGCTGCCAGGCGTTAATCACACCAACGTCTCATAATGAAATTAGATTACAGATACATTCAAACAATATCTCTGGACAGATTGTTTTCATTGCCTTCATTAGTATTTCTAAAATAGCCTGTTTGTGATTCGTAAGATTTATTACAATCATACTTTTCCTTTATTAATGCAAATGAGATAATAACCTTCACGTGTGTTTTGACTGTAAATCAGACTTAAAATGATTGTAAGACGTCACAAGTGAGAACAGAGGGAGGAAAGGTTGTAGTTCGTCAGATAAGTAACATTTGAGACTTTACGGCACGGAGTTGCTCTTTTAAAATCTTTACACCAGTCTCATTTGGGAAGCAGGTCACACTGGTGTCCCAGTGATGCGTCCTGGGAAAAATGGGTAAAGCGGCCCATGGGAGGATGACTGTCACTGGCTAATGAGTCCTGGTGTTGCAATTAGTTCCGGGTAAAAGAGTTTGTGGTGTCATCAAGGTCACTCAAAAGTTTTGGAGAGCATCAGGACATAATGTGGGCTCAGTGGTAGAAGAAGGACGCAGATTCTTTACTTCAGTAAAAATGCAAATGTAACAATGTAGGAAAACTCTGTTACAGGTAAAAGTCCTTCACTGAAAATCCTACGTAAGTAATAGCAAAGAATTATCATGTACTATTACAGCTCCTTCTCATGCCTAGGCTGTCAAATACAGCAGGTTGGTTAATGGTCTTCGGTGTGTGATTCCGACACACAAGGCACCTATAGTGTCTGCATGAGATGCACCGGGCTTTCAGTTAACTTCAGTGTAAATCCATCCACGGCAATGACATGGTATAAAGAGTGAGAAAGTCAGAGTAGGGTAGAAGGGAGGGAAGGTGGTGGATGGGTCAAACAAGCATAGGACTTTCACCCAGGAGACTTTTGTTGGTGTCCTGTGTTAAACATTGAATTTTCTTTCTGGTCACAACAAAAGGCCACTCTAAGTGCAGTTTGATCACATGACACAATGCCAGAGATGACCCGAGTTTAGAGGGAGTATGCCATTGCCGTGCTAACTGCTGGAATGCTCACTAAAACTGTTGCCTGTGAACTCAGTGTTCATGTCACTACCATACACCATCACTTAAGTTGTTTCTGAGAATTTCGTAGTACATCCAACTAGCCTCACAACTACGTAGCATGTGTAATCACACCAGCTCAAGACCTCCACACCCAGATTCTTCAATTTTAAGATCTGATCTGAGGTCTGTCATGGGGCATCCCCGTGACAGACCCCATATTGTGACCAGGCCAAAGATTATCTTGGCAAAGGAGAAAAACTCACCAACAAGGATTTTTGTCAAATTTGTGTCCAAAATTCAAGAGCCTTCAGTGTGCAAAGAAGAAGTCTTGGATCTTTTATTTCAACTCGTGAAAAAAGGGGGGCAGAAACGAAATTTTTGCAACCACATTTTTGTTCAGTACTTGTGGTCCTTTTCTCTGGACTTTGTTACAGTTGGATGATTTAATTCTCTAAAAGTAGGTGGCACATATCTCACTTTAGAATTAGACCCTTCAATTAGCGTGATCACAGTACTTACAGACACCGTGGCTAAGAATAAAAAATCTTGTGTAATTGGGGTGATATTGCTTTTGAAGTGGGACTGTTTCCAGACAGGTTTTTTCGCTTTTTTGCTTCTGACCTGACATTTCTGGCTCAGCACTCCGGCAATTGGGATAACAAGGAAGCACAGCAGGGTTCAATTTTTAATGCCAGTAACAAACAACATCTTGCTCACATTATTCTCTCCAATTTTCTGAAATTAAGAGGGCAAGAACATTTGAAAAAGTGCTAGATCATATTGAGCATGACGTTATCCTGAAAAGTATTAGATACCTTTTGGCAGAAAAGATAAACATGAGAAACAAATCCTGCTCTGTTGTCACCGACCAACTTTTTATCTGTACTTTGTGAAACTCATCTTTTAATTTTGTTGCCGCAGGGTGAAAAGAGAGACTAAAACTGAACAAAAGGAGGGCAGATGGACACCAAGAAAGAAAAGGTGTGGACCAAAATGAAAACATTTCAAAAGAGCAAGAGAAAAAAGAGGGATGTTGAGGTAGAAAGGAGGACACAGTGAAATCAAGGCCAAGCCAACTGTCAAGTAGCCATGTGGCAGTTTGCAGATAAGGCCCATGACTAAGTAATCAGGAATATACAGTGTGATCTACCACTCGCCGACACATTCCCGGATATGACATCTGCCCGGCGGCCTCATTTCTCAACCACAGCAGGCCGGTTCTGAGGCGACTCACTCGGCAGGAACCGAATCCCATATCGTTTTTTCCAAAGGACTGTTATTCCAGCCACCACTGCTTCTGTGCCAGTATTTTTAAATATCAACACAGATAGTGCAAACCTATCGTGACTTCAGATAAAGTTCAATTATACAGTTTACACAGACGGCCTTGGTTTGTATGGAGCTGTGTGTCTGTTCCTCTTTAGCAGGCTGATCCTTTTATATTTAAATCTCAGTGCGTGTGTGTGTGTGTGTGTGTGTATGTGTGGAAGTTCAGGGTTGCAGGGCGGTTTATCAGACACTGAATACACTCTGTGCAGGTGATGGGAGATTAGGGAACGCCACTGTTTCCAATTTTTAGAGGCGACATCAGACAGCCAAGAAAATGGAACAACTGTGACTTCTTGTGCTTTTTCTTCACCTCTATTTCATTCCTTTAACCATCTTTTTTTCCTTCCTGTCCCTCCTCTTCTACCTTTACATACCCTTTCTCCTCTGTAACATTTATGTCTCCACCTCACTTCTTCTTTTCCTCCTGCCTGCTTTCTGTTTTGCTGTTGTCTCAATCTCTCTATCTCTTGCAGTCACAATTCTATAGCAGTGACATTGAAAGCAAAATGACGACTCTCCTGCTTTTCACAAAGACAAAATTATGAGATGCAAAGTTAGTGTTTTATTGCTTCTGGGTTCTGGAACATTAGAAACTTGAACTAAATTTTCATCATTAAAAATGGAAAGGCAAAAAAGATTTTTAAGGATAACCTCTAGAGGAAAAAAACGGCAGTGTTTCATTTTTACTGCAAAACAGCAGTGGGCCATGTTAGGAAATGTGCCAAAAAGTGTGAACTATCAACATAGCTAAACATGCAAAACCAACTTTGCTGGCTCCAGCTGAGAAAATAAAGCACAGCGCAGTATGTGCCGCAACAGTCAGACCCACAGCATCAAATTTTGTTCTTAATAACCAGAGTGATCCCAGCAGCCGTTGGCCACATTTTGGGGCTATGTACATTTCTTTTCTCCTCGTGGAGGCAAGGTGAGAGAAAGAAGGCCATGAAAAATCAATTGAGTCAAGTACGAGGGGAAATAGAGAGAGAGAGAAGAAGAAGCAGCGGTAGACTGAGAGTGAAAAATGTGTTGGTTTGTCAGCATGGGCTGGATGTCTCAGGGGACACTGTTGGGAATTCATCACGAGAGACAAATTATATTGCAGTGGTATCCCTCTTTTCTTAGTGTGTGTGTGTATGCGTGTATGTGACTACACATGTGACCATGTATGTGCAACGTAGGTTGTTTCATTGTTTCTCTTCAGCATATGGTCATACATGATTACCTCCAATTCTGCATTGCATAATGACAGTAATATTATTAATAACAGTTTAACCTTTTTCATGATACAATAATAGGCAGCACTGATTGATGTGTGCAGTGTATGGACATAAATGTTTTTACATTTGTTTGGTTGTGTACATCAAGATTTGAATTTTATTATTAGTCGTTTAGTATGATAAATAAGATTGAATTCAATGTCTCCCATAAACACACTCAAGTATTTTCTACTTTATGTTACTTTCTATCTTAACCCTAAAATCAATGATACATACAGTATTTTCCTCATACCTTTAGTCCTATTTATCAATCTAGATTTTTTTTTGGTGTGAGTTGCAGAGTGTTGGAAATATTGGCCATAGAAATGTCTGCTTTCTCCATAGCCAAAAAAATACATTTGAAAAACTCAACAGCAATGCCTCCAGAAATTATGACCCAGTTACTCAAGATAACCCACAGTCAAATGTAAATGAGTGCAATAGCTGGGTATCGTTTAAAGAATTATGGCACCAGTACTGGTACCCTAAAAATGATACCAATACCAACAGGGTACTTCATTTGATACCCGTAATGTATACAAGATGGCAAACATTTCAGCAGCCTCTCGGCACGCTGAACTGCCAACTCCATCAAACACACTGTGCTCAATGTCATTTCAACACAGACTGTGTGTATGGGTTGTAGCTGCTGTTGCAAAAGTGTGAACTCTGCGCCAGGGACAGTTGTAAGAGTCTGCTCACTCTGAGTTTGTTGGGACCATTTAACCCTTTGAACCCTGGGCAAACTAGTGTGATTTCTTTAAAAAAATAAAATAAATAAAAGATTTAAATTATTTTTAAAAAAAAAAAAAAACAACTATGGAAAACAGAAAAATTGTTTTTATTATCAAATTTTAAAACTATGTAATAGAATTATTTTAATTTTCAAGCACTCTTTTTGAGGTCATTTGCTTGTTTGTTTGTTTATAACTGTCTCTTTCTTATTTATTTTTTATTTTTAGTGTTATTTCATTTATTTATTTATTTTTACGAATTTTCTTGTTTTTAATTTTCTCCTTGAATTTGTTGCTAATTTTCTGGGTCACTTATTTCATTACTCATTGCCTTCTTCCCATGTTTTTAAAATAAATCAAGCCAATTTGCTCAGGTTTCAAAGGGTTAACGGCTCAGATTTGGATCTTAGCCGCTGCTGCCTATGTTAGCTCGTGCTACCCAGTCAGGCAATGAGCTGGCTGTGTGCTGAGGAGACCAGTTGCTGATAGGTCAGCAACAGAAAGTATGCTAATCCAGAAGGGAATCAGGGTGGTCCAGGATCAGACCCCCAGCACAAAAAAGACTGAGTGCAGATATTCTGGTGACGCTTCAATTTCTTACTGCTATCTAGGTCGATACATTAAAGGTATGGAGTACTGATACCCAGCCCTAATGAGTGCCATATTTTTATAATCTCGAGAAGGCAGACATCTCTCGGCCAAAATCTCAAACACTCTCCAACTCACACCAAAACATCTAGATTGATAAACAACACTACAGGTAAGAGGATAATAAATATTTATTTCTGATTTTGGGGGGAACTGTCCCTTTAATATATTATACACAGTACTTTTAGCAGCTGTGTCTTTATTTGCTGGATGTAGAGCTCTAATTTATTGAGATACAGAATGTCACCGTAAAGTCGCAGCCACAATTGTTTTGCAAGCGTCATCTCATCACAGCTTTGAGTCACAGGGTTCAGCTTCACTTCACTAATACAAAATGTGCAGTGGCATGTGTGGCACACTGTGTAATTAAGCAGCTACCTAATACAGGGCACAGGGTGTGTAAATTAGATTACAGCTACGCAAATCAAAGGTAGTTTAATAATATCTTCACTGCAGCAATTAAGACATCCAACTTTCTGCTCGCTGTAGTCATAGAGACATGCAAGAAATCGGCTCTTCACCCTCCTACTGCTCCTCGTAATGAGCATCAGTGGAGAATAATGCACACAAAGACGTGCGCACAGAAGAAGCTGCTCGCATATCAGAGGAAAGGATAATAAAGCTCATTTGAAGGAACACAAAGAAAGGAAATACATAAGATTACCAAACAAAAACACGTTGTATTCTTCTTTAGCATGTCTTAACGTCAGCCAACAATATATCTGGATATTATGCAAGTGTGTGTGTGACACTGTATTGTGAACAGCTATGACAATAATATTAAATATCGTAATATTTGTGCATTGTGTATGTGCTTGAAGTTTCCAGCTGGCCCGTGAGAAAAGTGATTGCAACTACAAATACCAGAAAAGTTTAAATATTAAAATGCACAAACGCTAGACAAAAACATTTAAAAAGCAAGAAGATGAAAAAAATATGGAACGAGATTTGACTGGAAGGCTTGGAAAGGCTCCTCAGGGGTCCAGCAATGACTGGATAGTTGGCAGACATTAGGTTACTATGGGGCCAACTGAGAGGACAATAAAGGGAGGGAGAGAAATATGCATGGCCTGGAGAAGAGAAAGAGACAGGCACACAGCCAGACTCCGGCATAGATGGGAGGTGTTATAGAGGTCTACAACCAGGGTCAAACTGTTTTTATCATCCCTGTTTATTCCTTGCTGCCGGATGATGAGGACTTCAAATTGCACTAAGATTGGATCTTACAAAAAAATGAATATGAATATAATGGTCGGAGGCTGGCAATAACATCGGTCCACTTACAGCATAAACCAATCTCATATCAATACTCTGCCATAGATTGGGTTGCAGTGAGAACTGAGGCGTTCCACGCCGTTATCTTGAAGCTTAACAGATGGCAGATCTTCCTCTCTCTCTATTTCTGGCCACTCTCACAGAAAGAATCACCAGAGGTAGATTGCAGTTGATAGCTCGGTGCAGAAAAGAGTCTCTGAGTGTGGGCTGTATATGATTACAACAGAAAGAGTTTGGATTGTCTTTCTGAAAGTGATGCCCTGCAATATGTGCACAGAAATTATAAATGGACTGGAACTATTTTTAACAAATGATTGTAAGAAAATCCAAAACTTGAAATACTGACGTCATTAATACACATAGTGACATGTGACAAATATTATGTGAGTATTCAAATGGAAGCCCCGTGTTAATGTTAAATGATGTTTTGACCTATCGTTAAGTGCTGCAGTGGGTATTAGGCTGTGCCTTCATTAATAGAGTGCTCCAGGGATGACATTTTTCTGTAGGCCGACGCAGAAGTTAGCACTGCAGTAGTTCCCTTGCCAAAAAGCCTATGAGATTTTTCCATTGGATTTTGAATTATTGCTGAAAATGAGCTTTGTGGCAAACAATCGTTCATGACACTTACATGGTTTGTTCAGCAAGATAATCTTCACAAATGAACACCACTTCTGTGATGATTGAAGCCTAAATGCAATCACCAGTAGTAAAAAGCTAATGTCAGGCTATAACCAAACTACACTACGGTCACATGACCTAACGTCACTACCTTAACAAGACTGTAAAGCCGTGTTCGGTGCAGCTCAGCTCATGATGACGTTCTGTAGTCTCATTCCACCACTTGTGAGCAACTGCCTTTTAAAGACACACAAAACCTTCCTCTTCCTCATGGCCATTGTTTGTTGTTTGTGCATTGTAAAGCTGCATGCTACCATGTGTCAAAAACAAAGAAACGTGATACCAAGTTTGCTTTCATGGAGCTTATGACCCATGTTTGCTTGATATCAGACGTAATTGTCAGCTCGTTCCATCTTGAGTCTGACATTGTCTCTATCCTAACCAACTTCTATGGGGACGGGATTCAATTTTCCCTAACTGATCACTAGAGACCGCCATATGTGCCTGAATCTAATATCGCTATAAGCCGATACTGATGCGTAGCCATGTGTTGGGAATAGAATGATTTTATGCATTTTACTATCAGTTGTGTTTCACTATATAAGTTTTAGATGTGTGAACAATGAGAATACTAAGATGATTTCAGCTGATCTGAATGTGTTTGCTTTGCAGAAGTGGAGAAGTACAGGAGAGGAAGAGACATGAAATCTGAGGAGCACATACCGCAATGCTTAGATAATTAGTTTCATATATGGTAAAAATAATAGAAAGTGATGTACAGATAGTAAGGTACAGCACGTGTAGGGAGTTGTGTTGTTCTCTTGTCTTTCAAAACAGGAACCACGCCCCCACTGTCAGCGGGAAGGAGTCAGATTAACACGAGGCAGGGGCGTGGTGTGGTGAAGGAGGAAGTGGAACTGCCAATGAGAAGAGGACAACGCCTTGCGTGCACAATGACACTCTGTTACGCTCAAATATACTGGGTCAGGGAAAGGACAGGAGGTCAGACTTCGTGAACTGACACACCTTTGTTGTTCGTCAGGGACTTGAAGTTGAGACCCAGAGCTCTGTAATTTTATTCCTTTACTGCTTAATAAACTACATTAACTGAGACCGAATATCTTCTCCTATTGCTTCATTAAAGAACATGCAGGACTGAGCTCACACATAGCACATTGGAGAGTAGGATGAGCCCCCAGTCCATCACATGCCAACATTCTAGTTTTGCCAGGGTTTTCAGAGTGGAGCAGAGTGAAGTAAAAACAAACTAATATGTCAGGCAATATTGAGAAGACGTGCTGTCTATTTAAAACAGCTTGACAGCGCTTGATAACAGCTAGTCTCTTACACAGATGCCGATGACGTCAGCACGCTGGTGGACTCTGTCATCTGTGGACATTCCAATAGGAAAGTTGTAATAGAATTAGCGCTGGCTCCCAGCGGCAGTGATGTCATTGGATCCAAATCCATGTACTTCTGTTAGTCCTTGACCAACGGCTGATTAGCTTTGCCTTACACTGGAATTGCTGTTCCCCGAATTGTTATCTGTAGTACAACAGAAAAGGAAGTGTTCAGTGCATCGCAAGAAGAGATTAAAATGGATATGATTTCATTTGATTCAGCTATATTGCAGAGCTGCAACATCTCTGTTACATGTAACACACATCAATAAATCAATCAGTTTTATTTATAAAGCCCAATATCACAAATCACAATTTGCCTCACAGGGCTTTACAGTATACGGCATACGGCACATATGCCGCACCTATGGCAATGCCGTCACGTGGTCTGGATATCCCTGCCCATTTCTATGACAAAACGAAAGACGAATGTCCCCAGAGTCCCATTCCGAAGTAAGGGAGGCTGGTCACGTGAGACTAGATTACAGCTTGAAAAAGGTGTTAGTCCCCTTGTGGCACTCATTTGATCAACTATGTTTAAACTATATTTAAACTGAGAAACCTCTGTTTCACATCATAAGTCAACCTGGAGGAGAGGGTGGATTCCAAGGCCTGGACCCCAGGTGGGACAAGGGCTAAAAATCTTGATCACAAATCATAGAAGCCAGGGGTTTGATTCCCAGGAGAGGTTCTTTGGCTTCTGTGAATTACGACTGGTCTGGTGATGATTGTAGCACACATACTATAGCCATAGAGGTAGTAGTCTGAGTGGGCGGAAGTTTGCTGCAGAGATCAGCCTCTCACTGGGCGGAACGAGCCACCCGCTGAAGTCCCGCCCTACCACCTCCGGTTGTGTAGCAGTTTTCAACCGTTTTCAACACGTCCTTTACTAACTTTTGCGGTGTTTGATCTTGCGGGGATGTAGCCATTTTTCTGCCATGGTTCGCATCCTGTAGGCGATATTTTTGTGGGCGTGTTACACCAAAACCTGTTCACCCCGGCAATATTTTTGCAAGCGCACCGTTGCTGTGGCACTGCCCAGAATGATTGTGATTGGTTGAAAGAAGTACATGCAGCCGGGGCGTTTTTTCCTCCAATCTCAAAGTGAGAGTCGGCCCAGCCAGACCTTTCTTTTCTTGAGAAAGGTCTGGTGAGTGAGACTATAGAGGTAGCAATGATACAGGAAACTAAAGATATTAAACTGGGAAAAAAGGGCTGAAGGGGAATCATCACTACATTACTAGTGCATGCTGTCATGGTGGGGACAGGTTCTTTGTCAGCACTGATCGGCCTGTCAATGTGAATTATGTTTTTGTAGTCATGGCTGTAACAGAGCACCAGATAAGGCCGGATACCACCATTACTAACAGCAAAAAGTTCCTTTGAAAGTGCTGCTGGGGCAAGAAGATTTGGAGCCCACACCTAGCCAATTTGTTGCGTTTCTATATGGTCAATTCAGGAAATCCAAAATGAAAAGGCTTGAGGCGATGCCAACAGGCCGTTGCGACTTCCAACTGCTATAAACTCTTCAGCACAGAAAACTTTAAAAACTGCTTGTATAAGAGAACTGACAAAGGACTCCTCTTCACGTCAGCAAACAACTGCTTATAAATCATGTTTTCGGCTGTCTGTCAATCCTTAAAAGGAAGTTGTTGAGTCATACTACATTACTCTATTGACATCACCTGACAACTTCCAAACACCCATTGGCTACTGGAGGCTTTGCCTTATTTACAAGTGCAAGATAAGAAGGTGTGTAAACATCCTTCAACTCCTCTCCCCGATGCCTCCAATGTGCGCTGACAGTGCTCAATTTTGCTAGGACAACAGCGCTATTTGCATAATTGATTACACCTACAGCCTATGGAGCCAGGTACGAGCGGGCCAAAGGATGAAGAGCTAAGTGTATGTAAATCCAGAGCAGAATATTCATGCGTTCCGATTGCGGTCCCTCTCTCCGGGATTTCTCCAGGCGTGTGAATGAAAAATTGTTCCTCAAACTTTGGCTGAACTTTCTTTACCCTCCATTGGCATTAAATATGTAACACTGTGTTGCATAAAGCTTAATTTGGGTTGTGTAGGCAAGAAAAATCAGCAGTTTTTCTTCCTCGGGAGTTTTTATGAGCTGTCTGCTTTTGACACTTTGTTTTTGTTTATTTGCTTGTGTGGCATGTGCTTGTACCTGCCAGTGTTTCTTTTTATGTGGCTCCGAGATCCTATCTGTTTGTTATGTGTGTGTGCATGATTATGTGTATATATGCATTTCAGTGCGTGCATATGCTTTGAGATTACATCTGGTTTTCAAATTGCTTTGTGTGTGCCACTTGCATTCATGGGGAAATGCAATGACATTTCAACAGTTTCTTTAGAAGCTGTGTAAAAGTCACCTCTAAACGCATAAATTGGGAAAAGTGAGGGAACAGTTAAGTTAGTGTGCAGATCAGGTAAACCATTCCCTCCTCCTCAGCCCAAAATGACAAGATGAAAGGCCAAATATAGGCACTGGAGGCCTTGGGGAATTAGACAGCACTGTGGAGTTAGTTGGTGGCAAATTAATTGGACCCAGAAACAGGATGCCCTTATTGCTTTGACCAAAACATCAGTCCACTTTGTAACTTCATCAAGTTGCAGCAGAGTAAAACTCCTTGTGTAAGCCAAGACAGCTTGTGCTAGACAGCATTCGTACTCACAGCTCTGGAGCACTGCCATGATGCTGGATCAGATGTTTTATACATCACAGACAAACTGCAAGGCTACACCATTGAGGTGTTTTGTTCTCCTACTTTACCCTGACAGTGCTGACATCACACAACTTGAGGTGTTCTGAGTGATGGTCCTTATTTAAACCACGCGATCATAGAGAAAACGCTTACAGAAATATTGGCTGTCACACTGCTGACACTTTATTTACATCAGTCTCTCCAATTATGCCTTTGAGTAGACATAAATACTCTATTATTCACACACGCACACACACGCACACACACAAATATAGACAGTCACATGCAGACATAAACATGTACATGCACACAAAAAAAGTACAGTATGCATGCTCACTCACTCACGTAAAGACTTGTGAATACACACATGGTCTTGTTTCAACATTGGGGGGGGACGTATGAATTGGTGGGTTTGGGCGTCCTCTGCCAGAAAATTTTGAGAGTCAAACATTTAATTTCCTGCATTCTGGTCAATTGAGTGCTGATGTTAGGACATCAGTAGAAAATTAAACCACTCTAAGTGATGCTGTTAAAGCCCTGAGCCTGAGCCCATTTCCTCTCAGACTCCTGTTACATGCCAGTCAGCCCATTCCTAATGCACCCTCAGATTGGTCTGGTGTTGGTGTGTTTATTGTGTGTGTGTGTGTGAGAGAGAACCTGGTCGTCATCGATTTAACCAGGTGCTTGTCATTGTATTGTGCTTTTGTATTACAGCACCGCAGTGTAGCTTGTGTGTTCTGATATTGGATTCCTAGGCAGGAGGGTGGTAAGGCTTCATGTGTGTCCCGATGGTGTACTAGTAACAAATCAATATGGAGAGGAGAGGAGAGGAGAGGAGTCCAGGCTGGCCAATGTATATGACTAGCAGTGTGTCTGATCAAAGTTAAGCACCACCAAACCTGGATGAATACCGACCCTAACACAGAGAAACAGTCATCTCATTTTCTAAATGTCACTTTCATACGGTACCACCAACCTACTTACCTTGCTATCTACCACTGGTCTACATCATAATTATGTAAATTACACAGGAAAAAAAATCTCTTGTTCTGAGCTGCCTGATTGTTCCATGAAGGGTGCTATCCCTCACTTTGGAGCTTCATAAGCATAAAAATCCCTGTAATTATGCTCCAAAGGCACTGCACTAATAGGGTTATCTATAAACACAGCGATTTGTACTTGATTGGCTTCATTCATGGTGCGTTGCCAGTGCCACTCAAATTATTGCTGCATTGTATTTCTCTGAAGACAAGGGCATCCTTCTGCTTTTTAACCCAAGGAGTGAAAAATACAAAAGAAGGAAACAAGAAGCATCCACTTAATCAATATCCACCAAAAAGTGTTATTAAATGCTACATCCACAGTGAAAATATATCAAATAGCATCGTCTGTAAACTTCCGCTAAAAGAATAGTTCACCAATGTGGAGAATCTGTTCATACAGCTGGATGATATGGCCTGTGAATAACATAGCTTCATTACCAGGCTGTCAATATTCTGAAATCTTCTCCACAACTGTAGACTACTAATATACTGAACTACAAAATAAACTACAGTCACAGAAAAGTTAAATAAAGTACTGTGGTAAAAAAGTAAATGTACTATTATAATCAAGTTACATAAAGTACTGTTTATACATTTCAATAAGGTGCTATTTTAATAAAGTTAAATAAAGTACTGCGATAAAAAAGTTAAATTGCTGTTATAATAAAGTACTGTTGTGATAAAGTTAAACTATTGTTTTAAAGGGTTAAATACAGTACTTAATGTACTGCTATAAAAAGTTAAATTAAGAGCTGTGGTAAATAACTTAAATAAAGTACTGTTAGAATAGAATTAAATAAAGTACTGTTATAATATAGTTAAAGTATTGTTTTAAAAAGTTAAATAAAGTGCTGTGGTAAATAATTTAAATAAAGTAGTTATAATAAAAATAAATAAAGTACTGTTATATAAGTTTATAAATGTTGTTGTGATAACGTTAAAGTATTGTTTTAAAGGGTTAAATACCATACTTTTAGAATGATGTTAAATAATACTGCTTTAAAAAGTTAAATTAAGAGCTGTGGCAAACAACTTAAATAAAGTCCAGTTAGAAAAAAATTAAATAAATTAATGTTATAATAAATTTAAATAAAGTACTGTGGTAAAAAAAAGTTAAAGCATTGTTTTTAAAAGTTAATACAGTACTTTTAGAATGAAGTTAAATAAAGTACTATTATAATACAGTTAAATAAAGTACTGTTAGAATACAGTTAAATAAAGTACTGTTATAATACAGTTAAATAAAGTGCTGTTGTAATAAAGTTAAATAAAGTAGTGATATAAAAAGTTAAATAAAGTACTGTTGTAATACAGTTAAATAAAGTACTGTTAGAACACAGTTAAATAAAGTACTGTTAGAATACAGTTAAATAAAGTACTGTTGTAATAAAGTTAAATAAAGTATTGTTACTATGAAATAAATCATTTTTGCTGTGAACTTGTCTGTCGACAGTTGGATGTAAGCAGTCAACTCAGCAGAACGTTAAACCATTAACAGCAGCACTGTTAAACGTGAGGATTCACTCAGTGTGAGCAATTAACAAACTAAGAGCTCTTCTGTTTGTATGTTAATAATTATTGCATGGCACACTGGTGCTCCATGGTCACAAAATGCAACTGAATGGCCGTGGTCTGAAGCCCCGCAGACACAAAAACACACTCCTCGGCTCACACACTATCGCCCAGCAGAGAGAATGGTCTGGGTGGGTGGGGGAATGTATCAGTCATATCATGTTTGTGCCAGTGGCTTGAAAAAATGATGCAAATTTATACTCAATATCCACAATATATATCATTTCATATATCCCACATCGAACAAGCTGTGATACATTGATATATCGCCCATTCCTATCTGCTCAATTGCCTATAAGAAAGACAAGCTAATAGGCTATTTCACAAAAGCTGAATTATTCCTTTAAATGTTTCAGGTAATCTCAATATTTATTTCACTTATTAACATTTTTATAGCATTTTTTCAGTGGTATCATTTTTTTCACCAAAAGCATTCATTATGTGGGTCCATACATCAGGTGATACACATCATTTGAATATGATTTATAAATATCTCTTCAAATGAAGTCTTTCACTGCAACCCCCCACCCACTGTTGTCATACATACAAATATCAAAAGAATATGTTTTGGTGCATGCACACACACACACACACACACACACACACACACACACACACACATATGTTGCCTTTAGCTTTGCAGACTGAATTAAAAGTTAAGTTATGGGAAAGGTGGAAAAGAAATGACGTCACCTCAGCACAGTCACTTGAACAAAACCAGGCCAACTGAACTACCAGCCCACCAAACGTTCTACCTGCCTGTGGGCTGGCGAGTGTCAGCTTTATAGACTGCATACACCTGCAAAGACACAAACACACTCATCCAGTCTCACTCACAGCCTGCCTTCTCTATCACATTACTCTTCCTCCCACAGGCCAAACCATGAATCTTCATTCGGAGAGATACGGACAAAGACGGAAAACGGGATCGAGGCTACACAATGACTGCAGTGAGTCAGTGCTTGTAATGTGATTTGTCACTCCCCCTGTTCTCTCTCTGATGTGATTACGGGACGGGCTTTCGGCCGGCCGTGTCAGATGAGATGGTGGCCTCTGATAGGAGAAGCAGAGCAGAAACCAGGAAGTGCTTGGCTCGTCTGCAATCTGTCACCGAACCCGGGAACGTCGGATTGGAGAACATGCCGACTGCGGAGATGTCAGGGGATTGTGGGGGTGTGTGTTTTCCCCCATGTTTGTGTGTGTCTGAATGAATTAAATGGACTTGACAGCATTTGCTGTACATACTCTCATTTCTCTCTCTTACACATACATACACACACACACACACACACACACACACACACACACACAATTCTGTCTACATCAGATACCCAATGTACTATCTTAGTGTCACATACAACATCTATCATTTTAAGTGTGTTCATGTGGTTGGTGTTTCCTCTGGAAAGAAGGATCTAATTTACAGTTGTCCTGCTGAGCCTTTGAGTGCTGCCGCCTACTTTTACATCTCTTTTGGTGTCTTATAAACCCATGAGGGTTGGGCATTTTTAGGTGCATGACACGGGAATAAAAGAAACTAAAACTAAACTATCAGCAGCCACACTATAATTTGGGCTCAGGTTTTTTTTTGTTTGTTTGTTTTTATCAGAAAAGTGTGCTAAAATTCTCCTGCTAAAACGGGGTGGGTGCAGCCTATCCCAGTTGACATTGGGTGAGAGGCAGGATACACCCTGGACAGGTCGCCAGACTATCGCAGGGCTGACACATAGAGACAGACAACCATTCACACTCACATTCACACCTATGGGCAATTTTGTGTCACCAATTAACCTGCATGTCTTTGGACTGTGGGAGGAAGCTGGAGTACCCAGAGAAAATAATGCAAACTCCGCACAGAAGGGCGCCCTCCTGGGATTGAACAAGGAACCCTCTTGCTGTGAGGCGACAGTGCTAAGCACTATACCACCGTGCCGCCCACCTAACCACATATTTATCACATAATTGTCACAACATAGAATAGAAAATTGAAACATAAAGAAACAAACAGATGCAGGCACCTAGAATTTCCCGTTCCTCTGTGATGAGGCATCCCCGCTGTAAAGATTCAACATATTCACTGCATATGAAATGTCAAATGTACCATATCTGTGGTTTTCAGAAACGTGCAATGCCAGCATTTATTCTGATTGGTTTGAAAGAAGAAAATTCACTGAAGCCATAACATTCAAAACCTTTGGACATTTTAGGTTTTAGCCTATCTTTTTATAGCTAGTAGTTTACGTCTGGAACCTCCTGTCTACAGTGGGAGGTGACCTTGTTGATTTGGTTCAAGTTCCGGAGTTTCTCTCTTATCCTGAAGCCTTCCTAGGGAATCTGATCCCGTTTGATTTCGCAGTGGGAACTTCTTGCAACCGCATGCCTTTTGCTGACGTCGACCCCAGCAGGATTCAAACCCTGGACCTTCTGCATGGAAAACAAGTACTTGAACCACTACACTAGAGAGGCCCACATAGTTATGGTATTTTATATACAGGCCACATTTTCCTGTCTGTGTTCACCAAGGCAGGTTCCCAACAACTTCTGTTGCAAGGACAACAGAGTAACCAGAAAGATTACAGTACCTCCACACCACAAATGAGAGATTGTCAGTGTTAATGGCTGCCTTCAGCAGTGGACTTGATTTTGCTCAACAACAGGATAACATTTCATGTAACCCATCAACAGAGCTGACCGATACAGGTGGGAGACACATTACTTGTAAACGACAACCATTAAAATGTGAATTCGTCAGGCTCGTAGTGGTAAAGGCACACATCCAATTACAGCTGATGTAATAGAAATGATTGAGTGACGTTGAGAGCTGAACTGCATTTGTCAAAAATTCATTTCCTGTTTTCTGTGGAAAATGGGCTCAATTTTGCAAACAAAATAAGTTCCTTTGGTGTTTTGCATACCAAAAACTATTATTAAGTTGTCATTTTTACATTTTCAACAAAAAGCCTCAGTGGAAGTAATTTCTGTTGTCACCATTATACAGTGTCTTCTCAGATTATTGTAATTGGCCTCGGGGAAACTTGGCATTTGGCTTCTTTGTCTTTTTCTACTGTTTTCTGCCTGCAGCAGATCGTGACCAGTGTAATATTTTAAACAATCCATTGTCTGCATTTTTTCAGCAGACAATTAGTACACATGAAGGAGCCCTGCAATGGCTGCCAATGAGATACAATAATCAGAAGGCCTTGCATGCATGCTTACCAGAAAGCCACTGGGGCTGAAGCTCTCCCTCTCCCTCCCCTTTGGCCCCTCTTACTAAAACACATCCTCCATGATTTAACCTATTTTCTCTGTCAATCCTCTCTTTTTGTCTCAATCTCCCCTCTCCCATTTCCACCGTGCCATCTCTACATCTCTCCTTTCATTTTCTCTGTAAATCCTCATTATTGCCAATCCCTCTTTTTTGTTCCGTCTCTCACACGCCCAACTCTCCCTCCCCCACTTCATCCCTCTCTCTGACTGGTGGCTTAGGGGGTAGTTGGCAGCTGCGAGCACTGTAGATTGGATGGGAGGAGGAGGGGGCTGGTTATGGCTGGCATGGCTCTTCCACTTGGCAGTGGGAGCCAGGGGTAAATTGGAAAGGTAACCTGCACCCAGTGCCAGTGTTCAAGGTTAGGCTGGCTCTGCATGGGTGCATCCAATTGACCCCCATCTGTTCAGGAGGGGTAAGCTGACCCAATCTCAAGTGCTCGTACCTGACCAGAGGGTATGGAGACGGTGACACACATGCATATACACACACTCACGCCACCACGGCACGCCATAATGCACACATGCCCTCATTTTCTGCCACACACAACCATCACTGCATGCTTACAGTCCACCCGCACATGAAATCACCCACTGACACAAATCCACAGGATCTCATGCCATCTTCTTTCCCCCCATACTCTGCTTCTCTCTCATGTAACTGCATCACACACATAATGCTAAACTTCCTCTTCAGCTTTATCACAACCTAATCCTTCCTTCATTTTTATCTACTTAGTGTGACTTAGTAGTCACACAACAACCTGTGAAACATCTCTCACGACTGTCAAACACGATATGCAAAATAAACAAACAAATCTTTCTGAGCGACCCTTTTTAGTGTCCAGTATGGACCAGGTAAGCCTCTGGTACATCTCAACACCCATGAATACACTTTTTTCACCCGCCCACCTGCTGTTATCATAGGGTACTGATCAGGCTGCGTGCTACAGTGAGTACACAAGAAGCTATCGAATCGTACTTGAGTCAAATCTGTGCCAGCTAAGGTCAATGGTGCATTCATGTGCTCCTCAGATGGTCATTCTTCTGACTTCGGTGTTCATGAGCTCTTGGTTGTAATTTGGAAACAATATGGACGCTACAAACAAAATGTGTTGTATTTTAACGCTCTCAGCATTTAAACAACGTGTTGATAATGAAGAGCAAAGGAAACAGATCTGTGAAGGTAGCAGAGGTAATTGGGATGTCTGCTACTCGTCCACAGGCCTCCAGGAAGTGTAGTGGCCAAACGGTGGAATTACAACTTCCACATCTGTCACATGAATCCAGTGAGCCCATAAAGATTTTTTTCCCCTTGACCAGGCATGTCCAAAGTCTGGCCCAGGGGCCAATTGTGGCCTGCAGACCAATTTTAATCGTCCCTCAGCTTGACTTTCAAAATATACCATATGTGGCCCTTTACACAATAATGGTTAATCGAGCAAGATCACTTTGCATTTTTACCCTTCACCTCACAATGACAGGACTGTCATACAGTTTGTAGACAGGCATCAAGTAGTAATAGTTCATTAAAAGATAAGAATGGTTGCATTTGTTTCACTTTTTTTTATAAACCCATCTGATGTGAGAATCAGGTGGCCCCCAGGTATTTTAACTTTGTTTGACCTGGCCCCCATTCAAAAAAGTTTGGACACCCCTGCTCTAGACTTACACTGGGAAAGAAATGTATGCAAATCAATGAATTAATTTTTTGAATGTCACAACCCCCTATGAAATGACTCATTTTCCTATTGAGATTTGATCCATTTGGTTCAACACCATTTTAAAGTCCACAGGAGCTGCAAGATTAAATCATTTTATCCCCATTCAAGTTAGCGAAGGGCTAAACTGGAAGTTAGCTTGTTAAAGTTCATAGGGCTCTTGCTCTATGGGCCTAATGATGCAGAAGATCCAGGTACATGTTCAACCTTTTTTGCTTCATGAGCCACAGAGCAACTTCATTAAAATGAATGGGTCTCTGCCTCCAAAGCTGTATCCAGTTCTCTTTATACATCCCATGCTTGCCCCTCAAAGAATGGCACATCATTAGTTAGTGAGATTTCTGTAATATGGTATTGAGCTTACAAAGCCTGCCTACATACACGTGGGATGAACCAATGCATTGAAATGAATGTTTTATCTTTATTAATGTGAATTTTTACATGATGAGAGGTAATGCATTTAAGTTTTGTGGGGTGGGCTGCACTAACTGTCAGATGTGGGTGTACTATGACAGAGTGTTAGAGAGAAACTGACACCACACTTTGCAGAAAGTATCAAAACTTGGAAGGTTGGAAACATTTGCATGTATCAACTCGAAGGAACCGATGCTGTGTAAAGAATCAGTCCGCCTCTCACTACACAAAACTGCTTAGTAACTCATCATGCCCATATTTCAACCCTACACGCAGCTCGTCCACAGTTTGCTTCAGATAAGGTAAGTCTTCATTTGCAAAGATCTAATTGCATTGCACTCACCCACCGGGGATGTAAGTGGTGTGGTGGAGGTAGGTGGAAGCAGATGAATAAATAATGAATCTACTTGAACGCTATCTTTAATCCCCGCAACCCCCCTGTGAGCTGACCTCAGGAGGTAAAGGCACGCATGCCGCTCCAAGCTAAAAATACACTTCATATTTTCCTCTCACTCATTCATGCTGTGGCACCGGAGCTTTGTGTTCTCTCACACACAGGCCTTTAGGATCCCGTGCAAAATGAGCTGGATAACATGCAGCACCATACCTAGGATACTGGGTGTGTTTGCTCACCTGACGTGCTTAGAAGTACACACGCGCACACGTTCCTAAGGAGAACAAAGCTCCCGCATCCCAGTGTCTTTGCCCAGCTAACATGAGGCTAATATCCCAGACAGTATCTGCTGCTCTCTGTGGTAGAGAGATAACACCTTGGCTAAACATTACAATCAACAAGCCAGAGAGGTCGTAGCCTCACCTAGGATAACAACTGCAGAAAAATGTTTATCTTTCACTATCAGCGTGTCAGCCACCCTCCCTCCTCCTCCTCTCCCGTCTTGCCCTCCGCCACCTTCTTCCTAGATTTTTGCCCTCGCCTCCACAACCTCCATGAATGCACGCAGGAAAATTATTCTCAATCTGTCCGAAAATGCAGTAGAAAGAATAAAGGGAAAAAAAATCCAATAAAATAACAGAGCAGAGGGCGGAATCCCATTTTCCACCTGCCATTCCCAGTGTTGGCAGGATAATAGCAGGCATCCCGGTGTTGGGATAAGCTGTGATAACAAATAGCTCAATCTGCTCTGTGTCTTCATCTGCTGTTCTATCTCTCCCTCACACACAACACCACAGAATTATGATTAATGGTCGGAGCAGGGGTCTGAATCTGCGCAGGTATATAAAAGATACTCTGGATCCTCATACGAAATATCACAGTGAGGTCACGTGCTGCTTGATTTCAAAGAAATTGTAGCAAATGGCGAGGCAGAGCACTTTTTTTCGATATCAGCAGGGGGGAGAAATTCACTGCTGTTGGTTTTTAGAGTAAGTGAAAATGGCCCAGACTGCTTCTTAAATCGTCTGCGTTAAACATGAGAAAAATTAAAAAAGTAAAGGTCTTTTCCCAGCCCCATTATGACGGATATAGATCCAGCGCCTGGTGTGACGCAGGCTGTTCTCCAGACTATGAGCGGGGAAAACGGTAATAAAATTCCTCTAACAAGGCTTTTTTATTGCCTTCCTACTGTTTTCATCTCATTTCAGACTCTCGCCTCACGCTCCTTAATGGCCTCAGATTCAAATTCACCGTAATGAGGCGAGGAAGGAGGAGAGGGGGAAGATGGGGGGAAAAAGAGTGGCTCTGAGGGGGGGCCAGGCTCATTCACCCCTTGGATGGAAGGTCAAGGTTTTCCAGACTGCATATGCACTGGGTCATTCACAGGCACATAAGGACTCGTCATAAGTTTGTCCTCCAGTGTGCACATTAAGAGGAAAATAGCAAATATTCAAAGGTATGATGCAGCCAGGGCTCTGCACACATATTTATGTCCAACAACTCCCCTGGCAAAGCTGAGTTTGTGTCACTTTATAAATCCTCACTGATCCACATGTCACAAAAACATTATCTGTGGGAGAAAATGTCAGTGACAAAGTTAATTAAAGCCAAAAGGCCAGACTTCCTGTTTAACTTGTGCTGTATTGACAGAGATGTGCAGGGACTCTGATAGACATGGACACTGAGCATTTGTCATCCATCAACTAGTGAGGACAGCCTGCTGTCATCACCTCATGGGACCCGTCAATTTCATTATTTCTCTCTCTGTCCGTCTCTCACTCCGCCTGTCTTTCATCTCATCTTGTGTGGGGTGTCTCACACTGACCTAAATATCTTGTGCGGCGCGTTGATGACTTTACATTATGGGGAGAGAGAAAGGTCACAGGGGGGTGTAGACAAGTACAAAACTCACAAACACACACACATAATCACACTGACACACACAAATGTCATTGACAACATTCACACTCTTATCACATGTACGCGCAGACGCAACACCACACACACAAGCATGTGTTTCTGCACACACGCACACATCTCAGCGAAGTGCAGGGATGTTTGAGGGTGGAAGTAATCTCCCATGAATATTCCATCCCAGCAGCAGCAAGCCATTTTAATTATCAGCCCCTCCCAGGCCCTCTGTGAGGTCTAGCCCAGGTAAATTAGGCTCAGCAAACACCCTGTCTTCAACCCCACCAAATTCAATATGATGTCAAATAGAGCACAGCGGACTCCAAGCACACACAAAGCATGTGCTCTGGTGTGCGTGCACAGTGCTGGTGGTGGGTCTAGAGGCGCATACACTTATGTGTCGGCGCGCGCGCGCGCGTGTGTGTGTGTGTGTGACAGATGGGAGGGGAGCGAGCAAAAGAGAAAGACAGATAGTAGCTGCGTATTGTGAATGTGATGCAGAGAAACACATACACACACACACACACACACACACACACACACACACACACACACGTGTCAGCATGTAGGTATTACTGTTATTCCATATATTTTCCATACACATTAGGGTCACAGATAGTGTTGCCATGGCAGCACAACTAATCTCATCACATATCCCGGAGCTCAGACACAATCAGTGCTGTGAACAGTTTTCACCTCGTGTAATCTCTATTCCTATATCGAACACAGATCAACCGTTTTTATGCAAATATTCAAATAAATCACTCTCATGTCGATTAGTTTTCTGAAAGTTCATCTCATTATGACCTCTGCATGTATAAAATATCTAGGCTATTTCTGATATGATTATTTCTAACTGTTAATCCACTCAAAGTAGATTCACAGATTTGAAATATTAAAAGTACCTTTCAATAAAATGTACACAGTTGTGTCAGTGCCTAGTGTTAGACAGACACACTGCATTGTTGAAGATTTTTTACTTACATGTATGTTAACAAGATTGATTAAGCACATATACTTAAGTTTAATATTTGGGTTTGTAAAGGTCTTTTAAACGGTACTAGGTGTAAAAAAAAAAAAAAAAAAAAGTTCCGTAATTTAGTACATTTGGTGTTGCATTATGTTTTACTGCCTCTGTTAGTTCAACCATATTCATTCTTTCATTGTTTTCCTTTAATTCCAGGGTGTCAAACACACAACCCAGGAGCCAGAACCGGTCCTCAATGGTCCACTGGATGGCTTTGCACACCTATTCTTGATGAACTTGTGAAGGCTAAGAGGTGCCAGGTAAAACCGTACCCAACCCAGAATTATGTCAGTCAAATCAGATTTGGCTATTCCATATGAATATTTGACAAGTTGCTTTTTTTCCATATAAAGTTCTAAAGGTAGAACAGGCTCAACAGGACATTCAGAGTAACCGCCACATTCCCGTAATATGGTAAGCAAGCTAACTGCACTAATGACATATCGGAAATATGCTACAACATTTTTCGCCAACACTAGATATAAAACAATAGCCAGAGACCGTGCCATATTAAGTATCTGTGAGCCGTAAATTCCCCACTTCTATGCAAAAGAGAGAAGATAATGTTATCTCAAAGCCTTAAGGAGCAAAGTCTCTCCTCCTCCCTGCCGATGCATCCTGTCCACAACTGTCTGTAACAAAAAGTAGCATGAAATTCAAGAGCTTTCACTACCCAGCAAAGTGTGGGGCTCAAAATGCCCCCAGAGGTACATTGTACAGCACACTTACTAGCAAATCTCAGTCAACTGAGGGGTTCTCCAACTGATGATTCTCCAACTTCCAAAAGGCAGCCCTAGTGCCAGGTTTCAGGGGCAAGTTAAACAGGAAATGGCCTAGTTCATGTGTGTTTCAGAGGCTTTTATACCCTGACCAGGATACAGTTCTCTAAAAAACAATGAATACTAACCGTGGTCATGTTTAAAAATATCCAACAATGTGCAAAATATTGTCAATCAGCAGCTTCAGTACAAAAGAATCTGTAACATACTTCAATCTGAAAACAGTAATTGTGGGACCATATTACTAAGGCACTGTCAAAGCTAGATTTGTGAATGGTTTGTGAAACGGAGCATAACCGAAATTGCTTCCTCAATAGCTTCCACTTAGTTTGGTGTGGTGATGCCAGCAGTGGTGCACAGGAGTGGAAATGAATGGTAAAACTCACATGTAATGGCAGTGAGTAGTAGACGAACTGAATGTGGAAAAACTGAGACGTATTGCTGAAATTGCAGAATGTTTTTCTTCAGACATCTCAGGCTATTCATCATCTGTTTTGTAAATAGATTAAAATTTTCAGAATAAACTTCTTGACACTAAAAAGAAAGGGTAAATTTGACAATATGCAAAGATTCTACTGGTCCTACTGGTCCGACACACTTGAGGTCAATTTGGGCTGTATGTGGCCCATAAAATAAAATGAAATTGACACCCCTGCTTTAATTAATATCTCATTAAAATAATAAGCTCTCTTTTTAGAGTCCTGGGGGAAAAGCCAGCATAAAAGCAGCGTTAGGAAAATAACACAGAAATCATCAACAGGCAAACAGAACTGTCATATAATAAACAAAAAGACCATAACCAATATCAATTTAAAATCCTCTTACTCATACAGTATTTGGATCAAAAACATTGACAAATGTATTTTTCAGTTTCAAACTGACATGAATTCATCAGGTGTGAAAAGGCTGGAAATGGCACCTAGGAAACAAAGGCAGCTGCCCAGGGACCCAAGACCCAAAAGTTCCAGGTTAATTGTGTACCAGTTGGTAGCTAAAACACAATATCAACAAAGCATTATTAGCTGATCTATCTTGTAAACGAGCCCTGTGTCAAAATCTAGTCATAACACCTTCAGTATTTGAGGTTATTTTTTACTGACATGGTGTATATTCTTAATTAAAGTTATTTAATCAAATTTCCACAAACTAACTGACAGGTAATATTATCCCAGCATGGCAGTAATACTTGATGTTTGGGTGAATAATGAAGCTGCCATGAACTTAATGAAAACATGGAGGCAACAAAGTCAAACATAGAAGTGGACTTAGTCACTGTGATGTCACCCAGTGGTTTGTGGACTGCCCATTTTGAAGCCTTGGGTTTTACATTTTGGTTGCTGCCATCAGGGTCTTTTGGAGCCAGAAGTGACCATATTTGGACAAGAGGGTGAAGCCGACTGATAACCTGTGGACACCGCTGTGGTAGCGACTTGTCAAACACATGATAGCCATGCCCTAAAGCAAACCCTGATTTATCGTCTATTTTACTCTAAATGAAGACATCATTTACTAAATGAATATCCTGCTTTATTGAAGAAGATTTAAAAGTATTGATTGTGACAATATACTCGTGAGGAAACTATTCTGTGAGGCAATAAATCAAGTGAGAAGTAATTTTCTCTTAGACTTCTTTACAATTTGACTTCTTTTTGGAACCAGTGGAGTCGCCCCCTGCTGGCCTTTAGGAGGAATGCACATTTAAAGCACTTTGGCATTGGCCTATTATTCAGACCCCTTGGTACATGAACACTGCAAAGAAGTTGGTTCATTGGGTTAACAGGAAATGTTTGCCCTGGGATGCTTTAATCTGGCCCTGGTAACAAACTCTTAAAATGTTGAGTTATTAAAAACCATAGTGAATAAAAATCCAGTTAAAAACCGTCTTGCTCATGTCGTACTCAGCTCCCAGCTACATCAAAGTAACTCAGTTTGGAATCGGATCAGGTAAGACTCAGGTGCTGAAGTAAAGATATCCATCATCTCTTATCTTCTTGATGTTTAATCTACTCTAAACCTTTCCTCACTCTCCGCCTTAGCCCACGGAACAAAATTGAGTGGAAACAGGCCTTCACACAAACACAATCTTCAATCTCCGTCCTCTCTCTGTGCCTGCTGCTCTCTCAGGAGTGATCATAGGGCCCCCCGAGTGGTGCTACCACATTTAGACCTACTAATGATCTGCTCCCTGGTCCTCTCCAGCTCTGCTACTCTTCTAATCACAAGGACATCCACTGTCTGATCTACAGAGACTTGCCTGCTTGGCAGTCGATTACCATAATCAGGACTCATAAGACAGGTATTTAATTAGCCACCCTGAAAAACACATCAGTACACACAGGGGCCTGGCAAGTGTCTACAGTTTGCTTGGTGAAAGATTTACCACCGCATTTAATCTGCCTGCTTTTAAAAGTGGGCAGCCAGTTTTTCATCTGACATGAGGCGATGCTGAATAACATAATTCTACGAAGTACAGTTCTGACAAGCTTTGAAGCTCTAAGGGTCCGCTGAATTCAAAAGTTGTCCAATAAAAGAGAGTGACGATACAAAGGTCCTTTCGCTGTAAGTGTCTGTTTTTATTCTCGTGACAGGTTTGCAAGAAGAGTGGTAAAGTCTTGGGCAGAGACAGCAAGGTTTAAGAAAACAATTACTGTGATGTGATTTCACAGAGGCATTTACGATCATCAATCATCTCAACTAAGTAGATCAGGTATGGCGAAAATGTTATAGACCTTAGATTAGGGCTGCAAGTTATGATTATTTTCATTTTTGATTTGTTTATTTGGATCTCTTTTAGATGAAGTCTAGACTCCCAAGAGTCCATATATAAATTCAAGTTGCTGAGTTTTGGAGATATTGGCTGTAAAGATGTTTGCCTTCTCTCCAATATAAGGAACTCGATGGCACTGGACTTGTGGTGCTCAAAGTGCCCGAAGAAATGTCAAAAAACATGACAGCAAGGTCTCTTTTCAGAAATCATGACCTGATTACTCCAGATAATCGATAGACCTTGGTTTGAGCAGTTTTGTGGGGAACTATTTTGTTTGTACCAAGCTACACCAACCAAATCACCATGCAGAAACACGCTAATGATACTGAATCAATACCTCTCTGAATCCATTTAAACAAAACCCAAACATTGATGAAGGTAGCATTTATTGCAGAGCTGTTTTTTAGACTGGGGTAAACTTAGCCATAAGTATCACCTCACAAACTGGCAACTGAGTCCCTCTCGGCCTCTCTGAAAAAAAAAATAGATGTACAAAACACCTGCCTTCTGTGTCTCTGGTCCATTCACTGCATAAAAATACTGTACATTAAATAACGTGTTTGCTACATGTATGTGCATATGTATGTATATTGTTCTTCACCTTCATCTATGTTCAAATTCCCACTATACACATTTTAATCAGCATATACTGTAAAATCAAATCATATACCACATAATGTGTTAAGTGACCTTTGGCTTCAGCTGTCATACACAATAAAACTGCTTTGGATACAGATGGTGACTGTCACACCTCAGTCTACATGTGGGAGAGCAAATCCTGTAATGAGTCTGGTGTTGCTGAATGTGATTAGTTATGCTGGATTTATGTTCTATATGTGAGCCATGTTGTGTGTTTCCTTGTTCAGTGCATGCCACAATTACAACTGTTGGGAAATGGTCAAACAACCAGTTGTCAATTTTTCTGTTTTAATTGCAGTGAAAAGGTCAGTGACTCCAAGCTGGTTTCCCACTTTGAACAGGAACAGCACTCTTCTGTGCAAGTCACAGCTCTCCTGACAGCCTGTCAGTGCTTTGTCTGTGAGACAGAGGATATTGTTGCTCATCTTTAAATGTAATATTTGGGTTCCCACTAGGGATGTCAGTTTCGGTTAATTTAGCTCTCAATAGTCGGACACCTATTAACCAGAAAGAACGCAAAATAATGTAAAATTTGACACGCCATTGACTCAGTGAATTTTAGCGCCACATTTCCATTTAGAGTTTGTGAAATTTCAATGTTTTTTTATTTTAATGTCTTGCCTTCAATTTCCAATTGGCTTTGCTGACATAGCCGTCTAACCATGTTAACGTGCTGCGCCAACTGCCCACCCTCTGGCTGTTAGCTAACATAACACTGCACTGTGCACCACTTTGGTCAGTTGGGAGCTAGCAACTGCTAGCAACGGTGGCAGGACAGCATTGCTAAAGAAACATGGTGGCCACCTTCTTGTCTCATTCCAAGTTGCTTCATTTTGAGCCGCAAAACTCCTTTAACACTTTTAATTATGTTAGCACCACTGGCCGTGCTGACAGTGCTAACTGTACGAACAAGTAGTTAACACTGTTAAAGGGGTTTGCGACTCAAAATGGGGCCGCTTACTGAATGGGGCAACTTGGAGGGTGGGCAGAATGTTTCCACAGCAACGCTGTTGAGTTGGGATGACGTTACAAGCAGTGCTGCGCTGCTAGCTAAAGTTAGCTCCCACCAGTCGCAGGTGGTGTGCAGTGCAGTAAACTAAAGAGTAGCAAAATTAACCTATATACCGACATGTGTGATTGGTCAAAAATATTTTAGGCAGTTCACCAATTAATGGTTAGCCATTCCCATCTCTAATTTTCACAATGTCATTTATGTTGTGTGAGTTTAAAGGGTCAGACATCAGTAGCTAATGGCTGGAATATGAATCATTTCCCATGTTAAAATCTGGCAGCAACTTGGCTGATCAAGAAATGTGTAAATTCCTGTTATGAAGGAGAGTAAAAACTAAAGTCTTTAAGAGTATTATGCTAAGTGTCAAATTAGCATTCATAGTATTCATACATTTGTACACAACCTAACTCATTACTATATTGTTTGTGCTGGATAGCTGCCATGAATAAAAGTGAATGGTGTTATGTGTGTGCACATATATGTATAAGAGCACATTACTGTGTGTATCAGAGCGTAACCAATCTTCTTATAGTTCCACATATCGTTATGCATTAGTGTATTAGGTTACGCTGTCTGCCTCTGTAGCTGACATATTCATACAGTGTGTATGGCCTGTATACATCATTCCTCCTACGGGAGGGAATGATGAAATGGCCACGTGCAGCAGGTGCACGCACATGTATTAGCTGGCTGAGAGATGGGAACCCAAACAGCGTGAAAAGTTTGTTGTTTCTGGACCATAACAGATGAAACAAAGGGAAAAAGGGAGGGAGAGGAAATATTAATTCAGTTTATATTAATTTTAGTTTACTGTGACTTTGGTTCTGTTCATTTAAATTCTGTTTAGTTTTTGCTTAGTTCAGTTTATTTGCATGGGGATACACAGAGGTGAGAAATGAAACAATGTAATGTAATAGCAACCTTGGAAAATAGATTTATCACTTAAACAGGAGAGAGAGAGAGAGATAGAGGAGGCCTTAGTGGAAGTGCATTGTGTCATGGTGTCATAAATATTCAGTTTTCAAGTGGGGCAGCATTCCTCCATTCTCTGTCTCTCTCTCTCTCTCTCTCTCTCTCTCTCTCTCTCTCTCTCTCAGGTCGCTGTTTTGTACGTTTCCTGCATAAATCACTTGAGTGGATTCGAGTTCACACAATTCAAGTATGTTACAGTTGGCATGCAAACAGGAGCTGCCTCTGGTTGCCTGTGAGTGCACAGGACGCCTACCTGAAGCATATCTGCAGTGTTTGTGTGTGTGTGTGTGTGTGTGCGTGTGTGTGTGTGGGTGGGTGGGTGCTTGTGTGTGTACTGAAAGCATCCGTGCATAATGTACATAATTCAAACACAGTGCTTGTGTACATCTCATTGCATGCATGCACAATCCTTACAGCCCATGTGTGGCGTGTGTGTGTCCTAAATATTACAGCAGCAAATCCTTAAAAAGAGATCACTTCCCTGACACTTTCCCCCATGTGGCATGATGTGGCGTGAGACCCAGTTCTGTTTGCGGGGAGACAGATTGCTGCTGCTCCGCTTCCCATAATCCCACTGTCACTTACGTTATACAAGAAACATCCTGCATGGTATCAAATGTATCCTCACATGTATTCTAATACACTTTTCTTTATGCATAATAACCAAGAAGTAGATGTGAACATGTTCTAACATTTCCCATTGAGGTGGAAAATTTACACATTTGTGAACATAAAGGATGGAAAACACAATATTGTATAAATCTCCCGTGGTTTGTGTCGCACTGCTGAGGTATATTTGTTGCAGTAAAGCCTTAAAGAAATACTTCACCCCTCAAATGACCATTTGCATGTCAGTTACACACCCTGTATACGTTGAATTCAGGAGGAAAACATAGCTTTTCTTGCATGTCTTCACAGTGAAAGAGGAATCTAAAAAAAAAGAAGGTGAACATCATTAATGAACACATTTAACAACAACAAAACTTTACTGAATGCACTGCTACTTCTGCATAAACAGTGCAGTCGCACTAGTCTTCCATGATTTAAATAGTAAGGTTTTCACGTAAGTGTTTGGGAAGTACTGAGCATCTGACTAAATAAATGAGACTTGGATTATACAGCATGAGATGTGTGACCATTTGTAAACGGATGTTTTGTTATAGTTTTGCTATTAAATGTGGCACCTTTCTTCTTGAATTCAACATAACACAATGAATAGTGGGGGGTGAAGATTCCCTTTAATTTTAGTATAATCTTATATTTTATCCTTTATTATAGCTTGTTCTACTTTAAACCTTTTTTCACCTATATGATTTTAATTTTATTAATTTTTTTTTTACATATTTAAATTGCATTGTTGGAGGGAGTGTGTGACCCGAGTTTTTCAGTGGAAATGATTGCTCATGCCATTGTTGTTTACTTGACAATAAATAACTTTAAACTTTGAATTTAATAGCAGTTCATGCTTTCACTGAGTTGTGGTAATCTCCACATAATGGAAAGGCTGCCACAACCTTTAATACACATTAGTTATTTGGAAAAAAGAGTCTATTATTATCTTTTAATCTAGTTTTCTGATATCAGCCTATGAGTAATATGGTACTATATATATGTGTGATTCTGGCCTCATAAAGCCAGCCATGATTATGTTTTTTATTCACAGGTAAAAGTCATGAATTACATTAAGTCAATAAACGTAAATAGGTTATTACTTAAGTACTTTAACATATTTTCAATTGCATCATTTAAGAGCAGTACACTGCATCAGGAATAAATCAAAAGCTAAGTGTGGTATAAAAGGAAAAAAATATATTACTTGAGTGTAAAAGCTCAAACAATAATTTGACAAAAAAGAAAAACTCAAGTGTCCACTTAGTGGCATTTCCTGAGAGGAACCAGAGGCAGGGGTGAAGCTCCGTCCAATAGTGGACCTTGAGTTTAAAAAAAAATGCATATAGCTTGTTTTTATGTGTACTGACAGTAATTTTTTGACTTTCTTTTGCCATCTGTTACCATCATAAATGAACTAACTACAACATTAGAAAGTTAATGGGTATAAAAAAGATTTTAGTTATTTTACACATATTTACATAAAGTAAATTGACTGTGTAGTTCCATTTTTTTTGTCTTGCATTGTTTTATAAATTTGCATTAAGTAAAATTCAACTTTTCCTATTCTGTATGAAACAACTACTACTTCTCAGCCGAGACAAATTTTATGAAAGGCTTCAGGTAATTGTGAAAATCCATCTGTCTGCGCTCAGAGTATTTTGCATTTTATTTCAATGGTAAGTAGACGTTGGACAATTCTACAAGTATCATCAGGAGAAAAGTTTCTGGTTGCAGAGGGGAATCAGAAGTCAGTGGAAGAAGCCAGAAGTGGGATTGGAGCTCGAAGACGAGACTTTTGGATAATCCGAGATAATCCCTCGGGCAGAATCTCGGTCAAAAAAGCAACATATGGCGTCAGACAAAAAGAGTGTGAAGGCAAGCAGGAGGGCAACTTCACAGCCGCAGTTCAGACTGGGACAGCCGAAATCAGCTGTCAGCTTTGCAAGTTTGCGGCAAGTCAAAAGTTCTCAAACCCCTGACTCATAGCAAAGCCAGCAGTGACAATCTGAGAGAAAGGAATTCACTGCTCCTGAGATAATTTATGCCTCCAAGTTTAGGCAAAAGAAAATCAAAAACTCTTCCTCACCATAAGTTTGTGTGAGTCGAGATAAAGTCACTCTGGCGAACTTTCAAGTAAATCAAACACAAATCAACGTGTGATGAGGGGAAATGATGAGACTTCAGTGGTAATTGACTCGATTGATTAGTGGGATCCCAACGGTGAATGAGATGGGAGCGTCAGAACATCTGCAGCCGAGCTCCTCAGTTTTTTATCAAGAGAAATAAAGGACATCCCTTCATCTTTCAGCTGAGAAAAGACAAAGGGACGGCCACAGGACAGCTGGACCTGAGAGAGAGGATGAAAGATGCTGAGACAATAAGGACAGTAGAGAGACTTCACGAGGGATGAAGATTGTGCTTTCTGTCTGTTTTCTTTTTAAAACAAGTGTGTGGGAGTTGAGTGTGCACAACAACTGCCTCATTATTTGTTTCCCATCAGGGTCACAACACTCTTCTACAGATACTGACTCCTTCCACCCACTCATGTTCTAATGTCATCAGCACAGAACAGTGCACTAAGACTACAGCTAATTTACAACACACACTCATATATACAACTCTGCTTTTCACCTTTGTCTCCATCAGTCTCTCTTTCTCCTTCCTTTTCTTTCTCTCACGCCCTACCTCACAGAAACGCCCTTCCCTCTGCTAATCCCAGAGACTGTTTAAAATCGTCCGGCACTCCGATTCTCTGCCTGAGATTAAGACGGACCTTGTCTCATTAATGCCTCATTAACACATCAGATAGCAGGCTTAACAGAGCGTCAGAGAAGGAGGGGTGAAGAGGAGGAGGACATTTAAAAGAGGGGAGTGAAACAGAGCAAAAGAGCTTATAAAGAAAGGGACGTGAATGTATCTGTTGCTTAATAAACATACGCTACAAGAGCCTTTTTATCCTCAGCTGCATCCGAGAGTGGAACCTCCAGCTTCAAACATCTCGGTGAGCGCCGCTGGGAGAAACATGAACATGATTAGCGACTGTTAGCCAGGAGGGAAGAAGGGGATGTGGAGTTTGGGAATAACAAGCGATATTTATTGTTGGTGCAATTCTCAAATTGCAAAAAAAAACTTAATGAGTAGTAGGGTAAGCAGGGAACCGGAGCTATGGCAGAAAAGCTATGGAGAGAAGCTTGCACACATATGCAGGACATAAGATGAGCCACTTGATTGTCATAACTCTGCATCCGTTCTTCAGTCAATCAATAACAACTCATTGTAACATCATTCCTAATCATTTGTACTTCCCAGTCTTCTGGGATCCCACAGCAATTAGTGGCTATGTTTACCATTAATGTAGGCACAACTGGATTAGCTACCTGACATGATCAAATAGTGGTCACATTTTAAATTAAAGCTGCAAGCAGCGTTGGGCGGGACCTCGGACTCACGCTGTTTCGGCCTCCAGCTCACGTAGACAGTTAAAGACAAAAGTTTTAGAAGTCTCCACATTTGCTCATGTTACTTTCAGAGACACTCGCTCACTTCCTGTTGGATTCAGGTCAGGGGTGTCAGCATGTGATTTGTAAGTGGTGATGAGACGAACAAGCCAGTTTTGGTTTGGTCTTTCTACAACATTCCTACGGGCCGCAGTGGCCATTTTTGTGTCTCTTTGGCCGAGGTCCTTAATTAGAGAAGAGGTAAGATGATTACTTGTTATTGGTTAGGAACAGAAAAAGTAATAGCAGTGGCTAGAGGATGGTTGGGTGGGTGCACAATGCACAGTGACAACAGAGATTGGTGTCAAAGTTGAAAAACAAAAAATAGTGAAGGTTTGATTTTTATTAGGGATGTCCAGTCAGGTTTTTTGCGCCCCTGCTCCTGACCCCGATCTGAGTCATTTAATACTGAGAATCTGCTGATAACGAGTCCCATTGTTGCACTTGCAGTGGCTTGATGAGTGTGATTGTGATGACACTCAAAGCAGGGCGGTAAAAACACTACACACCATTGATGACAGCAAAATGCAAGAGACTCAGACTGAGCTGAAATGAAACAAGTGCTCATATCTTAGGTAAATAACATGAATAAACAGGCTCATACTGCATTTTGCGGACATGATATTGTGTGGTGTTTTATGGTGGGCGGGGCTCAGCCCCTGCTCTATACACATATGGAGCTCGACAGAGTGGAGGACAGACAGACAATGGAGAGTCGGTGAGTTGACGATTACTGTGCATGAAACCTTCACCAGTGAAAACACCTGTGTGGCAGCTGATGTAAAATAAAGGATCGGTTCAGGCTCTATATGGCTAAATATCGCTGATCCCAGTAACGATCTTTGGGATCAGATCAAGACCATCTCTAATTTTTACATTTTGACAGTGTGAAGGTTTGTATATACAAACTGATAAATAGAAGGCATGTAAGGAATTAAATTGTGGGACTGAAAGCAATTTTCCTTACACAATAAAGCTCATTGAGAAGATGCTTTACAAATAATTGGATATATGGGGTAAAAAACTAAAAAAAATAAAACAGTAAATTCTTTAATAAAGACAATAAATTAAAACTGATCAAGTCAATTGGGAATAAGAACACAGAGGATGGGGGGGCTCCTTGGGAAGGCGAGTCTGAAGAGGAAAGTTTTGAGGGCTTTTTAGAGTGCTAGCAGTGTGGGGACAGTGACTCAAAACACCCTGTCACACCAGGTTTGGTGCTCACATCACTTGCTTTTAAAAATGAATACAAGTTTTTAAGTTCCAGCTGTGGTGGTATGTTTGGATGAAGGCTCAAGCTAGTGAGCAAGACACCAAACTCATGTGTCTACAATGCTGGAAGCTTGCAACAAGACAGAGTCATGGAGAAGAGGAATAAATGTTCTGAAGCGTGGCTTCATTTCACGAAGTAAGATGACAACAGTGCTGCTTGTTATGTCTGTAAAATGATCATTTCAAGTGAAGGTGGAAGCACCTGCAATATGCTGAAACATCTTTCTATGCAAAATGGACTTAAGTTTCAGGAATGCCATGTATTTGACACTCATATTCTCTCATTTCATCCATTTTAGATGATGAATAAAATGAATGCATTGACACTGAAAACCTGTCTATTTTTCTTCCACACAGAAAACTGATCAAGAATCAATAAGGGCACTGACAAAGAATCGGACCAATAAGCAGAAAAAATAATGGCATCAGTATCAATAAAATCTTCCCTTTTCTATTTTAATATCATTCTGAAAATAATACTGATTTTTTTTCCCCTAAACATCCTGTGCTTGACCTGAACTCAAAGAAGAATCCGACCTCCACTTGTGCCACAAAATCTGTGATATCCATGAAGTGAGCGACTCCCCCTGTTTCTGCTTTTGTCAGTGAAGCTCCATAGATGAAGCCCCACTTCTCCACTGCCTCAACATATTCGGCTGAGTACCCCCCACTGCATCCCAGCAGGCTTATTCCCTCCCAATTTAAATAAATCTTTCCCTTGTGCAATTAGTAGCAGAGGCCTAATTCCTGTGTCCTCAGCTCCCACTGCCAACCCATTAACACTTGTAGGCCATCGCTGTGGCCGGCTCCAATATAAGTCAGCAGGCTGCAGCCCGCAGGCTTAACATACTGTGGAATGAATCCCCCACATATCAATGTGGTTTAAGCTGAGCAGGCTGATATATCTGCTACAGCTGCAGGGGGTCAGGCTGGGTTGGCACGGTGCCAGCTGAGAGAATCAAAACTACTAATGTAGAGGTCATGATACACGTGAAACATTCTCAGGCAATGTGTATGAGTTCATAACCAACAGCATTCAACCTACTACTAAAGGAATCAACAGACTGTACACGAAACTTCTCCCATTAAGAGTGTGCCGTCCAGGCATAGCTTTGCAACTCTAGTTGAACACTGTCTAACTGTGTTTCCAAAATCAAAAACACAACATCACACTGGTGACAAAGAGCAATGCATCGTACTCTAATCGGCAGTGTTGGGGAGTAATTAGTTGCAAGTAACAGAGTTATGTCATTAAATTACAAAATAAATGTAATTGTAATTAGTTACAGGCACTGAGAATAAATATGTCATTAAATCACAGTTACTAACTAAAACATTGGTGATTACAGAGGGGTTACATCCGAATATATATTATTTTCCGTAAAAACTTTATGTGTAGATTATCACATTTATTCTATTGCCTCGCATCTTTTTATCGTGCAGGAACTTCTTCTTTTGGCAGAGCCTGTTTCCAAACATTTTTCAGCTTTAATGTCAATATCAAAATTTTTGTTATATTAATAATATTAATGATAATTCTTTGTAATAAGTTTGATGAAGTTATTAATATAGTTACAATACTTACTACATTTTTAATAGGGTAACTAGTAATTTGTAACTTATTACATTTCAAAAGTAGCCTTCCCAACACTGTTATATTTGCCTGGTGTGTGTTCAGAGACTATGTTTCTTTCAGGTTACCAAACACTACATTCATGTTCCATGTAGGCTTTGCAAGGAGGTGGTTGCAGAAGATGGTGGGCGTACAGTACAAAGTGTAGAACCCTGAAACCAGAACCCTTGGTTCATGTGCAGACTCCTGTCATAGGCTTAGGCAACACAGCAATTTGGTTAAGGTTAGGCAAATGTTGGCATTGCGTTTAAAAGTTAAAGAAGAGGTAATAAAAATACAAAGCTGGCTTTGAGTGGCACCAATTATTTTTTTGTTTGTTAGTCTTGAAAAACAGTCTCCTAGGTCAAAGTCCTGTGCTTGTTGGATCCATCCATTTCCCCTTCCACCCACCGTGTGTGTAATTTTGTACTCTTTAAACTATGTTCATTGCTTTTTAGCATCTATCAAGGAAGTGAATAGGTTTACATTGGAGTTTGCGGACAGTGCAATGTGTCTCACACAGATGCTGAACTTCTAAGAGACAAAACAAGCTTTATAACGACATCACCACTGACTCTGGGAAACATTCTGACAGGCATTTTCACAATTTTATGACTTCTGACGTGTATTTAGAACAGAACTGTATTTCTGTTTAATATAGCATATGTTTATCTACATTAGATTATAACCATTCTTTAATCCATATCTCGAGTACACTTAATGCAGCTTCCATGTTGTGTCTGCACAAGCTGCCAAAGATAAATGCCACCGTGCACCACTTTCCCGATAAAGCGCTGCCAACTTTCTCATTATCTACGACTGTGGAACACTTTGTTTCTTATTAAACTGAAGCACTTACTCAGACAGGTGGACACCCACAGTTCTCTCCTCTCCCAGTTAGACAAACAACTCAAGTTAACGTTGGTTCTATAGGACAGGGCAGTAAAGTAAATTATAGCGAATAATCACATGGCGCCAGCAGCAGTACAATAACTGCCAGGCTGCCTTGATTTCTGCTGCACCTGTTATTGAATAATGACAGAACTAAATGCAGGTTCTACACCGGCCACAATTCATCATCGGTCATCGACAGCCAGCCCACAGATGAAAGAGAGAGAGGCTGGAAAGAGGGACAGAGAATGAAAGGAGAGGAAGGTGAAGAGAGAAATGCAGAGGCATGAATAATGGAAGGAGTGTGGTGTGTGTATTCCCAGCGCTCGCAGAATTACTCTCACTTTGCAGCATTTAATCAATGACTCTCCCTCTATATTTTAAATCCCTCTCTCCTTTCCTCCCTCCCTTACTCCCTCTTTGGCAGTTTTCATTTCACACTGGGGTCATTTGTGTAGCAATATGCTGTAATATACCCTCCACACATATACAGATAGTGTATACACAAGCTCACAGTCAGTCTGAGAGAGAAGAGGAGGGATTAATAACATCTCAACTTTTGAATCTGAGATATGAGTTCCTTCAAAATCCTAAAACACATCTCTCCCCTCTCGTTTCCGCCGCTGCTTATTAAGACAGGACCCTTTTAATTTCAATGTTTAGCTCACATTTATTAAAACTGATGGATCAGTTTAAAGTTACAAAGTTCTTTGATTTCAAAGAGAAGTTGCAGGCCTCCACCCTGCCAACTCTAGTGTCATATAAGCAAGAGTAGTAAGTCAACCAAATAAAGAGAAAACAGTTACAAAACTTTTCAATTCAGTGGCCGGAACACAATGTTGGCATTGTACGTTTTTGCAAACCCCAGATATGCTACATTTGTACATTACGTAATTATCATATCAACGTTTGTTAAGTGACATAGCATAGATTGCCCGTTTATGAGGTGAGTTTCTCATCAGGAGGAGGAGGGGATGGTTAATGACATGTCACCAAGGGGAGACCAAAACACAACAAAAGTGGGTATATTTGGATGATACATTGAAACATTACCAGCCATGCTTGTTTTGACAAAACCGGACACATTTTAACGACACGTCAAAACAATTCCAGCCTGGTTTGTTAAGATAAACTGAGTATATTTTTAACAACTTGGGGCATTTCCTGCCATGTTTTTTTTGCAACAGAATGGGTATTTTATAACAACATGTCAGGACATTTACAGCCTAGTTAGTTGTGACAAGATCTGGAATGTAAACAACAAAAAGGGACATTTCCAGCTGTGTTTGTTATGACAAAATTGGGTATTTTAAGCCACAACATGATATTCTCCAAACCCTAACCAAGTGGTTTTTGTGCTTAAACCTAACCACAGAGCTGTCAAAACCTAAAATTGAAAATTGAAAATTGAATGTTTCAACACATCATATCAGCTACATATAAAACGTATAAAGTTAAAATATGAAACACATAAATGTAGCATATCCATGGTTTGCAGAAACAAAGATACAAAGCCAACACGTATTAAAGCGATTGGGTTAAACTTGACAATAACAAACACAGTGACAAAGTGGCAAAAGAAGAGACAATTTCTGTGTACCGAACACTGTGCACACCCACTTCAGCTGTAGGAAGGTCAGAAAAGACCCAGCATTTGAACTTCTATATTTAGCCCTTTTTTTCATCACTTTACACAACTATTTCTGTCGCTTTTCGTTAGAGCAACCAGGTCAACACTATGACAATCTTTCAGGAGAGAGTGAAAATGTATGCCGTTATCCCCATATTTTAACAATTGTCACATCGTGCAATCAGGCAATCTGCTTTCCAAGAACTTTAGACACTTGCCACACTCTTGCCATAACAGCAACAATCCCAAAGTATTACAACCAAAAAGCATGTACCGTACATAAATCTCTCCCAGCTTGCGCTGCTGACTGGGACGAGGCCATGTAGAGTTCAGAGAAGAGTCAGCTGCTGCAGCTGCTGCTGTGTTTCCTTGGCAAGACAGAGATCTTCTGCATTGCCAGAGACTAAATTAACAAGGCCTCCCGTAATTAAGCAAGTTTATTGGCCCCTGGGGAGTCCCTTCTCCTCATACAATTCCCATCTAGCCTTGTTTATATCCCCTTCTTCTTCCTCTATTTCCTTCAACTGGGGAGTGTGGGATCTTTTTCATGATTACACATAAATAAGTGCTGTTTTGTGCACGCAGCCATCCATGCATGCTTAAATACGAAGATCTTAAACACACACACACATAAAAGCTGCTGACAGGATACGCTACATAATCGTCCAAGACGCTTGAAATCACATATCAGTACAAATGTACACAAATCTGTTTGCTCAAAAATCCAAGACAAACATGCATAGATGATGAAAAACACACTCACACGGTAATCGTCAAATAATCTGTCCACACAGTCCTTTGTACACACACGCTGATTACACATTACACACATACTGTATGTGCAGGTACACATGGCCAAGAAGAAAAAAACATTGACTAATGATGCGCATCAGATAGCCTCAAAGGGTTGGACTCAAGTCTGAATCACGTATCTGTCAACCCACACGTCTCTGTTTCTCTTCCTCTTTCAATTATATATTTATCTTTGTAGTGGCTGAGTGATTCGTTGAGCCTCGATCTGCCACTGATCCCAGCCCAGATCCGACAGAAATAGAACATCCCCCTTATCCTACTATCACCCCCCTTCCTTTTTACCCCCCCCCCCCCTCCCCCCCCTCCCTCCATCCCCTCTTGAGGCTTATGTAAATACTTTTCCTGTGATTTCACGCCCCTTTCTTGGTCAGGTATAGTGCCCCCCCCGCCCCCCCCCCATTCTGTTGGCGACAAGATGACAGGCTGAAAACGGGTAAACAACTGAAAAAAGAAAAAGAAAACCTAAACAAACACATGCATGTGAGAGAGAGGAAGACGGAGAGATGAGAGCGCGAGCGTTGAGAAAGAGACTGGAGCTCACAGGAGGTGTCGCACTTTAATCAAATCTTAGCTGGAGGTTGATTTGATGTTTGCAATATTACTTTTACAGATTTTTTTTCTTATGTAAGTAGATCCTCTTGGGGTGGGAAGGCTCTTTGCATGATGAAAATCAAAATGAAAACAGATTGGATTTTGCTATGGCAGTCTTGCAGAATAAGTACGGAGTACTGTAATTAGTCTATAGTCAGTCCTTGAAGGTCCAGTGTGTAGGATATAGGGTGATATATTGATAGAAATGGAATATAATCTAATAATAATATAATAAGTATGTTTCTTAAGTGTATAATCACCTGAAAGATAGACTTGTTGTGTTCTTGTTACCTTAGAATGAGTCATGTATAGAGAGTTGGTCCTTGTTGCCCCACCATGTTTCTGCAGTAGCCCAGGATAAACACACCAAACACTGATTCTAGATAGGGCCGTTACTGTTTTCACATTGACCATCATGGTTAGCAGCTCCTCCGCAATGAGTCAAACAGCATGTAAAAAACACTGGTTTTAACAAGACACTGCTTCATTCAGTGTTTTTACTGGTTTAAATCACAATGGGCATTTGTTTTGGAGAAGAAGAGACCTCGGCTGATGATCTACTGCGGGTAAAAACCTGAACATTTGGATCTAAAGTTATTGGAGAAAAAAAGTGAGCACACATTAGCTGGTCTGTTTGTTTTGGACAGGAGGGGACCTCTGCTGGTAATTCGGCTCCCAGTAAAAACCTCTTGAACAATGAATGCTAAAGGAATTCTAACCAGGAGTTCATGCTTGGCACATGGTAAAAGATTCAGCTGGTTGCAATCTGCAATCTTCACTGAAAGATGCCACTAAATCCTATGCACTACTCTCCCTGGATAGTTCACCAGAAGGACTCAGCTGATTTTGATGAAAACTGGAGTTGCAGTTAGATAGAAAATAGATAGAAAATGGCAGCCGACAGCAGCAGAGCAAAAAACAGATTTCAAAGTCTAATAATAACGACATGATTAGCTAGTGGAGGTGGTCGCAAAATCTATTTAGTTGAATAGAAAAGTGTGAATCCGCTCAGTCAGCTGATTGAGCTGAAGACAAGAAAATTAATAGATTTGCAGTCCTTGAAAGTGCTGTGAAATCATGTTTTTCTTTTTAAAAAAATACAATTTACGGTCTGCATTTTTCTGCAATAACCATTTAAATTCGGTAATCATATATTATAGTCGTTTTTATTGACAGCGGTGGAGCCTGCCATTCCTGTTCTGGATTCAGATCGACAACTTAAGCACTTGGGATTCACGGGAAAACAATACATGCATGTAATCCAGTGCAATTGTATCTAATTGATAGCATTGTACTGCCACTGCTTCACATTAAAAGTGACAAAACATGAATGGCTTTTATTGTGCAGCAGCCACAGGAAACACAACGCATCTACAAAACAAGACAACAGTCATTTCGTCCATGTTTTTGTCAGTGGATCATTTTTAAATACCGTTGGGAGTAATGGAACAAGAGGGGGCCGCCAGAGCGAGCTGCAACTTTACTGTGCGTTGCTGGTGTGTGGACAGTTCTCTCGGTGTACATCATAAAATCAGATCACAGTTGCAATTATTTTTGACTGATTTCTTTATTAAAACATCGTGAGTTTGTCTGAAATCTGAGGGATTACAACAGGAAATAGACTTCCTGACTGAAGTTCCACAAAGCTTCATTACCTCCACAATGCATTTTCAAGGAACTAATCAGTTTTGTAACCTGTCACTTTGTGGTTGGAGTTAAGTCTAATTTTGGAACAAAACCATTATCTGTTAAAACAGATGTAGCAGCACAGACAGTGGATTTGTTAATGAATTAAACTGTGAGGAAAAACACTATACAGAGGAATGTGTTAATTGGCCCTGAAAGCACATGAAAGCAGAGGTAACCAGGTGGCAGGTTTCACATCCACAAACGCGTATTCAGCTTTGACAGTTTCCTCAATCACAGTTGCACTCACTCACTCTTTTTAACCAACACATCATGTACCCACACACACTGAAACTGCGTGCTAACACACAGGCACACACACTGCTAGAGAACACGCCTCACAACACAGCCCTACAACAGCTCCGATTAGTCAGGAAAACACGATTACAGGGACATAGAGCGAAACAGAGATCAGACTTACAGAGAAGCGCAGACAAAGTAAAAGAGAAACAGAGGAAGACAGAGAGAGAAGTAAAAACAAAGTGCAAGCGGGAAACAAAAAGAAAGGGAGCGCCACAGGCTACATGGCATCCTCATCCTGAGGATTAGTGCAAATCTGACAGGTCCCCATGAAAACAGAGCTGGGACTGCAGCAGGCGACAGAACAAAACAGCGAAACGAGTTCAGGGGCCCCAGGAACACACTGCCAGGCAAACGAAACACACATACACACACGCCAGCTAAAGACATGTCAGCTGAGTAATGACATACCTGTAGCACAGTCTAAAACTCCTAAAAGGCATGCGCTAGAGCAGACACGATGAAAAGATTTTCAGTTAAAGAGCCGGAGTGTGTTATTTGTGTCTGTCTGGGTGGCGGGGTTGCAAACTGAGGTCAGGTGCAGGGCCTGAAGAAGTGGATGCTGGGGGACAGGAAAAGGACAAACGTGGTTGATGCATGTGATCTTATCACTGTGTGTTTGCATCATGTTTGTCATGTTGATGCCAGAACATGCAGTTTGACTCGACAGATGTGGACCACCGGGATACACCCACCCACTGCACAACTATTGCATCATTTTTTACCCAAGTCTCTGCAAAACATAAAATATGTAAGTTACATGATATGCTAAAAAGTCCTCCGTCCTGCATTTATATATCAACTGTTATTTTTCAGACACTCCTCCCACTTGTTTCAGTGCCTCACCCTCCTGCACTTACAGGTCTTTCCGCTGCACCTTTCTGCTCCTGCAATCCATTTGTGCAAAAACCCACCACACCAGTTTGTGATCTGCAGTCTGTGTCAGTTACCTCTGAGTTGTAAATTCACATAAATGCTGTGTTGGTGTGACAGAAATATCAGCTTCAGTATGATGCACAAATGCTCGCCACACTGCAATTTGTTGCTCTGGTCACAGTGTAGGCTCTTCAGCCACCATCAGATGTTGCAGTTACAAGAGGTCATTGCTATTAACCTTATAATTAATGCTTAAATAGACCAAGTTTATACTGAACTGATGGAACTGAACAGACCAGAAACACAGTGAACTCCAGACGTTTCAAAACTGCTGTAATGTCACAGCATTATTAATAGTGTTGTGGTCATTTAATATAATGTGCATTTGAACGGTGGTCTGAGCACTTAGTTACAGAAATAGCTTGACATTGAGGGAACAGATTTACTTGTTTTCTTTCACAGAGTGACACAATGTCTACACAGCCCACATAGCAAAAGCAGCACGGTAGCACAGCAGCAACACTCAGTCCTCTGTGTCTAAATGAGATGCATTTAGGTACAGAGTGTAGGTCACATGTGTTATTGCAATCACTGTGGCATTTAAAACCAGAAAAAATAGACTTCCATACACTCTTGGGTTGCGTTTACGCCACTGATTACAACCAGTGGACCTTGACGGAGTTCCAGAGAGTCCCAAGAAAAAACAGGGAATAGTTTATTTTCACTATTCAATCCACAGGAATGAGTCCACTGTGAGTGAGAGTCAAAGCAGTGTCTATTGTGAACATCACTTTCTCTATGGTCTCCTCAACTGTAATTATCAACTACAAAATAGCCTACTGGACTTAATCGTACCTACCAACCAAAATCTTTTCAGATGGAGGTCTAGTGACCTAGTGTGTATCAACTTGACACAAAAAAGACTAACCACTGGTTTATGTGCATGTAACACAAGTTAAATCAAGCTGCTGTACAGTCTGTGTAGACAGCTATATTGAGTAAAATAGTAGTGAATCTGTTCTCTCAGATGAGTGAGTGAGGCATGATACAGACGCCTGAAAAACACAGCTGAAACGCCTATACAAGCTGTTGAGATTGATACCACTCTTATGTCTGCGTGTTAAGTGTGGAGCTGGAGCCAGCAGGCAAGAGGCCTAAATTAGAAGACTGAACACAGGGGGAAAGTGCTAACCTAGCTCTCTCTAAAGTTCAAAAAGACACCTATCAGCAACTTGTTTCTTTTATCTATGAACAACAAAGAGTGTCAAAACAACAGTTTGTGGTTTTAAAGTTGGAAGTTAAAGGGAAACTACTGTATTCTGGACAACCACAAAATTGGTCCAGTATGGAGTGACAAAGCTGCAACGGTGGAACAGGCTGCATGGATGGTTGTGCACTGTCAATTACATCTGCTAAAAGTGCTTGTTTTGCGACTGACAGGCTCAAATTGTTATTAAACCTGTCTGATAACATTAGGAAAAAGGCCCTACGCTGAAATGAAACATTTTTCTTTACCTTTCAAAAGCTCTGTTTTGTGTGTAACCAAGTCTCTAAAATATGCTGACTATTCTACGTAGATGACACTAAACTATACTTTCTGTATTCCAGTGTCACACACTCTTCCTGGCACTCCTCTCTTCAATTCACATCAGCACATCATTGTTGTTTTTCCCGCAGTCACCTCTCGCAGAATTTCATGGTACTTCTCCTTGAGCATGACATGGTCACAATAACGAACAGACCAGGGGAAGGTACTGAAACATGTTTCACTTCTTTGTAGGGTCCTTTCCATAATGTTTTCAGGCACTTGTAATAATTATCTGAGTCTGTCAGTGGCAAGTAGCACCTTCAGTGGCTGAAATTGACGGTGTATAATTACCCGTAGGCTAGAGCTTAGATTCTCTGCCCGAGCCCGAACGCGACCCGGACTAGACCCGACTCGTGGAGGGGGCGAGTGGCACTGGCTGCACACATGTGAGTTGTCGACGGTGACAACATGTGTGTCGGCTTCGTCAAGTGTACCAAGTACAGCATGATACTGGTATATGACAACAAAAAGACGGGGACACTTAAGAGGCACATGACGAAGGCTTGCCATGGAAAGAAAGACGAGAGTCAGCCTTCAATGTCCACATTCGTATACTTAAAAAGAATGTCGGGTTTAAACCGGGCTCTGGCTCATAATGACAGTTAAAGGGAAGGGCCGGGCCAGGCTCGGACAGAACATGCACATGCTCGGGTGGGGTCGGGCTGGATTTTTTGGGCCCAATCTAAGCTCTGCCATAGGCAGGGGTAAACATGGGACTGGTTATCAAGGCCCCAGTGGGAAATGAAAAGTTTTTTCATTTCTAAGTAATTGATGGCCTAACTACATTAAAATCTGTTGAACAAATCAATTGAAATCTTGAACTTTGTATAAAAAAAAATAGTGGAAGCTCCCTGAAGCCCCCCAAAATGGTTTAGTTCGCCCCTGTACTAAATGTAGCCAGGGCCAAGGGAATGACTGCTTATGCTGCTGGAGCACCAACTTACACATATCATTCTAAAATAAAAGAGATAAAGGGATTTCAAGAAAGGAAAGGAAAGGGAAAGAAAGCAAACAGAGAAATGTGCGTGACAACAATCAAGACAGGAAGGGCATGGGGGCCCACAGAGACTGCTCATTATTTGGGGCTACGCCCTTGCCCGTAGGGATTTCATTGCATCCTGTTTCGACGCTGCGGCTGCAGTGCTCTCTCTCAATACTGGACCAATTTCAAAAATTGCTGTCTCCTTTAGTCACGTAGACGCAAAAACATGTGAAAATAGGGTCCAGGTTGAAGAAAAGCCAAGTTTCTCTTCAACTATTTCTGATGAAAACAGTTTATCCAGTACGTCTACATCACTGGCTATGGCGCTAGTTGCCTGGCAACCTCATTATCATGACAAAACTCTGGAAAGTCACAACCAGCTGTTTCTCCTGACTATGAATATTTAAACTGGACTGAAAGAAATTATTTGAATCAGTAAAATAATTATTATCATTTTCACCACAGATTACCTGCTCCAACATCACAGGTCTCACCTGACTTGTTCACCCTGCCTCTTTTAACTACTCCTCGCTACAATTTCCTTTCCATATCATTTAATAGTTAAAAGGGGTTTACAAAAAGAATTTCTTTCTTTCAGAGGTTAGGTAACAGAGCAGTAGCATGACAAACCACCAAGAAATTATCCATGGGAAAAAAAGGAAGAAAGTAAAAGAACATTTGTATTAAAAGTAATTTAAAATGACAACGGAATAATTTGAGTTGGGCTGAGTCCAAAACAAAACCATGAAATTTGTATGTTTATGTATCTCAGTTGCTTGGGGCTAAATGAGAAGGAAGAGGTAACAAGGAGGTTACAAAACAAGTTTATTTGGTGAGGGAAAAAATGAGATAAATGCTTTTTGCTGAGGGAAGGATGAGTTCAGAGAGCATACATGTAGATAAAGGTTTCCTCTCATCCGTCTTGGCAGTTTCTCCCCCTACTTTTTTTCCTTTCTCCTCCTGACTTTTTAGTGAACTTTCTCTGCTCCCTCCCGTCTTGTGAGAGCAGAGGAGGAATTCTGTATTTCGGGGAAAAGAGAAGAAAATAAGGCTTTTCAGACTCTCTATTGGTCTTTTTATTCATTTCTCACCCTCTGAGTCTCCCCGGCAAAGCTCACTTTCCCTCATCGGTGGACGGGGTCTTGTCTCTTCCCTTCCTCTCATCTACAATACTCACCCTCTCCTGTCCTCCCCGCCTTACTCATTTCACCTCTTATCTCCCTTTGCTTCCCTCCTTCTCCATTTGCTCATTTCCTCTCATTTCCACTCACTTCCTCCTCTCATCGCTCACCTTCTCACTCAGAAAACATGCCTGAAAATGAGATGATGTAAGAAAACCCTCCGCTTTTGCAAGAGCAGACTCGAAGCCAAACAGCGATTCCTGTATTTTATTATTAAGTCTAGACATCCATAGCCTCGTAGAAGTGGGATTAGGGAAAGTAAAAAGCTCAAAAGAACGATGGCAGTGTGTTAACTTTTGTAGACATACCCCAAATACCCCTGAGCCAACCGTGCGATGCATTCAAAGATGTGTTACAGCTTCTTTCTACAAATCTGATGAGAAAAGTGGGTTGATCACCTGAGAGATATAGTGCGTCTCCTGGTTTATGTCTCTGTTGTTGCAGCTGCTCTAGCAGACGAGACAACTGGTGGGAAATTCTTTATATCTACCTCGTTGTGAATACACCTAGTTTTCCATTGACGTGTGCAAACAGATCTGTTCCCTTGATTCTCAGGAGTTATCGCTCTGATGCTGTAATGCTTTCAAGTCTTGACAGAATTGCAGAATTAGTGGCACAATATTGCTAGTGTTGTTGCTGCTGGACAGTCTGATTATTTTAATTGTTTATCTCTCAATACTTCAGAGATTTGAGTAATGACGATGGCCAAGATTAATAAATAAATAAAGAAAGAAATAAGTGTCAGTGGAGTGAGAAACAAATGATGAAATAGTGCTTTATTGTTCTCTGGGCGTAAGGCTCTCGCCTCCTGTCGCTGTACAGCCGAGGCTGAGATGGTTTCACTGGAAAATTAGGCGTCTCTAATGCCGGCTAAGCTCTTAAGCTGCTCATTTCTGATGCTTCCGTTACCTTGGTTTTCTCTCTTTCGCACTCTCTTTTTCTTTGTCTCTCTGTTCCATACTACTCCTTACTTTTTTTTCTATTTCTACTGTATCTTCCTCACTTCTTCTACCTCCCTCTGCACTGCTCTTTATCCTCCTCTCTCTCTCTCTCTCTCTCTCTCTCTCCTCGCTTTCCTCTCCTTCCCGCCTGCTATCTCCGTCTCCTCTCCCCGCTGAGAGTCGTATTGTTGCGGTCGGTGGCTGTGAGTTCGAGGAGAGGACCACGGTCAGGCTGAGGCAGCCATCCACACACAGCGCCAAATAAAGCCGCTCTTACAAAACGTCCCAAGACCTCGGCTTTCAGAGGCTCTGCATCTTTGTGAGGATCTTCATTGACTTCTTTTATTCCCAGCAAACACTGCCTGACTTAACTAGGTCATGTTTCGGTACAGCTGAATTATGTCCTCGTGAGATTATGTTTGTCAAAGAGGAGACAACAGCTCTACAGCCACTTGCACATTCAATGGGGAGAAAGTTCCCGCCAGTCTCAGCTGAGAGGCCAAGCTGTCATGAAAGACGACTCGTGCAATACTTGTGTGACAACAATAATCATCAGCACTGAGTTTGGAGTGGTTTCAAGTCCCTGAAATTTCTACTGTGGTGGCTTACCGCCAAATAAAGAGAAAAGAAGATAAGCAGGATGGTTCATTATGTTCATTTACAGCTATTATGCTTTTGTTTCCAGTTGTGGCACATCTGGACCAAATGCACCTGAGTGCTATGAAGAAAGTGATGACATCTAACTGCACAGCTGTGGTACTTTGGGTGTTGTTTACATCTTGATACTGTGCACAAAAAACTTTAAAAGTTGCCACAAGATTTCGGCTGACCAACAACATCAGACAAGAGGCAACATCTTCAAATATCTGCATAAAATAGTCAAATTAAAAAAAAAAAAAAAAAAAGTTTGTTTTGATATCTTACTAGACAGATTAACATTGAGCTGAGCTCTCAGCATTGACTCTGTGCCTAACCCGGCAGCAAGTACAGCTCAGACTTCTTATCATGAGTAGACAGCCCTAAAAATAAATACAATTGTAACTAACATTTATCCACTATCGTTAAGTTTATACCCCTGCATTTCTCAAAAATTACTGTGGTAAGATAATGTTTAGATGACTAAATTTAGCAAGTTGATAAAATATGGTACAGAATACACTATATATTAACTCATCTTTTATTGTATGTTATGTAAGGGACTGTACGAAAATTATTTGGGTGGGATTCAAGGCTGAACCTTGTGTTTCAGCATTAATAACTAAAAAAGGCAAAAAATAAAGAATATAACATTGTGTACTCTATGTTGAACCTCATTATTCACATGTAATATTAATTTCAGTGTCTATTTACACCCAGATGTGAGTAGTCACACTGCAGATATTTTACTATTCACATCTAAAGCCTAGTTCACATTACACGATTTTCACCCCGATTTTGCGTTGCGGAGACTATTGTAATCTTTTGAGTGTTCATACCTGGCGACGTGTGTTTCTGTCATCTCGAGTCTCGCCAAATGCATTACGACCTGCATTACACCACAAGATTTCTCCACTGAGCCCTTGCTGACAGAGCCCCAGATAACGCGGTGATGTGACCAAACTTGGAGACAACACATCATAAAGGCATGGATATTCTTTATTATTCTGGGTCCAAACACAACGTGCTCCCCGTGATCCTGTGGACGCCGCCATTGTTGTTGTTGCTTGCCGGCTTGTCCTCCTCACATTTCTTCCGTCCTCCTGCGTGCTGACATGGGACGTATCCTGCCTCTCATTGGCTGATGCTCTTTGTCAGTCGTGTCAGATTTCTCCAGTTGTCTAGCATGCCAGATATCCAGTCCCAGTCACAGACGAGGGGGCGACTTGCTCGTAGGCTTGTTCACATGAGGACTCGTCGTGGCAGACCATCTGCCGACTCACCTCCGACCCAAGGTGGTTCTCAAGATCCTCTGCGACGTCAAAATCGCGGTGAAAATCGTGTAAATGTGAACTAGGCTTAAGGCTGGGCAATAATATGAAGAACCAAATACCTCGATATCAATCAGTATTGTAGGGTTGATTATTAGTGTTTTCACAAAATATTTACATAATGAGCTTTTTCATAAATAATCAGTAATGTGGATGTAATGACAAACCGGCAAATAATAAAACAGCTAGAAGAGTCTGGTAAGGTCAGAAACTTAAATCGCTTTACTGTAAAGCAGCCTTAAAAACGAGGAAGAGACAACACTTATGATATAGGATATCCAAAATCTAGACAATTATCTAGTCTCATATCAAGATAAAAATTATATTAATATATTTTCCAGTCGTATTTACACCCATCAAGGTGTTATTATGGATTCCACTGCATGCTGTAATTGGGTGGTATTCTTCACATTGAGGTTGGAAGCACTTAGGATTATGGCAAAAGGTCACGATTAGAGCTTGTACACGCTATCTCTGATATTGTCTGAGATTAAAGTTGTAAATCTACAAGAAAAAACTCACAAAATGTACGACCAGGAAGTAAGGTGACACACTGTAAAGAGCGACACAGTCCACAGAGGGAGTATGATGTATGAACGGGTTAAGCACAGGACTTTCAACAGGAGATTTGAGTCCCATGTCAGTTAATGATGGCTTGTTATTTTTAGTCTAAATTGACTTATTAGTTGCAGTTTTTAGGATGTATGGAGCTGCTGATGCACACTTTGTACATAAACTTTACTAGAATAGTTGAATAGACCCGTTTGTGTTGAGGTCATATTTCGATGTTGCTAGGACGTCCAGGAATATATACACCTGGGTGCATTGTTGGCTATGGAAAGCTGGGTGCTCATAGAATCTGCCTCATAATTTTCACAATGCCGCCCTCCCCTGCTCAGCTAAATGAAAAGTCTAAATAACCTCCTCCCAACATGAGAGGGATGTGCAAAATGTGAAGCGCGTGTGTCCAAGTCCAAGTGTGAAGGAGACATGGAGAATAGGATGGCGAGAATAAAAAAAGGGAACAGTAAACAGACTTGAGTTGAAAGCGATAGAGTCCTACTTCAGGAGGAGAAACTCCCTTTCATGTCACAGTGTTTCATTTCCTTTCAGATGGCAACAAAGCATCAGTGGAGAGAGGAGGTGAAGAGAGGAGGAGAGAGGGAGGAACTTGAATGAGAATGAATGTTAAGGAGAGGAAGGTGTTTTATCACAAGTTCTCCCGAGGGTCCCACTTTTTCCTCTGTCGCTCGTCAGTGTGGTGCACTGGTGCCTTGTGGCTGAGCGTAGGAATTTTAGAGAGCTCCAGTGGGAATGCATTGCTTGGTGTCCTACACACACACACACACACACACACACACACACAGAGGAAAGAGATAACATACAGCACCCAGAGCAGTGCAGAATCCCGTTCAAAGGCTCCATATGATTCTCCTTCACACAGGATCGGCGTTGGGAAAAGGAGAGCGGACGGAGAGCCTCAAAGCTCTCCCCCCGAGGAGCTGAATAGATGGACGGATGGAAGGACAGAGAGGGAGATGAAGGTGGGATAAAGACAAACAGAGGGAGGACAGGAGCATCAAACTGTGGCGGCTGGTGATGCGAGGTGCATAGGAATTTAGGCGCTGAAAGCGAGAGAGACAGAGAGGTCAAGAAGACAGGGAGAAACGGGCACTCCGGGAAAGTTAGCATGGATAAAGAGGGAGGGAGAGACAGGGATATGAGCTATTATCTTATTTTAGTTGTCAAGACAGTTACATGAAAACCTTTGAAATTTGCAAAACCCACAAAATTAGATTGAGGTTTTAGTAAAAAAGTTTTTGGATGACAAAAAGAATATTTTAAGAATTCATTAGAATTTGTCAAACTGTGCTTTTGTGTCTCCTAATGTCTTTTATATTTCATGCTGTCAAAACACAGCAACAAAGAGCTGCAATTGGTTCTTTAAATGCAACAACTTTGGCAGGAGAACCAGATCGGGCTTAAAAAGCAGTGACAGTGTGTGAGACGCTTCTTTGAGGCTCTGGTGGACAGCCGTTTCAAAGACATTTCAAGGACATCCAAACCACTTTTGAGCTGTTTTTTAAATTCACTTCAACGATGTATCACACCATTTCCTCAGGTGCATCATCTTTTATATCACACAAATTTGTTTTCATCCATATTTCTAATGATTTCTCAAACATCTCTACACAACAAATTCCTTCAAATGAGGGTGAAAACTTTTTATTTTGCCATTTCCATTCAGCTTCTTTTAATATGCTTAATAATTTCACAAGAATAATTGGATGGAACCCCAGCCATACAGAGATAAAGATAAAAAGAGCTGCTTATGTCTTCTGGCTGAGAAAGAAGAGCCAAAGATAAGTTGAAATCAACATGAATATTGCTGAACTCTGCGTGAACCCTGACAGTATTGAGGCTGCGTCAGTGCTTTTCAAGCATCAACTCTTGGGACCAAGATTTCCAAAAGAGTTCTTCTCACGCCCTCAAACTATTCTGCATCTTTTATTTTTTGTCTCCCTCTTTTTCCTCCTATCTTACCCAAACACCTGTAACGAGGACTCGCTGGAGCATGAGCGGGCCAGGAACACACACACACACACACACACAGACACACATGGTGAAAGACAGAACATGACTACATGACCTTTCTGTGAACCTCCGACAGAGAGACAGACAGAAATGAAGCAGACAGGCAGGTTGACACAGGTAAGCGGGATCTGATCAGCTCTTTTTTGACAAGCACCGCAGGGTTCAAAAAGAATTTTAAAAGATTTTTCTTCCTTTCACTCAAAACTATTTTATTGTCTTTCTTCTCCTCCAACCTGTCAAAACACCTGCAACAAAGACTCAACTCAAGACGAGTAAACACTTCAAACACACTCCGTGCTCCCCGTATGCATGCACAACACACACAACTGCTTCCCTGACCTCTAACCATATCAGACAAGCAACAGCTGGTTTGAGACAAACTGCTTTCCTCCGCTAACACACACACTGTGGCGGCAGGGGAGCGCAGGCTAACTGGAGTAAATGAAGAGGAGGATAAATTGTGGTTGTTTGTCAGTGCAGCTACAATTAAAGCTGTCAATAGTCATTATAGAAAGAGCCCGTCTCCTCCTGGAACAAAACACCCAAACATTGACATGATACCACATCCCACATGGGCCACACATTCAGTCACACACACACCCACATGGCCAAACATTAGTATATCCCACAGGCCACACGAGAACACGGCGACCAGCCTGGAAAAGCCAAACTAAATACTTAATTCACACATTGTGATCTGGCATGGTGATGTAGGGATCGAATTAAAAGAGGTCTTTGATTATGTTTCATTTTTAAGTAATGATTTTTGTCCTTTTTTTGTCTTTTTAAAAGGAGCTGTATGCAACATTCAGAGCATTAATACAGCAGCAAACCACAATTTCCCGTATATAGATATAGTGGAGTATTGGCGTCCTGAGCAGAGAATGAAGTCACACTCCCTCTGTGTGTTTCTTCTGGTCTTTGTTATAGAAGCCGTACGTGCATGTTAGTGCTCATGAGTCCATATGTGTGTATCCCACTGGCTAGATCTGCATTGTGCGACGCCATCCCAATTTGGGGTGGCAGAACGGCGCAGTCACTAAAGGGGAACGCCGGACCTCAGGTCCCGCATAAGGTTGGGTACTAAGCAGGTGACCTGTGGAAAAAAGAATATGTGGGTCAGATTGCAGGTGTGGGATGATAAATATACTAAAATAAAATGATGATAATATTACTTTAATTTGTTTTATTCATCTGCCCCAAGAACCCATAACTCCCGGTTATATAGATTTTCCGCCATTTTGATTTTTTTGAAAAACACTTAAAATCGATATCTTCCTAGGAAGTTTGACTGACCTGCATGAAACTCAGTGAACATAATCTAGGGACCAATATCTAAAGCTCCCTCTTGGCAAAAGTTGGAAAACTTACTAAAACTGAGCTTCTATAAGGCAATGAATATTGCGGAGGGCGTGGCTCATCACATAAAGGTGTATAACATCTCAAGGGTTTCACTGATCACCACGCAACTTTGTAGGCATATGACCACACATAATCTGAGGGGACCCTTCCATTATTGACCCGATAAAACAAAATGGGGGCGCTAGAGGGCTAATTTCTTATCTAGGCCTAACCGCCATATCGATTTTTACTAAACTTGGTACATATGTAGAACAGGACGCCTCAAGGTGACCTGTATCCCAAACACACACCATGTGAAACTACATGTGGGCAACTGTGCACTCAATGGGTGTGGACTAGTATTATATTATTTTCACATATATGAAATGTCCCAAAATGATGAGTTTAAACATGCTGCCTAACCTATTTATATTAACAGGTCATGGGTATTATAGGAGATGTGTTTTTTAGGTTGGGGTGCGTATCCTGTGTTAGCAGGTCGGGTCAGGTGGCAGAACTAATTGGTTGTAAATGCGGGTGGCGGGGCAGGTGCAGTATTGCATGTCATGGTTGCGGTTCGAGAGCAGGTCTTGAAAAACAGACCTGTGCAGGCTCTGCCACACATTAACACTGTTAGCACTGTCAGCACTGTTGCAGTTGTTAGTACTATTTGTGCTGTTAGCACGATTAGCTGCTAGCTGCCAGCTATATGCTCTGAATGTGGCGTACAGTTCCTTAAAGTCCCACTTGGCTCAAAAGTGTGCTTTTGTTATTGTGATGTTTGACCTTCCCTGTTAAGAATGATGCATGTGCTGGAAAGTTTCTTTGTGTTCACCTTAAATCAAACAAGTTTATGATGGGTAGCAAACATGGAATCCTCAGTGCACATACACTGTATATGGACTTTTCTTTGAAGCAGGAGATATCTTGTGTCTAGCTGTTAAACTTTGAAATGAATATTTGCATATTTATAGATTCAGGACTTTTTAAAGGGAGAGAGGTTTTTATGTCTTAAAACATATGAGGAGGATCTTTAAAATGTGACAGTATGTGAGACAGACTAAACAGGAAGAGAGACAGGGGTATGACATTCGGCAATGGTCCCTGCTCAAAGTGTAATGGGTGATGTTGCAGTTACATCACCTCAATTGATAGTCCACCAGGCAACAACCAAAACAAGCAAAGATTATGAACTCATTAAAGGATATTATGAAGAAGATGTCACCTTGCCGTTTCCTGCTATGCATAGTGGTTGACTTTGTCTATTGTTTAGCTTTGAATTCTTGGTTTACCAGCCTTTATGTATTCCTCCTGCTCTTGTTTTCATGCTGTCTGTTTTATGATTAAAGTAAATTGCTAATTCAACATCTGGTGGAGAAATGACTTGAAAACCAGCAATTTTAGTCCATGTAAAAGTAAAATGAAATGGAATAAAGTAAAATAACTGGATGAACACACCACTTGCTGGGTTGTGATTAAACTGTGCTGCTGATTTTCAATTTGGACAAGCATGGCAGCTGCTCTGAAACGCCAAATTTTCCCAAAGTTATTTACCAGAATCAGTCTCTGAATAAATTTCAAGCAAGAAAATGGGCCTTGACGTTGCAGAATCATGATTTCATTTATACTAACTACACATAATTTTTATATTTTCCAACAAAGTCACATTATCATAACGTGTGTGCTGATCTAATTCTAGAAATTTTGTTGTTGTTATTCCAGAATTAAATCTTGTAATAAAATCTGAGCGAACAACTTTTATATTGGCTGATTGAGGCAAACAACTTACCCAGAAAAAAAAGCACATGCTCAAAAGCACATGGATACAAACAAATTAGAAGACACATACACACACACACACACACACACACACACTTCCAATATAACCATACAATCCCTAGGCTATACAGCTAATGGGCGTCCTCAGTCTCCTCTACAAGCTGTCTTTCTTTTGCTACCATGGGACATGATTAGCACGCACATATGCCTTCACGCGCAAACACACACACTCTTTACCGCAGGGTGCTGCTATCAGCAGCAGTCTAAATGCCAAGTCACCTAGCTAACCATGCAGAACTAACACTCTGCACTGACGTACCGCTACCCACAACAAAAGGGCATTCAAACACTTACTGTGTGTGCAGGTATTAAGATTTAATGCAAAGTAACACTCTCTCACACACACACACACACACACACATACACACACACAAGCACACACAGATTTTGGGAAAGTGTGTCCTATAGGGATACAACACCAAGAGCACAAGAGATTAAAATACATCATAAACTACTGGAAAAGAAGCCAGAGCTCGTGCATGTGTATCTCAGTGTGTGCATATGTGTGTGTTGTGATGAATTCTAACAGTCCAGCAGGCTTCAGGCCAGAGGACAGACCCTCACTGAGGTGAGTGGATATGAGAGCACAGGGCAGCAGCAGGGCAGTCTGCAGGAGGAGCAGAGGTGTGAATCTGGGTGTGTCTGAGTCTCTGACTACTTTATCTAAATCTAACTGTATCCCAACCTGAATACCTGAACAATAAATGAACTACAGTAATTATTAACACATGATTAAGATGTTAATTTACCTGACATTGAAGGGCAGTCAGTTAACCTGAGTCCTATTTACATATTTTTGTCCATTATGACTAATGGTTATAAGATTTTACTCAGGTATTAGCCCAGACCTCGTTTGGGGAGAGTGGACAACCACCCCAGGCCCATTTTTTTTTAATTGACGAGCTCTATTTTGATGTTTTTTTATGCACTCTGGCACCAAATTTACATTTAAAGTAAAAAAAAAAAAATTCCCAGTGTTAATAAATTTATTTCCATTGTGAATTAGAAAATGGTCGGTCGGCCACCTGGCACCCTTTCGCTGGCCAAATTTGGCCTGCGAGCTGCAAGTTAAGTATGACTGGTCTAGCAGCTTTATGAGGCTGTACTTAGGCAGTGGTGCTTTGAGCTAGATGCTAATGTCAGTATGCTCATAATAATTATGTAAACTGATATCTAGTGGGTGCAATGTCCAACATGCTCACTTGCTAACATGCTAGCATGCTAACATTTGCTAATTAGCATTAAAGGGATAGTGCACCCAAAAATGAAAATTCAGCCATTATCTACTCACCCATATGCTGAGGGAGGCTCAGGTGAAGTTTTAGAGTCCTCACAACACTTGCAGAGATCCAAGGGTAAAGGGGGTAGCAACAACTCCACCTAATGGAGTCTTATGGCGCTCCAGATTAAAATGTCCAAAAACACACATAATTGAAACCACAGAATATCTCCATACTGATCGTCCGTAGTGATCCAAGTGTCCTGAAGCCCTGACATAAAAAGTTGTTTGGGAAAACATCATTTGAACTCTGTTTTTAGCCTCATTGTAGCCTGTAGCTCTCCCTCGGCATATGGGTGAGTAGATAATGGCTGAATTTTCATTTTTGGGTGCACTATCCCTTTAACCAAAGTTTTCACAAATTAAAACTTTGAACTGATGATGCTGCCAGATGAAGAGTAACAGCATCATCGAAGTTAGAATTCATCCTGTGGGGAATTATTAATTAATAATTAATCTATCCAGTAGTTTTTGAGACATTTCACTAAAACAAAAAAGGCAAATTCATGGTGGCGCTAGAGGAACAGTCATAGTTGTGGGGACCAAGTATGTCTGTAAATTCCTTACAATAACTGTTGGTTTATTTCAGTCTGGACCAAAGTAGGGTACTTTGTCATGTAGCCACGTCCTTAGTGCGGCTAGTTTTTTAAAGGTGTGGAACTGAACTGACGAGATCTCTGGAAAGACAGAACAGTTATAATGCGATTTTGGTTAGACTCTATCAGTGTGAAGGAAAATGATGCACACATGTAAATGAAAAGTTGCTGTTTGCCGCCTGTAGAAATGCTGCTTAGGCAAACCATTAAACTACAACCAGTAAGGTTACTTTAAATTCAGAATAGCCCAGCAGCTCAACTCCAGTGGCCTGATAAACTGTGCAAGAGCAAAACGTTGATTTGTACTCTTCTCACTTCTCTGCGGGGCCAGCAACACCACGGCATCACTAACAGTAAAAGTGAGGAAAAGTATTTCAAGTCTGGCTCTGAAACGGAAGAGTGAAATTAATCATCAAGGCCCAGATTCATAAATAAGTTCTTTGCGATGAATGTCTGTAGACAAACATTGGTATGATGAAATTTTATCATAAGGCTCATCTTTATAAATGAGGCCTCTGGCGCCTGAGTGTGAGACTCATTCCTAATGAGTCATAATGAGTGTCCTAATTTGTGGCAGCAGTAGTGAATCCAAATGTGAGTAACACAACATAATATCAGCCATTTAGTGGGGGCTTTTATCCAAAGCACCTTACGTTACAGCGAGTATAAATATTTTTAGCGTGAGTGGCCCCAGTGGGAATTAAATTGGACCATTAAGAATGTGGGTCAGTGTTTGTTTTTCACGTGAATCTTTTTGATCTGAGAAAGAAGAAAATATGAAACAGTAGTTAGTATTTAGGACCATTTAATCCTGGTACATAAGGTACATTTTGTTATGATTAAACCTGCTGTGTTGAGATTATATATTTTCTCACAGTGTTTCCATGGAAAATGTTTCAGCCAATCATCAGAGCACCCTTACCTTTATACTATCTCTACAACATCAACAGCTCCCTGTGGAGCTTTCCTGTAAACAGTTATTTTTACATCTAGGGTTTCTTTCCAAAATGCTGCCTTTTTAATACTTGAAACCTATATTGTTTACACCAATGTTGAGAGACATGATAATGTTATAGATAGAACAGCATCACAGAAGCATTAACAAATTCAGGATGAACAAATCAATCAATCATTTTTGTGTCCCAAACCCCCCCTTTTGTGTTTTTCTCACCTCAACAAACAGCATCTAGACGTGTTCAAACAGGCCTGAAAAGGTTAAAATCTTGACAGCCATGGCAAAAGTGACTTTAAAGTTTAGCTACGACCTAGAAAGGAAAAATAAATCCAAAAAAGTTTTGAAATAGTACTTCAAAAAACATATTTTGGGCAAAGAATTAGAGGTGGACATTTTGTCCACCTCTAAAAACGAAGGATCATGGATGTCATTAAAATTGATAAGCCCAAAAAATGGACTTGCATGCTGAAAATTGGGACCTCCAGAGCTTACCCAAAAATACACCCCCTTGCCAAAAACCATCTTCCTATGACCTTTTGTTTGACCGTGAGGAGTTTGGGAAGTTGGGGAGCTGGACAAAAATGTCCAGGGGTCATCCAAACATTAATGTGTGCACTGTAATTTAGTTGTTTGGGTTTTTTTGGCGTTGTCTTACATTGTTGGCTGTTGCTTTATATTGTTCATGTTTCCAGATGGTTCTGGTAATCCATGGCTTCTGGTTGTGGAATGATTTCACTGTCCACATATCCTGACCTCAACAAGACAGCTGCAGGGTTGCTCTTCCTGAACAGCAGCGCCGCACTGCAGCCGCCTCTGCATGGCGTAATGTTAAAGCAGTTATCCACAGCAGGACTGGGAGCACCTCACATTCCCACCGACACTCCAGTCCTTATTAATCGTAAAGTACACACTTCCTCTCCATCTCTCGCCAGAGTCCTCTGCTCCGTCATATCAGCATATAAAAAGATAGTCACCTGGCTGAATGGCGCTGTCCAGGATTTAGCCAAGTTTTGGTGGAGGGTGGAGTGAAATTGTAATGCACATGTTTCTGATCACACAATTAATGGAATAAAAAAGAAAATTAACAACAGATTAATTTATAATGAAACTAATTGATTTTTGCAGCCCTAGGCATACATATGCCAGTTATGTTTACCTCTGGACCAGGTTCTAACTGGCCATCAGGCAATTCTTGCAAACACCAGATGGGCCTGCCAGTCTTGTGAGCCACAAGGCCATCACCAGCAATGATTGAAAAAAAACTGTAGGTGAAAATAAAAAGAGAAAGACCTGCTGGCTGTGGTCCACTTGATGTTAGAACAGTCCATCTGATAAGGGGTTACACGGTCCCAAAATTATCAGTGACCTAAGTATACTGTAAGACAGGTTCAGTGGTACCTGCTGTCATTATCTTTTTGAGTTTGGCCCATGTCCCATCCGCTAACATGGAGGGGGCAGGGCTTATGACCTATACTTCAGCCAGCCTCCAGGGGAGTATCAAGATGTTCATTTTTGGGCAGCTGTCATGTCGGTAACAATGGGCCTGGTCCAGAGGAAAACTGCTGGGGCTAAATTTTGTTTCCAGTCATACCCTGCTTTAGTTGGTTTGAATCCCAGGCCTAGTCAACAGCTGATAAGATATTTCCAGTCATTTGTCAATCCTTTTTTGCTTCTGATATATTTCACTGGTTTATCTTATTTGTGCTTTATGGCTTGCATTCACCAAATATCTGCCAAACTCCCCTATGCAGTCAGCAAGAACGTGTAGATGACATGAACAAAACAAAGACTTGTCAAAACATACCACAATAGCACCTAGTGGCCTAAAACTCCACCCTTAATATCCGGCTCAAATAGATTTAAAATGTGCATTTCACATCTTTACATCCTCTATTTTACTCATATCTCTTTCCAGTCACATCTTTTGTCTCTCTTTCTGTCTTTATCCATCCATCTCTAACCAAGTCAGTGGCCATACTATCCAGACAATACATCATACTCTTTTTGTCATCTGTTCGTACTGGAAGCATCTGTTGACGATTTGTTATCTGGGAGTCATCTGGTGTGCTGTTCAAAGGCCACCTCTCCTTGGCTGATGATCGAGCACACAGTGACAAATGTCTTGTATGTGCTGACGTTCTTGGCTATAAAAAGATTCTGATTCCGGCTTATGTTTTTTATGTATATTTGCTTTTTTATTTCAAAGAGGGCACAAGAACATCTCACTATATATTGACGAAAACTCTGTCTGTCTGTGGGTGTGTGTGTGGGTGTGTCTCTTCCACGTTTTTCTCCTCACTGACTTGGTCAATCCATGTGAAATTTGGCACAGTGGTAGAGGGACATGGGAGGATGCGAATTAATATTATATGTAATATATTATATATATTACATCAATTGGCCAAAGCGGGGCGCTATAGCAACCGACTGAAATTGCAAACTTTGAATGGGCATATCTCATGCCCCGTATGTCGTAGAGACATGAAACGTTGCACAGAGATGCCTCTCCTCATGAGGAACACATTTGCCTCAAGAACCCATAACTTCCGGTTATATAGATTTTCCGCCATTTTGAATTTTTTGAAAAACACTTAAAATAGATCTTTTTCTAGGAAGTTTGACCGATCTGCATGAAACTCAATGAACATAATCTAGGGACCAATATCTAAAGTTCCCTCTTTTGTAAAACTTAAAAAAGTTGTAAAACTTACTGAAACTGAGCTTCTATAAGGCAATGACTTTAACTATCTGCCTTTCAACGTGCTACCTCAACTACTAATGTACAGTTTTAGCCCACTAACTATCCCACTATTGGCAATGGTACTACTGTACTTTCAATAAAGCAATCATACTATCAAATTCACACAAACTCTGTCTGAATACGTTGCTCTTCTTAATAGGTTCAGTTGACTATTTAATCTGCAATTTCCTATGACCTGTATCCCAAACACACACCATGTGAAACTGTACATGGGCAACTGTGCACTCAATGGGTATGGACTAGTTTCTCTTAACTTTATTTTGGCACCACACTTAAAGGGATACTTGTTTGTAGGGATGCACCGAAATGAAAATTTGTGGCCGAAGCCGAATAATATTAAGCGTTTGGCTGAATACCGAGTACCGAATATCGTTGTTTAGTTTTTCATTACTTTTTGCAGATGAACCCCCTCCAGATTAGTGTTGTCACAGTACCAAAATTGGATCCCACTGTACGATACCAATGAAAATATCATGGTTCTGAGTAATATCACAATACCACAACGAAAATGAGGCAGATGTGCCTTTTGTCATTTATAAAAAGATAAATCACTTTTCTATAATACATCAATGATATTTCAATGGAATAAATTACTTATTGACTTATTCATACTTCAAAAACAGCATCAATGAGTGATTAACATAGGGGGGATCAAAATAAAATAAATAAATAAAATAAGAATCAACCAGCCACCCTCCTCCCCTGACGGTCCCTTCATAGGTAAAGAACAGTCCCTAAAGTGCGGTGAGGTTTGTGGGCTGTGAACGGCTCATTTCTCCTCTGACACATCACGTACGGTCTGTGTTCGGCTGGCTCGGCTGTTCAGGTACTTCTGGGCAGTCATGACGCCAAGAAGAGGATATTATTGGAGCCGACTTCTCCATCGCCAGTAAACCGATGGCCGATGGCCGCCGTAACTGACAGGAATACATTACTGTCTGTGTCCCCCATTCAACCCACAATTGGTGGGATTCGCCTTTTGTTTCTGCTGGTGGTTGAAATCTGTAGGCTGCTCGCACAGCGTGCTGAATGATTTAAGCCTATTTTGCTCGCTCAAAACTATTTTTAGTCGCAAATGCAAGTGCAGTGACGGACGGATCGCCACACTGCAGACATTTTACTCCGCCCGTCACGACACGCTGTTTGATTGCATTATCAAAACACTCCACTATTATTCGGCCTTGCTTTTAACTTATTCCACCGAATACCGAATGTGTGTTTTTTTGCAATATTCGGCCGAATATATTCGGTTACCGAATATTCGGTGCATCCCCACTGGAGCTTACAGATTATCTGTAAGACCAGATCATTTGTTACCAGCAACTCAGACAAGCATCTCTCATTATATCACCGACCAGCAAGGGTGTTTATTCCCCTGGTGCTTTGTGGTGCATTCTGGTAGTTGTAGGTTTTCTACCACTTGAGTAAAAAGAAATGCCACAGCTCTTTTCCTTGGTTTTCTCTGGTCATGTTGCACTAATTTAAAAAGTATTTGCATCATTCACTGGATAGAGCCCAATTTTTTTGTGAAAAGACCACCTTTCCAGCAGTACCTCTTAAATTCTAACCTAAATGCCAACTTTGCCATCAAGATATCCAATCATGTATCATGCAGATTGGCATTCAATCTGCTTTGCACATATACTTTTTGCAAAAGCACCACAAGGATAAGTTTTATTTCCTCCCACTACTGGTAAGGCTGTATCATTAATTTAAGGATAACAAGGAATATTCTGGTGAGGTCTGGTTGCAGGTAGACATCCAAATAAACAGGGCAAAGCTGCAAATTCATAACTCAAACAGAATGTTTATTTCTATGGATCTTTATATCTTCAGGATCATCCTGAATTCAATGTTTCAAGGTAATCTCAGAGAAGGCAAGCTGTACAAATATTGATTCATACACCTTAAAATGAAACAGGTTGCATCACAGATTTGTGTTTGAGGCCGTACAAATGTTATTTATCCTGTCTAGTGCTGCTGAAACACAGTGGGCCATTACTGTTGCTTTAAGCTTTTAATGTTTTGTTTAATAAGCCTCATGACCAATGCAACAGTATTTTTACACAGTTTACCGGAACATTAACTGGTCTGGACTCAGAATGTAACAGCATAAACTCTCAGTCATGTGGTTTTCATGGGCCTTTTGAGTACTGGTGCAGATGTAAAGAGACCGTGGTAGCTGTGATTAGGAATGTTTTAACATCAGATGTTGGATCCAAATCACCAGACAACCAGCCCTTTAGGAGCAAACTGTAGTGAACTGTAGATTGCTTGTAGGCAGCAGGCCAAACAATACTGATGAGGCAGATGCTGGGAGATAGCAGTTTGTGTGTGTGTGTGTGTGTGTGTGTGTAAGTGAGTGAGTGAGTGAGTGAGTGAGAGAAGAAGAAGAAGAAAAAGTGTCACATGTTCCCTTTTGGCTGAACATGACACTGGAGAGAGGCCTACCAGGCTAATGTACAATGACACACTCCAATCCTAAACTTACATATGTTGACTCGGATACACAAGATTCCTTCCTTTGCAATTAGGCCTCGTGCCTCAGACACTGTGACAGTTTGTAGTTGCAGCACCTTGGAGGACAGTCTGTTGAAATAAAGATGAACAACATCCAATTAGAAGCCAACAGGAAACTAGGTCAACTAGGAGAGTTAATGGGAATACGCAGACAGTCACTTGTCGCATGTTTTCTGTGAATATCAAGATCATTTGACACTGTCACACATCTTTCCAACTGGAATAATCTTATAATCAGTACACCTCATCTGAGAGAAGTTGTAGTTTTTGCAAACCCCATGTCAACATGACAACATGTTGGGACAAAAGAGTTTCTTTTAGTGTTAGCAGAAGAGTAGTTCCATCCATCCATTTTCATCCACTTATCTGGGGCCGGGTCGCAGGGGCAGCAGGCTGAGCAAAGCACCCCAGACATCCCTCTCCCTGGCAACGCTTTCCAGCTCCTCCTGGGGGACCCCAAGGCGCTCCCAGGCCAGACGAGATATGTAATCCCTCCAGCGTGTTCTGGGTCTGCCCCGGGGCCTCCTACCACTGGGACGTGCCCGGGACACCTCCAATGGGAGGCGCCCAGGAGGCATACTGATCAGATGCCCGAACCACCTCAACTGACCCCTGCGAAGGAGCAGCGGCTCTAGTCAGAGCTCCCCACGAAGGAAACTCATATCCACCGCTTGTATCGGCGATCTCATTCTTACAGTCACTACCTAAAGTTCATGACCTTAGGTATGGATTGGGACATAGATGGACCAGTAAATTGAAAGCTTTGCTTTCCGGCTCAGCTCCCTCTTCACCATGATGGACCGCCGCAGCGCCCGCATCACTGCAGAAGCTGCACCGACCCGCCGATCCATCTCTCGCTCCATTCCACCCTCACTCATGGTCAATTTTTCTTCTTCAATTAAGCTGGGAAAATATATTTTTAAAGATCGAAGTCTTGACCATTAGACAAAGCTGACATCTCACGGTGTTGACAAAAAGTTATGTATTTATTCATTTCACAGCAGTCATAGTGCACAGCTATTTTATTTTTCAAAGCAGCTATGAGTTCTCTTAATGCTAATTAAAATACTCATTTTTAAACCATAATTATTACTTAGTTTTGATTTAGAAGGGCTATGGAGTTGACATGTTATGAGTGAGACAAACATGATACATTTATAAAAATGTATTTTAAAAAAAGATATATTAGCAGTACCTGGTAGCATTCCCACCAGGAAGTGAGACAGGAGTCCTTGGGATACAGCTAACCCCTTTTAAGCCTGATTAAATGCTGACTTTGTAGAAATAAGACGGAGTTGACAAAAATCTGGGACACATCTTTGAAAAAAAGATATTTAAAAACAAAGATTACTATAAGAGTACATTTTTACACCAGTGTTATCAGCACCTATTGTTTGTTTTAGATTTTGAAGGTTTGTAACATATTTTTTAATTGTTTGGAGTTGACAAGACTGTTTTATGGCTCAGGGCAAGAAAATGGAATTAGTATGTTAATAAGTTTTCATTTTAAGGGTATTTTAGTACGACATGATTTGTCCCAGTTCTCAAGAATGTATGAGCAACAACAGAAGATCACAAATGTATTCTTTTCACTAATTAAGATCAATTGTGATAACCATCATATTATCTTTGTTTAATGATATTTCAATGTATTATGGTCCTTTTCGTTATAACAAGCATAACAAAAGATATCGCTAGTATGCCGATGTCTAGGTAGCTGACATTGCTACCTAGATCGGTACCAGCACTGCTAGTGGCCTGGTAATGAAGCAGGGATCTTTTTTATATGATTGTTTGATCAACTGATAGCATGAACAAATCACAAGCATCCTGACAACCACAAAAGGATGCCTATAGCCCACTCTAGAGAAATCACCACAGCAGGAGATGGCATATTTGCAATGCCCAGCATCACTTGTTGAGTCTGGTGACCTTTGATATATCTGGCTCTTGAAGGGTTGTCCCATTACCTCTTGTAACTGTTCTGAGGGGCAAGATGCACTTGAAAACAGGGGGTAGGAATAAGAATAAGAAATGGGATTACCACTGTAGCTTTAAAGTGCAACCCTGATGCAAACACAAGCAGCTGTGTTGTCTGTTTCTCACTATTCTCATAGCCACAACACACACACATTAACACTCTTCTTCACACAGATACAATGGTGGCAAACAGAGACAAATCCATACACAATTAAAACAAATCACATTTTTCCTCCGGCTCACACACTTCCAGTTAGACACACAAACCTACACACGCGCCCTCTGGACCCCATGCCAGGTGCAGCTGTGCTTTCACAGAGGAACAGCAGGACTGGAGCGGGGCTATTTCAGGCTGCGGCGGCCAGATTGAATTAAAGCCGGATTAATCCCTGTAGAATTTGTGTCATTCTTCCAAGCAACACTAAATCCAAATCAAATTATACAACCCGCTCCCCGCTGCCGCCACCACCACCGCCACCATCCATCCATCCACGGTACTGTGGCAGTCAGCCTCAAGTGTGCGCATGTGTGTATATATCACTGTCGTTTGCTCTCCTTCTCTGTCCTCCCCTTGTTTTTCTCCGTCATTCTCAACCACATGATCTATGTGTCCCGCACTCTCCCCTCAGCCAACCTTTTGCTCCTCTCCAGCTGTGACTGATGGGAGGGAAGTTAATTGATAGTGACAGCCCCTAAATCCAGTAGAGGAATCGTTAAATGAAAGAGGACTTTGGGACGGTCATTGGGTTCAGTCAACTTGGTTTTTTTTTTTTTTTTGCCTGGTACTAGAAACACTGAAGCACTTATTACAATTAATCACACAGAAAAAGACACGGACACACAAATCATAAAAAACAACAGAACTGAACACACCGGCAGCTGGATCTTAGCCATCTGGCACCGTGCCGACTGACACTTAAAGGAACACATCAGGTTTTGGGGAGAATGTTCCCCTCATAAATAGACATCAAGTTCATGTTGCATGCCATTCTAAATTTCACACCATGTTGACTGCTGGTGGGTGATTGGCATTTTGTCAAAAGTTTCAACTTGAGAATAACGAGCAGCAGTAAAACTAAAACTCCCCTCCCGTCCTCTCACATACACACACACATTTGCAAGAACAGACAGACTCCAGTTCTATGGACAACAATAAGAAGAACTGGTGATCAGCAGCAGTAAAACCAAAGTCATGGTCATCAACATAATAGTCCAGTTTTTGCCTTTTTCCCAATATTTCTACTAAGCTCTTTACATGGCTAATGAAAATGAATATTCCACTCATATTCATGTTTCCATGAAGCCGTGCATACACTGATAATTGTGCCCTAACATGTCATGAAAAGGTTGGCATTGCGATATTTGCACATATCCAAAAACGTGTCGATATCCTTGTCTTTCATAATGTGAATATGTCCGGCATATTCCACATGTCTATATCGGAAAATGCTAAATTTGGATAAAGGCATAATTAGGAATATCTGAGAAGAATATGCTGCTTGCATGGCCTGCTTAAAAGTCAGAATACTGTCATATTCAGAATGATAGTGGAATATTAGTGTAAATGTAAACATATCCATTGATAATTTCGAGCATGGTCTCACTCCGAAGCCCTGAAATCCGGCGCTTGGGCAGTGACTTACAGCATCAGAAACCACTGAGAAAATGAGTCATTTAACATCTGCATGATACACGGCCAATTGCTGTTATAGATTAACGGCGCCCAGTGGCTTCAGGGCTAGTCTCGCCACCAGACAATCAGAGATCTCTGCCTTCTGATAGTCTGGGGACACTCCTTTCTAAAGTGTGTTTAACACACTGGCGAAAACGCCCAGCAACAAAGCAACGCCTCTTGCATATTTGAAAAGGACACGCCCTCCCGGAAATGTGCGCTCCCCCTTTTCTCGTCCGCAAGGACACAAACACACAGAGAGCTTGAAAATGGACGCCGAGAGATTTAACTCCGTTTTATCAAATGTGTGCTCAGTCCACAAGATTGTGGAAATGAAGGACTTACAGCGACTTGAGCCATTTTGTACCACTACACGTGTTTCTAGTCGGACTATGTTTATAAGCACAAGAGTTCAGCGTGCCACTGAAGGACCGCCCTGCGGATTTACTATTGGTTCTGCAACGTAGGGAGTTTTTTTAAACTCTGAAATTGTATCCGCCCATCTAGACACAAAATCAGGGAGAAAGTCATCAGTCTTTAGTTAAGCAAAGCGTCTAAAGACTGATTGAGTCTACTTCGGGGTAAACACTGCAGGACAAAGATGGAAGTTAAGGCAAGGAAAGTCTGAGTGGGGTGGACAGGAGGGATGGTGGACTTTCACCCAAGAGAGCGGTGTTGGCAACACATGAGATTCTAAAGCCAGACCATGTTCTTTTTTCCTAAACCTTACCACTTGCTTTTGTTGCCTAACCCCAACCATGTGTGTTCACTGTCCAATGAATAAGAACGTAAATTCATTGTTTACAGACCTGCCAACCTTGAAGAAAGGTTATGAGTACCACCTTACCAGACACTCGTGCGTGGTCATGAACATATGTGGACACGGCGGCACTTTTTTTTTTTTTTTACCATAAAAGTCAATATGCACATGTGGCAAACAGAAGAAACGAGCGCACGTTTACATATTCATATCTATAGGCCTAAGCCCCACATAAGTCCATAGACGCCCAATATTTGTTTTATGGCGCAGATCAAGGTCAATTTCATCAGTCTGATGGTAGTATTGATCATCTGCTTAAAAAATACAGTAATATGCAGCAATCCGATTGGCCGAAATCTTTTCGTTCCGTCTACACGCCTATATTCACCGGGTATCAACTTGAGTGACATCTTGCATAGACAAATACACTGAAACCGGCGAAATGCGATATCGAGTGATATGCGTACTTTTAGAGCATCAAATTGTACCAGCGTACTTTGATGTCAAAATGCGGGCCCGGTACGCAAAATGCGTACAGGTTGGCAGGTCTGTGTTTATTTTGAAAGAGACTATCTAAACGTTAAATTTTCTGTGAAAACAGAAGTGTATCTTGAAAGAAGAGAACTGACCTGGTGTCACAGAACGTCAACAACCAATGTACCCAGGCTACCTTGCAAGTCGTATGTGGACGTGGAAAGTCCATGACCAAGCACATCAATATGTGACGAGGTCAGAGTGAGAATTTCACATAACTATGACACGCTATTTACCAATAATGGAAGTACAAGCAAAGATATTCAAAACTGGATCAGTAAAGCACGCACAACCTTCATAAGACATTAACAAATCTGAAAAATCCAACCAATACAGAACCAAAACCACCTCCGTATCTACCAAAGCTGTTTCCTATCAACAGTGGTGCAGACTGCTGAAAAAACAACAGAACAGGATACTCACAAACTTTCCACACTCTAAACATCACCTTCTAGGGTCTTGCATATTTTCTGGTTAAAGACCATCTTTAATAATACCATTCTCAAAATCCCCCAGCACAATGACATGCACTTCATACTCAAGAGACGCAGGTCGACTTGAATGGGCCATGTGCTCAGAACGGGCATCAAAGCGATCCCAAGAGATGCATTACACTGAACTCCAGAGGGCAAAAGAAGGAAAGGGAGGCCCAAAATAACATGGGGCAGGACAATAGAGAGAGAGCTCCACCACCACCAACAGAGCTGAGGGACAACAGATAAATTAGCCAAAGACAGAAGAAAGTAGACTTTGTTGCTGCCCTATACGAGTGAGTGACTTGGTCAGTGAGTAAAACTAAACCATCAGTGATTTATAATGTAGTGTGCCAACAGGTCTGCAACTAACAGGGAGCGTGATAAACCCCTCAAAAATTCAAGCAGGTTCCATCACATATTTATGTGCGTACTGTGGGTTTGATTTAAAAAAAAACAAAAAAACAACCAAACACAACAAAAAATTAAATAATCAATAATACTATGAAGTATTACTTGCAATATTAACATTACAATGACATTCACAATGATGCAGATTAATTAATGTTGAAGATGCTCAAACTGGAATGATCTGGTCTGAGTTGGACCAAAATTTGGCATTAACGGTTGCCCGAATGCCCGGGGCAAGTAAAAATAGCCGGCGGGCCAGCAGACCCTGCACAGACATGCCCGATCAGGCAAGCAGCACCGACTCGGACACGCACACATACCGGACAGCCTCTCAGTCCTTTTCACTAGTTTGTCCCTCAAGTTACTCGATCGCTTAAAGGCGAATAAAGGAGGGTTGACAAACTCACCTCCAACGACAGGGTCGCTTGACAGAATAAGGACCTGTAGGTTCTATTGTTGTTGTCTTTGGCATATTGTTGGACATTATTGACACTTTTGGTCATGACAAAAAGTTGTTGTCGATTTTTACAAAGTTTCTCATGTATTTTGATTTTTTGATATTGTATTATGTGCTTGATGATTTTCTATCTTTTTATTATACTATTTTTTCTATTATATCTAGACTATTCAATGTATTATTTATGAATGGTCTGTATTTGTACCTTTGTAATGTTGTCAATCGGAACCAGCTGGCTTCTGTTAAAAGGGTGACACACCCACAAACCATTTAACGCTGAGGAAACGCGTCCGTTTAAGTGCTGCTGTGCAGTTCATTAAATTAAAAGTGTTACACTTATAAGTGAGTGCTGTCAGGTTTTGTACTTTTCTGTGATTTTTTGGACTGGCACCCTATTACTTTTTTGAGACATTTTGAGTGACCACGCCAAGTCTGCTGATAGCCTCTCAGTCCATAGCCGCTAATGTTAGCTCATGTACAACACAGGTACCACACAGAAACTTTTACAAAGGGTCATAATGTGCTTCTAGTGACTGTCAAATCGCCAGCGAAAGTTGTTTTAAATGCGGACATGGAGAACAGCTGCCTGCTCTCATGGGACAAAGATCCTCTGAGAAGAAAGACGGTTCACTCTGCTCTGTCGCCAGGAACAAACTAGGAGGCAAAGATCCTCTCTGAAGAAGAGGGTTCACTTTGCTGCAGGGTTCACCAAAATTTTTTTTTTGTTTGTTTTTTTCTTTTAATAAATTGAACACACATTAAAGAACATACAAGATCCTGTAGAGAATTAATACATATAATACAATACAATAAACATTGTCAAATTAAATGAAGGAAGAGGATTTTTTAAAGGCAAATTAAATATTGGGGATTTATGTAAAAATATCCATAGAGACATATAAATAATTATATAATTAAAGACATGTAGGCTATGTTAGGTGAATACTCCTGTCAGTGACCCTGACCACCGGCACTGGCAAAAGAACTGGAGTTGGTCCCTGGATGCTGCACTGCGGCTGCCCACTGCTCCAAGTGTATAGGTCAGTAGGATGGGTCAAATGCAGAGGTCAAATGCATGTAATGTGCTGAGAAAGGACAATAAAGAATCTTCTTCTAATAATAATTTCTTAATAACTAGGAGATAACAAAAGAATAAAGAGATTTCAACGACTTAAAAAATAAGGGACATGAATCAAAACAACAAGAAACAAGATATATCCCCAGTCATGTACACCCAGTTTTAATAAACTCAATACTGTTTTTCAGCACATATATTGTTTTGTCTTCATTCAATGTAGTTAGCACATATTGTTATTGCGTCATTGGTTTTGGCCTTGGTGCCCCAATAAATTTGTGATGCCCCAATAAATTTGTATTTATCAAAGGAAAAAGAGGCGTTGCCCTAAAAATATCTTAACTCCAGGCCTGTAATCGTGTATTTTCTCTCCTGTTTCTGTCCTCGGAGGGGCCAGTTGCAGTGTGCTGCTTTTTTATGTGCTGCTGCCTCCATTGGCTGAGCGTCTCTGCTGACGTAAGACATAAGTCATGAGCGAAAATATGCACCACACAGCCAGAAAAAGAACCTCTTAGGCAGGGCAAGTAAGAATTTAGGTGGGGCAAGTAGATTTGAGAAGTACTTGCCAGGCAGGGCAAGTAGGAAAAAACCTTAACGTTGGACCCTGAAAATAGCAAACTGCTTTTAACTATAAGTGACTTTACTTTTTCTCTCTTCCTGCAGGATTTTAGGAATGCTGAGGGCAGATACCTAAAATTAAGTACACTGAAAATGTTTCCATCATTTTGATTATTCATCAGTTATCTATCCAGGTTATTGTTTGATAATATGTCTTGTAAATTTAATTTTCAACATGAAGTTCTGAAGGTCAAAACACACAGCCAGGTCTATAATTTTCTATGTACAACCCCCAGCGGCTAGATGTCAGCGCTTGCGCCCCTAGAGCCACCACACACTTTACACCACTGTGATATTTCCAGCCTTGCCACCCCTCAAAAAACAATTTTGTTTTCTCTGTTTGCTCCTTGCTTGTACATTTTGGCTGCCACAGCAGCTCTGGCCAGCAGCTCAGCTTGAGGAAAAGTACAACAGAAGACAAAACACAATGCTGGACAACAAAATGCCATGAGGTTTTTTTTCTTAACCTTTGTTAATAACAGTCAAACCACTTGAAAATGTATAATTTGAGCAGTGACATTACATGTGTGGTCCTCTGTTGACAGTCTACAGTGCAACACTAACTGGTGGCACCAGAGATACAGTAGACAAAGAAGAAGAGAGTGAAACTAAGAGCAACACCAGCAGAGGACTGGGTCACTGGGTCTACTCAGTTTGTCCTGGGAGCGAGTCATGATGGGGTTTGCTCTTAAGTCACAGTAACCCACTGCACCACTCTAATCTGGGAAATGTTAATCTTCAATCCCCTGAACCACTTTGTAAATCTCCTGATAAGAATTCAAGAACCACTTTTCATCTCAACCACACAAACCGGCTCAGATTTGTAGTGTTTCTATATTTGATTTGTGGGATAAAAAGGATTGTGTGAGCTGAGTATTGTGTGACGTGTGTTTTTGTGTGGGTGGGTACGTTTTGTATGGGATGTGGGTGAGTTCCTTCTCCCTTTTCTCTGTTTGACGGACGTATAGGAGCTGTGGAGGAAGAGTAAAGATGCGTGAGAGAGGAGCTGCAAGTGGAGCGAACAGCAGCAGCCGGTGGCGTGAGGCTGGGAGATGAGTTCATTTCCTGACAGGGCTGACATGCTCAGCTAACAGGGGAAATCTTGCACTTTCTCTCTCACATACACACATACATACACAAACTCACATGTGTGCACACACATAGCCAAACTCATCATTTTCTGTCTCACACATAATTTCACATCTTGTTGAGCAACACCGTGACAATGTGCTGGTTTGAGCTTTACATACCCTCATACATGCAATGAGATTCAATGTATATATATATATATATATATATATATATATATATTATCTCATTATTATAGTCATTATTATCTCAAGAAGCCACTTGCAATATCTCTCTCTTCTGTCCCACTGTTTGAGTCTGTGTAAGTCAGGGCTGAGTATTAAAGGCGCTATATGTAAGAATGTGGCCAAAACGGTTACTGCACTCAAATTCAAAATACTGCCGCGAGTCGTGTCCCCCCCACCCCCCCACAGATTCAAGGTTGCTTGACAGCCGCACGCCGGAGACTGATTTGTTTGCCCACAGGCGGCTGCCGTGGCAGGGCCGCGTCCTTGATCTTCGGTTTTCCAGCGGACCGTTCAAGCAAGTCCGGCTTTTCTGCTGCTAACGCTGCTGCTGGGATACAGCTCATGAGGAGCCGGCTGCTAATGCTATGTACCGGGACACTGCTAATGCTGCTGCCGGGATACAGCTCATGAGGAGCCGGCTGCTAATGCTATGTACTGGGACACTGCTAATGCTGCTGCCGGGATACAGCAGAGGAGCTGGCTGCTAATGTTACGTACGGGGACACTGCTAATGCTGCTTGCCGTGCTGCTGTAGCTCAGTCGTAACTGTAACTGATGCTGAGACTCTACTGACTGCGTGACTGGTAGACGGCGGTGGGTGGCGCAACAGGCCAAAACACAAATTCAAAACATAAACATGATTTGCGGACCGTAAAATATTTTTTTAAATTCATATATTCTGGCCGTACTATTGTTGTCGGTGATATGAACATTATTCCTTAGTCTCTGTGACATATTAGGAGGATTTTATGACTATTTGCTTTAGATTTCTTACATATAGCTCCTTTAAATCTCATTGGATTTTGGTAATGGCTAAAATGTGTTTTGTTCAAATAATTCCTGGTTTATTTATTTATGTCTTTAATTTAAAGAAAAAACAATTTAAATGAGCCCTGCGATAGTCTGGTGACCTGTCCAGGGTGTACTCTGCCTCTTGCCCGATGTCAGCTGGGATAGGCTCCAGCCCTCCCGCGACCCTCAAGAGGATGAAGCGGTTAAAAGATGAATGAATGAATGAATGAATGAATGAATGAATGAACAATTTAAATGGGAACACCACCTATATTACGAATAGGAATATTTATTATTTTCATGGCCTAGGAAAGTTCAATCAATATTTGTGAACATGAGCGCCTCTCTCTCAAAACCAGGAAACTGAGAAAAAAGTCTTAAACTTGTGATGTCATTAAGTATAAAGTCTGGAGCTTCTCCATAGACACTAGACAGGAGCCTGATTTTGCGGACCCACAGAATGTCTGTTCTCTCTTTTTTTTTTTTTTTAAATATCAAAATCAGCTTTATCCTATTGCAGTGTTCTCAATTCTGAATCTGAAAATGCGTCCATATATTCAGAACAGTGGCATCTATCACATCTTTCACCATTCATTGTCTTTGGAGCAGATTCTTTATACTTGATGGTATCACAGAATTGTCTTTCAGCAGTGGATTTGGGAGAGTTGTTCATGTCTGGTAATATTTTTGGTCTGTCTTAGACCATAGGAATAACACGTATGAATTTTGAAAATGGCTGTAGTTCCCCTTAAGATTATTTTAAATGCCAAAGTTCTTGTGCAACTAACTGAATGTTTTAAGCAACATGTAATATTTGAGAATTTTGGTTTTCGTTGGGAAATGAAAAAAGGCTTTATACGAGAACATTCTTATTCCTCAATGATAATTACCCAAACATATCAGTTTTAATATTGCAATATTGCAAGACAAAAAGCCTCTTTACACTGGGGACTTTTATGTAATATTAATTTGCATGTCAATACTATTTTTCTATTTTTTGGTGATGCAGCTCTTTTTAGAGTGAGGTTGATTTTTTGAGCCTTTACACTGCGGATAAAGGCATCAACCAACCATGCTGTCAAGTCAAGTCACAATGTCATGACAGTCTCATCAGGCCATTTTTTGATGACGCCCTCGAAGTGTAAAGGCCTTAAATGGACAGATCAGCCCAAAATCAAAAACACACATTTTCCTCTTACCTTTAGTGCTTTTTGTGAGTTGCTGATTTTCAAAGATATCGACCTCAAAGATGTCTGCCTTTTCTCAAATATAATGGAACTAGATGGCACAAAACAACGTCTCTTCCAGACATCATGACCTGGTTACTCATGATAATCTACAGATGTTGTTGTAAACAGATTCATGTAGGCTGGCAACTAACATTACAGCTCAGCCCAGAAGGACACCATCAATGTTTACATTTGGTGCTGTCACGAGCACTAGCCTCTTGTCCAGATGCATGCTTCGTTCTGCGCAGTGATTTGATTGGCGGGTGTAGTTCGGTCAGAAAAAGTAGTCCCTACATGAAACTGCTCACAACAAGGTCTGTGGATTATCTTGGGTAACTGGTTGTGATTTCTGAAAAGAGGCATCGCTGTTGAGTTTTTCAAATGTATTGTTTTGTGGTCTTTCAGCACCACAAGCCGAGTGCCATCTAGTTCCATTATTTTCGAGAGAAGGCAGACATCTCTACAGGTGATATCTCCAACACTCAGCAACTCACACTAAAACTATCTAGACTGATAAAAAGCACTACAGATAAGAGGAAAAATTTGCTTTTATTATTTTGCAGTGAACTGTCCTTTAAGTCTACAGCCACGCTAACAGCTCTGTGAGGCCAGGCACGGGGAAGCACTACGCTACAGTATATGTTACTAACATGCATACTAACAAGCTCACAATGACAATAATAACATGCTGGTGTTTAGCAGATGTAATTTTTACCATCTTGTAATTAGCTAATTATGTTGCTAATTAGCACTGAACAGGAAGTACAGCTGAGGCTGACAGAAGCATCATCAGTTTTGCAGGTATTCAACGATAAATCAAAGAAATGGATCAAATTTTGACCTGATGGTGGCCTAGGGAAAAGCTCAGGGGCTCATCAAAGTCATTAGAGTACATTTTCTGGACACTCTGGATATCATTTCCTAACCTCATGATGACCCTTGAGGAGAAGTCAAGGGATCGCAACAGTCAGCAGGCGCAACTATCTGGGGACCAATATCTGTGCAATATTTGAGGGCAATCCATGCACTAGTTGTCGGGATATTTTAGTCTAGACCGACAGGCCAACAGACTGGCATTGCCATTCATGCCGCTAGCATGGCTGAAAATTTCAAATGATACCCAGCCCTCCTCTCAGGGCTGTATTTGAACCTCAGGCAGGGTCCTATTTGTTGCCTCGGGCTTTACATGGCTGTGGTGCCAAACAGAGAGCCAGACATGATGATAAACAGAGGAACAGCAGAGGAGAAAAAAGGGGTGGGTGCGTCAGAAAAAGAAACTGCTGATGAGAAAATTAAAAGAAAGGAGAGGAAGAGAGAGAGATGAAGAGTTCAAGTGTGTTGCCTTTCCCAGCGTACAAGTCTCTCTTTTTCTTTGTGGCTAAACACTCCTCATTTTTTTTATTTCCTGGCGTGGGAGATAAAGCTAGAAGTTGGTACAAAAAGATGTGTAGGAGAGACAAGAGGAGCGAGAAAAAGGAGAGATGAATCAGTGAGACGAGGGGAGTGACTTGTAAAACTGAAAGCTATTGTTTTCTTGGAGCACAGGGTAAAAATGAGAGGCAGACAAAGGGCAAAGGAAAGAAACTCAGAAAGAGAGAAAATTAAAAATAGAGGAGGAGATTGAGAAATATAGCTATATGTTATGATGGTTCAAGCCGCAGCACAGGGTCTCTCGGTCCTATCTCTTTGAAATGCTTCTCATCTCTTGGGGCAAGCGGGCGAGGAAGGAGTGAGAGATGTAGGAAGAGAAACAGGTGAACAAGAGAGAGGTAGGAAACGCTGTAGCTGTAGGTTAAGGAAAGATGAGAGGAAGACAAAAGAGGTGAAAAGATCAAGAGAAAGGTAAGCAGAACAAGGTGAGAGGAAGAGAAAAAAAGAGGTGGAGGGCTGACAGAGCAACCCATCACCCCAACCACCTTACCTCTCCTCCTATCATCCCATCTCACCCTGTCAAGGAGCGAGCCGAGCAGAATGAAAAACGAGGGAAACGTGAGGGAAAAAAAGAAGATGAAAAGGGTGAAGATGCTGCAGGTTGAGAAGAAAGCAGCGAGGTGAGTTTGACCGTACTGTATTATCGCCCTCCTCCATCTCCTTTTTCCCACGAAGGTGAATCCTGGGAGAAAAACAAAGCCTGTGAAACAATTCGTCGCCCTCTTTCATTACTGTTAGAGAAGCTCTATTCTGTCTATCACCTTCTTTTCTTTTTTACAGTAAAACAATTTCAGATTGTGTTAATGTTTGGCCACTGTTTGCACCAATGCAGAATGCAGCCCACATGTGGACCAACACCAGCCTTGGACAACACACCTGGCCAGTGGCGGCACCAGAGAATTATTACTGTGGGGGCTATGGGGGGGGATTCTGATACAACACACGCCAACAAATAATACCACAATAGAAGATCCCAGGCTAGTAGGCTACATAAGACTGTTGCAAAGCATTCTGCATAGCAATGGATGTAAAGTGCATGTGGCACTTGGCGAAATTTTCCTGGACACCGGACATGACAAATGCGCCATCATAGCACTGTGCAATGCATGCATTTTTGTCTATGTTACATTTAGCCAATGTCTGTTTAACTGACTTAAGTAAAGACTGTGCATCCAAGCCACCTGCAGGAATAAAGTCCAGAAACTCTTCATGAATGTTGTCATTATTTAGGTAATGCAGAACAACAGATATCTGCTCTTTCCTGCTCACATCTTTTGTTTCATCCACCATTAAAGCTCACTGCCTACTTGTTCCCTCACCATGCTGGCCATAATATCAATCAGCTGATTTTGAATATCATGGCGCACATATTTAGCATTACCAGGTCCAGTAGATAATTTCTTTGACACAGTACTGTCAAACTTTCCCAGTAGATTTAACAGTTCAAGGAAATTACCTCTGTTGGTGGACTGCTCGTCCTCTCTGTGCCCCCTCTGTCCAATGGTTTGACAAGCTGTAAACTGCAGTGACTCAACTACTGCTTGCATGTACTGTCTGTTTTCGTGTACAATCCTGCCATGTCCAGCGTCAAGTTATGTCAAAATCCTCAATCTCCTTTTCAGTCTCTCCTTACATTCACACCATCCTTCCATGGCTAGTCCGCGAGAAGCACTTGCATTGTGCTGTGCCAGTTTCTCTGCTCCTTTTCTCCAGTTGCTGAACCCGGCATGGGTGAAGCTGTTTTCTGTGTGACCTGGCCCACGGCCATGGTGGAAAAAATGTTTACAGGCATAGCAAATAGCCGCATCAACTGACAGCGAGTATTCCAGCCACGAGTACTGTTTGAACCAGAGTAGTTAAAACTCCTTAACGTTAGCTGGGAATGGGATCCAAATGTCCGACGCGGGTATGACTGGAGTTGAGGCTGCCTCGGTCCCTCTGCTGGGTCTTGGCTTAAATCCACAGGGCCACCGGGATTCCTGCCACCCCGTGACCGCAGCTACAGCGCTAGTTGAGGCTCTCCCTTCATTCTCCGCTCTGTTCTCATTTTCGTGTATGTTAGCTTACCACCGGTCTCCAAGTCCGTTGTTGTTGAAAACAAATCCTCAGCGGATGCCGCCGACACCGCCCCGTTAGCGCCTCTTCCTCGTCTTCATCCTCTCCTTCATTCTCATTCTCCATGTTTGGCATCATCACTCTATCCTCCACGCTGGAAGGTGTGTGTGAATCGCCGCCACCGCCCACTCTCACTGGTGTTTTTGGGATAACAAAAGTAAAGCGGTCCGTGATGCTAACTCGCTAACTAGCGGCTAATACACCAAGCAACGTCAAAGGTCAAATCTCACGTGCCGTCTGCGTGCAAAGCAGCCAATCAAATCGTGCGACACTAGAGCAGCAAAGTTCAAGGGTCATCATCATTTAAAAACGTTATAAACAATATAATTTCTTGTGAGGACTGGTACCTATGATTGTTACATACAGTCTAAGCCAGAGAGACGTCTTTATTTTTTGTTAATATATATTCATATTTCGAGGGGGGGGGGCAGCCTTTTACAAGAGGGGCTGAAGACCCTGCTGGCCCCTCTCTCCCGCCGCCGGTGCACCTGGTGTGCTACCGCAGTCCAAAATGCAAATTTAAATGCTCAGAGAAAAAACACCATAACCTGAAAGGACTAGTGCAAAAGGCAGTGCCAGTGATGTCAGTGTTAACAACAGTAATCCTCTGACTCCTTATCCAGGTAACAGTTACATTATTTAAGCGAAGCAGCAGTCCCAAGACACGTATCAGGCTAACTGGCTTAGAATAGAATGTGCCAGTAAACCCGGAACTCCGTTAGCGCTTTAAGCACTTCCGGTTCTCTCTCTAAAAGTCAATACGTTTTTTGAATGGGATTTTGTAAAATGCCTCAAATAAGGTCTGTGGTTAACAAAAGCTTGAGCGAGTTTCAGGTTTTGTTCTACGACAGAAAACACGTCAGTAAATACCCTACTTGTGAATTTTGAAGCTTTTACGTGTCGTAAAAAAGGTGGTTGCTAACAAATTGCTCAATATGACTACAAACCCTGTTGGGGACATTAAACGTCATCACCCCCGAACAGGCAAGAGTGCTGGCAGTCTGCCATTACGACTTCTTATTTAGCTTAAACAGTCCGATTTCCCCATTATACAATGTTTTTAAAATAAAGCGGGCAAAATCAGTTGAAAGCTTAGTGGCGGTGACGTCAAGAGTCATGCAACCGTGGAGTAGTCATGTAGTCCGTTAAAGCCTAACGTTAGCTTTTTACTTCTGGCAATCGCATTTAAGCTTCAAATGCGGTATGAAAGGTGTTTATATGTGAAGATTATCTCGCTGAACAAAACCTGTAAGTATCATAAACTTGTGTTAGCCACAGAGCTTATTTTCTGACATAATCCAAAACACAATGGAAAAATCACATTCACATTCTCTACCGGGAACCAGCGCGATGCTAAACTTCCGGGTTTTGACGTCAGCCCTGGCACACTCTATACACCCATAGCTTGAACTTAACTCAGAAATCAGATGCTTAATTTGTAAAATTTACAGTGCTGTTAATTTTACTGAGGATGTAACAATACATCAGCTTTAAGTAACCACTCAGATTGTGTTTCTCATACAGCAGGGCAAGGGAAAGAATCAAGCATGGAGACAAGAGAGAAGAGGATGCCACTAAGGACTAAGAATCAGTGGTGGAAGAAATATCAAAATACAAAGCAATGCTAGTGCCGCCCATGAAAACTAAAGCCTTGCAAACTGCGTATGGTGGGATTCATACCTGTAAAACATTGCTGACATTTTGCTAAAAGCAAATATTACACTATTTACTGGAAATCAATTCTACTTCTCTGCTCTAAAACAGTAGTTGCCAGTGGCTGCACAGTGCAGCGTGCTAGGTAGGAAACTGTTTTAGAGAAGCAAATACGAGGAATTGATTTCCAGGTAAACTGCCATTTTATCCAAGTGTAAAACTACTTTAAAGTTTATTAATAATGTGGTGGTAACCGATTGGTGCTTAGACTTGTGGACTTACAAATATCAGATCCAGCATTATGGGCAATACTGGAGGCTTTTCTGATACTGGTATCATTCGGAACTCCACTGTTGACATCGCGCTAATTTTGCAGCTGGTAAAGATGGGGCTCATTTTTTTTTAATTCGCTAATCCAAGAACCTCAAAATTCTACTTGAGTATGCTACTTGAGTAAATTATTCCACCACTGCTAAGAACACTGTTGCAGCTCAAAGAGATGCCCACTACAAGAAAGAGAGAGCAAATTACAGTGCATATAATTCAGAGAACCCTATGGAGAGCAACAAAATGCAGTCCCCCCCAAAGTGTTTAAATTCATTCTGTGTGAAGCATTTAAGGGGGGATTTCTCCCCCTTAGTGAAAAATTAATTTCAGGCCCTGTAAAACATCACAGGCCTTTTAGCACGACAGAAAGTCAAAGCAAGATACAGGAACAAAAACACCTATTTTGCTCCCCTCTCTTCTGAGCTACTGTGAGATTGTTTTTATGATTATGGTTTATCTGATTCACATTGCAATACAATTTAGACCTTAAAAACCTCCAAAAAGTAATATCACTAACAGTAAAATTTATTTTTATAGCACCACGCTTAACAGCATTACAATGTGCTTTGCAATAAAATAAAACTACGAGAGACACATTAAGTAAGATGCAGCAAATACAGAAACAGAGAATAAAACAGAGGCAAAGAGGCCGACAATAAAATGTGATAAAAGGGGGGAAACAGTACATAAAGAATAAAGAGTGAGAGCAAATAAAGCTGTTCCAGAAAATCATACAATATGTTTTAATAGACAATGTTTGTATGTAAACCTTCAGCTCAGGCAAAAGTATGACACTAAGCAGAATGTTTTCAGGAATACATAAAAACCAGCATACCTATCAGAGAGTTGGGTATTTATTGAGAAAGGTCAGGTTGTTTATTGTAACAGGTTCTCACACAGGCATGGCAGGCAAATGGGCTTTTAAATCATAAGAAAAACAAGGTCACTTACAAACAGTACTTTCATCTGAAAACACTCATAGCTGCTCAATGAGATGTCAACATGTCTTTCATTCCACTCATGTCAGCTCTTACAGAGAAAACACAAGAAAGAGAAGAAGAGAAGAAAAGAAAGGGATGTAATATAAATATGGAAAAAAAAAACGAGAGAGAAAGAGTGTGTAATCCATGTGGCTACTTTATAATTAGCTGACAAAGCTGACAAGAACCCCAGCAAGTGACTGAAGCATTAGATTAAACAACGTTCTGTATTTAACAGCCACGACCGCATGCTCCAGTGCTCGGGGAGTGCAATCAGAAAACCTCACACACACATATATACACACACTCATACCCATGTCAAACAAGTACGTAGGCATGCGCACACCCACTCTAATCTTCCATGGCTGCCACAGCGCTGCACCACCACTGGCTCTTGACAACAGTCTAATTGGTAATTATTCACATGCCCCTCTCTTGGGAACCAGCAGTCCTAATGAAACTGCTTTGGTGTCGGGTGTGCAGACAGGTCTTTAGTACGCACACACCCATGCGGAAACTTACAGAAATGGGCTTACCAGCAGAAAGACACATGCATACGCACACACACACACACACACACACACACATATAGCAAAACTCTGGGTGAGTAGGAGGTCAGGAGGAAAGTCAAAGGTTAAGGATGGATGAAAATCAGACCACAAGTAAAGGATAATTAACTTGACCCTTGGAGCTAACACTGACCCTGCTCACAAAGAGTGTATCACTGAGACATTGTTGGTGACTAATAGAAAATGATTCATGCATGAACTTTGCATAAATGGTGCTTTAATTACATGTTTGGTGGCTCACAGAAAACCTCACTTCTGCATGTTTTCCATTGGTTTTCAATGTTAATCAACAACCCAATGAAAAAATGTGATTGTAGATTTCTGCAAACCATGGACATGCTATAATTGCACAATAATGAGTGGTTAGGTTGGGGCACAAAAACTACTTGGATATGGTGACGAAAATATTATGTTTTGGCTTAAAATACTGGGTTTTGATGGCACAATCACTGCTAGATAAGCAGTGATGTCTTGGTGAAAAACAACCTCTTTACATGCCACTATCCCCTGCTGGAAAACCAGCGATGGGTTGCTAAAGAACACCCACATTTGGGGGCTAAAAGGTAGGAGGAAAAACCGCAATGGATCCCTTAAAACACCCACCTTTTGGGGCTTAAAAGCAGAAGGAAAAGTCTCAACAGGTCCCTGAAAATACCTATATTTGGGGGCTAAAAAGCTGCAGAAAATACAGAAATGGGTCGCTAAAAGACACCCACATTTTGGGGCTAAAAAGCTGTAGACAAAATGCCAGGTTACTAAAAACACCCACATCTAGGCTAAAAAGCCACGGGAAAAACGACGACAGGTCCAAAAAAAACACCCACATTTGGAGGCTTTAAGGCCACATGAAAAGCAGGGATTTGTCTGTAAAAAACACCAATGTTTTGGGGCTAATTTGGGGGCTAAAAGGCATGAGGAAAAACAGCAATGGATCCCTTAAAACACCCACCTTTTGGGGCTTAAAAGCTGCAGGAAACACAGCAACAGGTGGCTAGAAGACACCCATGTTTGACAGCTTAAAAGCAGCTGGAAACACAGCTTTGACTCGCTAAAACTTAACTGGTTTTGTTCTTTAGTGGTTTCAAACCACCATCCCCTCCACTGCCTGATGACAAAGTCAGCTCATATACTATGCGAATTTCCAAATGTTAATATGACGTATGAAACGCTTAAGTGAGGCATATTAAAAGTTTAAGGACATGTACAAAGCCAACATTTTCCTCAGCCATGGCCTGTAACCAAAGCCAAGAAAAGAATTTTAAAAAGTTGAAAAAGTAAGAAAAATAAATGTACTTCAGTGCTGTTAAGGCGACCATCTAAGATTTTTACAGCACATGACTGATGTAGATTATACAGATCTTACAAGTGTATGCTGACTGTTGAGTCATAATCACACTTGATGCATAATGAGTCACCCCATTTCACTAATGCCTGGCTTTAGTGTCACTTCTACAGCATGCAAGAACATTGGCAGCCATTTTTAGTTTCAATACGATGGCTAAAAGGGGCCCTGCTGATTGCTGTCATGTTATAATCATCTCATTTGCATAACATCACATTTGATGAGGTAGATTACTTGGCAGAGAAGTCAGTGACTTATAATATCGGGGTGGATGATGGCAAGAGCCAGAAAGAGGGGAAGAGACTGGCAGAGAGACAGCTGTGAGAAAATAGCTGGGGAAAGAAAGTAGAGAAGTAGACTTTAATTTCTCAAAGACAAGCCGGCGTTCATTCTCCCGTCACTCAGAAGAAAACCCAAGGAAGATAGAGGAGGTCACTCTGAGGGGAGAGGGGGAATCAGTATTGTCAATCACAATAAATTGATATGACTAAACAAATCTATATCTCGAGGAAGGCTTCTCACCAGTATACATAATGTATAGGGGTAAAACAAGGTAGCACTGTGCACACACTGTTCCTGCTTACAGATGCACTCTCCAATTATTTGCTTTTACACCAAGGCTCAAGTACAAAATGTATTCTCGTTAACTTGTCCCGAGTCTGTGACAACACATTCTGGCTGTTTCTGCTGAAAGAGACTATACAGTCACACAAAGAAACTTTGAAATGTGTACAGCCAGCAATGTTGTGCACAGCAGGGCCTGTTTCTTTTGTAAGCACTCACAGCACTGCTTAAGCACTACTGGTGCATTTATGCATGTAGTAATGGAATGTTGTCACTGTAAGTACAGGCTCTATGTAGAACTACTCCAACTAAGTATTTTTTTTAAACATTCACTCCGCACTTTATGGAGAAGTATTCAGCAAGTCCTTCAAATTAGACAGCAAGAACATGATTTTAAATTGACGTTTAGGCTTGTTAGAGTTAGAGGAGATTGTGGTCATAGTTGGAAGAAATTAAAAACTTCTGTTAGGAAATGGGAAAACTTTTGGTAACCACCCATCCAGCCCTGACCTCCTCCCTCCTCTCACTCTTAACTACATAACACCATTTCCTCTTTTGCTCCTAAAGTGACAAGTGACTATTGAAAATGTACTGAAATGACTGTTGCTATTGTTCTTGTTGGGAAGACATCACAACATATCATCTCATTAAATCCAATATGGGGGATTAAATTGAATTGATCCATCCAACAATCCAATAATTTAGAACTCAGACAGGGATTTAATTATTAACTTTTACCGACCTTTCACTGAACAGTCTCTCAGTCTGGGTCGGCAGGTAAATACCTGTAAATGAGAGCAGCAGTGAATACAAGGAGGGTGCCAGTGTCATCTGGTTAAGATCAAGTCTGCATCACAACCTTTGTCACACCACCCCCCTTTCTCCATCCCATATTGTCCCTGAGCAAAGGCCTTCTATATGATGAGATTAAAGTGTAATGAAAATGAATCATTAATGCCATAACCTACAGTAATCCTTGAGTTTAGCCCTGCTAAATTGTAGATGAAGCTTTGAAGAGGGAAAATGTATACGGGTTATAGGAGGGAAAACATGTATTCTGCATCAGCCCAAAACAATATGATGTTCATGAATAATATAGGAGCCTATAGGCAAGCTGCAAAAGAAAAATGGTAACCTGTTTGAAGAGGGGGAGGTGAGAAACAGGAAAATAACCTGAGAGACAAAAGAGAAAGATTCTCGGTAAAGCAGAACTAATACCTGAATGCCGTCTTTTACTTTGTTTGCCAATGAATGTTGTGTATTGTATTAATTAAACAGAAGCGTTGGGACCGTGACATGACAACAAGAGACTGAACTGCTGTTAAGATCAGACAAATAGCATGAATGCGGCAAAACATCTGGCCCTCCTCTGACTGACACACAAACTCCATGACAGCTCACAGATGTCTGCATGTCTTTAAGAGTCATACCAAATGCACACACACACGGAAACACACACACACACACAAAAAAAAACAGATGAATCACTGTGTCATTCATTACCCCTCAGGGTGCCATCCTCTGCACCACGGAAATGTGGCGGATTCCCTCTTTAATAAATGTGGAGGCTGCTGCCATTAATATATTTATATCTGCTTATGCACCTTGTTGAAAGCACATCCAGGGAGATTTCAAGCTATATGAGCTTATTTCTTATCTACTAAGACAACTGAGCATGCCAACCCCCTCCCCTGCCTCCCCCAACATCTCTTCTCCCCCCCACCCTCCCCCTATGCTCATCTCCTTCCCTCCATTTTTTCCATTTCTCCACACTGCAGAAATGGGATTTGAGCATTTGGGGTTCACACGGCGGGCAACGAGTCTTGAGGACTAAAAGTTTCTGTTCCGTTTCAATCGTTTAGTTTGCGGAAAGTTTGAGCGAACCCACTCACAGCCTGGAGACATACAATATGATAAGAAGGCTGGCTCATATCTGATAACCAGTTGCATAAACACAGAGCGAGAGAGGAGGACAGCCTACGCTGGCTGATGCAACAGAAATAAAGAGAGTTGTGTACCGCGGCTTATATTACAGTCTTGTGTTCCTATATAATACCACTTCATTTTTCTACTGGCCAAGCTGAGAGAAATGCACAAAACACACCCACGCTCACTGTTCCTCTCCACGGCTCTTCTTCCTTCTCTCTAGCCCTGGAAAGTTCCACAAGTATCACAGTCATAAGTCACAAAGTACCTGAGGAGTTTTACTAGCCTGGTCAACAAGTCAGAACCAAAAGTTTCTGTGTCGTACCTGAGAGCAAGAACAAGTCAACAACAAGAGCAAAGAGTTTTTTTAAGGTCCTTGAATTAAGGCTTGCAGCAAACATCCCTATAATAACATTTTTGCAATTTGAAATTCTTATTGTAAGAATGTTGCTTTGAGTATTTGCTTTGGCATGTGCAGGAGCATTTTTCACATGATCATCAAGGTTAAAATCTGCAAAAGAATCTGGTCCCAACAATCAATTTACAAAAAAATACAGTGAAGCATTAAAAAAATAAAGTTGGTGGACTTTTATGTGTATACTTTTTGATTGTTTGTTTTTTTGCATTTGTGGTTTTAGACATATGTTGCTTATACTTTATATCATCTTTGGTTGGATGAATTCAGTATGAGAGACATTTTTGTTCGTGGGTGGTTGTGTTCTTTGTTTCATTTTCATTTTGAGCATTTTTTTAATTAATTTCAGATAGTTGTTCTATATTTTTCTCATTAGTTATTGTTTTTTTTAAATTGCATGAAACGAGACATTGCTTTAAAGCCACCTACATGTATTTTTAGCCATGCTAGCACTCATGCTATAATCAGCGCCTGTCATGGGCATCCCACTCTGACATCTCTCCACTTAGTGCATGTATAGGTCCAGTTTGTGCATGTGTGTGTTCGGACCTGTGTGTAATTGACAACAGAGTGAAAAAAAATTGAATTTCCCCTTGGGGATTAATAAAGTATATATATATAAAGTGACAGTCCCACCAGCCTCAGCTGTACTTTCAACACATTCTCACTCCGACCTCGTCACATATTGACATTTTGGTCATGGAATTTTCACGTCCACATACGACGTGCAAGGTACCCTGGGTGCGTTGGTTGTTGACATTCTAGGACACTGTGTCAAGTTCTCTTCTTTTAAGATACACTTCTGTTTTCACAGGAAATTTACAGACTTTCAGAATAAATGCACTACATCAATACACAAACACACATGGTTAGGTTTAGGCAACAGAAACACCTGGTTAGGTTTAGGCAACAAAAACACATGGTTAGGTTTAGGCAACAAAAACACCTGGTTAGGTTTAGGCAACAAAAGCAAGTGGTTAGATTTGGGGAAAAAAGATCAGGGTTTGGCTGTAGAATCTTATGGGATGCAAACACCGCTCTCTCGGGTGAAAGTCAGTGTTTGTTGGACCCATGCACCACCCCTCTCACCCGTATCATGCCGACGCCAAAGGGTGCCTTTTTCATTGTTTTTTTTATGCTGCAAGTCACTGCCCAAGAACTGGATTTCGATGATTTTGGAGTGAGACCGGGCTCGTACTTTGTGTTCAGTGCAAATAAGGAGGTGATAGCTAACATGCCACACAAAGCTGCTTAACTTGGTGAGCATTTTACCTGCTAATATCAAAATGTTAGCATTCTAACTGTGAGAATGTTAGTACGATTATGCTAACTTTAGCATGCCAGCATTGAGCTCAGTATAGCCTCACATAGCAGATGCCATATCTGCAGACTCTTAGTCTTGATTTTAGAGTTGTTCTTTGGATGATTTTTTTTTTTTAAATAAAGACATATTTATGTTTGTTGGTTTGTTTTGTTTAGATTTGTTTCCCTTTCTGAGTAAATTTTGCTCATATTTTAAGACAAAAGATACTTTTCTCACTACTGGTCCATCGCTGTCAGGTGCTTGTTTGCAATCATGTGACTATTATGACACACAAAATTTTGCTGGAGGGCCGGACATAATAAATCCATACAGTACATGAATTAGAAATAAAGGAACGTGACTACATAAAAGAGTTAGATGAACTTGCAAGTAGCAGGTATAGTCAGAAAACGTTATTACTAACCTTACACAGTGAGCATATGATTGCGTACAAGAGTCTGGTGGACTAGGACTGTTTTATGTGTGGTTGAGCCCTTGCCTGGAACAACTGTTTTCTTCTTCCCTTTACATCCTACTGTTTTTGGCCATTGTTTTTTCCCCAATTTGATCTATCAGAACAGCCACAAACAGGGCAAATCATATGCATTTGTGCAGTGTTGGTATTCTTTGCCTCCAGTTGCCTGCCCTCCATCGGGACAGCACAGTGATGTATGACGTAAAATGCCAAGAAGCTATTGCAATCTGCAGGAAACCAGACATTATTCTCCAGTCATCTACCAGTCTTTGTATTACAGTAGTGTTTTAACTTGCCCTTCACTCAGTGCCCAGTCCTCTTGACCCTGCTGAGATTTGAAGTCATGCTGCCTAGGAAGCACCCTAGTAACCACAGAGACTGGGAGTATGAGTATTCCTTTAACTAGTCTTTGCTTGACCCTGGTGGTTTAAATGGTCCTGGACCCTTAAACCAAAAGCATCTTAAGACCAACCTTCCTCATGCAACCAGCAGTGACAAAGGAGCACCACATTTACCATGTCTGCTTGCACCGTCTGGATTATTGCCAGGATTATTCTCCTGGCTCAGACTCTGGAGCATTTCTAAGACTGTCATGTACTGTGGTTGTTATGAAGGAGGGTGACAGAGAGGTGATGCTGAGGTTGGCTTTGTTTGTGCTCATGTATGTGAATGTGTATGTCTGTCTGTTTGAACTGTACCCAGAGTGACATTTACTCAGCAAATTCCTCAGAGACGAGTGTATGGTGTCGCCACTCCGTCTTCCACGCTTTCCTGTCATGGGAATTATTCCAGATGTGGTTTGTTAGGATCAAAGGAAGAGAGAAAAGATGATCTCCAGTGCTTTGGGGGGTAAAGAGGAAGCTGAGAGAGAGAGGAGAGAGAGGAGAGAGAGGGGGAGTGGCTCCTTCAGTTACATTGCACACTATTTACCCACACTACTAGAGCCACTGGAATGTAAGTTAGTACATTTTCTCAATACAACTCGCATACAGCTTTGAGTTATTGGTATTTATTTTATTAATTTATTTAGTACTTTTTACTTGACTACAATATTTGGCAGCTGTTGTTACAAGTCAGTTTGCATAAGGTTTCAAATATTAATGTATTGATGAGTTTACAAACAACAAAAAATAAACTTTCAAAGGAGTGAAAAAAATACAAATGTATTATGACATCTATATCAAAATTAGGTATAACCATTAGCTGCAGAAGATAGTGAAAAGAATGGTTCCCAACCTTTTAGGTTTGTGGCCCTTTGAAATTAAGCAGTTTCTACTTGCAACCCCCTTGTCACCAGTTTGACCAAAGACTGATCTTTGTTTTTAATTCACTTCTAATGGCCAGAGAAGGTAAAAAATATCCAGTAATTGACTAAGAAATTGGAAGACTGAAAAATATTTGTGTAGCAGCCCAGCTGGCCAGCAATGTTGTGAGACGTTAACATTTGTTTAATTTAGGTTGTGATGTCAAGTACCTAAAATTCAATGTCTAATGCCAACGTCAATTTGACTTAGAATACTGAAGACAGATGACGTTGATATTTTGTTGGTTTTAAGTTGTGTTGTTCAGTAACCAAAATTTCTTTTTTGATGTAAAATAATGACCTTTATCCATAAGGTATGGAGAACTAGAATTTCCATCCCACGGTTGAATGCCTCCAAGATTAGTGTCACCAATTCAACATCTGACCAAATGTCTCCCCTTCTGTTTCTGAGATAGGACGCTGAGTAATGGCCAAAAAAGCATTTAATGCAAAACATTATGATGTCACAGTTAAGTTGACCTTTGACCTTATGGATATAAAATGTCATCTCTTACATTTTCACCACAAGAATTTTTGCGTTATGGCCCAAAATTTGTTTTATGAGGTCACACTGAACTTGACCTTCAACCATCAAATTCTAATCACTTTATTCTTCAGTCCAAATGGATGTTTGTGTCAAATCTGAAGAAAATACCTCAAGATGTTATTGAGATATCGCATTTACAAGAATGAGACGGATATTGCCAAATTTAAAGAAAGTCCCTTGAGGTGTTGCTAAGTTATCGTGTTCACAAGAATGAGATAGATGGACAGATGGATGAATGGATGGATGGATAACTCAAAAACATAATGCCTACTCCCTCCAGGAATTAGACGACACCATTGGTTTTCAGTTACTGATGGATTTATTCACATTTCTCCGCCCTTCATCACCGTCATCAAATCCACCGTCAAACTGTTCAAATATATGACAATTTATAGAATGACAACATATTAAAATTACTTACAAGCTGTAGAAACATGACATTAAAAATGCACAATGAACAGACAGTAAATCCCAAAATAAAACATACCTCGCTGACTGCACACAACCGAGAGGGAATTAGTCCACTTGAGCAAAAATATAAAAATAAAAACTTCAAAAAACAGCAATAAAAGTTACTGCTTCTTCTTTTGTCCGATACTGAAATGTTACCTTAAACTCTTAACTTTCTCCGCTCTCAACTCCTTCATGGAGGAGATCACAACTGCAGCATCTCTGTACCTGCTCTGCACCTCATGTAAACATCATGCGCAACACCCAAAAGCGTCCCCTGCGCAACACAATACACACCCAGTACCTCTGCAGTCCTGATACAAACCAAAATCCAAATTCAGGAAAATAAATCATTTAAATAATATATGTAAACAAAACATATCAAATAATGACATAAATAATATGAATGCCAGTTAAAATGCCTTTAACTACAGCTATCGCTGGCGCAGAGGCATAACAAAACCCAACATCGGCAAAACATCATAATATCAACATTCACACAACATGAAATTCTTATGTTGTTGGACATTTAAAATATCTTTAACCCTGTTTTCATTCCAATCAAAATTTCGTGTCTGTCTGAGGTAAGAGTCAAATTGACATTGAGTGCCAGCTAGGAGAAATGTGGAGTTTGTTTTGTTTGTTTTTGTCTGGCTCTTTTAATAGTTCGTGACCCCTCAGATTCATCCAGCAACCCCACTGTGGGGGCCCTCCCGCCTAGGTGGGGAAACACAGTACTTAGATATGTTCCTTGAGTCCAGGTCAATAGTTTGAAGATTTCAGACTTAAATTTGCTGTTTTTTTAGCTGGACCTGGTGGATGACATGGCCATAGTCCACACATGTAGCTATCTTTGCCATGTACTGCATGGAGCCAGGGCACAACAAAAACGTGCCATGTATAAAAGTTGGAAGATGACACTTCACTGGAGTGAGCTTCCCATCTGTTACGACACAGTGATCAAGTTCTCTGCAGAAATTCATCTCTTACACAACTATGCGAGGGGCAGGAATGGTTGGGTGTGGATTGCTTCATCAATTGGTTTTTCCAAACTGAACAGTGACAGTACAGGGGTGAAAGAGAGTGTATTTCAATAACAGATACCCTGCATGCAGGAAGATGAACTGCAGAAGTTTTCAAAGTGGGAAAGTAATGCATCATATAAATAATAACACCGGTTTTGCCAGTGAAACTTTTTGTGGACACATGCGAAAACACTACTATTACCCTGCATACTATTAGTATAAGTGTTGTATGCTCAGTCATTTTTGATTTTTCTTTTCTCAATTTTTATATAGCACTGAATAGCAGCCAGGCAGGAAAAGCCTGCAACAAAGATAAGTCTTTATCCAACAACACCCACAGATTTGACTTGTCATTCGTCCAAAATACAGCAAAGTTTGGTGCAGTCCAAGTTTACGCAGTCATTTTCTCCAGCATGTATTCTTAGAATGCGTTTCCTTTCCTTTTCATTCAAGGGCACACTGTATGCATGTAAGATGCTGAATGGCAGCCAGGCAGGTGGTGTCTGCAACAGAGGAAGCTAATGACATTTTAAGGTTTCACCACAGGGGGCTTTGCTCACCGCCACCTGCAGCTGACATGTCCACTGCATTGACCTCCTTAACACTTAGTGGCACGTGTGTATGCAGCTGTGCATGCGCATATGAGCTGAGTGTGTGTCTGCTCTCCTTCCTCTCTCCCACGGTGCCAGTAGGAAGCAGAAGGTAGAATTTATTCTGAATATCGATCGTCTGGCATCTCTGTGGGTGTTCTGTGCCGTGGCGTTCAGTTAGGGAGCAGAGATTGATGCCTTGTCAGTTTGTTGTCGCAGTGAGGAGAGAAGGGCTGTCAATGCTACATAAATCTACAGCAGACGGGTCACAAGGGGGGCAGAGGAAAAAATACAGACATTTGTTGTTGACTAATTTGTTGCCATATTTGTTCTCGAGTTTGTAACACTAATGAAGTGGCCTCTCAGCAGGTTGTGGGAAATAGGGCGTAAAGTGACTTTGTGTTGGTATTAGACAGGCTATTATGCAAAAGTAACTTGTTTTTTAAGCTTTGAACAGTCTCCACAGACTCAGTTATGTTGGCATATGCAGTCATTTAAATGCATCCATTTATCTTTAAAATCTGACATCAGTCATTTCCCAAACAGAATCTGTGTGTACTAGCGTTTAGCTAAAAAACAAAGAACAGTTTCTTCTGGCAATGTTAAATGCTTTATCAGCATGTTGTGTTAGAAGGGAGAGGAGAAAAGAGAAAGCTGTTGGTGAGACATAAATTGACACCCAAGGTGCCAGTAGAGTAATTAACAGACAGAAAGCAGACAACTGTAATAAATAAAAGGATCAAGGTTCATGTGCTTACAGTGTGTTTCAGCTCAGAGTGTCTATTTTCGTATGTAGCTCCATGCAAACCAGATTTCTATATCTGTTATTTCTATTGTGAGGTAATCAAACACTTGGAATGAGTTCAATTTTGCTATGTTAATCCTGAAAAGTGTAACATACATTTTCAGACCAGTGAGCCAAATCTGTTTGACATTGCAAATATTACTAAAATATGGTCTGCTCATGTGTAAAACTATATGTTTTCTTACCCAAAATGCAGTTTCAAAATATATAAACTGCTTGAAGTACAGCTCACACATCAGAGAATATTTGTCATTTAACGTTTAATTAGGGATGTTGCAGTGGAGGAATTTCCCCTGCGGTGACTGAGGGTGGCTCAACAGTGTGATATGTTGTATCACCACTGTTTTTTACTGTTTTGCAAATGAATTAATTCATCCTGATTTTACTGCTTTGCCAGTAAGCTTTATTGTTGGGCTATTTTTAGGTATACTGTTACATTTTAAATGACAAAGGTGACACAATTTTAAAACAAATTCAATATTTGACAGACGGGCAACGAGACTCAATCATTTGCCTTGTGCCTTCCGTCTTCAAAAGTGTATCCACAAATTGTCAGAGTACAGTACTTAAGGCGAGACACTGCAGGTGAATAGGGTAAAATTTTAAAATAATAGATATCATCATGAAACTTCCCCAGTTGATTACTTACAATAGCATGAAAAGTTTTTGAAATTTTAATGTTTAATTACGCAAATTAGGCATTATCTCATTAAGTATGCACTAATTTGCATATATTTAGGAAAATAAATCTGAAAAAACCAGGTGCAAAATTCTTTTTTCATTTTGTTTACATATAAGATGAAAAAAAATTAGAGGGGGAATTAAGGATATCTGCTTTTATTACCTAGAAAATATACTATCCATAGCCTTAAAAAAAATTGATTTTTGCCATATTTTTGGGAATTAAATGTCACATAAATCAGGCTAGGAATGATTTATTAACAAATCCCTCTGCAGAATATAGCTAGGTGTATAACTGGAAAGTTTGGTGTACATAGGTGCTACACAGGCTGAGATGTTCGACTTATGTATGACAAAAAACTCATTTTGAGAAAACAGCATTCAAAGATTTACATAATAACATAATACAAGTAGAAAAAATGTAATAAAATAAACATCTAAATGTATAATTTGAATGTTTTCTTGAAAGAATACATAGTCAAGGAGTAAACTAGCCCAAAATCTCAAAATTGAGAGTTTTTGCCTGCCATGTCTCACCTTAAAAGTATATTTAAAAAAAAGAAGAAGCAATGCTGTGTATACTAAATATATTGAAAATGGTGTTGGATTGAATAAGAACAGTTGTGAGTTGTCTTGTGAAAATAATAACTGGCAAGAAGTAACTTTAGATGGCACTTTCCTATGGGATATCTTGGCATCAGTAATCGCCAGACTGTGTGGAATATGTACAGAATTAAACAACAGAGAAAAAAAAAGAAGTTTGCAATATTTTGCCTTTTTTCAGCTAAGACGCTCTGTATGCGTCTGGTTGCCATGATACAGAATATCTGTAGAAGTGAAAATGTCTGCATGAGGTGGAGTACTTGCTCTGGATGAAAGGAAGGCTGAAGCGTGGAGGAGAGAAGATGGACCTGTTTAGGTTCAGTATTCATTTCTCCTTCATTATTGTTAGGCAATGTGACGGTTGGTCTTTGCGGTAGGCGTTTTGTCCTGCCCTCCTCCACTGTGAATGGATGACTGGGTTAAAAGCATCAGTGATGAGTGACAGCAGCGTTTTATCCAAAGAATTTTTTTCAGCTCAACAGCAAACTTGCAGAGCTCAGCACAGAACAGACACTCAGTACCTTGTCCAATCTGGTCTCACTCCCAACTCGTCAATTACTGACCCTTGCTCAGTGGCCCTCGGTGTCAGTTACCTACATACAGAGGCACCCTTTGACAGCAGTATGAGACAAATTGGGCAGTGGCATGTCTTGACGCTCCAAGCAACTGTTGTCGTACAAAGAATGAGACAGTCCACATAGGGCTGGTGAGAGGGAACATGGATGGGTTGGTTAAACAAACTCCAGACTTCCACCTGGGAGACTTTTGTTTTTCCCTGTGTGAAAAGTTAATTAATTTATTGCAATAAAAACATAGTGTGCTAGTATGTGTAGCATACTACGCTAGTGATGTATGTCATATAATATCACATTACATTTGTAACAAACGTAGTCACACACTGTTTTTTTCTGAACCTATCCACATACTTTGTTTCCCAAACCGGAGAAAGTTGAGTTAAAAGTTTATTTTCAACAGGGACTGTATTCACTTTTATAACAAAATTAAGGTTTATTTTGAAAAGACATAATGTATGTATCAAGTATAAATTGAAATTCTGTCCCTGAACATCTAAAGCCAACACTGGAGGGGTACCTAGAGCGTCACAGTTTGCCTTGTAGGGCAGCTGACCAAGCGTTGGGATTTAATGAGCTGGGAGTGAGAATGTGTTGCCTCATCACATTGCTGGCATTTGTAGCACAGTGTAAACAGCGCACAATATTACACTTATCTCGACAGTCCTACATTAAATTCCCAAAACTCAGACTTTAAGAAGTTACAAAGTAGTTGCTCTCATAGAAAAAATTTTGTCTTTCTGATCCTGATGCCTTTAATAACCACTGAAAACTGACTGTAAAGTATTTAAGAAAGCTTCAGCAGTAATTAAGTAACTGCTTAAGTCACTGCATGAATGATGTTTTTGATTAACCTGAACAATTATACAATAATTGGTGTTTCCAATATTAATTTGGGCAGCTCGCCTAAATACATGAGCTCCCAAAATTGTATCATTTTAGATTTATTGTCTTTGTTTGACAGTTGAGAAAAAAAAGGCTCCCAATCTGTTTGAAGTTTAAATTATGTTTTGCAACAGACTGTCAGCTGTTGCACATCGGAGCTCCCCGCCCACAACCACCAATAAATGCTCAACCTGTGTGAAACACTACGAGAATTAAAAAGCAGTAGCAAAAAACACAAAGGAACAGAATACTAAAATTATCATATAACTGTGGCAATTTTCGGATCAGTTTGTTAAAGGTTTGTTTACTCTACATTACCAGCTCCTTCTGAACAGATGTGCTGCGCTATCATATTCAGTTCATTCAGTTCCTCAGCAGACTAAGGAGGGTGACAAACAACAGAAGCTTCATTAAATTCAAAGAGCTTCCCTCACAGTTGTGATAACACACTTCAGTACCTGCAGCCTAAATACATCCATATTTCCTCAAATTAGCTCTTAAATATATTTTGTGACTCTGTGTATGTAGTGCATTGTCATTGTGGCTTTTAGGAGAGGTGCCTTATTCATTCATGCACCTTGTTAAACTGTAATGAAAAGCAAAGATCCTCTTAGCAAAGAACCAACAAAGCATTTTAAACTAAATCACTCATATTCAACAATGTTTCCACCCACTTTTCAGCTAAATTATTCCGCAAACGCAACCCGTTTTACACAACTCCTGATTAACAAGGGGAATAGCGTGGATAAAACATGTCACAATCACTGGATGCCAACTAACTTTAATCTCCCTTTAAATCCCTCCTGGAATACGGTCTGTGACAGTACAGTGCCTGCCAGCTGTTACCGTCATGAATGTGCTGTCGTAAGAAAAAGAAAAAAAAAGCGTCATGAAAAAGTGCTTCATGGAAGATGTTCCCAAACAGCACTTCATCAAATGTTGGGCACATCTGTGCTAGCGTGCAAGCAGCCTCTCTCCACTGATGGAAGCAGGCCATAGAGAAAGCACTCACTGGCATGATGAGGGCGCAAATAGCAGGAGAGAGAGCGAGAGTTGGATGAGACGGGGTTGCTGAAATGAACTATAAATACACAGCTGTCAGAGAATTTACTTTCACCCCAATTTCTGAAAAAGCAGAGTTGCCATTTCCACCAGTAAATTCAAGCATGTAAATGTATTGATTTATTCAGCAGGGCTGAGGTCGATCGGAGCCGAGGGAGCAACCACGAGAGGTTGGGTGGTGGTAAGAAAAGTGCTCTGGATGCTTGCATCCAAATGTGAGTCAGTTCTTGTTGCGATCACTAGGTTACACACATCTCTGCAAACTGGCTTGCAAAACACTAGAAAATTGCACAGACATAAACTTAACATGAGCTGACAGACTTGTTCAAAGGAAAAATACAGTTCATTACAGCTTGGGTTGGATTTTTGTTGCTCCAGCCATCAGCTCTGTCAATTATGATAACACTGTACTCAACGAAATTAACCACTAAGATGTCGGAACACAGCATTGTAGCTCAAGTAGGTCAAAAGGGCAACGAACGCAAGCCCATGGTTTTGGCAAAATTGGCTGCCACAGTACTTAGAGGTAAAAGCAAAAGTGTAGCCTGAGTGTCAGACTGAAGCTCCCAGAATGTTCAGTCTGACATTGCCTCCATTGAAGGCGATTTACAAGGGGGAGGGAATTTGATTTTTTCCCTAACCAATCAGTAGAGATCAACGACTCACCCAGAATGTGACGTCATTAGTATCCATGCCTCGGGGGTGCTGAAAACAAGCGAGCATTGCCCGTTTAAAATGTCTCTGTCGTCGTGCACGCCCAGCTGCATCGCTGTTAAATCCAGTTTAGCAGCTTCCTTAATTTGGTCCTCCATTAACGCGAGTAGTGGCGAAATACCTCGATAGCATCGTTAATGTGGTCTGTAGGATCTGTAGCGGTCGCCATTGTTGCTATCCTCACCAGTTACCCACCGGCGGACAACTTGACATCAGCGTGGCGCTGATTGGCCAATCGCTAGACCCCCGGCGTTCATTGGTCCGTCCATCATTTGGACGAGATAAATCGCAAATTCATTGAAGTATGCCAGACCAGAGATGCAAGCCTACTCAGTTGAGTGGGCGGGGTCTATGGTCTGGAACCAGGCTAGCAAAAGTGAGCAGACCTGTAATGTAGCTAATAAACCTTGATGCACAGGAAATCCATTAGTCTGCACCAGGGGTCATCCAATATGTTATTGTTCAGGGCCAATACCAATACTGATTATTGGTAGTCACTCAGAATGCTAACCAATATCTGGGACTTACATATGATATAATTTCCTCCAGCTGAATGAGGGCAAATCAGAAGTTGTGCTCTTTGGCCCTCCTGACTCCATTAGAGGGATTTCTGACCAGCTCAGTAGCCTCTGTAACTATGCTAAACCCCATGCCAAAAATCTTGGCGTGATGTTTTACTCCACCTTTAGATTTGAGGAACAAATAATTGTAGCAAAAGCCAGCTTTTTCAAACTCCACACCATTGCCAAATCAAGCCATTTCTCTCCCTCAAAGACCTGCAGATAGTCACCTACGCTCTCATTTAGACTACTGTAACTCTCTGTACACTGGTATCAGTCAATCCTCTATGTCCCACCTCCAGCTGGTTCAGAGCGCTGCTGCTAGGCTCTTCACAGGTACCTGGAAGAGAGACCAGGTCACACCTGTTTTGGCCTCTCTCCACTGGCTACCAGTAAAGTTTAGAGTTGACTTTAAGGTTCTCCTGTTTGTTTACAAGGCCCTTAATGGTCTGGCTCCATCCTACATCACAGACCTTCTAACCCCCTATTCCACGCCCAGGTCCCTCAGGTCAGCTGACCTGGGGCTCCTGGCTGTCCCACACTCCAGAGTTAAGCTCAGGGGTGATGGTGCCTTTGCTGTGTCTGCCCCCAGACTGTGGAACAGCACCCCCCTCCCAATCAGATCTGCCCCCACCATTGACTCGTTTAAGTCCAGGCTCAAAACTTATGTTTATTCATTAGCGTTGGAGTCGCCCTGATGTGGTCTTCCCTGATGTGTACCTGTGTGTGTTGTGTCTATAAATGTGTGAGCCGTGTACCTGACTATTATGTCACCTTTATGTATGTGTTTTTTTTTAGGATTTTATTCCTTTTGTACAGCACTTTGGTCAATGTGAGTTGGTTTTAAATGTGCTTTATAAATAAATTTGAGTTGAGTTTGAGTTGAGATTGCAGTAATTATTAAAATCTTAGAGTCAAAATTTCAAATCAACACAAAGCTTTGTTTATAAAACTTTAAGCATAGCCTATGTTTAATTAAAGGCTGCAAAAGAGAACTTTTCAACATTATCTTTGTATGTTGGGTTAAGGTCAGACAGAATATGGACAAAAGTGTAGATGCGACACAAAAACTTCCTTTGATCATAAAGCCCCTGTGTTACTCTACAAGTCTTAGGTTTATCAGTGATGTGTATGAACTTCCCACTGCAGACTGGATGATCTACTCACAGTGACAAGCAGACTGACAGCAAGACTGGCTCATGTGAACAGTCCAGCAGAGGATGAATGCCTGTCGGCACGTCCACATCGTATCTGTCTGGTCACATTTCTCATCACATCCAGAAAACATCTCTCTCCCTCTTCCCTTCCTTGCAGTTTTCTCACTCATAAAACCAAAATTACATCCAGCAACTACTATTACTAACCATAGAGGGTTACCAACTTAAACACCGGGTGGTTTTGCAACTTCAGTTTAGAGGACTGTAACGTCTATTGCAACTTCTGCCTTATGTTCGACACACAGTTCTACTCCTTCACTGGAGCAGGTCCAGTCTAGGTTAGTGTTTGCCGTTTGTGGCACAGCAGCTTTCAGTGTTGATAGGCTATTATTTGTGACTTATAACCAACCAGATAGTACTGTGGATGGGACACTGAGAGAGGCTAAAGAGTGGCAATTACACAGCGACTGCAATCATCTTAACAATGCTGAATATTGCAGCCAATAATCAGCCAGGCCAATAATCACTATACAGCCGACAGTTTTGGGTAGTATTTATTACCTTCTTTTCTCTTCAAATCAAGTCTAACTATCCCGATTGTTTGTTAAAATCCGTGTGACTGTGAATTTTTGTTGTCCTGCTAGTTCTGTTTTCATCAATGATGCAACGTTCAAAGATCTCAGTGATCACTTTGCTAAGTACAACATTTATATAGCCAACAGAATCAATGGTTCAAAGAGGCAGCAGATACAATTTGTTTTTTTTTTAGCTTGGCGCCACCTAGCGTCAGCGGTGTTGCTCGCACTGTTGCAACGACCAAATTGACCGTGGGGATCAGAGATAATCAATAAAATGTAGGCTGTAAAGCCACCAGTATGGCTCTATGTATATGTAGAATGAGAAAGTGTGTGGACACTCGACTAAATAAATGAGTAAGGAGACCGAGCAACAATTATTGCTCTGTCTCCTTACCGAGAGAGTTATTTTTCAACAGTCACCGGCTCACTATACATTATCCCGCTTAGAACATGGCTTACTACTAAAATATTCAAATGTTACAACTGGCATCAATATTATTAAATTGCTGGCAGAGTGTATTGACAGAGGAGAGGCGTTCACCAGACAAATGGGAGCGGAGGAGAGGATTTTACTCCACTTCTCCCGGTTGGAGATGCTGGGTGTCCAGTAGCTGCGAAGGCTGCCCTCACATTTATGGCCAGTGACCGACATGATCTCCTTGCTCTCCAGGACAGCTTGGGAGAGCTGTGTGGACTAATGTTAACTGATTTTGATGCTCCACAGTCTAAGGCCGTTGCAGTGAAAAGTCCGGTGTTCACTTAGCGGGGCGTAACTTAACTCAATAGCTGCCTCCGTGAGAAGAGAACAGAAGGAAGGGAGGGGGGTATCGCTGTCCGAGGGCTGCTGTAGAATGGCAACAAGGATGTCAGCCAACGTAAACACTGATAGTCTGATTTTACTGTGGTCACTACCCTGTGCAACCCACATTATTTTCATAATGATATATTTAGGAAAAGATGCTATCTGTTGCCTCTTTAAGTTACTAAAATAAAACCAGAGTTGTGGTAAACCCTAGCTTTTCCTAAATGTTTTCCCCTAAAGTGGTATTGCAACCAAAATCTACTTAGAAACAGTCTGTAGGCTTGAAAGCTTGCAGTAAAGAGTTTGCACTATTAGACTGTTGTCTGATTGAGGGATAACCCACACTATCTGCCGAGCCGCCCCATGTCTTAATAGGCAATGATCAGACTGGCTGTGTTGGATTCAGCACCACTCACATATTACTCCCTGCTTATTTTCTGTCAGTCTTTTGGAATACTTTGCGTTAGCCCTTGTCATTTCAGAAACCCCGCTGCTGGCTCAAGAGCTGAAGTAAGGAGATGTGAAGGCGGTAACATACACATATCAAAAGATACACACAGGTGGGTGATCAGGTTCTCGCTCCCTTCTTCTCTTCCTCTTTTTTTTCCCTCTGTTTCCTATCACCCTCAGCCCCTGGTGTATTAATCTGTGATTCTGAGGATGTGATTTTATGGGGTATGTCATGAATTATTCATGAGTGAGCTGGGACGACAGGTTGAGAAAAGACACACACACTCACGCACACATAGCGGCAGGGGTCCTGCTGTGGCTGATCACCGGGCTGAATACCATTAACAAGGTTTCACATATGACCAACACCATCCTGGTTATCTAAGTCGACCCCATACCCTGCACTCACCTTCCCTCTCTGCCTTCAAGTGCTTTGCTGTCATCTAACCCTCCTGCCTTGTTTATTTAAAGGATTTAAAGGAAGTCAGCTGCTGTAATTGAACTTATTTCCTATTGTCGTTATTGCAAATGAAAATAGTTCAGCTCTACCTCCTAGTAGTGCGCTCATGTTGTTTTCAGAAATCCATTAAAAGCAGCTTGCACTGACACTGCTGCCTTAGCTAATGTAACATATCATGCTGATTAGCACGTGTATTGCAATTTCTACTAATTAAGGAGTTAATTATTGCTTAAATGAGACTGTTTTCAGTTTTTTTTTCATTAATGCACACTGTCTCGTGCATAGGGTGACAATAAAATACAACAGCTTGTCCCTGCTTACAGTGGTTTTGTCGTGCGAAGCAAAAACTCTCCAGGATCCACGGAAATGACACTGACAGGATGTGAAAATTTGACGACGAACAGGCACAGTTTCTGAAATAGCTGAGAGGGATGGAGATGCATTCACTTACCGCTTTAACTATATATCTTAACTTTCTTTATAGACATGTAAACTTCCTTGCCATGTTCTGTCTTGGATTATGGTGACATAATATATAGACATGCTTTTGTTACAAGCCTTAGATGCTATATATATATATATATATATATATATATATATCTGCTCTTAGATTTAATCTTGGTTATATCTACAGTTCCCATCATTGTACTGTATGAAAAAGTTGGCTGGCCCTGTCTCTCTGTCAGACAAGATCAACACTGATAGAAATGTATTTATAAAGCACAGCCAACAAATTACTAATTCACATTACTTCATTATTAGACTTCAAGGTAGGAGCTCATCAAACTTGCATTCAGGACTGGATTAGACTTCATGTTCCTGTGGTCGACTCCAAACTTGGAAAAACTGCTTTTAGATTTTGTACTCCACACTTGTGGAATGACCTACATTGCATGTCCAACAACCACTGACCTTCAGCTCGGAGGCCGGTGTTTGCTTCCCATATCAATGTTAAGCCAAACCCTGTTACTTCTTTCTAAACCTAACCAAAACCAAAGCCAAAACCTTACCACATGTGTGTGTTGGCTAAACCTAACCATATACGTCCATTGTCAAAGGAAAAAAACATCAATTTTGCAAGGTTGTACCGACATAGTACTTTTATTTTGAGAGACTGTATACAAACTGTACATTTCCTGTGAAAACGAAGGAGTATTTTGTAAAGATACAATGAATATAACAGGCTGAAGTTGATAAGGTGTCCCTGAGCTTCAACAACAAAAGTACCCAGAGTACCTTGTCATATGTTGACATGACCAAGCATCAATATATAAAGGTTGGAGTGAGAATGTGTTGGCATTCTACGATCAGTTATATGAGATTTGTTTATGCTACATTACCACCTGTTTCTTGAATTGATTAAATTGTTGTTCTTTCTTGACTTTGAAAATAGTACTTTGGCAAAACAATCCGAACTCAAGGTCTACCTACTGATGGTTTCAACAATATCACATGGTCTTTATTTGCAGTTGCAGTTTATTCAGCTGTCATGGAGATATGATTTGTTGACATGCCACCAAAGTAGTTGTAATGATGAACACCATGTGATGTAGTTGAAAGCTCAGGAAAAAAAACATAGCAAGAGGATCTTGAGTTTGAAATGTTTTTTGTCTAAGCACTTTTTCCAACACAGAACTTTAGTCTTACCCAACACAATTGAGCTGTTCTCAACATGCCATTAGTAGATACATCCAATGATATCTGGCTAACCTCCACCCAATGATGAAGACCATGTGATGTGGTTGACAGGTCCAAAAAAGTTAGTTAGTGGACCTTGAGTTGGGATTGCTTTGTCAAATTATGACTGAATTGTTTTAGTCCGTAGTATTTATGAGACAAATATTTCCCTCCCGTATGACAACAATAAATTTTGAGGTAGAGCAGCACAACACCATCCCTGCTAATGGAGCGTTAACCAAATAATTATCGGTGCTGATCATGTTGAAAATCACGAGTGTTTCCCTTTAATTGAAAAGGAGCTGTCAGGGGGTAAATATCTGTTTATTTTGCTATTCATCGCTGTGCAGCTCACAGGCTGGTGCTTGACATAGCCTTTAACAATAGGAGCCAATCATGAATGATTTCCATTGGGGCACTGTGGAGACTGAGGATCTGTCATTTTGTGTGTGTGTGTGTGTGTGTGTGTGTGTGTGTGTGTGTGTTTGTGTGTGTGTGTGTGTAGGGATCATCCATTTTTTCTGTCATCATGTTTGCCAAGAATAACAGAGAGAGTGTCTTGATCAATGCTAATAGTTTGTGTGTGTGTGTGTGTGTGTGTGCGTGTGTGTATGTGTATGTGTCTGTGCTCATGCACGTGTGTGTAAGCGTGCATGTTTTGTCCCAAAAAGGTTTGAGTCCTTCCTGCCTTTCTGTGTTCAAGGAAATTGCTATTGATGAGCTTCACTGCAGTGAAGGGCCCCATGCAGGTTTAAAGGCAGTACACTGCATTAATGCAGACTGTCATTTTGTCTATTTATTCCCTTAGGAATCTTTACAAACCACACACACACACACACACACACACACACACACACACACACACACACACACACACACATTCACATCTTGTACATTTTTTTTTACAGTTTATGTGGACCTTCCTAAACCAGTGCAAGACAGGGATATGGGGACACAATTCCTCCTTCGTTATGGAGGCAACTGAGCAGTTGGAAACCGCTTATTATGAGTTAAAGAACATATTATGCTGTCCAGAATTCAGACTAAACAGACTGTACAGCTGGTGACCTGACTACAGGGGTAAAAGACTTATAATGACCAAAGCAAGGTTTATATTACCTATGGCATAGGCTCTGCGTGTACCCTGCCATGCACCTTCCCAGAAATGTAACTATTCACTGGGGCAACGCAGACGTTCTGTTTACTTTTGTAAGCTGAAATCCATTTCTCTCAGTGACATCAAAACTTTTATTTACATTTATTCTACAAATGAAAATAAAATAAATTGTGAAGACAATAAAGCCCCCACAAAATACCATTTTAAGTCTTGTGTGATTTATCCTGGCCTCATATGAGCAGAGGAAAATTCTGCTAGTTGTTAGGCTAATTTATGCAATGTAAAATGTCAAAGGCTTATGCTAATAATGTTAGCATGATGTATATATGAGGAAAACATGTCTGGTATAAGACACAAAAGACGTGTTTAATATTGACGCTATTCAGCCATGTTTAACATGTGTTTTAGCTGTGTTTAATGTTAATTAAATTCTACAGCACTCCATAGAAACTCGACACAGTGGCGTAGAAACCCAACCACCATCTAGCATTTTGGAGGGGTAACTACAGAGAGACACAGATGCAACTCCGCAGAAGTAAATATGTTCACAATGGCGTAGTCCCCATGAGTAGGCTACAGCCTAGGCTCTGCGTACAGCCTACTCACAGCTATAAATCAGCCTATATGAAGTGGATGCTATTGGGGATGTCAGTGGTTAACTGCAGAGATTATTCTGACTGGTAACACAGGCAGAGGTGGCCACCATGTTTGTGCAGTAACACCGTCCCAACACCATGGGTCGGGACAGCTTTTATTCAGCAGAACATTCAGAGTACACACATGCATAGCATTAAAGACACATGCGTATAAGTCACAACCAAAAACACAAAGATGTGAAAGCAAGAACTGAGTTCTCAGAACACAGTTAACCTATTTATGCAAAGACAAATATGTTTACCCACAATCCTCCACAAGGCCACTGTGCTTTTTAAACCTATAGTACGTGAGCATGCTAAATCAAGACTTGGGAATCGGCCAGTCAGCTCTTATAATAAATATTTGATTGTAGTTGACCAGGCATTAGTGAAATGTCTAATTTATTCAATTAAATTTGCAGCAAAGTTGGAGAAAAATCGAAGAAATCAATTAAACCGAAAACATTTTAGATGCACAGTTGCAGTGTGTGTGATAAAGCATTTACCCTGCCTCCCCTTTTCATTGAATAAATTTGGTTTTCACCTTCCAGCATCCCAAGCCTCTATTTTATACATGTCTCTCCTCGTGTAACATGTAAAATGGATGAGCACCCTCTTTTGAGAAGACACGAGGTGAGAGTAACTTCTGCATAAATCTACGCTTTCTGTCATGTGGATGTGAGATTACCGGGATATGAAAAAAAATGAAATAATTCAGCCCATCATTGAATTAATTCAGCTGTATGTAGAGTGAGACACTAATCAGCTCTCCGGAAAACCTCAGACAATGTAACTGTGCAGCCTCCAGTCCTCATTAAAACAACGAGTCACAATGTCTATATAAAGAGGTTAGGTGTGTGTGCATGAATGTGTGCCTACAGGCATGTTTGAAGCGTGTGTGCTGTATTCAGGATTGTAGATCCATGTGAGACCAGGAGGGGAAAATAATAATTCAGGTGTTTGTCTCCTAAATACAGAATCATACAAGCCCCAACCCCCCAAAGCAGGATTTCCTGTTGTTAGTGTGTGTTTGGTCGAGGTTACAAGTCAGAACTTTACATGAGAGATGTCAGGAATATTATCAGCCCTCGGGATTTTCTTGAAGAGAAAAGAAATGCACTGTTTCATATCTTTTTAAATGGATTTCCACCTCCTCAACAGGTGACCACAGATGAAGGAACGCCCACGTCTGACCTTTTGCTGCAGGAGCACATGAACACAGATTATTTTTATTTTCCTTTTTCATGCATTTTTTCTTCATTAATTATCCAAAAGAGCCTAAAGGCAGCTGATTTCCATTGTTTCCATTATTTCCATGTGATCTGTGATCATCAGCATAAATGTGTGTATTTAAAATACATGTTTTCCCTTTCTTTAACTCATCTTCTGACCTCCCCAAAGTTCCCCTGAGGGGTGCTTCAGCTTGAGAACCAGTTTCTCCACTCACTCAATATTTAATATCATGAATATACTTCTTTATCATAGTCATTTATGGTGAATTTATGATGTCTACACTTTGACACAGACAAGAGGAGCAAATGAGGGCAGCCTGAAGAGATACCAGCACATAACTTGTATGTTTATACGCATTTGCTTCTTTTTTCGCCAGAATAAAACTGAGAAAAAATGCAAACAGAATAGAGGAAAAGGAGTGCGATAAATCCTCCTTGCATGCATGTTGAAATGAGCCAAACCTAAATCCAGCAACCAATCCACAGTCCTGCACACCTCCTATTTCGTGGAAAATCCACCACCCCCTGCTGTCAGCGAGGCAGTCCTGTAAGTCGGGACTCTGCAGGGTGCTCTGCGTGAAACTATGAATCCCTACCAGCTTGTCTGTCACTGATTGTGAGGAGCACAGTTTGTCAAGGTTTTGAATGAGAAGTGTTCTGAATAATGTAAGAGTGATTGGTTGTTTGGTTCACTGATTGATTGATTGTGTACAATGCTGACAGACACTGATATTGAGCTGAGGCCTGGAGGAGGCAATGAGAAAGTGGTTTATGATGTCAGTGGTTTCCATCCAATCCAGGAATCCTGACAAGAGGAGGGAGGGAGGAAGAGGAGAGAGACGGAGAGACAGACAGGTAGGTGGAGGTCATCAGTTACACAGCGTCAGCTATTTTTCTGTAATCTCAGTTGCGGGGCGAGACAGGGTTTAATTTCAGCCAAATACCACACCTGAAAGAACGGGATAGAGGCTCTGTTCAGGATAAAACAGATCACTTTGCACTTCCATCCACAGCACCAGCACATGACCTTCCCTACTAGAAAAAAGAAATATATTTTCTGACATCTATATGACTTGCTGTCAGTGTGGGGCAAGTTACTTGAGAAATATTTGAAAAAAGTAATTACTTTGCAAATACTTGAGGGCAAAAGTAATTAGTCATCAGGGTATTACATTACTTTCCATCAAACTTGCCTTTAAACTATTCCAAAGGCTCTGCACCCACACATCCCATCCTCTGTGTGTAAAACATTTAGAAACAGAAAGTGAGACATTGTGCTTAAAGGACGGGTCCATCTGCGTTCTAGCAAAAAGCACTGACATAGGTTACAGCGCTGATGCCCTCCCCTCCCTCAGTCCCCACTTACGCCTTTCATCGACAGCGTAAGCATGAAGAGTAAGGAAAGTAATAGCGTGGAAGATTTAAGCTTTGAGGTGAAAGATGGTGTTTAGATTCTCTGCCCAAGCCTGAACCAGACCCAGACCCGACCCAGCCCCTGGGTCCCAGGGTCTGGGGCGGGTCGGGTCTGGGCCATAATTTCCTGCCACTGTCCTCAGGCTCGGACGGGTCAGGCTCCTCATAATAGACCTATTCTATGGAATCAACTACTTATCACACGGTTACACCCCGCCTTTCCGACAACAGACCTCCATTCTTCGTAATGGTGGGGTTTGCCATTTTTTCTAAAAGCCCCTCTATTCCGAATATTGGGGACAATGCCCGCAGTTCGTCAACAGGTGCCTCCAGTCAGCCGCACACTCAATCAGATCCGCGCTGACCAGCCTCCCCCTGCAACAACAGCTCCACTCGTCTTATTGTTGTCATGGATAGGCCTACATTGTTGCTTCTAGCTGGTGATATGCTGTGATAAGGTTTTAAAATTGTAGCCATGGGTATATGCTCTTTATATCACAGTTAAGAAACAATCAGATTGACTGATTTCACCTTTCCGTTTTATAAATGCGTTTAATATATTTACTCCGACCAGAAGCCAGATTATCACTAGTCTGTCTGACCAGAGGGGGGACAACACGTGGGGATACGTGTTGTGCGAGTGCGGCCGGGAGTGGGGATTTCAGCACCATGGACAGCACGCGTAAAAAGACGTGACAAGCGTCTCCTTTTAAATGTGTTTGCTGCTAGCGAAATTATACATAATAAATGAAGACAGTGACATATTTTCAATAAAAAAACAATGAGTTGAACGTTCATTTCAAGCTTTTGTAGTACAACGAATTTCAGAACTGTGCGAGTGTGGCCGGAGAGCGGGCGGCAGTGAAACTCCATATGGACTTGAAAATCAGTTTCGGAGTGGGGGTGGTTTGGAACGGCGGGGTTTCGGAATGGAGGGCTGTCCTCTTATCACACGGGCTCCCCTTGACGGCGCCACTGGCTGTGCATATGTGAGTTGTTGATGGTGACAACGTGTGTGTCGGCTTTGTCTAGTGTACCAAGTGCAGCACGATGCTGGTATATGACAACAAAAAGACAGGGACCTCGACACTAAAGAGGCACATGACGAAGGCTTGCCATGGAAAGAAAGACGAGTCAGCCTTCAATGTCCACGTTCATATCCTGAAAAAGAATGTTGGGTTTAAACCGGGCTCGGGCTCAAATTTACATTTAAAACGATGGGCCGGGCCGGGCTCAGACAGAACATGCACAGGCACAGATGGCGTCAGGCTGGATTTTTTGGGCCTGATCTAAGCTCTAGTGAAAGATAAATTTATTTAACTAGGTAAAGACACGCTGAGATTCAATATAATACAATACTGCCTTTGTACTGTATTAACACATTTAAAGTACTGTCAGTGTACTGCTGTGGATGCCACGTCAAACACCAAACTAAAAGATCAGAGGTAGCAGCAGACATGCAACTCCCGTACTTTGGACACCTAAAAAAATTAATATATTTCTTTACCTCGCCATCAGACTGCCCTTTCTGATGAGGAACAGGAGCCGTAATCTCTCCCTCCTCAAAGCCAACAAATTCCATTGACAGAAACAGTAATCTCGCCTCACAGCACACTGGAGTTGCTGGACTACCTGCTGCCTCATTTGTTTGGCTGGTTGTGTTATTGTGTGACTTTTGGAATCAAAATAATATGGCATCCACAGCAGTACATGGAAAAAATAAATTAAATAGAACCCCTAGGGGTATTCAAGTGAGTTCCAGGGGTCTCCAGAAAAATGGGGAGTACTTTATTTTCACAATTTAATTCACTGTGGAAGTGAGCCCAGTGTGGTCAAGAATCATAAGAGTGAGTGACTCATCTCCTGAACTGTAGTTAAATCAGGAGAGAGTTGTTTTTTACAGCAAAAAGAATATTTATTAACATGTGCACATAAGAATGAAAAATGTGCTAAGTCTTTGGCGATAAGACCCCGTGGAAATGGTATGATTTAAGAAGGGTGATGAATCCATAGTTGAATAGGGAACCCCCCCGGGGTCTAGACACTGGTGGTGGTAGAGGTGGTGAAGATGAGATGAGAGGAAGATGGAGAAGTGCTGGTGATCTGGATGAGTAGGGGAATGAGCCATTGTTGACTTTGTCCTAGACTCTGGATACGATGGCTGGAGGTGAAGTGGGTGGAGGAGGACGCAACAATTCTGCCTCAACAGCAGCAGAAAAGAGATCTTATAAAATAGGGGTCCATGATCAAATGTGTGTAGGTTGCGGTCCTCAGCAATTAAAAAGCAATTAAGAACAACTAGTTTAAACGAAGAGAAAGCAAATGGTTTGGAGAGGTTTACTGACCATTAACGGCTAGTTTAACATTAGCTCCAGAGTCCTGTCCTCACAGTGAGGCTTCAAAAAAAAAAACGTATCGTAACCATATCCAGCCACTGTGCAAAGCTAACACATCCCAAACCAGTCTATTCACTAAAACCCAAAAGAAGGAAATTAATTGTTCATTCAACCATTCATTGAATTCAAAGTAAAACAGCAAACAAGCTTTGTAGCTGTGATGCAATTATTCAGTTTCACATTTGAATCCCCAACTGTATTTGTAGGGTGTAAGTTTTAGTATTTACTGTGCACCAGACAAGCTGTCTCAGGAAAGAGCTTCCACAGGCACTCCACATTCAGTACAGTATATATGTAGTCCATTTATCACACTGATCTACTGTATCACCAGGTCCACAGACCATAATCTATTTAGTTGCAGTACAAAAAGAAATTGATTGAAAACAAATAAATTGTTGGCTAGGACCCTAACACTGTGATACATGAATGCAAGCTTAAACTTAATTAAATCAAACTTATTAGTGATGGCAGTTACAATGAGATCAGATATTAAATGGAAGAGGACTGTAGCACACACACATATACACACAGTTATATAACAGTCAGAACAGAGGGATCAAGATAAGACCAAACTTCATTAGGTTGATAACAGGAAGATAGAATAGACTTTTGCATGTTGTGACATCAACCTGAGGACACGCAGTCCCATCCATGAAGATAATGACACATTAAATCTGTGAGAAGAGCGATGTGAGGCATTATCACTCACATCAAGCAGATGAGATATGAGATAATACTGTATGCCACTGTAATCCACTGTGTTCTCATGTTGTGCATGTGAAGCAGAGCAACAAGATTACATCCTACATACGTGCATACATGTCACATACAGACAAGTGTTACTGACAGTACACTGTTCAGAGTACAGTGTGTACACAAGCCATAACTTCCTCTAACCTGAGTTTGAACTTTCTAAATTTGACATTATCTCCTCTTGTTTAATCACACTGCATCGTTTTAGTGTGAAAGTTTTTTGTGCATACTGAGGATAATCTAGTTAGACACAGTGTAGTTATTCCGTCACACACAGTTGCTTTCAGCTGAACACTCTGTTGTGAGTAGGAACCACCTTTGGCACAGCTGTGTAACAGTTTAACTGACACTGTGACATCCAGCCTCTGTGACCAAGCAAATATTAACAAGCATTATTTTATCTGCATCCTAAATGTGTTTGTCAGAGCATTATCAGTAGGTCCTCTTTTTATTACAGCAGTTTTCTGATGTCAATTTGTGAGTTGTTTATTTGCTTTCCCTGTGATGAGTTAAGGAACTTTACACCTAATATTTTTTTGCACTGTGCACATAATTGCAAAGATTCTTGTTGGCATAAGATGTTACTGTAATTTATAGATTTTTCAGTAACACTTTACTTGAAGGCATCTACATAAGAATGACATGACACTGTCATAACTATAACATTACACGGTCATGAACTTGTCATGAACATTATGTACATGTCATAAACGTTTATGACTGCTGTCATTAAGTGTCATTCGGTTTTTTTAATGAGAAGTTGACATTGTTTGGGTTGTCTTGATTATGACAACTTGACATAATCAAAGTGACATTACCAGAAGTTGTCTTTGTCATGACAAGTTGATATTATCAAGAAATGCACCTCTTTTTGTGTTCATGACAAGTTGACATAATGATTATTATTGTTATGACAAAGACATCTTCTGGTAATGTCATCCTGGTTAATGTCAAGATGTCATTATAAAAACATCCCAAACAAATTTAATTAGGGCTGGGCGGTATACCGGTTTGTACCAAAAACCGGTATTTATTGTCGAGAGTGAGAGCATAGAGAAAAGTTCATAGGCGAGAATGGCTGCCAGAGAGAGTCCTGAAAGTGAAGCAACTGTACACAATGATCCAGAAGAACTCATACCAAAAAGAGCAGTGTTTCCCCTATATGCAACTAGCAGTGGCATACCACTGCTACTGAAATATGAAATATGACCCCCCCCCCCCCCCCCCCCCCTCATCTTAGCTCTTTAGAAACTACTGTAATATTATTTGCCACTATGGATGCTTCATATCCAGGCCTATAGAACAGGTCTATACCTTGTCCTTTTATCAAACAAACTAAATAGCCTTATGTTATTTATGTTATTTACATGACGACATGTCATTTGTGTCTATACATGGTCGCAGGCTATAGCACAACACAGCAGCATGTCAAGTGGGCCAAACCTGAGCAAAATACCATCAAATACCATGAAACCCACATGATTTTTTTTAAAAAACATGATATGAAAATTTTGTCATACCGCCTGGCGCCCAGCCCTAAATTTAATGTCAACTTGTCATGACAAAGACAACTTCTGGTAATGTCACTTTAATTAATGTCAAGTTGTCATAATCAAGACAACCCAAACAATGTCAACTAGTCATGACAGCAGTCATGACATGTACATAATGTTCATGACAAGTTCATGACAGTGTCATGTCATAGTTATGACAGTGTCATGTCACCCTTATGTAGATACCCCCCAACAGTTTTCCGAGCTAACTACCATATGAAAATGGCATGTTTTGACTAAGATATGTAAAGATCTACAACAAATAAAACAACTTGTGAGCACAACTCAGAAAAAAACAGACGTCATCTTGCAGGATTTGATTTGGCACATTTTTTTTACCCTGACAGTGGCATGTGTCGGTGACACTGACTCCGTTCTACTTCACACAAGCTCCTGTGATATCATCATAATAATGTTCTGCAACAGGCGCATACAGCTAGCAAATTGTATGTAGTTTTAGCGGGACCATGAGCTCACCTCCCCACGTGCAGCTCCACCAGAACAAGGTAATAGGTCTAGCTAGATTAAAGCAAACCTAACACAACACTTGACCCCATCATAACTAAGCTTAATAAGTTATTTAAGACCTACAAACAGTAACGTCTGTCATTAAAACATGGCTACAGATATGTTCAGATTCACACACCAGACAGCCTCCCATAGTAGGGCTACTAGCCCAGCTACAACACAGGTATCCTCAAAGAAACTCTTAAAGCGCTGGAAATGTGCTTTGAGTGACTGTTAAAGCTCCACCAGACACACCATCTTTCAAGCAGAGGAACTGTGAGTCTGACACTAACTTCTCATGGCTGTCAGCTCTCACTTCCATCTCTACATCACTGTCCCTGCTATACTAAGCAGGGGTCAATCAGTCCTCTGCTGCATTCCTTAAATATGCTGTGAGAATGGTTTTAGAAGAGTTCAAGGATGTAGTTACCCTTTAACTGCTACCCAAACTAGTCATTATACAAGGTGACTGATATTACTGTTAATTTACTGTTGGGCTAACTCTAAAGGTTTGGCAAACTTACCGTATCGTTTATGGAACCACAACTTGGTAGCACTTTTCCTAATTTCTCTTGTTGGAGTGTCCATGAAAGGTATGCGTAAAGAAAATGTAGGGCGACACAGAGGAAGTTGATTCAGGTAAAATGATTAATTCTGGGTCCAAAACGTCCTTTTAGCAAGTGTAGCTCTACAGAACTGATAAACATTGATTTCTCAGATTTTTCTTCCTCCCAGTCTGGGCATCCTGTCTTTGCCTACTTGCTAGTGTTTCCCCCAGTCTTTACAGTTGCAGCATGGATCAAATATTGCTAGTCTTCTCAAAACTAAAGAGATATGCTATTTCATCGTATGTAAAAAGATAATAGTGTAGGCACTAGGGATATGACTACTGCTAAGGGGATTTCGTAATAAGTAAAAGTGATTGCTGGGGCAACAATCTATTCATGTACTGACAACGTTATGAAATGGCGGTTTTATCATGAGACTGGTTCTGCTGTTTTTAGCTAAGGTCAGGAGTGAATCAGGCAAAAAGCCTTCAAGCATCAGACTTCATCTTCATAGCACTGTGAGAAGATTTAAATAGTAATTGTCTGACCACATACTTCTCCCCCAGGCTGTTGCTATAGATAAAAATATGTTCTTGCTCAACTTCCTTTGTTATGTAAAGATCAAAAATACTTTCTGAAGTGCAGTTTTCTGTGAGTGAGTCTAACATGGTTATGGGGGAGTTCTTTATCAGCATCATCTTGATGGTGACATTTGGTTTAGTACCTGGGGTTTGACTGACAAAATATACAAAATAACTAAGGTTTCAAGAGTGACAGCAGGGTTGGAGTTTGATAGCAATTTATTAAATGAGAATCCAGTATGCTATCCACTTATAGAGACCCTTGCTGAATCTAGTGAGGTTCAAGTAATTAAAGTCATAGAAAGCTAAAAATCTATTAACTGTAATTTCCTTTTGTTGGCTGACAAAGCAGAAGCACTGCAGTATTTAGTGATAGCTTAATTAATGTTCACAAACCGTAGTTACAACCTGAAAATGAGATGAGCAACATTAGGGGCACTAGTTTCCCGGCGCAGCGCAGGGTGGCGCAGGGTGGCAAACCCCACGCAGAGCTAGTTTCGAGCAGCGCAACCCAAGGCGCACTCAGTTTGGTACTTTGGCAGACCGAGGTGCGCTGAGATGGGTGTGGCGGGGGAGGTATCGACAGATCCAGCTTCAGATCCAGTGACAGTTTGTGCCAAAAGGCTTCGCCGAAGGTGCGCTAAAAGCTCGCCAACTGAAACCATGTCTACTGTCAGCGCAGGCGGAGCGCAGCCAGTGTAAGCCGAAGTTTGGCTGATCGGCGGACAGTGCGCACACGTCACCAAAACCTCACAGGCAGGTTTCCAGAATGTCAGGCACATTAACGATGCAATAAATACCCAAAAAAACACTATTCAATGCAACTATCTGCAATCAGCACATAAATATATCTCTATATCGACTGTGCCGTCACATCTGATGTCAGATCAAAGGGGATTGGCACCGTTTGGCATGTTTGGCACGTTTGGCACGCGTAATGGAAACCCAACCTGATTTGATTAAAAACAGCTGCAAACTAATGAGTTCACATCCCTCTCAGCCAACCACAAACAGCCACAGCATCAGATAGGGAGTATATATTCAGCATCTGTCATCTTAGAAAAGTCAAAAGAAAAGAAACAGAGTGAGAATGTGAGAGAGAAAGAGAGAGAGAAACGCAACATTGATTTACAATTGTGGTGACCTCCTCCCAGGCTACCTTTGCATCATCAGCCAGTGGAGGTCTGCTTGCATTTCCGTATATTCAGATACTGCGAGCTTGGACCTCCCGGACCAAAACATCAGTTTCCTCCTGGGAGGAGTTTGGCCATCTGACGCTGCTGCTCTTGAGGGCGAGGAGAGGGGCTCATTTGATTGGTGTGATGTGTGTAAAACCCACTCCACGCCTTCTCTCCTCCCTCTTTCCGACTTGCGATGGTAGGAGGGACGGAGGTGGGAAAGAGGAGTAGCTGTGCCAGGGCGCACGGTGTGCCAAATTTACAAAATCCGCCTGGCCACACCCAGTTGGCGAAGCGCAGGTGCGCTGCGCCTCCGCCGCGCCTGGTCTGCGAAACTAGAGCAAAGTGGAACCGAAAAAACAGGTGATAAATGGGACAAAGATTAGCTAGCAAGCCACCCCAGGGTCTCTCTGTCTCACTCACTGCCACTGTGAACTGCTTTGCTGCAACGAAAGTGGGCAGGAGCTCCAAAACAGACCTTTGGTCAGCAGCAAATTTGACCCGCACAAAACCCCCCAGCACCGGGTGTCATAGTGAGCTGGTGGCCAGCAGCAGCCCCGAGTCTAACCTGTGTAACAGCAGCAACAGAAAGTTTGCTGATCCGACAGGGAGTCAGTGCTGTCTTGTACAATGGTGAAGGGGTTTACACTGGCTGAAAAAAGCGGGAGTTGCTGTGGGCTTGCCTCCAGGGAGGTGATCTGTAGTGGCAGGGAGTAAAGCTGAAGTAACCCTGGGATTCCAGGCTTTCGCTAACATTACATAAATATGAACATTTTGGCTCGGGAGAGGGCTAAACAATTAGCAAAAGTAAGTTTTTCATTTTGTTTACTGTCATGCTCTTCTTCAGACATTCTTTTTTGATTTGTCTGTCTCCCTTTTTGTGTTGCTTTTAAGTATAAGTAGAATAGTAACTTTCTCCACCACTGTATAAGGCTTTCACTGACACCAAAGGGATGTGTGCACATTTGCATTTGTAGAACAGCCAAAAGGAATGCTCTCTGTGAAATGACCTGTGATTGGTCAAAGTCACAGGCTAGATTTCTAACACCTGAAAACAAATGCAAAAGGAGGTGCCAAAGTCTAGTGTTCGCCAGTCCACTTGAATTACAATATGCTAAAATACTACTATGGGATTTTTGCCCAATGGCATCAAAATTAAACTGCCTACCCCAGCTTTCATTTTTTTTAATCTTTTAAAAGCTATATTTTAAAATGCTGTGATAGGGACATTGCATGCCTGATAGGTTGCCTGCCACAGTGCAGACAAGCTCAGTGCTCAGAGTTTGGAAACCAGTGAAGTGTAAATGCCAAAGGATGTTGTTAGCTCTTGATAGCACCGGTGGCACCTATAACTCTGGCACCCAGTGGAGCTCCAAAACATCCTAAAATGGAATAGAATACTATCTCAGCTGACAACTGTCATCTATATTTCAGACTGGAGTTTAATGACTATATTAAAAGCCCTATTAATCTTTGGTAATGATACTGCATGGTTATTACCGTGGTGCACTCTGTGTGAATGGTGGTTTTGTGTTAGAGGAGATAGATGAAACAAATCATTTTTATTGTCAGCTGCCACATTGAAGTGGGGCATTTGTTAACATTTGGAAATGACACTTAATTAATGGAGACTGTATTATGGGTTAAATGACAGCTACTTGACCAGATATGAGCCTCTAACCTCATGCATGCAGTGTTTTAATAGTTTCCAAACGTCCCAACACTAGGAAGTAAATCATTTTTCTTTATTTTAATCAGTGACATTTATTTTCCTCTCCTTGTTCAGCCATTTCTACAACCAACTGTTCCATCCAGTTCAAATCCTGCCATCCATTTTCCCTTTCATTCGTCTTTACTCTGCACCCCTTGAGGCCAGTTCATGGTCTTCGCTGTTGTTACACCACAAGAAAAGTTGGGAGCTTTGACTCTCATTTGAAAAGAAGTGTTGGATTTCTTTGCAACTCAAGTGTCTGCAAGTCAAAAAAAGGGCATCTCATTATTGGACTTGATATTCAAAGATATATCAAGGTTTGGCTCTACCCACACTCTGAAAATATATTGAAATCAGCCTGACTGTTGCTGACTTAAAGGCTCCAAGTCACAGAGGTGCCCTCCGGAGGAGAAGTAAGAAAACAGAGAGAAGAGATGAAATGAGAGAAAGTCAAGGAAAAAACAGAGGGCAAAAGTTTAAGGCAGAGGCAGAGGGATGTGGCTGTTAGAGATGACAGGGGATGGAGGGATGCAAAACTGAAGGACGAAGAGAAAGAACAGAGGAACGAGGACGTGAAAGGCTCAGGCTTTCATGTGTTCTGTAATTGAGCTTGAAATCGCCCTATATTCTAACTTAACGGCAAACTTTTATTCCCCTCCCCATTTCTCGTTTACCGCCTTTATCTCTTTCTCTCTCATCTTCCTCTCATCTCTCCCTCCTGCCCTGCCTTCCTCTCTTGTTTTCTTGTGCACATGAAAGCGACAGGCCTGTCTGGTCCCAGGTTATGAATATTAAAGTCCAGCTTCTCTACTTTTGTTTATGCTGGGCCTTGTGAAGGCACGTCCACTCGCTTTTTTTTTTTTTTTTTTTTAAATCTTACTCAACCTTCTCCTCAACCCTTCCTCTGCCCTCCACCTTGCACCCTCACCCCGTTTAATCTTCTGTTTATTAATACCCTCACATTGTATCTTATATGATCCTCTTCTCCCCAAGCACCCTTCACCCTTTTCCTCAATTCTGATCCCACCCTGTGGCAGCATGTGTTATTGGGTAATATTAAAACTTTTTTCTTTACACCCTTTGGGCGCAGATGTCTTTATGTTTGCCTTTGTGATTATGTGAGTGTCTGCAAGAGGGTGCTTTGCATGCCTACTAGGCAGTGTCAGAGAGTAATTTTGGTGTGGCAGCAGAGGCCCCAGGTGTTGGGAAGATATTGGAAAAGGCTCTTATTGAGCCAGTTCGAATTAGACACAGTTTACGGGACTGCATTTTGTCGTGGCTGTTCCATCAGCACCATTTTTTTTTTGGGGGGGGGGTGTTATCTCTTTTGGATCTAAGATAACATAGTTCCTCTAAAAGCATAGTTTATGTAAAAAGCCTCATGTTATTCCCACAACAGTAACTGCAGGGTGCTTTTTTAATAATGTCACATGTAGATGGTTCTCATGGCGGCCAAGTTAACTGCTCATATTGATTCTGATGTTTTCATCCTGCAATTTACAGTAAAGAGTAGCTTGACACAGCATGAGCGAGGAACTCTAAGGAGTGCGTGTGTGTGTATGCATGCATGTTGTGTTCCAAAAAGCCGGTTGGTAAATTGCAGCTGGTATGTGCCGGGGCCTCTGAAATTCCCATCTCATTCTGGGCACTCTCCCGCAACCTATTTCCATGGAAATTAAAGCATAATGCCAGACATCATGGCTTGGCTTTTCCAATTCGGACACACACAGAGACACGCATACACACACACACACACACACACACACGCTCAAAAGAAACACTGGAGCATGTGGAAGTTTACAGAGCAGAACTCGGGGAATAAAAAAACAGAGATAGATCTTGGATTTATAAATGTGGAGGGAAGATAAGAGGATCAGAGAATCAGAGCCTTTCTGGCTCACTGATCAGAACTCTCACCATGTTGTACAACTGCACAATGATGGACTTAATTCAGCTGAAACACAGCGGGACAGGGGAAGTAAATCTAAATTTGATCAGGTATGATAAGGGTTTTTAATATTCTCTAAATCTGCTGCGATCAAATAAACTGGTAAATAAGCCAGTGGCGTGAATAAATTGAAATTATGTGCTTTTAATATGTGACAGCCAGGGGTGGGTAGTGAGGCGTTACAAGTAACATGAATAAAAAAGTAGCTTCTTTAAGAAATGAGTACATTCCATGTTTGCTTGTTTTTTTTAAAGAATACTTAAACTTCTTTACTTGAGCATATTTTTCAACCAGTAATCTACTTTTTACTTCACTACATTTGCCACTTATACCATCTTTACAACTAGTAGATCAATGGGTGCGTTTGTAATTCCAATCTATCACTGCACACTAAAATGAAGGAGCTGTTTTTCAGTTGAGTTGAGCACATTTCCTGCTCTGGCACTCTCTGTGGTGTTCTGAATAAACAAACGGTATTATATTCCAAAAGCATTCTGACTTCATAAACAGTCCAGTTTGTGCCAGAATGCTCTCATTACATTAACGATGTTGTAAGAAACTTTGCTCTGCAAAGATAAACATATCTCTGCAAATAACATTTGAGTTCAGTTATGAATAGTTGTCAGAAGAGGACGAAGGGAAGTAGAGAAGCCTAAATACTTCAAACCTCCAGGCGTGCTCAAATAACATCAGGTGATGTGGCATTGTACTGTCTGATAAAGCTGTTCACTCATCAGGTTCAGACTCTTGGTTGCACAATAAATAGAAACATACAGATAAATATACATGATACATGGTGGCTGGCCTGTTGTAACGTGTAGACCTACCGTACACACGGTAGCAAGCTAGTGTGCAGAAATGTTTATGTGTTGCTTGGCAACAGTCCAGTCCCAGTCCAATTGCAGAACTTTCTGTGTGTTGGTTGTGCCAATTAAATCATTAAATGAACATATAAATCATAAGCTGTCATTGCGTATTGGTGTTAACTAATAAATGGTACTTGTAGAACTGATATATCACACTTGAGGTCGTGTTGTTGTACTGAATATAAGCACAGCTGTGATTATCTTCGGCACTGGGCGGCCCTCCCTCTCTCCTGATACTGCTTTACTGTTGGATTAGCCTAACTGCTCTACTTCATTAAAAAAAAAGTTTGATCAAAAAGTGTTCTTTTTCATTATCTCACACTGGCCCGCACAACCTGAAAAACATTCTAATGAAAAGTAATATGGGCTTTAAGTACTTTATTAACGTACTTTTTTACCTTTACCTAAGTGGGTTTCTGAAATTGTACCTAGCTACCAAGCGGGGCAGCTGGCCCGGTGGCTATGACATGGCAGTCCCGTGGCTAACATGATGGCCACCCTCTGATCTCCCTCCATATAGCCCCATTGAATAGGCGGCTTAAATTTAAGCAGCCAAAAAGATCCCTTTAAAACTGTCAACTATGTGGTAGCGCTGGCCCGGTGGCTATGACATGGCAGTCCCGTGGCTAACATGATGGCCACCCTCTGGTCTCCCTCCATATAGCCCCATTGAATAGGCGGCTTAAATTTAAGCAGCCAAAAAGATCCCTTTAAAACTGTCAACTATGTTAGCACCACCAGCCGTGTTGACACCGTTAAGGGTGCTCAAAATTGAGCCACCTACAGTACTCAACCAGGCGACCTGTGGGGAAACTAGAGTGGGCGCACCATTGGGTGGGAATGGCATTACTAGCAGTAATCGCCAAATGAGCAGCACCATTAACTAGCTCCCACCAAACCAGGTTGGTGCGCAGTGCAGTAAATTGAAGAGGAGAAAATTAGCCTACAGACTAACACAGGTTACCACACAAAAATATTCCTGGCCATTAACAGATTAACAGATTATCGTTGACATCCCTAGTCCAGGAGGTACCCCACCTCTCACCCAATGTCAGCTATCATTGGCGCCATCCTCCCAAAGACAGTTAATACAAAGTGGATGTAGCTAATGGATAGATAATATGTGACATAAAATACTGTTTTTGAGAAGAAGACACTAAGATCAACAACAAATTATTGTCCATCGCAGTAGCATTCGATGGACAATAATTTCAATAATTTGCCCATCAAAGGCTACTTAACACCTTTACTGTTTGGACGATGAATCATGTTTTTCAGCTGCGTTATTATTGAGATGCTTCTCTATTTATCTAAGACAGTGCACAATGTTCCCCTTGTGTTTATCAATCTCTCCTTCAGGCATTATGTCTTTATTTAAGCCTCGGAAGACTGTCCATGTTCTTTTGCAAACACACATTAGGTAGCTCTGCACATCCCATTAACAGACACAAGTAAGAACACATGTACTCCCACACCTCAAACACACACAAAAGCACAAGCCTTTAAAGGATGTAAACATGAGCAGGAACAAACAACACAAGGTACTTTATATTTTTATTGCACATTTGAAGCAATTCTGCAAAAAATCTGCAACGAAAATCAGTGTGTGTTTCCAGCTGGTGCTATGTGAGTGTTATGTAATGTGAATATAAAGAGGGTGTAACAAGATTACAAAGTTAAAAGAACATTTGGCACATTATGACAGATAAGATGAACTAAGATGTCATTTATGTTGGTGTGATGAATTAATGTGTTTCTGCACACACACACACACACACACACGATTTCTGGTGAAGTGGAGGCAGTGACGGTATGGTAGCAATATGGCAATGCTGCATCGATGCTTTTGGCTTATGCATTTTTTACACATTGTATAGCATGAACCAGCACCACATACCACAGCATTTAGAGCTTAAATTTGCATATGATTTCAGGTGTGCCTCAACTCTGTCTTAAAAAAACACATTTCCTGTTGACTTAGTTTCCGATCCCTTTTTAGGTTTCGATGTCTGTAAAGCTCTTTCAACGTGTCTTGTGTATGAATTGTGCTATGTAAAAGTTTGCCAGATGTGCCTCAAAAATACATAACTCAACAAGAAAACATAAAAACAGAACGAAACACAATGTCAAGGATTATCTTTATTATCCCCTATGGGCAATGTGTTACACAGACAGTTAATAAGCACATAATCAACAAACAACAATAAATGCAAATACATTTCAGTATTAAGATCACACTGAGCTATAGAATTTAAAAGGCCAATGGCAGCTGGGACAAATCAATTTTAAGCCTATTTGTCCTACATCTTAATGGATTGTATCTGCGGCCACAGGATCCTTGGATAGGAGGTTGCTAGGACAGCGTCTGAAATGAACTTACCAGCCAAGGGGACTGGTAGGTTAAAAAAAAAACAGCACTTGCCAAGCATATTTTCTTACAGACCAAAATAATAAATTGCTTCATTATTATAAAAGCTGTAATGTGCTGCCTTTGACAGTGTAGGAGGCAATAAAGAGTTTGCCGTCTCGGTTCAGACTTCAGAGCCTCCGTGTTATTATTTCAATACCTACATAACTATGAACACAACTCATAACCCTCAGCTGCACATTAGCCTAGCTGTAGCTAGCAACAGAGCAGTAGCAAGTGATAGTTTAACCGAATAGCTGATGTCCCATATGGAGCAGCACTTCGTAGAACTGGTTAGACATAAAAACATATCTGCAGTGTGTGTGTGTGTGTGTGTGTGTGTGTGTGTGTGTGTGTGTGTGTGTGTGTCAAATTCCGACACTGACAGCCAGAGATGGGGGACTCGAGTCACATGACTTGACTCAAGTCAGACTCGAGTCGCAAATATGATTGCTTGACTAACATTGATAAAAGACTTGACATTTGACTTTGTATTCATGACTTGAGACTTGACTTTGACTTGAGACAGATGACTCGAAAGGATTTGGCTTTAATTCAATATTAAAGGCGCGCTAAGCACCGTCGGGTGTCACTTCTGTTTACGTTCAACAATGTTATCACACACAACGGAGCTAGCTCGTCGGTTGGTGCAGCCTGGACCCAAATGTTTTTGTTGCCATTTGCGGAGCCTGGGCTGCTACAGAGACCAGACTTTTTCACAGCATATTCAGAGGACATGTAGCTAGCGGATCATGAGGAGATGTTAGCTGTATGTGACATATGACTTGACTTGTGACTTACTTGACCTGAGCAATGACTCGACTTGACTTGCTTGATTCTCACCACAACTAACTTGGGACTTGCTTGAGACTTGAAGGTAAAGACTTGAGACTTGCTTGTGACTTGCACATGTGTGACTTTCCCCCATGTCTGCTGACAACAGAGGAGCAGCAAAATAGTTTTTTATTCCATGACTTTTTTGGTTCAAACATTTACCCACCAGTGTGGCATAGAGCCTTCCGAGATTTACTTGCCAAACAGAAAATCTACCTGCAATTGGCGCTAAGCAGTGTTTATATCAGGGCTATGGTAAGTCAGGATTTACTGGACCTTCTTCAAAGTCCAAACCCAGTGCAGATGAGGAAGGTCATTCAAGGTCATGCCTGCAATTTTCCCGCACACTTTGGCGATACCCTGATATCTGTTCCTATTTTTGAGGTAAAATAACCTGTACCAGTTGACGAAGGAGAATGTGAGGACGGATTCGAGTAAAACGAAAATAAAACATGTTCAAGAAGGTGTTGTCAGAATTAAAACTTTGACGCTAATGATAAAAGCTTGAAGCTTGAAGGTCATCAATTTCAGTTCTAAGATATTTGTACTGCTGCACAAACTCAACCAAACTGCATAGCGATAAAATAAAATCGCCACGCATTTCCATTAGCCTTAATTGCATCCCCTCCTCATCGACACTTAAGTTGAACTACAGCTAATGCATGTGAATGGAAGTGTTCTGCACCTCTTACAAACATCCATGTTCTTACAAAGTACTTCTGAAGTATCTCTTAAGATTTCTGTGGCCAGTCACATTGAGGCAGAACATAGTCGTGTTGTAAGAGGCTGGAGCACGTGGTCAAGAGAAGTTGAACCAGAAACACAATTCTATGCAGTGACACACAGACAAACACAGTGTATATGGGCCCCACACACACACACCATTAAAAGCCATATTGCTCCAATACAAACAGGATTACTCCGGACATATACACACACACACAAACAAACAAGTGTGTGCAGCAGTAGAAAGCCCAGGGGAGATAGCGGTGTGGTGTAACTAAACACAATGATTACCCTGCCCACACAGCCGCTGGATCCTCTCCCATTATTGGCTTTAGATGAAATCAAGGTCGATTGATCACTCGGCCTGAGACTCTGCTACTGCTCAGCTGTGTGTGTGTGGAAGTAATTGTGTTCAGTGCGGTGTGTATTACGGGTAGCAGCACCATCCTTGTTTGGAGAAACTTGAGCACATGTTTTGAGTGTGTTTGTATCTGTCTGCATGTGTTTGCATGTTTCTGAAGATGGATGGTTCACATGCTTAATGTGCCCATTTATGCATGTTTACAGTTATGTTTACTGTGTATCCGGGAATGAAGCCCACTCCCCTCTGAGCTTGTATCCCTGAGCGAGAGCTTCCTAGAGGTCTGAACGGGATGTATGAAGTACAACCAACCACATGCACACACCCACACATGCACACACACACACACACACACACACACACACAAACACAAAGACTAATCTGCCACACTTCCTCAGGGCGTAGGATGAAAAGAATTTTTAAACACAGAGCTGTCTGAAGGACCCTCATACATATTTCATCCCACAGAGCTCATCCTGCTATCATAAAACAGATTAATTGGACATTTACTCAGGCATCAATCGATTTAGAAAATATATCAGTATTATGTTCTCTCGTTCCACCCACACTCACTCAGGTTTTCTATTGCTCTTATGTTTTTATCATCCTGTTTGCTCTCCCTGGGGTTTAGCGAAGTAAGGGCCTGGAGTGGCCATTACGACTGTCCTGGGTGATCTAGTCAGCCCAAAGAAGTGCTGTGTACCTGTGTGTGTGTGGGTGTGTGTGCTGGCATGTACAATGTACGTCCGCTGACAATTTGGACTGTCACATTCAACCATACAACAGTCACTGCAGCACTCACACCAGTTGAGTCGAAGCAACCTGCCGTCACCCTGCGTTACTCCCAGCACGGAAGTTTTGCTCAGTGGATCATGCCAAAACCAATCGCAGCCGTGGGGTACTACAAAGAATGGTAGGCACTTAACACCTGTTACCGACCTTCTTAATGTGTCAGCTTAATGTCAAACCTGTTGCAGCATTAATATCCCATGACGTGTCGGAGTGGAGGCTTTTTGCATCTGGCATATCTTACTAACTGAAAAATACCCAGATATTTTTAATAGAGCAAATCCTGTTTAACGGATTTTAACTCCTATTGTTGTGTTGGTGCATATCCAACATGTGTTACTGCTCTAAAATGTATGTAGCTATGATATACCATAGTTAAAATTTAGGTCTTTCTGAACAAACACAGCTCAGCAAATCTTGCAATTATGAAAAGTTTACAGAAAAACTGGGCAAAAACTAAAAATGGTTGGGGTTGTCAGAGCAAATGGGATTTTGAAATCCTTCTTTTTTGTTTTACTGTTTTATACTAGCCTAGTCCATACCCACTGAGTGCACAGTTGCCCACGCACAGTTTCACATGGTGTGTGTTTGGGATACAGGTCATAGGAAATTGCACATTAAATAGTCAGCTGAACCCAATAAGAAGAGCAATGTATTCAGACAGAGTGTTTGTGAATTTGATAGTATGATTGCTTTATTGAAAGTACAGTAGTACCATTGCCAATAGTGGGATAGTTAGTGGGCTAAAACTGTACATTAGTAGTTGAGGTATCACGTTGAAAGGCAGATAGTTAAAGTGTTTATATGTTGTATTGACTTAAAAGTGGGGCACACTGGTAGAATGACTGACAGACAGAATGACTGACTGACAGTTTCCGTGATTATGTACAGCATACCATACCATGACTTAGTCATATCAAAAATTAGAAAAAAAAAAAAAAACACCACTGGGCCACAGGGGGAGCCACAGCGATCGGTCGCATTTTAGCCATTTTTAAGCATTTTTCTGTTGTTATAGTGCCACCCAGTTGCCAAGTTAAATTTCTCCAGTCACCTTGAGGCGTCCTGTTCTACATATCTACCAAGTTTAGTGAAAATCGATATGGCGGTTAGGCCTAGATAAGAAATTAGCTTTCTAGCTCCCCCGTTTTTTTTTTTGATGGGGTCAATAATGGAGGGGTCCCCTCAGATTATGTGTGGTCACATGCCTACAAAGTTGCGTGGTGATCGGTGAAACCCTTGATGTTATGTTATACACCTTTATGTGATGAGCCACGCCCTCCGCAATATTCATTGCCTTATAGAAGCTCAGTTTTAGTAAGTTTTCCAACTTTTGCCAAGAGGGAACTTTAGATATTTAGAATGTGTTCCTCATGAGGAGAGGCATCTCTGTGCAAAGTTTCATGTCTCTACGACATACGGGGCATGAGATATGCCAATTCCAAGTTTGCAATTTCAGTCGGTTGCTATAGCGCCCCCCTTTGGCTAGTTGATATAATATGGCTTCATTCACATCCTCCCATGACCCTCTACCACTGTGCCAAATTTCACATGGATTGACCAAGTCCGTGAGGAGTAAAACGTGGAACAGAGACACAGACAGACACACAGACAGAGTTTTCGTCATTATATAGTAAGATACAACTGATGTTTTTGTACATTTTTTATTGTCAATACATCCCATGAAGAGACCAAGACAGTTCAGATCTTACAGCCTGTTCTCATTCCCAGGGCATCAATATGACGCGCAAGGCACACTTCAGCGTCTGTATGAGACATACTGAGCTTTCAGCTATTTTTAAGGTGAACCCATCCACTGCAATGACATAGTATAAAGAGAGAGAAGGAGGCCGACTAGATTGGGAAGAGGGAGGGGTGGTGATTGGGTCAAACAAACAGTGTTGAGGGTTATTTCTAACCTACATTATGTATTAAGCCATGTGATATATGTTACATACATCATGTGACATACTTGGTAACTTCCTTAAAGCTCTGGTTGTAACTTATAAAAATATTTATATTATATTCTGTCAATTATGTCAATCACTGCTCTTGAACCGAAGTCAACCTATAAAACTAGGTAGCACTGAATTACCGCATTGCCTACTTCTCACCAATGAGAAAGTTAAACAGAAGTACAAAGCACCGCCCACCAGCCTTACCAAAGTTTTCATTTTGCAGCTAAACAGTACACTAAAATATGTTTCTGAAAACATTTGAAACAGGCAATGCAGTAACAGAATCTTGATTTGATAAGCGCTGCCTAGTTTGACAGTTTGAACACGGTTCACAATCAGTGACTGACATGACTGACAGCTGCCTTAGACAGTGTTGGGTGTAACGCGTTACCACCAAAAAAGGCTTTTTTTCAGTAATGAGTAGTGTAAGGCACTACTGTCCCTAAATGCAGTAATCACATTACAGTTACTAATCAAACACTTAAGTCGTTACTTGCATTACATAAATTCATCATTAGATCTTCCCCTTACTTGAGAGTAAGTGACGACAGGCTTCAGGCTGCTGCCAACGGGTCGTCCTCAGTGTCCAGCCGGTCAGCGGCGAACACAGATGCGGGGAAAGAGCCAAAGGATGGGAGAGTTTCTGCCACAAACAAGCACCAAGACCCAGGGAGACATGGGAGCAGCTTCATGTGTTTACAACAGATAGCACCAGCGAGGACAGACGTCTCACTCCGCTACTCTGCGCGCAAAGGGACCGCACACTTCCAGTTTATATGATAACACGCTTAGTATTTTACAAATTCAAGTTTTTTTTATTTGATGAACGTAGCGCTGATATGCAAAAATGAACTAAATGACTGTTGGGCAGTGGGCAAGTAATATAATCATAACACCTTTACACACAGTAACCATTGTTATATCGTTAACTGGCAAATGACAATGCATTTCAGGCAATTTTACAGAGTAACTAGTAATGTAATGAGTATTGTAACTAATTACTTTCTCCAGGGAGTAATCACTTAAAATAAGGGATTACTTTTTTCCTAAGTAATGTGTAATGTGTAATACATTACTTTTTTGAGACTCCCCAAGTGTGACTGGTTGTTTTCAGTGAGCTGCGTTAGATTCTAGCAAATGCATTAGAAGCATAGAAGTGGGAGGAGGAACCTATTTTTTCCATGTACTTCTGTGTGGATGGTAGCAGAGATGAAGATGTTGAGGTTCTTTGGGAGTGATGAGGATCAGGAATGAGTACATCAAAGGGACAGCTCATGTTAGATGTTTTGGAGATAAAGTCAGAGAGGCCAGACTGAGATGGTTTGGACAGTGAATATATCGGCAGAAGGATGCTGAGGTTGGAGCTGCCAGGCAAGAGGCCTAGAGGAAGACCAAAGAGGAGATTTATGGATGTAGTGAAGGAGGACATGAAGTCAGTTGGTGTGAGAGAAGAGGATGCAGAGGATAGGGTTAGGTGGAGGCAGATGATTTGTTGTGGCGACCCCTAAAGGGGAACAGCCGAAAGAAGAAGAAGTACTTCTGTGTGGATGTATTGTAAGTTTAAGCACATATGACAAAAAGTTAATTATATAAAAGTTACCAACTCTATCATAGAGTTACGTTGCAAACATACTCATTTGAACCCAAACTATGATCTTTTTTCTAAACCTAACCAAGTAATTTTGTTGCTTAAACCTAAAGCAGTTATGGTGACAACATCTCTATTTCCTGTGAACACAGAAGTTTATTTTGAAAGACATTGTGCATGTTATGAGCAGAAATTGTCACACTGTCCCTAAGCATCCAACACTGACACTGGAGGGGTCCCTAGAGCTTCATATTTTAATGTGAAGGGCAACTGACCACGTTGATGTAGCTGATAAGTTGAGAGTGAGGACTTGTCGGATTTTACTATTGAGTACTGCAAATAGCTTATTCCTCTGTGCCATGCTAGGCAACCTTTCAAGTGAGATTTACCCACTACCACAAAACAATGCTGTTTGTTGGTTACTGACACTGTTGAGCACTGCTCTGATCGGCTAACAGTTGAAATAGTTGTAACCTTCAAGGCCTAAGTCAGGCTGAGATCCCTGTGCTGTCAGGAACATGCAACAGCACATCCCCTCCGTCAGGGACAGTTAAAATGAAACCGTTTCCCAGTGGGCCTGCAGTCTGTCCCTTCCATTGGATGGCGTTTTACCCAGAGGAGGGTGTAAGTGTTGCTTTAAGTTGCTCTTCTCAGTCTGAATCTGTCAGACGCAGTGAGCAGGAGTGAAGAAGAATCTCTGTCCAGTGAGTGCTCGGGGAGGGAGGAGAGGTTTTTGCTGCAGGGTAAACTCTCAGTCAATGCTGTGTGGGTGTCAAACGGAAATATTTTACTTGTATGTGTCGTGCCGCATATGTTTTGTGTGCCACATGACACATACATGATTAACTGCGTTTAAGCTATGCACATGTCAGACTGCTTTTCTGAGCCACTCACAGTTAAAGGAAGCAAGCAAGTGCGCACTGCCTTTGCATACGAGTGTGTGCGAGTGGGTTCAAGTGTGTCAGCCTGTGAGTGTATCTGTCTGCTGTCTCAGCCAATAGTCTAGAGGAACAGGAGCACTGAATCTCAGCTGACAACCCAGTGGCTTGAATGTAACTCTGAAATTGCTCTCACTCATCTGTGCCTATTGCACCTGCTTTCACTTAAGCACAATGCTTTAGTCACTGCACTCAAGTATTACACACACTACAAGAGCCAAATTAGTTTTAGTGATGAATTCCCTTCAGTGGAGTGACAATATACAAAGCAAAAACAAATGAAAGAAAAGAAAGAATCGAATGCACCAATAGGAAACAGCTTAACAGGAGAACAGGCACTTAACACAGGTGGTGCATTCATTTGAACATTTACAGAAAAACACATCTGATTTACCCGTAATCAATTCTACAAATCCTCTCTATGCTTAGTGCTGAGCTTTGTCTGCACTTTGGTCATAAATTACAATATGTCTGCTACCTCCGGTACATAAAGGCTGGCGGTAACACTAACAGACACTTAGGTCTGAAGCAGAATAGTCGCTCAAGGATGCAGAAACTTTTTCACATGTTGGACAAAGGTGATGCAGTACCTGTTATTGAGGTACTCAATCATTTATCCTGCATCCGTCCTGCATTAATACTGCAGACACTGTCCTTGGCATTATACAGCAGACAGCAAGAAGTACATATTGTCAAAGTAAGATCTAATGTCCTTCAGACGACTTGCTGCCAGACAAGAGAGCAAACTTTTCAAAACAGTTCATCGTGTATTAAAAATGGGTTTGATGGACTTCATTGATAGAATTAATCACACAGTGTAAAGCAGATGTTTTGTGCTTCAGGTTTTATGATGTTTGTTGCAATAATATGACTAATACTGAGCATTTATCACAGTCTCTTATGAAAATTGAATACATGAAATCGAAATAGATCAAAAACAATATAATTTAATCATACTGAATTATTTGGAAGGACAAAAACAATTGATCATACTCCTGTGCTGCTCACACTCATTAGATAGATAACTATGAGTAAAGGCCCAGTCACACCAGCATTTAAAGTGGCACAATTTCACAGCAACGTCAACTTAACTTGAATGAAATAGCCACAATCATTGGATTTGCTCATGGGACAAAGTGAAATCCCACAAACGGCAGATGGCAAACAGTCTTTTAGCAGCTAGTTGCAAAATCCAGTTCGTTTGAACCTTCTCTGTCTAAGTATGAACTGCTCCACAAGGAATGGTTTGCGCTTATGAAACGGGAGTCAGTGGTACAAACACATCTCTTTAATCAACCATGTGAATTGACTGGCCTGGTGGTAATCTCTATAAACATGTCTCATATGTATGCAGGATCTGTAGGAAACAGTACAAGATTTTGGTTTCAGAAGCATTCTGGTTTCTGTTTGTTGTACTTTTGCAGTCCAGATAGTATTTCACGATCATATTTGAACAGCAGGTTAAAAGTCAAAAGAGAGCAAAAGAAGCAGCATGCATTGGCCGCAATGCAATCTCAGAACCCATCGGCTATCATCTGAGGACTGTGTAGTTTTCTATTAGCTTTTTCCTATTTTATCTGCATTCATATGCAGATATCTGTTTATAGAGATTAGCCAAAATGTTTTCTCAATTTGTTAATCAAGCTGTAAACAATGACCAGCGCATGGAAGAGGAAGACTAAACCTGGATCCCCTCTGACTAAACCATACCTTCCAAAATATTGGCTTCACAGTTGTCAGACGATCGCTGATGGGTTCTGAGATTGTCCTGGTAGCACCAAAGCTCATGAGTTTGCTACCTGACCGTTAGCAAGCTAGCTAGCTTAGAGAACTTTCATTTCCTCTGTAATAGCTCTGTATTGGATTAAATGTCGTACAATCTTGAGAGCAAAATGCCAGGAGAAGTAAAGGTTAAAGGGAGAGTGCACCCAAAAATGAAAATTCAGCCATTATCTACTCACCCATATGCCGAGGGAGGCTCTGGTGAAGTTTTCCTCCTCACAACACTTATGGAGATCCAAGGGAAGAGTGGGTAGCAGCACAACTGCACACCTAATGGCTGACGGCGACCCAGATTAAAACGTCCAAGAACACATAATTGAAACCATAAAATATCTCCATACTGCTCGTCCGTAGTGATCCAAGTGTCCTGAAGCCTTGACATAAAAAGTTGTTTGGAAAAACATCATTTAAACTCTGTTTTTAGCCTCACTGTAGCCTGTAGCTCTAACTGCCTCTCTGTGGACCATGCTCACTTGTGTGCGCTTGCACAAGACCATGAGACATGGGCACCGCCTTCATGTGTGTTCACATGCTTTTGCTGGTCTCACGCAAATGCGCACACGTGAGGCTACAGTGAGGCTAAAAACAGAGTTTAAATGATGTTTTTCCAAACAACGTTTTATGTCGGGGCTTCAGGACACTTGGATCACTACGGACGAGCAGTATGGAGATATTCTGTGGTTTCAATATGTGTTCTTGGATGTTTTAATCTGGGTCGCCGTCAGCCATTAGGTGTGCAGTTGTGCTGCTACCCACTTCCCCCTCAGATCTCTGCAAGTGTTGTGAGGACTCTAAAACTTCACCAGAGCCTCCCTCAGCATATGGGTGAGTAGATATTGGCTGAATTTTTATTTTTGGGTGCACTATCCCTTTAACAGTACAGAGAAAATGGAAAGAGGCTGTAAGGACTACTGTAACTAACTAACTGGTGCATTAGCTCACCAGCTAGCTCTGCATGTTGTCCCTTGAGCACCAAACTATGCAAAGAGACATGGATGAATTTTGCTGGGCCACTTTGCATTGTGGTTGTGCTTTTAGGTTTAATTTTAGACAAACTGCAGAGCGCCGGACCAATGTGAGCTGTTTACTCAACCTTGTAATAGCTGACTCAGGCCTAACTTTGCTTTCTCTGTCCAATCCACTTTTTCCGTGCCTAATGGATGGTTTTGTGCACATTACCTCACACGAACCTAATGAAGAGCCTCTATCTGATATTCAATAACATGCTCTATTTACTGAGTTGCGGCTCTGTTTCATGCATCTGTTACTTTTGCATCTGATAAACCACACCACTCTATACTGTACCTGTCACTGCAGTATTAACACAGACAGCTTTTCTTACTGTCACATGATGGCTTTGGATTTTCCTTCTGTCTTTCTCTTGCACACCCACATGCACAAATACACACGCAACACTTAGTCCTATTATTTTAGCTTCTACTTTTCTCACTAATAATCCATTTGGGACTCTTTTTACCCATCAAACTGTCATGTTTGTTATTTGTGTTGTCTCTTAAAATCCTTTGTAATCTTCAGCAGTAAATTCAGTGGCTTGAAAGGTCATCACTAAAACTGTCACATGGTTTGACACAAGAAGTGAATAAGAGGGGAAGAGTAAAGTAAATACAGAGAAATTATTCCTCATTTCCCTCAAAGTAGCCAACATTTTCCAGTGTGTGTGGTCTATCGTGTGTGCTGTTTAACTTTGTGGCAGATGTATATAGGGGCTGACGGTATTATCATCTAAATACGTAATGTAAATTATATTAGAATTAGATTTAATCTGCTCAGCAGGGATTTGAAATGTGTGCATTATTACTCAAACCACAGACTCTCATACTTTAGAATTTCTGTCAATTGTACTGAACAAGTGGGACAAGCTGGAATTTGATCAGAAAGCAGAAAATGTTAGGTATGCTTTTAGGTGTGGAAAAAATAGATGATTGTTGATGAAATGTTGTGTCTTTTTTTTTGTCCTTTGATGTCATGAACAATACGCTGCGATGAAGACTTCACCGTAAAATGCATCAGCAGATTAGTCAGTTTGTTAGGTACACATAAAATAATCTAAAAATGATCAAGGTGACTTTTTCATTATAGCCTCCATCTTTTTTTCTGTAGCATCTTTTTTGGGGGAAAGCATACAACTATGTTTCTTGTTTAATTGTTGGGGCAGAGCATCCAACTAAGGTCCCATTTATATGACAACGATTTCAACTAAAAACGGTAAACTTTAGTTGCGTTTTGGAAAACGCTATGTTTTCAAAATGGGTTCCAGAGTGCAATTTTTTGGAAACGGCACCGTCTCTGTTGTCATGTAAACTTACAATATGCAGTTCCTCTGAAATCAGAGACTTTTCGCGCATGTACATTACGCTTCTAGTCACTAGGCATGAGCGAGAAAGTCGACCATCACAACAACAATGGCGGACTCCCGAGCTCTGCTTGTGCTGCTCACCCTGTTGAATTTATCAACACTTCCCCATCATAGTGTAGATGTACTGTAGCAACCCCACCTCGTCGTCCGTCAAGACAAACGTTCGTGCGGTTGCCATTTTGTGTGTTTATACATCACCGCTCTGTGGTAGGAAGCGTAAGCGTCACAACGCCAACTACTGGCCTGGCATGTATACTGCAGCGTTTTTGGTCATTTTTGCGGATCCGTGTGCACGGCGATTGTTGTCAGATGTTGTTGATTCTGTTTTCAGTGGATCGTTTTTGTGTAAACATGGCCTAAGAGAGCTTTCACATCAAGGACCTGAGTCTGGATCCGAGTACACTCAACCCCAAAGTTTAGTTCATTTGATTAGTGTGAACACTGTGTATCATACCCTGGAGCATGAGCTGATCCGTATTCACTTGAAAGGTGTCTTGAGAAATGTTCATGTGTACTCTGGTACAGTACACATAAGGTATGAACACCAACTGTACCAAAACACGTGAGCGGACTGCTATTTAACACAACATCAAGGAGTTTTTAATCGGTCATAAACCGGTCTCAGTTTAATACTGTTGCCTCGCAGACAGACCCAGATCTGGCTTCACTGCTGCCATCGACCTGCAGTCGGTGCTCTGGCAGGAGACGGAGAGCACAGGTACAGAACAGCATTACTACTGTGAAAGCTGAGCGGCAAGGGAGTGGAGAAGGGGGGCAATCATAGCCTACCCAAGCATGGTACGAGATTCATGGCAAAAGATATGGACCTCTTTTATGTTCTTACAAAACACATTACAAAATTCTCTTTCAGTGCTTTGTTGCTTTTTTCTTTTATGGACTTAAATGAAAGCTCACATTGGTTTGCACCTCGCTGTGTGTGGGTTTTCAAAGTTAGAATTTGCCCTCCCATGTTCTTAACAAGACAGTTTGCACTCTTTTTAATCTTTACTTTTCAGTGAGGTTGCAAAATATCAAAAGAGAGACACTGGATCCTAAAACATTATTTTTCCATGCTTGTAATTCCTGCACAGTTATGCAAAATTAGCCAAAATCTCTTGCAGTGCAGATGAAGACCACTGCAAAGATTTTGTTATGCGTGTTATCCTGTACCTGTCCTTTACAGCACACACTGGAGTTCCTCTAAGAACTGTGTAGGCGTGCACAGACTATGCATGATTGACATCTCCCAGGCTCTCCTGATCATTTTATTGCACCTGTAAGGGCGGGACAATTTACACCTTTATTACTCTTACAAGGAGTTTAATGACCTCTGCAAATTCCCAGCTCAGCTCCACCCAACTTTAACCAGAGAACAGGTCTAATCTGAATAAAATTATACTGTATTTATCTGCTTCTGTGAGTTAGAATAGGCTTGGCTGGCCTGATTCAGAGCAGCAGCAGCCAAGCCCTGAGATGAGTCCTCTGGATAAAATGAACTTAGACAGGTGATGATAAATACTGTGTACATGAGCCTCTCAAGACAGGGGGAGAGATGATGGGATAAAAAGTGGGATTTGGAGAACACAGGGAGAGGAGGGGAGAGAGAAATGGTTGTAATGCGTGAGGGAAAAGTAGAGTAAGAAAGAGGGGGAAGGTGGTGGAAAAGAGAGAAGAGGTAGCGTGAGAAAGCAGCGGATAAAGAGCATATGAGCAATGAGTGGCGGAGCCAACGGCCCGTTGTGTTCGCATTCATCAGCGCTCATCTTTTCCGCATCTTTCCTCCATCTCCTCCCTCCGTCTCCTCTCATGTCAACAGCGTCTCCGTTCACACTGCCGATCTATATAACGTGCAAGCACCTTTCACTCAACACTTCCATTATGCATTGCGTGTCATGATGCGATGCATGAATTATGTAGATTGCCTCAACGTTTGGCTTCAGAAAGAGGAATTTCACGGGGCCGCTGTAAATGCCATTCAAGTTAATATTATAATCCTGCAGTGTACATACAGTATAGCTTTGTGCTTGTGTGAAGCTTGCCTTAGCATTCAAAATGGAAAGATGATAACCTGCAGTGAGTTAACAGAATTGCTCCATTGGTAAAGATACTTTTTTTTTTTTTTTGAATGCATATGCAATAATATGAAGGAGCTTACTTTGAATGAGGAGAGCAAACTTTCGCCAAAGTGCAGAGCGAGATGAAGACATGAGAAGAGAGTAGGAGAGAGGGAGCGGAGTGACAAAAGAAAATGAGAGAACTGGCTGAAGGGTGTTTGGAGGGTAGAGCAGGTAGAGAGGGAGGGAGAGAAGGAGAGGAAAGGTGGGGGGAGAGGAGGTAAGTGTAGAATAAGATGTGATATTGTTAATGCTACAGTAAATTAATATTCGCGTGAGGTCATCCATCAGGAGGAGAGCAGGCGAGCCGTGAGAAACATGATAATGGAACCTGTCACCAGGAGGGAGAGGGGAGAGTACGAGAGAGGGAGGGAGGGAGAGAGGAAAGGATGTATAGGTAAAGAAAGATGGCGAGAGAAAAAACTGAGACTAGTATAAACCGAGAGAGGAGAGCTGAGAGGAGAGAAAGAGGGAGAAAAGGAGAGAGAGAGAAGAAAAGAAAGGTGTAGTAAGCAACAGAAGAGGAAGAGAAAGATTATAGATGAACGAACGAAAGATGGAGAGAAGAAAGAAGTAGAGATGGTAGACGAGAAAGAGACAAGAAAGGCAGGATAAAGAGAGAGATGAGGTAAGTAGTGGAGGGGTGCCTGAGGTGGAGCACAGTAGAGGAATAAAGAGACAGAGAGACGATATATGTGTGTGTGTGTGTGTGTGTGTGTGTGTGTGTGTCTGAGGAGGGAGGTAGCCATGCAGAATTAATCTACAAATTACAATGAATAATTAAGGGCCGGGGATCCCATGGGGATAAGATGGAATAGTGAGGAAAATGGAGAGAGGAGGAAGAAGGGGAGGAAGGAAGGGAGGTAGGGAGCACCCTGATGGGGAAGCTACCTAAGGCAGCTCCTGACTAAGAATCCTCAGGGAAGAACAGACCGAGCAAAACAGGAGTCAAAAGAAAGAAAGAAACAGAAGGTTGTAGGTGTTTTTGTCTTGAAACAGTCAGCGCTGGGAAGATGTGAAGGGAGAGAAAGCAAGTGAAAGAAGGACTGAAGGGGCACACTGACAAAAATAAAAGGCAGTAGGTGAGCATAGAGGGTGGTAGGCAGATGTATCTTTAGCCACAGTGAGACAGGAAATATGGGGATACGTGGAGAAAGGACTAAGTGACAAAAAGAGAAACAGTGAAGTTGGTGGGGAGTTTTCTGTCCTTCAATGCAGTTGAGCCGCAGGCGCCACTGTGAGTCTGTCCCCCAGCTGTGACTCTGTGCTACATAAGTGGCCTCATGCAGCTTCAGCAAGGTTGCATAAGACACCCTGCCTCTACATGTGTTGCCAGGTTCAAACATATGGAGGTTGGGATGACAGAGTTCACAGTAAAGGGATTGATTTAGATTTTCAAAGTCTGTCTAACATGATAAACACTCACATGTTTGTATGTTCACTGAAAGAGTTATTGGACCCTGTAACAATTCCTCCTTGCCATAAGTGCAGTAAGGTGACAAAAAGCAAAACAAGCCAATGGATGCAGTAAAACAAGGTCATCACCATTTGAACTTTAATTTTAAAAGGTATTTTAAAACCTGTTCTTATTTCCAGGCCGTCAAATACCGATGCTTTGTCACTCCCCTCAGGGTCTGATAGTGACGCTAAAGTGCACCCTTTGGTATATTGACGTCACACATAGCTAAAACACAGTAACACATGTTGTGAAATGATTGTGGTTAGGTTTAGGAAACAAAACCGTTGAACCACATCATGTCTTGGATTTAAATGAGTATGTTTGTTATGTAATGTGACAGAAATACACCACATGACTGATGTGTGCAACAACCATACATAAACTATGCAACGTTACATCGAAACTTCACACGGGAGATAGGTACGTAATGTAACGTTGTAATGTTGCTTTAGAAGTATGTAAGTTACGTAATGTTAGATTAAAACGACACTGACTTTTAGTTTCACACAGTAAAAGAATGGCAGTCTCTTGGGTAAAAATCCAGTTTTGTTTGACCCAGCCACCTTCCCTCTCCCACCCTATGGTGACTTTCTTGCTCCTTTCACCACATCAGTTGTTCTAAATGTCAAGTATTGCTGCGAATGAGTTTACATTGGAGTTAGCGAAGAGCCTGGTGCGTCTCATAAAGATGCTAAAGGCTGCCTCTTTCATTGATATCACACGCTGTGGGCGTCGGTATTTGACGACCTGGGAGTTTTGACCATTATAAAGGAGCATCACTTCTATTGTTTGAAGGAGCGTTCCTCCCTGTGCACTACTGTGCACTATTTCTGCATTTCTCCAGTAAGGCATTCACAATTGGTTTCAGTTCATTAGGTATTTTAAGGGAACATTTTGCATTTTGGATTTGAATTTCTACACTTAGAGATAGCATACTTATGCATGCACCACCTTTATTTTCCCAGCTTGATCACTCTGAGCCTTTGGGCCATACGCATTCTTCATCTGCATTATTTCACTCAGCTGTAATTACCATACAAGTCATTAAATAATGTCTTAGTGACAGCTTCATATTCAAAAACTCCTGTTTAATATGCACCAAACTACATAGTACAAACTGTGCAAAACAAACAACTCATCTTACTCTCTAGAATAAATATCTCTTGGGGTGTTTTTAATATGGTTCAAAGACTTAAAGGGATAGTGCACCCAAAAATGAAAATTCAGTGATTATCTACTCACCCATATGCTGACGGAGGCCCTGGTGAAGTTTTAGAGTCCTCACATCCCTTGCAGAGATCGGCGGGGGGAGCGGCTAGCACACCTAATGGCTGACCGCGCCCCAGACTAACGTCCAAGAACACAAAACTGAAACCACAAAATATCTCCAATATGTCGTGAAGCCCCGACATAAAAAGTTGTTAAAAAGTTGAAAAAACGTCATATGAACTCTGTTTTTAGCCTCACTGTAGCCTGTAGCTCTGACTGCTTCTCTGAGCTCCGCACTCACGTGTGCGCACTCAGGTTGATCGGTGATGCACGGTCTCTGAAGAGCAGCAGTCTCATCAGCACTGATGTCCAGATTCTCAAGTGCAGGCATCGCCAATTCCCAGTCTGAGCAGCAAAGACTTTCCTCATCCGTTGGCATTGCTTTGCATTTGAAACAACTACACCACCAGGTTTCCAGTGCTCCACTCCGGTATTCTGCAGCTGGCTGAGGGTTAGGCTGCGGCGGCTGCTTCGTCCAGTAGCCTCGTCCAGAGTTCTGTCCGTATACTCGGGCTCAAACAAATACGGCTCAACAAAGAAATGCTGTTCCTCCTCAATTTCAAAGTCTTCAGACATGTTGGACTGTCCTTTGCTAAAAGACCGTAGTGCAAATTATCTTTTAGCTCTGTGGTTTCTGCTGTCTCCCCCTGCGGTGCACGTGTCACGTGATGTAAACACGAGTAAGCAAAGCTCATGCTTTCGCTGGTCTCACGCAAGCGCACACATGTGAACGCAGAGCACAGAGAAGCAGTCAGAGCTACAGGCTACAGTGAGGCTAAAAACAGAGTTCATATGACGTTTTTCAAAACAACTTTTTATGCCGGGGCTGCAGCACACTTGGATCACTATGGATGAGCAGTATGGAGATACTTTGCGGATTCAGTTTTGTGCTCTTGGACGTTAGTCTGGGGCGCCGTCTGCCATTAGGTGTGCTAGCCGCTCCCCCCACTGATCTCTGCAAGGGATGTGAGGACTCTAAAACTTCACCAGGGCCTCCGTCGGCATATGGGTGAGTAGATAATGGCTGAATTTTCATTTTTGGGTGCACTATCCCTTTAAAAGAATAAAAGAAGTGTATGTAGCCATCGTGATGTCACCAATTTGTTTGTGAACTGGCATCTTGAAGCCTCGAGTCTGGCAATTTGGACGTCGCCATCTTGGTTTTTTGGAGGGCATATTTGGGTAAGAGAATGGATCTGACTGAGAACCTGGGGACACTTGTTGTAGTAGCGACTTATCATTCACAAACTAGCTGCAGCCTAAAGCATACCCTGCTTTATCATCTTTTTTACTCTAAATGGGACAATAATTTACAAAATCAATATCATGCTGTAATGAAGACTTATGACAAGCAACTGAAACCACAAACTAATTCAGAATATGTTTACCTGGCAACTGTATCACTGTGCAGAAGAAGCATGGATCTACTGCTAGCTCACCTAGCTCATTACTAAGCTGTCTGAAGTTACAGCCAAGCCGTGGAGGACGCGCTTGATTTTTACATCATGGACTGTAACAAGCACGAACCTCTCATCCACGAGTAGATGCACACTTCCTTCTGCACAGTGACACAGCTGGCGGGTGTAGTTTGGTAAAAAGAAAATAGTTCCTATATAAAACTGTTCACAACAAGGTCTGTGGATTATCTTGAGTAACCAGGTCATGATTTCTGGAAAGAAACATTGCTGTTGATATTTTAAAATGTATTTTTTGGGCACTTTGAACACAACAAGCCAAATGCCATCTAGTTCTGTTAGGCAGACATCTTTATGGCTGAAGTCTCCAACTAGACTACACTCCCAATAATCCATAACATCAGTGGCATCTTCAGAAGCTTCAATCACAACTGCACTGTCAATTTTATTTATTGTTCTGTCCAAATGTGTATAAAGTCTAAGTGTTGTTTCCACTCACCCTTATTATCTAATTTTCTCATTTCCTTCTTTGTTCCTAGTGTATTGTAACTCTTTCTATTTTTATCACAGTATCTTACTTTTATAAATCGGTATGAAAGCATAAGGAGGTCTGATTGAGCTGCACAAAAGTAGGAATGAAAGGATGACAAACAGTTAGAAGAGGAGAGTGTGTAAGTGAAAAAGAATATTGGGAGATGTCCTCTATGTGCGAGTGGACGCTCATTGATTTTGCTGCACACCGGACATCAATAGGTACAGCTGTAGGACGAAGTGAAAATGCTTTGAAACACACACACACACACACACACACACACACACACACACACACACACACACACACACACCCTTCAAGAAAACATCAACAAGCAAACGTCTGTAGCCTATACTGTAGGCACATGCAGATAGAGCATGTATATGCAGAGAGGAGGAAACACACACCAACAGGAAGACTGGGTCTCTTTATGCACTATGTGCCAATCTCACTTATAGGTCTGTGTGCTGGGTCTTTGTCAGCCCTTCCAGGAGACTTGTAAAGATAACAATAGGCCAATTACTGCCTAATTACTACAGATAACTGGTTCAATAAATTCTTCTGGTCCAATTTCACTTTAATTGTCCCAATTAGATTCAATTAGATCTAGCTAGTATAAAGGGGACAGTTAGAATAGATGCTCTGGCACCACAGGGTATATTACACAGTCCCAACATCCCACATGTAGTTTCAGTACATGCATGGATGCCCATAAAAACACATGCACACGAATATTCAGGCATATACTGTGCATACACGCACCCTCATCCAATATAATAACACATAGGCACAAACATGTATGTGAGCTAATAGCTGGTGAGGAGGCCTGTATGTTTGCATGTCTGTGCTTTAATGTGTAGGTCTTGTTGCTGCGTGCAGTGTTTAGCAGAATAACAGTATGCACCGGTGGGCAACTAAGGGCCCCAAGAGCTCTGCATAATGAAAATGGAGTGTGCACTTGCACAATAGGCGGTCCAGCAGAAGTGAAGCTTCAACCAACCTCATTTTCTCTCTGTATAGGAAAGGATGTGTCAGTGAGTTGATGTTTTGCCATAGATGTTGCTCAGTAAAGTACACAAGTTATGAAATAATTTTTTAAAGATAAAGGCTGTTTCTTCTTCCTGTTATTTACCACCTAATTCAGTGGCTCTGTATTTGGAGGTCTAAGATTCCGATCTCTAAATTCTCTCTTTGTTTATAAAGGTCACAACTGAGGACTTGCAACCTGAGTCAAAGGGTAACAAGTAGACATCTGAGGGGTCACATGGCAAAAAGGTTTGCAACACTGCTCTGGTTTCCAAAAATAATGTGCGTGCTGAAAGCAAAGCATGATCTCGGAGCTTACTTAAGCCTGCAGCACTGTTTCTGAAATGATTCACTTCAGCACGCAGTGTTAATGTGGCATGCTTAACAGATTAAGATGGCAGCAGCACAGCAGTTGCTGGTTTATATTTCAGGGCTTTACCTGAATCAGAATTATGTCATCTGATTCAGATTTGGCTGTTCAATATGAATATATTTGTTCCTCTCTTTCAATATAACGTTAGAGTTTGAAAGTTTGAATGGGGTTCAGCAGGACGTTCAGCGTGACAGTGACATTTACGTAATACAATAAACAAGTTAACTACAATAACCATGTATGAGAAATGGGCAACAAACTTTATTTTGTGTACACTAGATTTTAAACAGCAGTCAGAGACTGTATCATATTTAGTTGCGCTGAGCTGTAGATTCGCCACTTTAACGTCATCTCAGGGCCTGACTGGCCAAGTCCTCTCTTCCTCTGGGCAGCTTCTTCTGTGTAGGCAGCTGCCAGTACCGGAGAGCAGCATGAAAGCAAGGAGCTCTTACTCTACAGTTAAATCAAGGGACTGAGACATCCTCAGAAGTAAACTGCACACTGACTGGCATGAAAGAAATCAGACTTGAATAAATCTCAGTTGACTAGGGGGTCTCCAACTGCTGATTAAAATCTCAGACTTTCAGAAAGCAGCCCTAGTGTATTCCAAGTTTGTTTGTTCCCAAGACTTCTCTTGGTTACAAAAGTGTTAAGCTTCAGCGATTTAAGTTTTTATACGCAATCTCATCCTGTGTAACTTAAAATTCTGTATGTCTTTAATCACAACTAATCTAATCTTAAACATGGTGAGGAGTTGTTAAATATATTAATTTTGCTTCAAATTTTGCCCCAGCCTCTTCTTTAGGATTTTGTTCAACATAATACCAAATTATCACAATAAAATGTACTGAAAAAGAACAATTATAGGCCTATGTGACATAAAAAGGCAATTTATTATTTTGTCCGGTACAAAATATGCCTGGCTGGTGGATTTTTTCATATAGCTGTCCTCGTGGCAGGTGAGCCAAACAGTTAATTTCGGACATTGGTGGAGAGCCAAGAGTTTCCCAAGATACCAAATTTGTAAGGTTACATTTTGGGAAAATGTGTCTAAAATGATGCAGCAGACATGCAGAATATTTCCATCTAATGAAATGATGCATTAAATTAAATGCACCAAAACTGATGTTTATTAATCTGCTATAATAAATTTGGATCTCACAGTATTTTTGACTGTTAGTTGATGGTAGATTCAAATAGAAAGTGTTAGAAAGTATAGAAAGTAAGTTATGTATAATGTTCGGCTGATACTAGACTTTAAGTATCAAAGCATACACTGATCAGCCAAAACATTAAAACCACTGGCAGGTGAAGTGAATAACATCAATCATTTTATTACAATGCAGTGTTCGGCTAGGAAACCTTTGGTCCTGGCATTCATGTGAATGCCCCTTTACGCACTCCACCTACCTAAACATTGTCATAGACCAAGTGCCCCCACTCATTGCAACAGTACCCCCGATGGCAGTAGCCCTTCAGCAAGGCACTGCGCCATGCCACACCCCAAAAGCTGCTCAGGAATGGTCCAAGGAACCGGACAAAGTGCTCAAGGTATCAGCAGATCCCAATCTGATCAAGCATCTGTGGGACAAACCGGTATCCCAGAGGTCCTTTGTCCGGGCCTTAAGAGGTCAGAGTCAAGTCCGATCTACAGTAGGACCTCTGACCTGTCAAGGCATGGAGACAGGACCACTGGGGGTGTCCTGTGTTGTCTGGCACCAAGGCATTGTCGACGGATCCTTTGAGTCCTGTGGGTTGCAAGGTAAGGTACTGGCATACCCAATGGATGTTCGATCGAATTGGGATCAGGGGAATTTGGAGGCCAGGTTGACACCTTGAGCTCTTAGTTGCATCCCCCAGACCATTCCTGAGTACTTTTTGTGGTGTGGCATGCATGGTGCACTGTCTTGCTGGGGAGGCCACTGCCATCAGGGAGTGCAGTTGCCAATAGGGGGGTGTCACTGGTCTGGAATGTCGTTTGGGTGGGTGTAGCAGTGTAGTTCTTCGGCAGAAGAACATTGCACTGTAACAAAATGATCAATGTTATTCACTTCACCAGCCAGTGGTTTTAATGGTTTGGCTGATCGGTGTATGTGTCATGTTGTTTATTAAATATTACATACGTTTCATATTGATATGTCTGGCTGTCATTCTAACATGTGCATGACTACAAATGTGTGTAACTTATTAATCGTATGTGCATGTTCATATTGTATGAATTTACAGTGACATATTTACTGTATCTGTGTATTACATAATAAACAAGACAAGCCCTGCTTTTAATCACTGAATCTCTCTCTTTTCACTTTCTCGGCCTCTTTCATCTCCTGTCTCTCCTTCATGCCTGCCGCCTCCAAGAAAAGTGCTTTTCCGACTTTCTCCTGACACGACAACAGACGGTACCTTGGCTTGGTTTGCCGACGGTGATAAACGGGATGGCTAATTAAAAGGCTCTCTGATAGCTCTCCTCTGCCTTTTTAATTTCCCCCTCCTCAACTACTACTGCCGTTTATCCCTCTCCCGCCCCCTCGTCTCTTTTTCACTCACTGCTAGTCTTTTTTTCTTACAGTGTTATTGTCTGTCTGTCTCTCTCTCACACACACTCAGTCCTATTTACACACAAAAAAAGTCAGCTATTTTTCACTGTTTCTCTCGAGATAAAACAGAGCAAACAACATAAAAAACAAACACAAACATGACAAATAACACTATTCAAACAAACCGACCAAAGAAATACAATAGTGTTTTGTTATAGGGTTTGTTCTACGGCAATGACTGACGGGGAGGAAATTGACAGAAAAAGACAATCAAGATGATTTGTGAATTTGTGTGTAAGTGTGTGTGTGTTTGAGCGTCTGACAGAGAGACAGAGGATGCAGCGAAAGAGCAAACCATTAATAATATGCCTCGCTTGAAGACCGAGGTTGTGTTTATTTTGGCTGACATTCACTTTCTGTGCTCATCGAATGCACCAACATGTCCAAGAGATTAGGACACATCCAAAGAAGTGTGTGTGTGTGTGTGTGTGTGTGTGTTGAGTGGCGGGTATGAGTGTGCAAGGGAGACAAAGAGAAGATGAAAGGCGAAATGAGAAAAAGAGGCAAAAATTGGGCGAAAGTGGGATGGAAACGTGTGGGAGGAGAGAATAGAGAATGAGAGAAAAAGTGCTCTCTACTGGGAGTGAAAACAGGAAAGTGAAACAGATAATTACGGAAGTACGAGAGACTCCTTTCCTTCCTGGGTGAACTTCATTTCACCTCTTTTTTCAGCTATCCTCATGCCAAATCCACTCGTTCTCTCGCTGCGTGTCCTTTCATCTCTCCTCCCTGGCCCTCCTCGTCAGATCCTCTTTCAGTTTAACTTTTCTCTCTACCCCCTCATGTGGCTTTATCTGCTGACTCCCTCTTTCACCTCCGCTCCTCACCTCAGACACAAGCGGCCCTCCCCTTCCTCTTGAGTCTCTCCTCTTCCTCTTTTATCTCTTTTTGCTCTCTCTTTTTTCTCCCCCCTCCCCTATACGTGAGGCCGATCAATAGCAGTCGAGAGGGGAGATGCCTCACAGTTGACTTTTTGACACCTATCAAAGCTGACACCCTGTAACCCTGCTTTCTTCACTCCACACGTCTTTCTGCAGTGTTTGTTTTTTTGATGATGACACTCCACTGACTTACATTCATTACATAAACACCCAAACCAAACCTTAATCTTTCACCGCTCCCTGCCACTCGCTCTGAGCAACATGGCTGATGTGTAGGAAGCTCTGATTGCATCTTTCTAGTGCACTTGAACCAAAATTTAATTTTTCTTCTGATTTATAAAATCCTTTCATACTATTACTTTACTTCCACTTACAGAGCAGGCCCCACTTAAATAGCAATATTTGAAAATAACCAAAAAAATAATCAATAAAAGCCTTTCAGCACTCCCCATTAACTAAACCAATGGATCCGACCAATAAGCTTTCATTATAAGTCTTTTCCTCGCAGGCTTTCAGACTCAGCTGTACAAGTGGGCAGCTTTGAATTGCTGCTATCAAAAACTCCATTTTGCACCTGCCAGAGTAATTCATTAGACAAATTTACCTCAAGAGGAAAATGTGGCAATTAATTAAGTTTGACAACTGTAAAAAGTTAAGCCACAGAAAATGTTGTTTAACTCTTTAACCTCTCAAAATGTTATATTTTCTTGAAGGCAGAATGACAAGGGGTTTCTCAGCTGCGGTTTGTAAACACAACATGAATGTATGTCTCACTTATAAAGGAAATGATTATATTAATTGCAGCACTACTTTTGTTATTTACTGTCTGACTTGTCCATGTGTGGAAGGGTTTTCCTGCAAAGGCCGTACAAGAAGATGCTTGAGGAGTCGCCTTGCTGGGCCATTAGAAGAAAAAAATCACGACTACCGCATGGCTAGACAGTTCATTGAATTTCATAATGCTAATGATTCCTTATTATGCATAGAGGGCATTGAGCACATTAAACCTTTGGTCAGGGGGTGTGACAGAATACAGAAACTTAATCAAAGGGAAGCTTTTTGGATCCATCATCTGGATGCTTTAAGTATCCTGGTCTCAATGAGGATATAGACCTCCAATGTTTTTTGTGATTTGTTAATTCATTCATTCATTCATCTTCTAACCGCTTCATCCTCTTGAGGGTCGCGGGGGGGCTGGAGCCTATCCCAGCTGACATTGGGCGAGAGGCAGGGTACACCCTGGACAGGTCGCCAGACTATCACAGGGCTGACACATAGAGACAAACAACCATTCACGCTCACATTCACACCTACGGACAATTTAGAGTTATCAATTAACCTAGTCCCCAATCTGCATGTCTTTGGACTGTGGGAGGAAGCCGGAGTGCCCAGAGAGAACCCACGCTGACACGGGGAGAACATGCAAACTCCACACAGAAAGGCTCCCACACCCGGGATCGAACCAGCAACCCTCTTGCTGTGAGGCGACAGTGCTAACCACCACACCACCGTGCCGCGTGATTTGTTAATATTCATTTTTTCCTCACAGCCGATGGGTTAAGATAGGTGTCTATTTTTTCTAGGTATTACTGTCTATTTGTTTCACCTGTCGTGCCATTATATACACCGATCAGCCAAAACATTAAACTTGGTACTTGGTCTGCAAAACAAAGGTTTCCCAGGTTTCACTTCATCTGTCAGTGGTTTTAATGTTTTGGCCAATCAGTGTATGGGTCATGTGATGGCCTCTGATTGGTTCCTGCCACTATACAGATGTGACCATACCTGTGGTGTATGTTTTAAAAGCCCTGACAAAGACCTGCAGTGGTCGAAACATGTTGGCTCTTTTAATGATTTAGCCACTACAATAAAGGCTGTCTCATATTTCCTTCCTTGTTTTTCTATATTTTTGGAATGCCTGGATTGCCTTCCTGTGTAAATCCCCTTTCCCACTGCACAAAAACATCACTAACACCCACCAAAATCTGGTTTTTGTATTTAATAGGAAAGGTTACACTTGGCATTCACTCCTGTGACAAATGACTCTGCAGTAGTCACAGGTATTAATCGGCTCCAGCTCCAATTGGTTTCCCATTTTTAAAAAAACGTGCATATAGGCTCTAATTTTGGTTGAAAAAGGCTCAAAGAAAATGCAGGCAGAGGGCAGACTTTCTGCAGATACAGACACCACCACACACTTTTACTTCATCATAATGATGAGAGGAAGTACTTCTATATAATCTATACATATAGGAGAGTTAGGTGAGAAAGATCGACTCTTGTGTGAGTTAGTGTTTTCAGGACACTGGAGTTTATCTATATTCAATCCAATACCACAAGGAAAAATTTACATTGAGAGAATACAATTTAAAATTTCATTACAAGATAAAAATAATAAGGCTATAGTGTATCGATACTGCAGCAAATGAGTACCAAAACTGTTTTAAATATTCAGAATAAATGTATAGATAAATCAGTATCTTTGACAACACTTGTGTCTGTACAGTAAATATAAAGTGAGAGCAAGTAGATGATTACTTTAGCTTAGCATATAATAAAAAGTTGGGGAATTTAGCCCGGCTCTGCCCAAAGGTAACAAAATCCACCAACCTCTAAAGCTCATTAATTAGCACAATATCGCTTTCTCTTTTGATGTGTACAAAAACAATTGGGTCAAAAGCAATGACTTGTGGAGTCTCCACTGCTTAGAGGCTGCCTGGCAACTGCTGCCAGGAATTTACGGCCCCTGGCCAAGAAATAGTCTGACACAAATTGCAACTCCTTGTAAAATCACAACTTGTTGTTTTTGCACTTCAGTTCTTGTTAAGATTAAACAGATAGATTACTCAGATAGATTAAACAAACAAGACATAATGTGGTAACAGTGAGCTTCAGAGATGCTGGTGGGTGGATTTCGTTACCGTTGGACAGAGCCAAGCTAGCTCGTTCCTCATTCCCAGTGTTTGTGCTAAGTTATTCTAACCATCTGCTGGCTATTTATACACTTACCTGCCACTTTATCAGGTGCTACCGCAAATAGCTAACTCAATGCATTTAGGAATGTAGACATGCTCAAGAGGACCCGCTGAAGTTCAAACCGAGCATCAGAGTGGGGAAGAAAGGTGATTTAAGCAATTTTGAACGTGGCATGGTTGTTGGTGCCAGACGGGCTGGTCTGAGTATTTCAGAACCTGCTGATCTACTGGGATCTTTGCACACAACCATCTCGAGGGTTTACAGAGGATGGTCCGAAAAATAGAAAACATGCAGTGAGCAACAGTTCTCTGGGTGAAAATGTCTTGTTGATGCCAGAGGTTTCAAGATGATAGAAAGGTAACAGGAACTCAGTGCAACCAAGGTCTGCAGAAGACCATCTCTGAACCAACAACATGTCCAACTTTGAAGCAGATGGGCTACAGCAGCAGAAGACCACATCAGGTGCCACTCCTGTCAGCTAACAACAGGAAACTGAGGCTACAGTTCACACGGGCTCACCAAAACTGGACAATATAAGATTGAAAAAACGTTGCCTGGTCTGATGAGTCTGGATTTCTGCTGCCACATTCAGATGGTAGGGTCAGAATTTGGTGTAAACAACATGAAAGCATGGATCCATCTTGCCTTGTATCAATGGTTCAGGCTGCTGGTGGTGGTGTAATGGTGTGGGGGATATTCTCTTGGCACACTTTGGGCCCCTTAGTACCAACTGAGCATCGTTTATATGCCACAGCCTACCTGACTATTGTTGCTAACCGTGTCCATCCCTTTATGACCACAGTGTACCCATCTTCTGATGGCTACTTCCAGCAGGATAACACTCCATGTCACAAAGCTCAAATCATCTCAAACTGGTTTCTTGAACATGACAATGAGTTCACTGTACTCCAGTGGCCTCCACAGTCACCAGATCTCAATCCAGTAGAGCACCTTTGAGATGTGGTGGAACAGGAGATTCACATCATGGATGTGCAGCCGATAAATCTGCAGCACCTGCTTGTGCCATTGTGTCAATATGGACCAAAATCTCTCAAGGGGATGTTTCCAGCACCTTGTTGAATCTATGCCACCAAGAATTAAGGCAGTTCTTTAGGGAAAAGGGGTCCAATTTGGTACTGGCACCCAGTGAGGTGGCCAGTGAGTGTAGGTTGCATATAAAATACGTATCTGATATTTTCACTTATTCATTATAGCTATGATGCTATATGATATGGGATAACATCACAATGTCTTTGGTATTTCACAGAACATAAAAAGCATCCACAACATTTCTCTGCTGTTTAGTATTTTAACATATCTGGTGTCTCTCTAATCTAATATTGGAATTCGTAATATAATTTATAGTTCCTGTTCCTTAGTGCTCAGGCAAAAACACCAAATATTCCTCCCATCCTGCTGTTTATGTTTTTAACTGCATGTGTTTTTAACTTTAAAACACCAGCTGTGAGTATGGGGGTACATTTGGGTATTTTTAACACTTTTGGCCAAATTCAGGGAGTGTTGTTAAAGAACAAAGTTGTAAAAGTTTGAAAACTTTTTGCACTGCATGCATTTATGAAGATGGACCTGCCTGTGGGTTCAGCAGGGGATAACACATTAAAAGACACTTCACTGACTTACCTTAATAATTTCAGTCCTCAACCCTTATTACAAACTCTCTCTGTATATACTCTCTAAATATACAACAGACCACAAATTAACTTTGGACATCATGTCTCTTCACCAAAGTTCAGATCGAGAAAATCTTCTGACAAATAAAAGTGACAGTAGAGATTCATGTGTTCCACAAAAACACACATCTGGCAGGAATGACAGAGAAAATTGGGCCATAAGAGCTAAAAAAGGTGGTATAGGTTAGTCAACCTAATGTGCACAAGGCTGCAGCAGCTAAGCATCTTGCCGACTCAGCTTTTCCCCCCCGAACCAGAAATGACTCAGCATTTTTAATGAGCTTTTGGCTGTGTAGTTTCCGTTGCGGCTGGCAGTACTTAAATCAAATGAGGGATAAAGACTTTTTTCCGCCTCATGAATATTCCCTTAAAGGACAATAACTCAAGCAATTCGAAGGCAGTGTTAATTCTAAATAATTGCATCATCACGTAGAGGGAAGAAAACTGCAAAAACACAGAGACAAATGGGTTTGAATATGAAACACACATACATTAAAAGATAAAATACACATTTTATTCTATTCGAAATAATCAGCGTCTGTATATAGAAAATACTCAATTATATATGACATGTATGCATTATTTAATAATTCCCCAAACAAAAAAAGGACACGCATAAGCACACACCCTAATGCAGAGACAATACACACGGAAATGCAGTATAAGCAGGAGCACACACACTCATGTGTCTCTACCTTTATGAGAATGTTTCATGTGCTTTATCTCGTTAACCTCACTGATATTAAAGAAGTTTTCACTGCTGGACGGATGACCTGTTCACAAAACTAGGCTGTCTATGCAGCAGAAAGACACAAATACTTTTGAAATTGGTGCTACATGACCAGAGACAACAGAGGAAAAGAGCCTACAACAACCAGAATGCACTGAGCCGCACCGGACCATTAAACACTCCTCCTGCAGGGTGATGTGATTCAAGCTTGTCCGTTTTGACACAGGAAACAATATGGTGGACAGCTGGAAACAAATGATCTTGAATTACAGCCAAACAGTGCACTAAAATATGTTTCTAAAGACATTTTAAGTGAAGACAGGGCAATAAAGTAACAGAATCTTGGTTTATACTTGATCAGCACCGCTTAGTTTTACCATTTGATCTCAGTGTTTTCAGCCTACATTTTTACAATACAGAAACACAGTATGGCATCCACTTTCACTTCACAAACTCTCATATTACAACCAAACAGTGCACTTAAATATGTTTCTGGAAACATGTGAAGTGAGAAACAGGCAACATAGTGACAGAATTTTGGTTCATGTTTGATCAACACTGCTTAGTTTTACAGTTTGAGCTGAGTCCGGTGGATAATGGGCCATATAAACGTCACTAATCAGAGTTAGCTTTAAAAATCTGAAGGAAAAAAAAAACACTTTAATTGATAGTATTCAAAGCAGCGTGTGTTCGAAAGGATTTACTTTGTCAAAAACACTGAACTATTTTAGGTGACAAAGGAGAAAGCAAAGAAAAAACATTACTTCATATGGACAAGCAGAATAAAAGTGACAAATTAGTTCTTACCACCAAGGATAAGTGGACTTTTGCTGGCAAATGAGCAGGGAGATCTTGGCGCTGGCAAGATGCAGGGAAGTTTCCCACAGTTCATTTACATAGCTACACTACCCACACTATTATGATACAATGCTGGTTGAAAATCAGCAAAGTATCCCTTATCCAAAACTCACACTAACCTTTGTTCATCCCTATCTCTGAAGCATCCTCAAATATCAAAGAAATGAGAACCAGACTGTCCTTACTTTCCTAAAAAAGTGGCGATACAAGCACACTCTGAAACACCAAACCTCAACAGCAAGCGGAGGAAAAGCTTATGCATTACAGTTTATCTCCGCACAAACAAACAGTGGGAAGATTTAGGATCTCTGGCAGAGTCTCTCACTGTTGAGTTCAGCACTATTTATGATAATGCTTCCATCGCTCAGCTCCATGCTACCCCTCATACAGCGTGTGCACCGTGGATTTGTCTACACATGAAGTCTCCCAGGAGCAGTTTAACTATGCAACCACATGTCCAGTGGCTTATACACTGAATCTATACATATGTACACACATGAACGAGGAAGTCTGGGTAAGCATGGAGAGTTGGGTGAAGAGGAAAAGGCACGATATGGTGTGATTTTGTCTTTCACACAGGTTTTTAACAGGCACAAACACAGCCAGATTCAAACCACTTTAAACATCTATTTATTCTCTCTTTCATTCAACCTTCCTCCTCGTTACTTCATTATCTGTGCATTTGCAAGATCAGGCTATTTTATCTCTATAAATTAGCTAAAGTGACCTAGCGTGTGGAACAGTGGGGACGCATTCATCATGAGAAATGAAGTTGTGAAGATGAAAAATGCTGTGTAAAGGGGATACTATGTCATTACTTCATTTTAGTGCCGATGCATACACTGACAAAGAGACATGCTCTCTCTTTGTGGGGATATTCTACTGTTTTCTTGTAATTGCTTCAACACATAAAGTTCAGTTTACTGTCTTTTGATATGTTTTAAGACATAAAAATACTCTGCTTTAAATCAGTCTTATATGGTATTAAAGGACATGCACTCCTTTATGAATCCATAGTGATGCAAGATATCTCCTACTTTACTGAAAAGTTCATGATTGGCTCCAAACTACTTCTGATGTCAAAAGAATCTAGCTCAAACGTACACCTAGCTCAGATTTAAGGTGACATACTAATATATCATCCTGCACAGTGAAGCTCAAACATCCAGATTAAGCAACAATAAGCGAAACACATTTTGAGTGAAGGGGGACTTTAAATACAGACTTTAATATCTTCTTTGGATCTGGAGGGAGCTTCAAACGTCTGTGAAAATAACCTCAATGATGTCATTGAGGTCACCTGAGATTGGGCTTCAAATGATTTGACCAAAAACCTGCTTTAAAAACTTAGGGTGTGGAGAGGTTTTTTTTGCCTCCTCTTCTTTTTGGTCAGCAGAGGCAGAACATATAATGCAAAACATACCACAAAAACATGCTGCAAAGAACAGACCCTATACAGGATGTTTAAGGGCAAAAGAGGAGCACAAGTGTGAATACAGAAGCGTATGCAAGAAAATGCAGATAAAGATGGACTCTGTAGAATATGTAAGGAAAAGTTAGAAAAGGAAGGTAAGAGGGTGAAGAGGGCTGCAAGGAGGCCCCCAAGGGATAACAGCCAAATGCCAATGGAGTGTGGAGTTTCTGGGGTCTGGGTATTTACCAGGCAGGAGGGTCTAATGAAAAATACTTCTTAGTTCCACTAAGGAAATTGTAAGTGCTTGACACATAAGATATTTATATCATGATATTTCGACCTCTGCTGGACTGATTTTTCTATCACATAGAGCTGCAACTAACAGTTATTTCTCAGTTAATCAGTTTCATCACTTTAACCTATAAAATGTCAAACAGTAGTGAAAAATATACGTCACAAGTAACCTAAACCCAAGCTGGTGCCTCTAAATTACCTGTTTTGTCCAACATATACTCCCTTTAAACCTCCTTTTTAAACAGTGGAAAACCTGCTGTAAGGAGGCTATAGACTCCTTTCCCATTGCTTGTAGACTAGTGCCGTGTACGTGGCTCTGCAGCAGATGAGCATACCTTCTGTTTTTTGGGTTTTGTTTTACAGGCGTGTAATGTTTAACATCATAGACAGGCAGGAAAACAGGTTATTAAACTTGAACTAAAATTAGAAAGCAGCATGGAGGCCGGTGAAAATGTTATGGTGGTTGTTCAAACTTGGTGCTGACTCATTTGGAGCAGAGTCCTGCATGGGTCCAGTTTTCAAGATCCGCCCCGCCCCGCCCCGACCCGGCGACGTACAAACCCGCACCCGAACTGCAAACCCGTGCATCAGGCCAATTACTACCGCAACCCGGTCCAACCCGTTGAAACACGGCCCGCAGCCCGACCCGTAACCCGGATTTAAAGTAATCATTTTGGATCATATTGGCTGAATATTGAACAGCATATCGCCACAGTTAAGGTGCCAGTAAGTAAACAACGACCTGAATGAAGCAGCTCTCACAATAAAAACCTGACTTCAGCTCCATCATCAACCCTCTGTGTTCTTCTCCCATACGAGTGTAAAAGCACTCGTTTGTTACGTTTGTTACACATAGTTTGGCTAAACTGTTGGCCTGTTTACAACCTATTTAACTATAGGATTTAATCACAACAGCAATGTTAATTTACTTGATAGAAATGGTGACAAAAACTACACAAATGAGCCTTTAGTGGTAATAACCCAGATTTTCCTTTAACCCCCATCTTCATCTCACTGCATGCCCTTTTCAAAGTGATGACCTGCAAAATGAGTTTGGACGATTATTGGTTCTCATAATGATGAAAGGGCAAGAACACTTATCCACATGTACAAGCACACACACACACACACACACACACACACACACACATCACCCTAGAAAGTTTATCTTCTCCTTTTGTACTAAAATGATGCTGCAGCTTTCACAACCATCTGGCCACTGACAGTATTTAACACACACACACACACACACACACACACACACACACACACGGGCTGAAACGCACTGTCTTTGTGAAAAACACACACATTCACACATACTAAGTCTCTCTCCTTCACACATACACTCAAACACAAACATGCATACAAATGCTCTCTCCATCTTTTCTCTCTGTCACACACAAACAACTACAGCAAGTGCACTTTCTGTCTCCCTCTGCCCTGAACAGAGCCATGAATACACGCTCACACATACTCACACATACACACACATATTCCAAGCATTAATGAGATGTTTGGTCTCCTGTGTATGTACTTGTGTGTGTCTGTGTGTGTTTGTCTGGTGGGACACAACACTAGCCATACGGGGATCGGTGAAAAACTCCAGACTAGTATAAACAGCCTGCAGAGAGACGGATACACACACAAACACACACTCTCACATTGTATAAACACACAAACACCCGTCCTCTCCAAATACACACACACTGACACACACATCATCTGTCTCTCTCTGTCCTCACACAACACACAAGGGAGGATGTGGGGAGAAATGGGAGGAAGGTGAGATGCAGCAGGAGGAGGAGGAAGCAGAGGTAAACTCTCTTTGCTGTCTCCATATCCATCAGGAAATGTCAGGATCCTGTTATAGGGGGACTGTCAGGCTGCATGTAGTTTGGGGTAGGAATAACTGGCGTATACAATATGTATGAATGTATGAGGAAGGTAAAACGGGGGTCAAGAAATATAGGAAGAGGAGGATGGTATAGATATAGAGGAAAAGCTGGTTTGTGTCTGTAGGTGCTTATGGACAGGTTAAATTTGCAATAGAATAAACAGAGGCTGGGAAAAAATCAGAAACTGCATACAAAAAAAGGTGTTTGTCTTTGAAGTAACTAAATTACAATAACTAAGGCATTGAAAACAGGGAATTTTTGCCAAGTCGCTAATTAGTGTTAGCTTTAAAAATCCAAAAAACACTTTAATTGGTAGTTTTCAAAGCAACGTGTGTTCAAAAGGATTTCTTTTGTCAAAAACACTGAACCCTTTTTATGTGACAAAGGAGAAAGCTAAGGGAAAAAAACCCAACATTACCTCACATGGACAAGCAGAACAAAAGTGACAAATTAGTTCTTACCACCAGGGACAGGTGGACTTTTGAAAGGGCATTTGATTAACAACACAAAGTTAGTGCTTTGTGATTTACCACAGTGTTGAATTAATTAAGACCTCTGAGAAAATAGCCTCAACAAAGACCTCGTTTCACAGGGTTTCCATTCAGAAACCATTTTTCCCCTCTGGTCAACACAGAAAAAAACAAACACATGGACCTCACTTTAACTGCAACCAACACAAAAAAATTCAAACATAAAGCCTCACACAGCCATGCAGGTGTTTTCAGTTACTCAGCCTGATAAGACCTCTGCACACATGCCAGTAAGATTTGTACTTTTTGAAACTGCACTTATTAAACATACTTCAAAAGTAAGCAAAAATACAGATGTAAGAATATAATTTCATCAAAAGCTACTTTCATCTATTCTTCCCTGTTAAAGGGTTTTTTTGGGGGAGTTTTTCCTTATCCGCTGCGAGGGTCATAAGGACAGAGGGATGTTGTATGCTGTAAAGTCCTGGAGGCAAATTGTGATTTGTGATATTGGGCTGTATAAATAAAATTGATTGATTGATTGATTGATTGATTGATTGATCTTCTTTCATCTATCTTATTTACCAATTATTTTTTGGCCATTTGGGGGCAGTAGAACAAGCAAAAAATACAACCGACACATCATCACCTTATAAAGTTGTTATGGCTGACATGTTATAATTTGCACAGGCATGGAGCAACATTATTTGCAATTTTCCACAATCTCCCAGTGGAAATATCTGACTTTGTAGCCAAATGCAGATCAGATCAGCACCTAACTTCACACAGTCATTTATGTTGAATAGGGCTGCTTTAAATCTGTTTTCATTTATTGCTTTGGAGCAGAAGAAACATGACATCAGATTTTATGTTGATATGGCAAACATCTTATCGAATTATTAGGGATGTCCCAATCCAGCTTTTTTACTTCCGATCCAATACCAATATTACAGCCTTGAGTTTTGGCCGATACCGATCCGATCCAAGCACGTATTATACATATTCACTTATTTTGTTGTCAGTCAAGTTAGAAAAGGTTTGATCAAGCGATATTACTCTAACAAGAACAACTACTTAATCGGGTTAGTTAGAATGATCCACAACAGTTGGTATGAGAAACTGTTTCCTGGGACCAACAGAGGGAACAAAAAACCACACACAATATTGTACAGCTGTTTAAACAAGCAATAATCCATCCATGGCTCCAATTTCACTAATTGTGCCCAAAGCAATGCCATCAGTGCTCTTTACTTAAACAGTAAGAGCGTAAACCAAATAAAAATATCACTCTCAAAAAACCAGAGCAGAAAACAAATAGTCAGTTAACTAAATTGACCATGACTCTTCTTACCCTTCCCTCCATATGTGTCTACATGCTGGCCTGGTGGATTGATAGTAAGTGCTGGAGCGGATCACTGGAATGGACTGCTCGAATTGCGGAGCGCTGGGCTGGCCGGAAAACCTGGATGGGAAAAACTGCTAATATCGGCGGCCGATACATCCCTACAAATTATTGTGAATTTACACACCCAGCAGGCACAGAGCAACATTAGCATTTATTTGTCATTTCGGGCCACCTTATGAATAGAAGTCAAATTTTTTAGCCAGGACCAATATTCCCTCAGGTTTGGTCCCCACCAGCTCTTGAGGGAAACATTTGGCACTTTATCTGCAAACATGTTTGATGGGGGTGGAGCTTGTGAGTCGAAAAAACAAAAAACAATGGTCCAAAAAATAGACTAGAAGGCTACCAGAGGGGGTTGGGTGATAACTCTATGTGGGTTCGACCACCGTGCATCTGACAAGGTCATTTGATCCATTTGTCATGATAGAAAGTTTATATAATGCAGCTTTAAAGAAGTGTTTTACTCAAGAAAGGATGGTCTTTCTATAAAACCACACTATCTATGCTGTAGAAAGATGTAAATAATTTTTAAATTGGTACTGACAAGCCTGACATTTTTCCACAGGAAACAATATGGCAGCTGGCTGGTGACAAACTATCTTGAATTACAGTTGAACAGTCAGCTAAAATATATATCTGGAAACATTTCACATTTCATTTCCAATAAATGATACAGGAGCAGAATCTTGGTTCATATTTAATCGGCACTGCTTAGTTGTGTGGTTTGATATCAGTTTTTCAGACTCCATTTTTACAGTACAGGAAACAATATGGCGTCCACTTCATGTTCACAAAATCATACAGTCAAACAGTGCACTAATATGTTTCTAAATACATTTAAGGCAAGGCGCAGGAAATACAGTAACAAAATCTTGGTTCTGGGTTTGAGAGAGAGATAGGGGCATCTCTCTCTCTTGATCCGCTTCTATGTTGTTAGAGTCCATGGTGGCGAGCTACAGGAAAGGAGGGAGTACAATCTGCAGATTGTGCAACAGGCCTTGAGCCAGCAAAAATCCACTGGATGATGCGTTATCCTGTGGGTTTTTGCTGGCTGAGCTGAGATATGAGCAGGGAGATCTGGACACTGGCAAGACGGAGGGAAGTTTACCATAGTTCATTGAAACATACTATTCACATTGTTATGATACATAGTTTTAAGGCATCTTTAGCACAATTTTTGAAAAGTACAGCTTAGACAGAGTCTATTTGATTCGTAAATAAACTAATTTTGATGTTGACAGTGGAGAGATATTGGTAGAAAGGATGACTGTAGGTGTAAATGGACTCACAAAAGTTGGAAAGTCAACATATTTTCTCTGGTGTGGGAGTTTCAAGTGATTACTATGGAAACGATGTGCAGTCGAGCAACAGATTCTCTCTGAAGAGACGGAGAAACGGAGCCAATAGTCAATTTTTGTTTTGAATCTTTTGTCTTCCTGTGCTGGCAGACTTTTCTGATTGGTTTAGCGTTTTTCTTTTTTTTTTCTTTTACCTCTGTTTGGCCTTTCTATTTTTATTTCCGAGCCTTTTTGACATTTCGTCTGTGTGCCTGACTGTCTGTCTTCACTCCCGTTCCTTCTCAGCGTCCCTCTCTCTCTCATCCACCTGTGTTCTCTCACTCCCTCCCTCCCTGCCTCTTTCCATCTTTTCCTCTATTTATCGCAGTGGGAGCTAATGTGACCTTTATGTGCTGTCAGCTCGCTGCGTGGCCGTCAATCATCATCTGCTCCCATTAGAACAGCTCTATCAGGAGCTGTCAGTGCCACAAGGCTGCCAACCCACTCCTCCATCTATGTGCGCCACCCACCACCCACCAGTTGAGAGGTAGAAAGATAGGTAAAAGAGAGCCGGTGACAATAAGAAAGCAAGACAAAAAGAATAACAGAGAGTGGAGGGAAAAAGTATCTGACGAAGACAGTATGTCCCGTCTGCGCTCCTCCATCCATCTCTCATTCATTCACTCCTTCCATCTCTCTCTTCCATCATCCCTCATTAACTGTGTTTACTTCAAGATACCTGTGTTTTGGTCCTTGAGGAGCCGACACAGTTAGCATCACAACCAGCCAGACAGAAGGAGAGAGAGACACTATCTTTTCTTATTCTCTCCATCCCTCAACACCTTTCCCGACAGTCTCTCATTATAACTTTTTAGTCCTGCTGGAGGAGGTTTACTATCTCTTCTTCTTCCCTTCCTCTCCATCTCTGTGTTTACCTGCTGTGGGAGCTCACTATCTCTCCCTCTCGCCTGTTTTTTTCTCCTTGACTATCCCTTCTTCCTCCTCTTGTGGCCCTTGTTCTCTTAACTTGCACCTCTGTTTTGTTTAGTGCGATGCATCCTTCATTCCTCCATCCCTTATTCCCTTCTGCTCCTCTTCTCGCCCTTCTGTTTGTGTCCTGTTCTTTTATCTTATTTTCACCCACTTACTCTTTTTTCTGACTACTTTTCAATCTCATTCTTTTATTCTTCTTATTTGCTCCCTGCTTGTTTTTCTCAGATCTTTCCTTCCTCATCTTTCTCTTACCTCTCCCCAGTGTAAACCCCTGTTTTCTCCTCTTTCCTCACTTCTCTGCTGTTTTTATTGTTCAGAAATGACACAATCCGACCCAAAACATACACACTCGCAAACAGCAGCTATGAAATGCAAATGGAAGTGAAAATACTTACAGTTTACCTCACACACATCATCACACAATTAAATGCAAGAGCTGGAGTAACAGCTGCTACGTGAGCGCGTGCATGTGTGTCTGTCTGCCAGTTAATTGTGTTCCTGCACAGTGTTTTGACAAAAAACACAACCACACCTGCTTCTCTTCTCAGAGTCAGAAAGATGAAAAACAAAAGCTCATTGAAAAAACAAATTTCAGAGATTCATTAGTGTAAATAAACTCGTCAACAACGCTGCCTTATTCCCTTTGACTGAAACTGTACATTCATATGTACGAGCCTAATAAATCCCTCCGCGGACACTTCAAATCATTTTTTCAACACTGTTTTAAGTCAGGACTCTAACACTTTAAACTCACATGTAAATGCATCTAAAGATCACTTTCTTCAACTGCCAATGGGGATTTGAAGAGAAAATAGTATCATCCTTCAGTCTTTGCTGTCCTGTTAATGCCGTTAGAGTAGGATAACCACTATCACTGCCAAAAGTAAAAGAATTACTGTACACTGTCCTAACACTGCTATCACAGAAAAACAATGCTGCAGTAAAACAAACAATAAAGCAGTATTATTTTATGAAATTTTTAAAATGTGCCTTTGTAGAACAAATGCACATTATGGGATATTGTTATGATTTTAGCATGTAATTATTAAAAAATGCTATACAGAAAGAACAAGAAAGTAATGACAGATATGTGTACTTTAACAGAAGAAAATAAGGAGTAAAGAAAAGAGACTTTTACGTTTTAAACAACCTTTGTGGCCATTCCAGAGTAGATTTCAGAGTTTATAAGGTGCACCTGAATGCACCATAGAGTCCCTATCTGCGATGGGTTGCTAATGACCAGCCAGGCCAGTAGCCGCTCCAGTGGGTTGCTAGTTTAGATGCATGAGTTACCACCTTAATCAAATGAATAGTTGGCTACTCATTTCCCATTAGTCCCATTTTGACCTTTATACAATGACACATCTCAACACAAATGAGGCAAGAATTAGCCAGCTAACACAGCTCAGGGTTCCTACATCTCACTCCCCACCCTAAGGACTCTACATTCCCTGGAGGAAAGCAGACAGCAGCTCGGACCTTAGTCACTGTAGCAACTCTAATTCGGGGCGTGGAAATCTCAGCTCCAGGGTTCACAGGGGGCTGGAGGCCAGTGGCAGCGCTGGGTCTAACCCGTGTAAAGGCAGCAACAGAAAGTTTGCTGATCCAGTGGGAGCTGCAAAATGTATATATAACAGAAATGCAGTTTACTCTCTGTTGTAGTGGGTGCCAGTCGTTGGTTGACATAAAGTGGACTCTATATCTAAGATAACTTTAGCTAGTGTTGCACACTTTTGGTGCTATAGTAGCATATGGTCACATCAAAGCAATCAGTCCACAAGCTGTCATAAGCAACTGGGAAAGTTGGGAAAGTTTCAAGAGGCGTTATTGTCAATTCTATAGTTATGTACAGGCATACAGAGAATTGAAATTACGTTTCACTCTGAACTGACCCGCAGAGTTGTAGAAGGTCTCAGTGTTTTAATTAATTTACTATCAGTTTACCCACTGACAACTAGAATTACTGCCTCCACAAACCAGTAAAGTTATATTTGTAGTTTACATCGACTTCTGTGAAAATATGAATGCTTCACACACATCATTCCCCCAGCAGCACAGAAGAGCTATGCAATCAAGTTGGGCACCCAAGATTAATGTCACCAATTAAGTATCTGACCAAATGTCTCCCCTTCTGCTCCTGAGTTATACTGTTTAATAATGGCCAGAAAAGTGTTTTTCCAGAAAATTATGATGTCACAGCAAGGCTGACCTTTAACCTTTTGAATATAAAATGTCATCACTTCATAAGTATGTCCTATTAGACATTTGTGTGAAATGTCATCATAATTAGCATATGGATTCCTAAGTTAAGGCCAAAAACATGATTTGAAGGTCACACTGACCTTGACCTTTGACCTTCATCCACCAAATTCTAATCAGGTCATTCTTGAGTCCAGGTGGATGTTTCTGCGAGTTATCATGTTCACAAAATGAGACAGATGCAAGGTCACAGTGGCCTTTGACCACCAAATTCTAATCAGTTCATGCTAGAGTGTGAGTGGATGTTGTGCCAAATCTAAAGAGATTCCCTCAAGGTGTTCTTGAGATATCAGTCACGAGAATGTGATGGGCAAGATCATAGTGACCTTGTCCTTTGACCACCAAATTCTAATCAGTTCATTCTTGACTTAAAGTGGATGTTTGTGCCAGACTTGAAGAAATTTCCTCAAGGCGTTCTTGAGATACCGTGTTCAAATGGGATGGGCAGATGGACACCCGTCCCAAAAATATAGTGCCAAGGACACGGCTTTGGCCAGTTCAGAGGCATAATAAAAAAAGATTACTACATATAAAAAGTTACAAAATTTTTTAATAAACGTGTTTTTCTACTAGCTGCCTGCCACCTGTTTGATATGTTCAGCTGTTTGGATGACTGGATCCTGTGGGCATTTTTACTTGTTTTTAGCATTTTTTGCCCAGTCTGAATCGGATCATTAAGGCCCATATTCATACCATAATTACATGTGGGCACAAGTGTGTTCTAGCACCTAAACTTGACACAATAAAAACATGTTTTATCAGCCCTAGAATTATATTAGCATTTTTACATGGAGTTTTATTTGTGATTGAAGACAGTTATGACCTGGTGGGTGGCTGGCAGATTTTTTGCTGGCATAAAAAATGAACACATGGTTTCTCTCCGTCTCGCACACACGGACACAAACAAATGTGGACTCTGATGCCTGCAGTATGTAGCACAGAAATTAAAACCTGAGTGTGGGTGATGTCTGCCAGCATGGCAGGGAGCAGCTGTGTAATGTTTCTCTTTGGCACGCAAGGGTCGGTTAGTGTTGCAAAATGGGTGGAGAGTTAAACAGCATGACAGACAGACAGGCAATAAGACAGACAGGCATGAGTGTGTTTGTGTGGGCGAGGAAATCACACTAAAAAACTTTTTATTGTTCCAGGGACTGGGCAGTCCACAAAAATGAATAAAATTTGTATAGCAGATAAAGTGACCTGCAGACAGGTGAGGTAGGTAAACAGGCAGACAGGAAATGAAGGCGTGAGTGACAGGCCAGCCACAGATGGAAATAAAGGAGAAGGAACTATGACCCTGTCAAATGGATGTCTCCATCAAAAATCCCCACCGCCTCTCAACTCCACTTTCCACTTTCCTCTCAAGCTCAACTCCACTTTCATCTGAGAGAAGATTCTTTTATATGAAATGAATGAGGAGCACTTCAGAGACAAGATGAATCAGCCATTAACCCTGCTGTATCTCCCTCCTCTCCCTGTCTTTCTCCCTCTGAGACTGTCAACAGGATCAACTGACTCTGTGTCCTTGAAGGTGGGCTAAAAACCCACAAACACACACTCGCACCTTCACATCTCAGAGTGGTCAGCAGACACATCATTGTGAGCTGAGAGCAGGGGAGGGCAAGTGATTAAAACCCGCATGTTCAATATTTAAATTTCAGCTTCCGTTTTAAGTGATTTACAAAATGAGAGGCCCTGCAGATTTTGGCAGCAGCTGATACTGCATGGGGGTAAGCCACCTTTTCCACCCCTAATAGACAAACACCAACTGTCAATGAGCTGGGTTAGGGTTCACACGGAACCAAGGGTTAGCTGGGTATGTGTGTGTGCAGAGCAGAGTGTTGACACCGGGCAGCTGAACAGATGGCGTTTGAGTGTGTGTGTGTCGTGTCCTCAGGTGGCTGAGGGAAGTGATGTGAGGTGAGCTGATGATGATGTGTTGTTCTCATTACGCAGCCCGATGCTCATCTCTCTTATACCATCTCCCTCTGTCCTCTTTTTTAGCAAACAAATTAGAACTTATAAGAGAAAAGGTTGACTAATTCTCTCCCTGCCTGTCTGTCCGAGGTCACTGGATTTTTTTCCCCCCAACTTTCATTTAATTAAAATGCCTTCCTTCTTCTTCTTTTCCATTTTCTTCACCATTATCCTCCGCAGTCTGTCTCATTTTGATCATTATCAGCCTTTATCTGGCATCTAACCTTGTCTGAAGTCAGATACTGTATGATTGACTCCTTTTAAACTAAAATATGACTCATAAACATCTTTGCGCAGGGAAATAGACAAGGGATTTCTGGGTAATCACAGATCATAGCGGCTCACACATCATGCATTGTGCATCACAGAGCTACTGAAAAATGTATTGCTCCTTCTTCAAATTGTTCTGGTTTAGTAAATGCAACAGTGCCTAATGGTGCACAAATTAACATCGTGAGTATGTACAGTATGTTAGGAGGACAAATGTTTGCAGACCCAGAAGAAGGTTTCAGACTTTAAAGACATAATAAAATGGCATCTCTGCCTCCTTTATGTGTTTTAATTCTGCCTAAACAAGTTCTTGGGCTGGGACATAACAATGCATACCAGTCAAAGACCAGTGTGACGACAAAAAACTGTTTGACTTGATAATAGGAGAGGCAGAAAAGTGCGATGGCCTTACAGCTTAGATTTTATGTTCACCCCCACTTGTAAGACTGTTATTAATTGTGTGTACTTAGACCCAAGAAAAATAATGCACCATAATTTGTGTATAACCCACATAATCATGAATCAGGAGGATCGCGTCACCTCTGCACTGCAGGCTGTCTCTTCATATGAGGTGAACAAAGGATCAAGTCAGGTGAAATAATATAAAAACAGACAAAGTCAAAGTGGTGGTATTCTGAATACAGTTACAGTCTTTAGAAATAGATGACTCTAAAGTGTGACTATTTGTTTTTGTTTAATTTGCTCCAACACCGCATCCTAACGAAATGTGATGCAAGCAGGCGTCAATTTGATCTCATCTTTTTCTACTGGATTGTTCTGACCCCCTGAGAGCAACACAGCGCTGCTGTTTTGAGCTGAACTTTTGTTGGAGGCCCTGTTTCTATTTATTCCTGTTGCTCACAGTTGACGAAAAATGGTTGATCCTTGAAGTTAAAATAAGGAGTTATGTGAACGTGAACACCTCCTCATTTCACTAGAAAAACCTAAATAAGGTGGCAGCTGGCTGAGTGGAGATAGCCACGGAGCTTTAAGTTTCTGGTAAATGACCATCGCTGATAACAACCTACTTGCTGTACTGTATGTAATTTCCTTTAAATATCATAATATGAAATATATTTTTTGTTTTAAAAGTACAAACATAGCAAGATAGCAAGTACTCGCCTGTCTTTTAAGTGGTTTTGTCTCTGGTTGAGCACACAGCTGATAGGTAGCCTATAAGGTTTGCTTACATGATGTAGCAGAGGTGTGTATTTAACAGATGCAGTGTGGACAGAGAGCAACGCTTGCTCTTAAAACATGGTGTAAAATTTATAGCAGGAATCCCATAAGCAGATTTTTTAAAAAGTGATTTCAGTGCAGCTGCCACACAACAATGGCAGATGAGATGCACAGCTAGAACACTGTCATGAATGTGTTTTGGCATGAAAATATAGGACCGAGACAAATGAGCTCTGCAAGATCATTTTGAAGTATTCCAAAGCTAATCTAAAGTATTTACAGTATAGTTTGAGTAATCTATTGAAATACATTACAAATTACTTTATAGGGAATGTATTCAGTTAACTGTAGTGGAATACATTTTAAAGGTGATCCTCCAATTACTGTGGATGGGTCAATCAAGCACAGGACTTTGACCCAGGACACCTTTGTCCATGTGAGACCAAAAATCAACATTACCTATTTTTAAGTTACATAAATACAACATCTCATCACCAACCATGAGTCTTCTCCTAAATCTAAACTAACTGGGAGGTGCGCTAATTCATAAGATGTCATTCAAACCGTTGTATGAGGATATGCTGACTACATGCAGGATGAGGTCACCACCAAAGATTCACTGTTTTCCAAGATGTGACATTTTTCAAGGAAGTTAAAGTGTCCACTGTCTTTAAACACACACTCACAGACACACACTTTGTCTCACAGCTGTCCCTCACTGCCCCTAAGTGCTAATCTAAATCTCAATCTCCCAGTTTCTTCATCCCTCTGTCCTTTGCCTCCTCCCGTTTTCCATCTTAGTTTCTCTAATTGCTTAATTTTCTCCCTCCTGTCTTCTCTTTTTCCATCAGTTTGTTTTTCTCCACTGTCCTTTTCAACTTTTTGTCCCCTAAACAAACTCCATTACAAGTTTCTGTTTTTGTCTCATTTTTCACTGCTGTGGTGTTTTCTACTCCACTACCCAGAAGGCATCTGTCAGTCTGTGTCAATCAAACACTGTGATGTCTTTTTCTTTGAATTTTCTGCTGATGAGATTTGACTTTGTGTCACTCGCCAGTAATGAGAACTAACTTCTTGTAGTCCTTCAATTCATTTTCAAATACCTGTACTCTGACACCTACTTTTCTTCCCAGCCACCTTCTGTCTTTTGTCACACCTTTTTTTTTTACTTCCTACACCTTTCCTTCCTCTCTGCGTTCATGCACAGTTTCACTCCCTCCTTCTCTCTTTCCTCCTCATCTTTTCATCGCATTACAAATCTCTCTCCATTCCTCCCACTGCTGTTTGTCCCGGTGGGCTGTCTGTGCCTGAGGGGGATGGAGTCGAGCTCAGGTCGGTACATTGCATCCTTACAACATCTCTGGATGAGCTCACACACACACACACACACACACACACACCTACATGCACACACCTCAGCTTGTTCCCGCATAGGCCGAGCCTGAGTTAATGGGATGAGTTCTAATTAATTTTGCTGCGTCAGGGGACACTGGTGGATAACACCGGGAGAGAGGAAGGAAAAAAGGGAGGCAGACAGAGAAATGCTGAAAGTTGAAGAATGAGTCAGAGAAAAATAAAGAGGGAGAAGGAGTTCAAGAAAGAGAGGCAGACAGAGATGGAGGAGAGAAAGACAAGTAAATTAAGACAAGCCAATGACAGAGTAGAGGAGAGTCTGTCGGAAAGAGAGAAAGTGGACTCTGGAGGAAAGACAAGCTCGAGCAGCATCACTTTTTATTGGTAGTTTTCTGACCTTGAAATGTGCTATATTTTGAATTTTGAGTGCATAAAGTGCAATAAATGGGAGATCTATGTAGATGAACTAAAGCTAGACGCATAAATAAACTCTAAAGGACCCCACCTTTTTGAGTTGCAGTCATAATAATTTGGTGATTTTATTCATTAGTGCCAACTAAAATGAAAATGTGAACATTTATGAATACTTGTGATTTTATACTCTCCAACTAGAAGACTCATTTAGACCTACGTCCAGATCAACTACATCACTTATATGCTGTGGCTCAGAAGGAGAGTGGGTCGTTCACCAATCCAAAGATCAGCAGTTCGATCAACGGCTCCTCCAGTCTGCATGTCGAAGTATCCTTGAGCAAGATACTGAACAGCAAAATTGCTTCTATCAGTGTGTGAGTTTGTTAAGATGCAGGTGGCACCTTGTATGGTAGCCTTGGCCACCAGTGTGTGAATAGGTGGATATGGTTCGTAGTGTAAAAAGCGCTTTGAGTGGTTGGATGACTAGAAAGGCGCTATACAAATGCAGGTCCATTTACTATTTATAAACAGTGACCACTTCATTAGGTACACCTCTATAATATAGTCAATACCACAACAATACAAAGAAAGACCCACAAACATGATACATCACACACACTCCCCTGCCCATCCAGGTCCTGAGTGACAGTGTGTAAGCAGGTGACGCGTGTCTTATCTGCAGGGCTCCAGACCACAGCTATTCGGTCACATTTGCGACCATGGAGCACCACTGTGACTTGCAAATATTACATAATACACAGTGAATAAATCCTCACATTTTAACTTAATGAGTTTGACGATAGTGTGAGCAAACAAATCTTGAGTTTTTGTATCTGCAGGGCTGCAGACTGCAACTATTTAGTTGCATTTTGCAAATACTATTAATATATGAACTGGAGAACTGTTCATTTGTTTCCAGCTTAGGGTGAATAAATCCTCATGATTAAAGGTACCACAGCAACAGATTAATTTTCTACTAACTGACTTTTATTCATTTATTAATTTTGTATTTTAGGAGGTTTTCTTGGACTCCAACAAGTCTAAGTCAGTGCTGCAATATTTCCACATCTCCAAAAACCTGTTGATATCCAAGTCTTTCATAATGTTTAAAAGTACGTTTGTTTCTCCTTCTGACTAGAAATGTGGGCTTGTCTTTTGCATCTCTACCCCACAGCCTTGCAAACTGTTGGTTAACTTGTGTACAACCTCTCCATGGCAACAGGCAGAGCCAATCGTAAACAGAAAAGAGGCCAGCTGCCGTAAAATCCCCAGTTGCCCCAAAATTCCCCAAATGCGCTGTTTACATGCACAAAATATGTAAACAAGATATCCTCTTTACATGACCTGCATCAAAATCATAATATTGTAATATTCAGAAAAATAGAGGAATATTAGTGTGTTTAACATGTCAACAAAGCAGTTTGCACTAAGCTACTGTACAGACAGAACGTAACGTCATATCCCAGTCAAAACACCACACAGCACAAACATCATACACACACTGCTACAATCAGTGGAAACACACTCTCCATGTCCTTTTTTTTTTAAATGATCAAACAAATTTGTTCAGTCAAATTACCTGACTGACCAAATCCTAAGCCCTGCCCCTCCTTTATTCTTTTATTTTGCATTAGTGAAGAGAACAACAATATCCTAGTTTAATGATAGGCAACAGGGCCTGCAATAGATCAGAGTGACAGTACATTTGAAACCTCCCCCCTCTGGAGCAAATGACATGTCCTGTTGCGATGATACAGTGAATTGCAGAACAAAATGTTTCATTTTTTTCCCCATGTTTAAAATTTGTATGAAGTGTCCCAGTCCTTAAGTTTTAAGTTTAGTTTATTTTACTTTATTAATCCCCCTGAGGAGAAATTCAATGTTTTCCCTCTTGCTTGTCAATTACACACAGGTCCGAAAGACACACACATGCACAAACAGGACCTATACATGCACAAAGTGGAGAGATGTCAGAGTGAGGGGGCTGCCCTTGGTGAGGCGCCCCGAGCGGTTGGGGGGTTTGGTGCCTTGCTCAAGGGCACCTCGGCAGTGCCCAGGAGGTGAACTGGCCCCTCTCCATCTCTATCTTTGTCTGTTTAAAATAATAGAACTGGGTCTTCCTAATGACTGAAATTTGCATTATTTTTCTTAATAATCCATTCTACATTGTCACATTGTCATTTGATACATCATTATAAATTATAAAGCCGTTTCAAATTGTCCGGAAAAAAACAAAACAATATATTGGCAGCCTGTAAATAAAGAGAGTGAAAACAGCTTGGAGTTCAAAGTGTTAATGGGGGATTTTTACCAGTATCTCTCTGTTTTTGAACTATGAAAGCCCTCACCTTTCTCTGAGGGCAGCAGGACACATATGTGTGTTCCATCTGCAGCCTCTAATTTGAAAAGTGATGCGCCATTACGCAAAATGATCCATTGTGGTTACCTTGATTAAATCATGCGCAGCCAACGCCAGGCTGCTGCTAAATAACCACACACACACACACACACACACACACACACACGTCTCTCAGATCTACCCCGTCATAATTCTGCATTTTCCTGGTTTATTCACGACATGGACACAGTTCAGAGAGTTCACAGTGAAAATCGTTCTGGTTCCCATCCTCTCTCTCCATGAGGTGAGACTGTGACAGAAAAGAAATGAGACTGTGACAAGCATCCTAACATCAGAGCTGCTCATGTTGAGAATTTCAACTCATTACGTCAAACTTCTTTGGAGTGACTGTCAGCGCTAAAAAAAACAACTTACCCCTCGTGAGCAAGAGATTTGCAGCATGCATACAGGTACAATATATGTAAGCAACCTCAGAGGTAGAGGAGGTAAATAAAATAAGAATAATATCTTGATAAAGTCTTTATCTTAGATTCTACATGCTATTCTTTTTATTGTTTTATTACTTGTTGTGCCACTTTGTTATAAAAACCAATTTTACTCCTGGCAACACTATAATGTTTCAGTCAAGCCACTGCTGAACAAATCATTTATTTTTGCTTACTGGGATTCATTATTTAAAAGTTTGTACATTCTTGCTCAACATTTTAAAGAAAACATAGATTCACCTTCCACCTGATAGCTGCTGAACAGTGAACACACAGCAAACCACAACACTGAGTCATTTAATGTAAGCAAAACACCTCTCATTTAGTTTAAAGCACTGATTAATAATTAGAGAGTCCCAACAATAGAAAACTGTTGCATGGTATACTAATACCACAAAGATATTGCAATATTATGCCGTTAACAATGGTACAATACCCCATTTATTTGTTATGAGTACTTAAATAATGACAGTGTTTTAATAAGGGGCAGCTGTGGCTCAGAGGTAGAGTATGTCGTCCATTGATTGGAAGATTTACGTTTCAATCCTCTGCTCCTCCACTTCGCATGAGGAAGCATCCTTGGGCAAGATACTGAACCCCAAATTGCTCCTGATGGTGGTTCCATCAGTATGTGAGAGCATGTGAATGGTTCCTGAGTAACAGGTGGCACCTTGTATGGTAGCCTGGCCACCAGTGTGTGTAGATGTTTGTGTGAATGGGTGAATGTGACGTGTAGTCGGAAGACTAAAAGTGCTATACAAGTGTGGTCCATTTACCGTTTATCATGAGAGCTGTATTTCCTATGAATTTCAACGATGTGAAACAGCTGCTCGTTGCACGCTGATGCTCGACGCAGAATATGACATTATTTGGCTTACATACACGACAGTCAGGGTAAGCCCATGGACACCACAAAGCCCCTCTGTAAAGGCCCTGACACACCAAGCCATCAGTTTTGGGATGTCAGTGAGCATCTGTCACCCTAGTCACACCACTGGCCCTCATGGGCCCCCATCGGATTTTTTCAGCGGATTCAGCATGTTGAATCAGGGTTGGCAACAGAGTAGCCTGTTGGTGAATGAAATCACTCTGATTGGCAGCTCAGCTCAGTGCACAAGAGGAGAAAGGGATCTGAGGAAAGTAAACAAATATCTTAAAGGTCCAGTGTGTAAAATGGGTTGAAAACAGTGATATCAGTGGTCAAATTCTAGATTGCAGGGCTCACTCGCTCACCCCTCCCGTCGGGTAAATGACGGTGGCCTCGTAGGGACAAAAAGCCTTGCGCACAAGTTTTTCAAGAGTAGGTCTACGAGGTGAATGTTTATTTAGAAATCTAAACCATGTTACGATATTGTAATGAATCCCTCACGAGCAGGAGACCAGAGCGTTTGGGAAAAAGGCCCGTTTATTTGAGCACTCCAGAAACTCCGGTAACACTCCACTCCGTCCCAAACTCTGACTCTTCTAGCGTAACAGACACACTTCATAACTTTACACACATACTCGTTTACCGTACCGAGTGGGGACCCCCCTCCCCTCTCTGCTCCACCAATCTCCAGCCCGCACACTGACTGACAGCGTAGCCTGTAAACAGTGCTCAGCTGTTTATTTAGCCTAGCAATATCTCCGGACTATAGTAGCTGCAATGGACGACTTTGAACGCGATTTTGAAGAGTTTCTTGTAGCGGACACAGACCCAGAGCCATACCTGTTTGAGCCGGAGCATACAGATGAAGAACTCCATGTGTTTGATGCTGAGCGGGCGAGAAGAGAGGCTGAATGCACAGAATGGGATTCAGTGCTACTGCTACCATCGTTGGGGAGATATATCATCAGGAGGAAAAGCACCGCAGAGAGTGCATCACAAGGAGTGAAGTTGCGTCTTCTTTTCCTCGCAGATGACGGTTCGGGTTCATTCTCTCCTGTTGTGTGGTAAGAGTGGTCCATTCGCAAACTTTATAACTAAAAAAACTTTTCACTACTCTCTATCGACGAACTACTAACACTCTGCTGTTTCTTCCTCCTTCTTCCTTGGTTCCGCTGTCTTCGTTGGTTCATTTATACACGTGAAACGCGTTCTCTGGCTGGCTGGATTGTCCACTCGGTCTGCCGTACATACATGGCGGCGCAAGATGGTGATCTCTCTAAAGCAAGGCCCTTGCTATATATATATATATATAAAAGCATAATTATAAGGCTACGAAAACCAAATTTTATTTTATAGCGATCATACACTTGTATAAACATATTAATGGGCAGAATATTTGGATTCAGATTCAGATTGACAATAAACCATACCAAATATTACACACTGGCCCTTTAAGTCAAGAAGTCGTGAAATAAAAAAAACTTGTTAAATAAGGTAAGATTATTTTTCTTTAGCCATTGAGGTACTTGGCATAAACACTTCATGATGGTTTTTGTAATTGTTCACTGGCACATGGTAAATATGCTTATTCTTTCAAACTGGATTCTGTTGTCAAAGTGCTAACCAGCTAACTGATCTTCTGATTTCCCTTTTTTTTAATGGCGAATACAGGCTACCGCCGTCTGCTAGTGTGGAAAGATATTTCCTCTCATGCAGAACAATGTGCTTGTTGGTCATTGGCTGCAGTCTTTGCCTTGTGGTCGTGTGCAACTTTTTGGCTGAGACACAAGTGACATGAGGTGATCCAACAGTTGACTTTCACTGCCGCTAGCTCTCTGAAGTCAGTTTAGTGTGTCTTGGCCTTAAAAGATGTTTAAACCTACGCAGATCAAGGGAGCTAATGTTAACACATCTAACTTAGCAAAGCATATATCCGACAAACATGTTCAAAGACTGACAGGTTAATGAGTGTAATAAATAACATAAATAGTGCCTGTGACCTCAGATATAAGTAAAACAAGTGCGAGAAAAAAAAAACAATAAAACCCTTAACAGCATAAACCACAATTTTATTGAGCCTATAAATAATAAACATAAATGGCATTAACTGTAAGTATAGCACTTCCATGATTATTAGCCTGGACACTACAGTAGTGTACTCAAATAGACTGAACACAGATGACTCAGTTCACCTCCTTAGCAGAGGTCTGCACTCTAATGAGCACAGTTTCTAGTTTTCCACTTAGTCAGATTATTCCCAGTTATTTTTAGATTTTTGCTGTCGTATTGTTTCAGTATTGGTATTGAGATATTCAAGTCATAATTTTGGTATTGTGACAGCACCAAATCACACAAAATCTTCTTGCTTACTCTTGTGGAAGGTTTTTCAAATCTGCTCGTACATCACAGAGGCTTCGACCTCACCATACACACACACACACACACACACACACACACACACACACACACAACAATGCTGTAATTAAGATCACTGGGTTGTCTCAACATGAATCATGATTTCTTTAACTATGCATACCCAAAATGGGCCAAAGGCTTAATGCCTGTGGGTCCCACATGACAGGAGCAGTAATATGTTTTAATGAGCCCAGGTCGCTGGATGAGACTCTGCATTTGTCATTCAGGCCCTGCACTGTAAAAAGTTTAACACTGTCATCAAAGACATGCTTTAAGTCTCAGATTTCTGACTTATGTCTGGGCCAAGTTTAAAAATATACATGTGAGTGTTTCAAATAAGTTAGACAGGTAAGATATGATAGACAGGAAAAGCAGTAGACAAGGGGAGAACGATCAGAACTGAACCCGAGCCACTGCAAAGGACTCAGGCTATATGGATTGCACACTCTACCAGGTGATTAAGAGATTGCCCCATTATTTATAACTATTATAGCTGCCTTCAACTGGCTGACTGCCAAAAGTATACTTTTTTGTTCTGTTATAGATTTACATTAGTAAAGTTATCTAAATTCTGCTCCACAAAATGTATGTTTATTTTTCTGACTATTCTCTAATCTTTTTCTTTTTTTGTTTGAATTACCAGATAGTTGTACCTCCTCAGGCCTTAGAAAAATAATTCAATGAAATAGTCTGGGAAAAGAAAATCACTCATCAGTTGAACTTCTCACACCCCACAGACACGCACCGTGTAACAGGAAGACTAAATATAAAAATTACAACCTGAGGCACGCTTCTAGGACCAGTCAATTTTTTTTGCCGATTCTTTCCTTACAACCGCTGGTAAAAGTTATCTCCTGGGGAAACATGTTGCCTTCCAAGTTGCCTTCCACAGTTATTACATTCAACAGCTAATGGCAAGTAAACAAAGAACCAGGTAAAACACTAAACACACTCAGTAGTCAATCCAAGAAAACTTGGAAAGCAACTTGAGTATGCTAAAGGCCACTGGAACATTGTACTGTAATCTACTTAGCAGCTGAGGTGCCTCAGGTGGCGGTGAATTAAAGCAAATCGTCACCCAAAGTGAACTTCAGTTGATTAATGCCCACAATTAACATGTTTCTTGTGTAGTAACCACTTATTGGCAGGTATTTGAATCTCTTAGGGGTCAGTTTTACAACAAGAAATAAACTGCTGGTTGCTCCTGTACCTGACATATTCAGAGGCTTTCTCTCATCATGGTTATGGGACCTTTTCTAACAGAATATTACTGATATTGCTTATATTACTTGTTGCTGACATATCTTATTAGCAACCTCTGGGGCTGAAAAATTAAGGCAACTTATTCCAAAAACTGCAGTTCCTTGAATGGCCACTTGAGGGTGGCTACAGAAGTGATTCAATCCCCATAGACTCCCATGTTAAAATGCCCAACTTTACAGCAGAAATAAACATGTTTACAGCCTGGTACAAAAAAAAATGTTTTGGTCTCTATAGCTAATTTCGCCATTCATGACAACAGTATGAGGGCTGAATTTTTATATAACTCACCCATTTTAATATTATTAAGGCTTAAAGTTATGCTTTGAGTGGCAGGTGGGTGCTATCCATTGCCAAGTTGCTACCACAGCAACAACATTGGTTAGGTAACATAACCATGGTGTATCATTTATTTGTGGCAGACCGCCATGATATCAACATCTGGCACCATGTATTGTTTTTCTAGTTTTAAAGCTGGACCGTTCATTAGGAGTGCTGTTGGAATATATATGTACAGTTATTCTTTATACCACACTACTGGAGTGCAGAGTGTACTGTACACACAGATGAAACAGCAGAACACCAGGTGCCGTGACAGTGAAACTTGACCGTTCAATATGCTGGATTTAGAAATTTGCTTTCACCTGCTGCCTCCGCAGCAGCTGCTCCTCTCATCTATCAATCTGTTTGTGATCAGCTCTGATCAGATTATCTGATCAAATATCAACCCCATGACTACAACTCCACAAACTACTGCTGTGGTGGGAAAAAAAGTCATGAAGATTTCCACCTGCACTACATTCACAGATCTGTAATAACCTCCGAACTTAGAGAGGGGACACAGAATGATAAAATGGGACACGCACACAAAGCAGCCATAGCTGTCACTATTTTAGTATGTTTTCAGTAGCCTACATGAAAATTACTGTAAAATTTTGGTCGCCCAAAAAGGTCTTGCTAAGTGTGTGGTTGCACTAAAAGACCTGCCCAGGAGGATTTTCATTTTTTCCGGTAAGTACATTTTGTTTTACTAGTTTTAAGCCTGTTTTCCACCAGCCAAAATTAGCATTAGCATTATCATAGTAAACCATAGCTGTAAATGCATCATGCTAACCAAGCTAGCAGCTAGCGTTAGGCTTATCTCCACCCTTTTGTCCAAATATGGTCACTCCTGGCTTCAAAAATCCAAGATGGCTAAGGCCAAAAATGTGAAACTGATCCATTATTATCCATAGTCAAGGATTTTATCCAAATACTGGAAACATGATGGCTTTATAGACAGAAAAATACACAGGGAGCTAAAAACATCAAGTTCCCAATTTCACAAAATGTTATTTTTGTAAGCATGGTGGTTGAGCATGTTTCAAATATGGATGTAAGATTCAAAAACTTTCAGCAATAACGTGAGGTTTCAATAGGACACCGATGATATTTACAGCACACACATCATTAAAATACTCATTAGAATAATTTGTAGCAGGATGTCAAAGATGCTATATGTACATAGGCAGTGTGTTTACAGAAAGCACCCCTGAAACTATAGGACAAATTTACTTTAGGCTATAGCTCCATGAATAAAACATGAAGCGCTGTGGCCTTGGCTTGCACTTTTATGATTCGTGTTTATTTGTGTGCTCTTTATTTGGGAATAAGTGGGAAAATATTGACCTCCCAATGCAAGGTTATCTTTTAATTGCTTGATAGCAGTGGTTACATAAGATGAAACAGCATGCGAGCAGGGAATAAATTAACTTTTAATTAGAAACATCATATTCCAATTCACCCTCCTTGTTTACTTGTTATTGTTGTTGTCTTCATTGAAGTGAGAGACAGGAAATAAAAAAAAAAACAGGATAAAAAATTCTTACAATGGTAGTGATATGACACACAAGCCTTTATAGATTCAAATATGGCACAATATCCCACTGTCTTTCCAACAAATAAAGCTTAATTTCGCTGAGGCAACATGGCTAAATGGAGCAGTCACCATTATGCACTACAGTCCTTTCTCCTGAAACAAAACAAGGCTAAGTGGAATCTGTGGAGTATGGGCCTAATACGGTAATCATCACAACCCCCTCCTGCATTAGTCCTGCTACTACTCTGCACGTGTACACCAGACAGTTTATTTTTTGAACACAATCTAACAACAACAAGCCTGTAAATAGTCACACAAATACATAATATCACCTTTTAAGCTCTGCTCCGGTCTCCGGTCACAAAAGAGGTTTATTTTGAGTGTTTTAATGAACGTTGCTGCATTAAAACCACAACAAGAGACAAAAAGAGCAAGAAAACAGTCACTAGCTTCATTAACTTTGCCCCCAAATAACTCTTTTCTTTGAAATATACAACAGGATTAAACATGAATCCACCAGTAAACACTTTTTATGGTAACCCCCAGGTTTATATCACAATGAATATAAAATCCATGCATCCCTACTCCCTTAATCCATCACGCTTAATAGGAATTTGATCTTTGTAGGTCAAGCACATATTGCGTGTATTGATCACCAGCTTACCATCCATGACATTGCAGGTATTACTTCTTTTTTTTAATCCCACACTTGCCATTTGATAAAACGGCGGCAGAAGGATAATGTGTAAAGGTATTTCAGTATATGAGAAAATAGCACCAGTTAGGGTTACAAACATTTATACATAGTCATTCCCTCTGTCTCCGGTTTCAGAATTGCTGAACACTTTGAAAGTACCGCACAGAAAAACCACAACTGTAACAGAAAATAACAACATCTCTCAAATGGCCTCATACAGCATATTGATTTTTTTTTCTTTCCTAACTGTTCTCCTGAGCAGTGGAGCCAAAAAGCAGCATTAGTTCTACAAGTGTGTAGCAAAACTATTTTTGTGAGTGGTGAGAAATAAAATATGAGGTTTACCATATTTAAAGATGTGATACAATTCTTTAGAATTATGGCATTAGCTGCAAATGATGATAAAAGTGTGTAATAGTCAGAGTTGGGTGTAACGCATTACAAAGTAACGCGTTGGAGTACTTTGATTACTTTTTGCAGTAACGAGTAACCTAACGCGTTAGTTTGCTGTTTGAGTAATCAAATACTTAAGTACATTTTCAAACAAGACATCAGTTACTTCCGTTACTTTTAGAACGCTGGTCCTTCAGCTCCGAAACAGCAACGGCTGTCATTTTGGCTCTAATAATGGAGATAATGTTAAACCTATCAGTCTGAAAGAAGCCACGGAGCATGTGGCTCGCTATGTGGTCGGAGAAATGCTGCCGTTGTCTATGGTGGAGTCTCAATAGGTGGAGTAGGACTCGCTGACAGACATATTTCAGACTTGCATTATGCCTGGTACACGCTACACGCTGGTACTCACCAATTTTCCCCGGTCGTCTCTGACGGCGTGTGTGATGTCATCGGGTTATTCTTGTCCTATTTTTATCACTTTTACTATTATTTGAGTCACTATGTGTGTGTTCATGTGCCAGCCGACATGTTGTTGTAGTCACCTAAAAGCTCAGCAGATGGCAGGAGCTACATTTGAAGCGCCACACGTAAACTATCAAGCTACTGTATCTTCCACAGGAAGTTCTGACAAATGTTTCAGAATAAAAGCCTATTTAGAAAATGGAGGGATTCTCTAGCCGAGGTTATAAGGGGCTTTTAATTTGAAACAAGTGTTGAGTTTGAAATGATGGTGTGATATGTTAACTTTACAAAGACAACGGAGCGATAAAAAGTAAATCTATAAACACACAGAGGGATTAATAAATAACGGACCGTCTATAATGTAGTTTGTTTCAAATGAAGCTGGGAGCCTCTGCAGTTGTGGTGAGTAAAAGCCCCGCCGCTATTTGTTAATGTTATTACTTTATGTCGGACCGTGAGGATGTACCATTGTTTGCTAGCTTGATGCTAATGACAGTAACGTTAACTCAGCGGGTCGACAAAGTGCCTCTGCTGTTTCACACCATCATTTCCCCTTTTACTCTGTGTGGTAACATCCCTAGAGGAAATATTAAAATGCTGGGGTGTTGTTGTCATACAGTTGTCTACGGCAGCAGATCTTTCTGTGTCTCTACTGGTCAAAGTGACGGCTGTGATGGGAGAATTGGATCTCAGTGAAGGGCAAGTGGTCCATAACTTTAATTTTGGAGACAAAAAAAAATGTAGGCTTAGCGCCCTGTGGTCCATTGCCCAATAGGAAATGTAGAATACTCAAAAGTACTTTAAAAGTGCTTGAGTTACTTTTCTCAGGGAGTAACGTTTGAAGTACTTTTAAAGTAATTGAGTTACTTTACTCAGGGAGTAACGCAATAAAGTAACTGGTTACTTTTTAAAAAAGTAACGCAATAACGTACTTTGATTACTTTTAAAATAACCCTTACCCAACACTGGTAATAGTCTACTAAAAAAAATCTATTATTTTCAAATGATCGTATGTACGGCAGGGTAATATATCAATCAAATCAAATACTGATACTGTGACATGAAACTAGATTTTGGTTATGATTATATATATGTATACATAGGTCTTTTCCTGGTTTTAAGACTGCATTACAGTTAACTGATGTGATTTTCTGGAACTACCAGAATGTTAGCTGTTAGCCATTATTTGCCTTTATCCAGTAAGTCAGTATATCCACATGACTGGTGATTCTTCATCAAAAATCAAATTTTCTACGTAATTTGGGAAACCAGCAATAGTCAACCCTACTATATCGTTGCAAAATTGAGCCCGGTCTCACTCCAAAGTTGTCAAAATTGGGCATTTGGGCAGTGACTTGCAGCATCAGAAACCAAAGAAAAAAGGTGTCCTTTAATGTCGGCATGATACACAGCCGGTTGCCATTATAGTTTAATGACACCTGGTGGGGTCAGGTGGAAATGCAGTGGGTCAAGGACAGAAGTTAAGGCAGCGAAAGTCCTGCTGGGGCAGGTGGGTCCAACAAACAGGAGATTCTAAAGCCAACACCTTTTTTCCTAGACCCAACCACTTCCTTTTGTTGCCTAAGCACAACTATATGTGTTTGTTGTTGAAGAAAAAGAAAAAGACAATTTGCAGTGTTGTACCAATGTCAACACGTCAACAACCAATGCACCCAGGGTACCTTGCACGTTATATGTGGACGTGGAAAGTCCATGACTAAACGTCAGAGTGAAAATGTGTTGCAATATTGGTATCAGGGTATTTCGTATAAAAATTTGTGTTATTTGATTTTCTCTCTACCGTCAAGCCCTAATCTAATGGTGCATTCCATTTGCACTGCAAAGTTGGAATTTCCAAACTCTGAAAATTCTGGGGATCACCACCTGAAGTCAGATTTCTTACTCAGAAAGTTGTAGAAACCTCACTAACTCTGACCTCAAAATCCAAGATGGCTGTTCCATGCATCAACAGTAGTGAAAGCTGTAGGAATATACTGTTTATTAGCAACTCTGTCTTGTTTGTGTCTCATCTTAACAGTCGTACACACAGTCCTGTCCAACTTCTATGTGAACATGTTACTTTCGTGTTTGTATGTGCAAAATACAGTGTAATGCTTTCTCATCAACTGGTATTGCAAACAATGGCTAACCTGGCCAAACCTAGTACTGCTAACAACGTTTGGGTTTTCCGACTTGTACTGGAACACGGTCAACTCAGGTGTGATCTCATTTCCAGCCCCAACACCTTACTCCCGAGGTAAATGAATGCAGCATGGAAGAAGAAAGAATGGGTCCAATGCTGAAACTGACTGATCTATTTTCAGCACAGATCTAACAATAAAATTACCTTTGGAAAACAATTTGACTGGAAGAATTTGTCTACAGTACAACAATACTTAGCAGGAAATCAGCTGTTGTTCTCTTCCAAAAATCCAATTGGCTTGTACAATATGGCTACAAGTGCCAGAAGAGTTATTGGAATGCAGACCACAAAGCAAAACCTACTGGTGGTTTTATTCACACTAAGAAACAAAGATTTGGGGTTTTAGGTGGATGTGTGAAGGTGATATCTTAATGATGATGGCCACACTTCAGGGCTCAACAGCAAAATCGGCTGCGGGGCAGCAGCATCTCACAGGTAATGGATTTGAGTTCCCAGCGGACATCTTTAGACAGTCTGCGGAGTCTGTTCTAATTGATGAAAGGCAACACTAAGATTAAAGACTCTCGACTAAAACCCAGAGTTGGAGAAGAAATGTCACGTGTTGAACCCTGTGTCTTTAAGAGGTTGTGTGCATGTGTGCGCTTGTGTGTCCATGTGTAAAATCATAAATCTGTGCGAGTAACAAAGTCTTCTGTCTGATTATCTCTCTAACCTACAGTAGCTCTGTGACTTTCCTCTGAGCTTCAAGGCAAACCATTGTAGCAGACAGACGAGTCATGCGATGAAAAGGAACTCTGACACCTAACAGAGCAATGCCTGGATGTGCGCCACACCTTTTTATGTCCCTCACTCTGGCTTTATCAAATATTGATTGCACTGAAAGCCTCTGCTGAGAGCAAAGGGCCTACAAACAAACAGTCAGTCTTTCTATCAGCTTTCAAGGGAAACGTTGCTCAACAAACATTTCCCTCTCCAATATCCCCCTGCCATCTATTATAAATCCAAACTGCTCACCAATATATATAAATTTATGAGATAGGCTTTATAGGTTGCATTTTGACATACAACTGTAGTTCCTATGTGTGCCCTGATGGTTTCTTGATACTTTAAAATAATGAAATATTTACTACATGTTTTCCAAGTAGTTTCAGCCCTGTGTACACTGAAGAATGACTGATAATAAATCAAACCAAGCATCTCTGAACAGTTAACATCTCAGCAAAAAAGAGCCGGAACTTAGACTCTACAGCTAATGTTAACAACCTTTGCCATGCTGACATTTGGGAACCTGCAAGTTAGCACTCAAGCACAATTACAGCTGGGCCTGACTGACATGTTGTCATGTAGTTTTGCAGGCATTTGGTCATAAACTAAAGGGCTGGACAAATTCCTATTTTGACCTGATGGTGGCTGGACAAAAAGCCTCCTGGGAACACCTTGTACAAAATTTCATGGCAATCTATCCAATAGCTGTTCCCTCAAAACCCTTTAAGACAGTATCCTCCAGTGTTTGTTGCTTTGGTGCAGTCTGTGTCCGGTTACCTGAAATAACCATATTCCACTGAGTGTTAATTTTCATCATCTGTACGTCCTTTCACTGATTACATTAATCAATTTATACTCTAATTGTTTTGTTCCTCGCAGGGCTTTTGTTGTTCTTACATGTGTGAGGTGAGTGTGTTTGTCACCAGTTTCTCACTGCTGTCTATCTCTGCTTCAAGCGGGGTGGTGAAACACAATGCGCCAGAGATGACAGCAAAACACGAGAGACTCTCTCACCGAGCTGAAATGAAACAAGTTCTCATAACTTAGGTAATTAACATGAATAAACAGCGTGGTGCAAAACAGCTGACGTAGAACAAAGGATCAGATTGTGCTTTACATAGCTCAGTAAATTAAAAAAATGTCTTGAATGGCCCTGATAGCTATCTCTGAGATCAAATCGGGACATCCCAACAAAAAAAAACAAATATGACCCCAAATCACTAAGATCCCAACTCACATGGGATTGATATTATCATATGATCTCTGTGACCTCAAGGTATGGTAGATGATTAGTGGTTAGCAGCAGGTCAGCACAGTATTAAGATCCTCCACAAATTTTTATAAATTACAAGAGGTTCCCGGGTAATACTAGTCCTGTGCAAATAGGGGTATATTTGTACGTGCAACTTGCATGACATTAACTTAAGCGCAGCTCCCAACAAGAACTGAATCAATGAGCTTGCTTGACAGACAGGTCTGCATGACACTGAGGTCCTAAGAGTTCGGAGTATGTGAGTCAGCTCTCTGTGATTTTCTACAACCTATGATTGCACTCTTCTCCGCACAGGTTCAGAAAGGTGTTTACGTGTATCTCTGCAGAAGCAGTTTAACCTGCTGTGGCTAAAACGCTTTAACTTTTCATTCATCTTTATGGATTTTTTTCTGACATTTACATGAGAAATTTTATGGGTTAGAGACCATTTTAGAAAGAGGGAAAAGTAGCATTATGAGATTTGTATGTGTACATGTTGTACAACACAAGGCATAGAGTTGGTGCAATACAAGGGATATAGGCAGGGAGTTCCAGTAAAGGTCCCTTGAAGGTGCTCTCTCTCCCTCGCTCTCGTTTCTTGGAGGTGATTAGCCATTTCCCTTCGCTCCCATACATCCATACATCATATGGACAGAGACAGAGCAAGAAACTAAGTATGCACACACACTTTTGAGGACAGAAGGGCACTTGTGCGAGTGTGGGTGTGGACTGTGGTATGGCAGGGCACTGACTTCTATCTCTAGGGTTGTTGGCTGGTAATTAGTTTTGCTCTAATGGCTGCCTGGCGAGGTCAGGGGATTCCTGTAATCCCTCCTCTATCTGTTCACCTCCTGCTCGCCTCTTACTACTAATCTTTCTAACCTATCTCCTCCTGTCTGCCTCGCCTCCCCTCTAACATCATCTCTCCTTCAAGAAATCACATGGTTCTCCTCACTGTCATCCTGTCTTTTTTCTTCCTTTTCTTTTTTTATTTACCTCTTGTTTACCCCAGTTAATGAATGCAACCCCTTTTTGTGCTCTTATTGTACTTCTTTCCTTCACCAACTTTCTCCTTCCTCTGCAACATATTAAAACAAAATACCTCCTACACACATTTCACACTATTTCAACTCTCCACCTCTTTGTTTCGTCTTCTTTATCTCATTCCCCTTTCTCACTTGGCCAGTTCTACGCCACAGATCATAGCTGAGAACCTGCAGAGTTGTACTGTGAGTTTATTATTATTCAGCTGGGATTTTTAAATTCACACATTCTCTCCACTGACGGCTCCAACTGCGAAACATTATCAGAAAGAACAGACCATCTGTGCCTGTATCACAAGCTACTATCCCTGCTCCCGCTTCCACTTAAAGCTAACAGATGGAACTGCAGTTATGTACACAGGCAGCTCGCTCACTGTGCGCTTATTTATTCGCATACAGCACACATTCACATGCAGTAAAATATGCTTGCGTGTCAGAGGCGTGTTCAGTCTTTGTAATATTTAGTGATGTAGCACGCAGAGAAAGAAAATGAGCTACTTCGGTAAAAGCTGCTGGGGCGTTCAAAGGCTTGGTGGTTAGCACAGTCTCCTCTACAAAGTTTTAGGTTCAATTCCAGGTTCCTTTTGCCATAATTTTGAGAAGCTGCAGGTGAAATAAAAAAGTCTATGTATCAAAGATAAAACTGGATTTGACTGAACTGCAAATAACCATAGCTCCATGAGGCCATGAGGACTCAAGGCCTTCATTTTACCCCTAGGGTACTGTGTTGCCTCTGGGTCACATACCCATTCTTGGCTGTTTACACTCACACTATACATCCTCAATTATGCTGCATATTACATAAAAAAAAGGGCCCTACAAAAAGCACCGTTAATATTGTCACAAGACTTTCTGGAGGCCATTTTGAGCCTTCTTCATATGGTTCAGCTCCAACTATCTCCACAAAAATGGTCTGAAAATGTCTTTTTCTGTCATTTTACAATCTTGAAAAAATAAATTCACAATTGATACATAAATCAAGTTTAACTTTTAATTGGTTAATTAACTTTATTTGATAATTACAAAACAGAAAATTGTTGAAATGCAAATGTTGCTTTGAAGCAACACCGTACAATAATGGAATCCTACCATTACAGTTTTTGGTTTTGTGTATTCAAGTTTATACACTGTTCATATGCATAACAGTCATAATGTTCTTTTCATCTCTACAGATTAACCTAGATACATTTAATAACGTTAGTGTTGATATAAAGTGTGTTTATATTTTACACACCATTTTTTTTTCCATTTACAGAATGAAGGTAATAGTATTCTGTGACTCCTCAAAGAAGAAGAGGGTCAAACCAGCACTGCCAGTTGATGTTACTGGATGAATCAGAGTTTGGTAGTTTCGAAGAAAACAAGGTGTTAGCAGTCCAGCAGTAACACAACAAATGGTGACGACATACAGTATGTTTGGAAAGACACACACCAGCACACTAAAAACAGGCATTTAAATGTAAAACAAATAATCAAACATTGAAATATAACTTGCTATTTTCTTTTGAGTAGGGTTTTGATTCATTTGTCAGATATATTGTTTATGTAAAATCTTCTGTTTAGACTCCTCAACACATTCATTCCTATGGGCTGTTCCACAGTGGTTGTCAGACAAACAAACTAATGGAAAGCATTCAGTTTTAATGTTTTTCAATTTTATTATGGCACTCTGTTGCTTTGAGGTAACGTGCCCAAAAGTTTACCCAAAATAAGATTTTTTTTTTTTTTAATTCTTAAATTATGTTTACTTGGTCTATTTTATGACCAAAAAAAAGAAAACACATTACAAACATATTGCAAACCATAGAGGGTTAAATTCATATTTTACTAACTAAAATCTCAACTAAACAACCTCTTACTGTTGATCAAAATGATGACGTCCTGTGACGTCCTGTCATCTGTGCTCTTCTTTGTGCATTTTTGGGGGTTGGTAATATTCTAATTTAGGGCACTCACTTGCTCACCTGGTAGAACAGCGCCGGGTCCATTCCAACCCACGTCCCTTTGCTGTATGTCATTCCCTCTCACGCTAGAGCTGTCTTATCAAAAAACAGGCAATTAAGCCCCCCAAAATATCTTTTAAATATATATTTATTCTAATTTATCTTGTTTTTTTTGTTACAGCCAATAGACTCCTTAAAAATATACTAGATTAAAAAAATAAAGATAAATCAGTAACAGAAGGAGTAGTTTGACATTTTTGCAATTACGCATATGACTGAAAATGGGTGAAAACAATTGTTTTCATTGTTAATTCATCTATCGATTGTTTTCTTGATTAATCAGTTCGTTATTTGGTCCATAACATGTAAGAAAATGGTGAAAAGTGTCAATTGGTGTTTCCAAAATGACTGAGTTTTTAATTTAAAAGTTAACTAAACGATTAATTGTTGCAGCTCTAAGCCTGGCTATGTCAGACAGTTACTGTACAAGACCTGGCTACCAACACCTCTAAGAAGCACTCATTACCAAGTTGTAACTTATTATTTAATCTGTGCAACAACCCAAATGTAAAATCAACAGGTTATGGTTTTAGTAACTTCCTGAAGTTGACCTGATTGTATTGTGACTGCTCAGAGCTAATAAGTAGTCTGGTAAATTAACCTAAGCAAACCAGCTGCTGACTGTTGCCTCACATTTAGATATGCCAGACAGTGAGAGTGGTATCTAACTCTCCAAATGTTAGATAAAACACACCATTTGATGAACTATTCCTTTTAGTAAAGATGCAGATATAACATTGAACCGTCATAAAGTATGGGGTCTTGATTAGTGGACATGAAACTTCTAAACTACCATTGATTTGTAGAGCTTGACAATCAATTTCCACACGCAGGAAATAGCATTCAGATGCTTTATTGTATTTACTTATTTATTTTTGGTTGACCAAATATCGGGTTGATATTTGTGTCCTTGTGAAGAACAACCCTCCCGAGTTCTCTTGGTGAGAGTGAGTGTCTCTTGAAAGCAAGGACAAAGACATCATAATTATAGCTTGAGACATGTGTTTGACATTGCACGCTTGTAAGACACACAGCTGTTTCTCCTTGCAGCCATTCCAGCCCGTGGTATACAACAAACTATCCCTGCTGTTTGGGTGTGATGCATCATTTCCACAACAAATCTTGGGGCTTGCTGAGAGTTTTAGTCAGCTTAATTATGATGCATCTTTGGTCGCCATTAAGGGTAGAAAAAGAAAAAAAATCCCCTCTCCTCACATTCTTATTAGGACTCGCACCTCAGCCATTAGACATTATATCAAATATGTCAAATATGTAAATTGAGAAAGAGCCAGAGAATGAATAAGGATATGTCGTCCTCCACTGCTGTCTGGCACACCTGGCTCGCTAAGGAGTTAATTTCGAAGCCCAGGATTAGGCCTAATTACTGCTTTAATTAGCAAGTTGCTGAGGGCCGCATCCCGCCCCGCCACCACCGCCAACGGCACACCGCACTGTCAGACCAGGCGGCCCAAGGAGGGAGCAGATCAAATGAGATCTAATTGATGGCAGCTTAACATCATAAAAGCTGATGATTGGGGAGGCTGGTGCTCAGCTGAGTCAAGTCAAAACAGAAGAGGGGGAGAAAACGCATTCATATTTAATGGGAGTTTTCAAAGGCAAAAGTGAATATCGGGGAATAATTAGGAAGCTCGTGTCACTCAAGCAGACAGACAGAGTGTGTGTGTCTGTGTGTGTATGTGATCCTGTAGCAACAATGGACACAAAATGTCCCACAGAAATGTTAATTTCCCCGAGGTCATCAAAAAAGAGATCCGAATGCCAACTGGAATAATGAAAACTATCTTTTTTTCTGTTGGTGTCTATACTTAGTAACTTTTATATTACTTACTATGGAAGCTTACATCAAAAAAACGAGAATGAAATAAAATTAATCAAATCATCTTTAAGTGTCCTCCCCTGTGGTGTGACTCAAATGAGCAGGAGTCAAAAATATTAATTTCTCTAATTCCAAACGTCAACTAATCACTGCAGCATGAGTCAGACTTCTCCCACAGACTTTATGGATTGAAAAATAATTAGGAAAGCACCCTAGAGGTCTGGTTTTTTTTCAACCCCCCCCCCCCCCCCCCCAAATCACAGAACCTATGGAAAATCACTCACATGGCGATTTCCATTGGGATGAAATTCATTCTGGACTGACTGAGATAATAAGTAATTATCTAGCCCTCCAGTGACACTAATGCTGACCACAGAGGGCCACAGACATAGACCAACTGACTGACGGACTGACTGACAGACAGAGACGGGGCATCCAGTAATAGAGCTGGCTGGAGTTGGTTTTATGGCCTCATCTTAAAGTCTTAATGGCTTTCAGAGGAGAAGGCTGTTTGGCTGTCTGCTAGACAGAACGTCTGGACTTCTTCTCTAATAACTCCCATTGTGAAGAGTTCCCAGAATCTCGCTGGCTGTGGGACATAATAATACAAGCTTATGTTTATGGGTATTGACAAAGATTATAACATATGACCACAGCTTGCGATAAATCTCGCATTAACAACACAAAGCTCCAGTGAAAATGTAGCTTACCACTATAATATAACAATAAAAACAATGCTTTGTATTTCACCTCTGACAGGATCCAAAGATATATGAACGCTAAAACACTCTTTAAATCTCTCTATTATAAAATGGCAGAACTGTCCAGTGTCACTTAACTAATTCAAGAAGATTCATCATGAAATACTGCAGATTTTGACTGAATTCTGATAGCGTGTTTGCTATTGGATCCCTAATAGACTTTCTGACAAGTGAATCCATCATGCTATGTGATAATTGATTAGGAGCAGTGCTGTTGTCACATTTCCTAAAGAATCAATGGATGGTCATGTTTAAATAATCAGATTTACCTTCTCAAGGTCACAGACATACTATAACACCCATACTGTGCTGCAGGATGGCTTCTATTTTTTGGTAAAAACACTTTAGAGAGAGGTCGATTCATCTCTCTGGTCACTCTGGATGCTGTGGTCGTGTTGCTGTTAAATTGTCTTGCTGTACTGAGAAGGGCTTCTTACATTTACTCTACCCCATGTAGTGTATCAGTGAGGCTGAAGACTGTGAGTTGCCAGTGGAAACAAAGAAACATAGTAAATGACCGTGTGAAGAGAGTATGTTTCGTTACATATCTCCACTGCTGGATGCTTGAACTCTTAAACGACAATTGTTTTAAGAGATGATTCAAGAAAGAGACTTTATTATATCAGCCTAGCTGCCAGTAGAAAAAGTTGGTATTGTATGTTTCTGCAAACCATCAATACCATACAGTTGTGCGTTTCATACGTATCATATCAAACGTACCAAACAACAATACTGGTTGTTCATTAGTGAGACAATGCAGTGTTTCCAGCAGTGTCTGTGGCACTGAAACTTGTGCACCAACCCTGGGTGTTTTTCCGTGTCACATTGCGGTGCTTTCAGGGGCGTATGTGCACCAGATCTGGATGTTTTCAGCAGTACATCACAGCATTTGTGCATCAAACTTGCGTGTTTTTCAGCTACACATTGCAGCATTTCCAGCACCATTTATGCACCAAACCTGGGTGTTTTTTAGCGACACATTGCAACTTTTCTAGCAGCGTTGTGCACAAAACCTGAGCGGGGTTTTTTGTCAACACATTGCAGCCTTTCCAGCAGCATTTGTGCCACTGAAAGTTGGTGTTTAAGCCAAAGCATAATCTTTCCTAACCATAACCAAGCGTTTTTTGTGCCAAAATATAACCCCACATTAACCACAGCACTACTGAAACATAAAGAAATATAAAGAAATGTTTAAACATATATCCTCTACATAATAACATACAAATGTAATTGATCAGTGGTTTGCAGAAACATAGAATGCTAACATTTATAGTGGCAATTTGTTGGCTATATAGCACGAACATAGCAAAGAAAGCATTTTTGACATTTTTTGGTAAAGTGGGCCATTTATATTACCATTTTGTGGGCTGTAGTTTATGTTGCTGTTGAATGGTAATGCATCACTGAGATATGTTTGCATTTAAATGATCCCATTAATATCTGTGAGGTTCAGTTGACAGCTTTGAAAAAAGGCAGCCCACTGTACAGTAAGTGGACCTTGATTTGAGATTGTTTTGTCACACATCTCTATTCACTGTTTTTCAATAAAACTCTCACAAAGTGGGATATGCTTATAACTGTTGTGTAAGGTATCTTAGATACACTGATGAGATGACGCAAGGCGGGGCTAAAATATTGCTTGCAACAAGAGAAAAACAAGAAATGTGCAGTGGATACAAAACAAAACAAAAAGAGTGACGGCAATGAGAAAATAAACTAAATGTAAAAAAAAAAAAAAAAAGACCAGGCGTCTAAGGACAAAAACGTGAAAAGTGGATGTCAAATAAGTGAAGAAACTGTTTCAATCGTAACAAGAATGTACTGAATATGTATAGTAAACACTTAATAAAACTTTAACTCTGCTAACCTTCTTCTGTTTTACTGTTTCTGTATACTGCTTTAAAACGTGAAAAATTATTAGATTAAAAGCAGTCCTGCAAACACTACAATATCTCAAATTCTAATCTTAGCTCCATAAATAACATTTTTCCTAATGAGGTTTCAGGATCAGTCAATACCTGAGCAGATGACCCCATTTCTTATTTTTCCTTTCAGATTCAAGTCAGTGAAAACACTCTCTTCATCCCACAGTGATGTATTCACATAAATACTTACAAGTAAGACAGGGATGAGAGGTTATCGTAATTACTGAGTGAGAGCAATTCCAAGACGAGCAAAGCTTCGTGTAATATATCTTCACACACACATGCAGCTCGGCTGAACAACCCTGAGGTCAAGGAAGTGGACTTGCACAGCCCACAGAGGGTTACAGCGAGGTTAAGGACACCCACAGCAGAAGAAAAGACCATCTATCTGTTTCAGTTCTTCATGCTGGTGTGTTTTTTTCCTTCCATCTCTCATCCTAACCACCTGACCTTCTCTCCATCCCTCCTCCCCTCTACCTCTTGACCTCCTTGCAGGGTAGGAGAAAATGAGAAGGAGGGAGAGAGAGGGAGATAAGAAACACAGACACAAAGCAGGAATTCTTGTAAATAAACAGGCTAATGTGAGAGAGGAGGGAGGGATTGGAGGACATGAAGGGCAGAGGGGAGGACGATATCCACAGGAATCTCGGAAAATGGAGGAGGAAGGGAGACAGGTGTATTTTCTCCTCTCTATCTATCTGTCTCTTTCTCCCCCTCTCTGTCTCCTCTGCTCAGACGTGTCAGAGGAGGTGAAGTGAGCCCAGCAGGTTTCTGGCCTTGACTCACTCAGGCCAAGGCCACCGCTGAGCACAAGGTCCCCTCCGCTGTAGGGCCCCGCATCACACAAGTGAAGGTATACCTTGACATTTTGTGCCTCCGTTTTATGTCGGTAATTTTAATCATTTAGGAGTCTCAGGTAAATCAGTCCGTTTAAGTAATGCCCACGTTCACCATTGGTGGGTGCATTCAAAAAACAATGGAATCACTGAAATCCTGACAACATGTCACACCATAATGAAATGTAAAAATAACTTAATTATGCTGGCTTTGAATGTAATTTTTCCCTAGTTTAATTCATTTTACATTTTCTTTGTTTGTTGCCCGTCCTTTTGAAAGAATGCAACACAGCACTCTGCCAGAGGAGATCATAGTGAGTGAATTACAGGTGACTGCCAAAATCAAGGAGATGCAGGAGTGAATGAGGGCTATAAAGTAAAAACTAGAAAGCAGGAATCTGGGAACTCATTTACAGCATGGGGTGATTTTTACCAATCAAGTCCACCCTGCTCTTTTGATGGCAATCTAAAAAACAGGAAATGAAGCCAATGAATACAAATCTGCCGAATGGTACTTTGAAGAACCATCCATTTGGTCTATTGTTCCACACACGGCTCTATTTATGCATCCTTCCATCTGTGAGGTGATACTATTGGCGGGTGTAGTTTGGTAGAAAGAAAATAGTTTATACATGAAACTCCTCACAGCAATGTGTGTGGATTATCTTGAGTAACCAGGTTATGATTTCTGGAAAGAGACATTTGTGCAGAGTTTTTCAAATGTTTTTTTTTTTTTTTTTTTTTGGCACTTTAAGCACCACAAGCTGAGTGTCATCTAGTTCCACTATATTAGAGAGAAGGCAGACATCTCTATGGCTGATATCTCCATCCCAGTTTTGGATCATTTTGCTGTTGAAAGCCTGACACCCATTAACCTGTAACTCACTGGTTAATTTTTAGGAGGAAAGAAAAGAATAAATAAGCACAAAATGACATGAAACACAAGAGGCCTTTCCTTTTAGTCTGGCACTCCATTGACTCAATGTGAGTTTTAGCACCGCATTTCAAAGCCCTATCTATTTTTAGGGTGTGAAATTTGAATATGTTTTCTGATGCCAGTGTCTTGCCTTTTCTTTTATTTTGTTGGCTTTGCTTATAGACAGCTGGCTAGCCCTGTTAGCATGCAGAAACATAGTGCCCACTGCCCACCCTCCAGTCTCCACAGGTTAGCTGGTTACCAAGCGCAGTCTCACTCCGAAGTTGCTGAAATTCTTCTGTTGCCTCAACCTAACCATGTGTTTTTGTTGCCTAAACCTAACCAAATTTAGCCTGGTTCCAGACCATAGACCCCGCCCACTCAACTGAGCAGGCTTGCATCTCTGGTCTGGCATACTGCAATGAATTTGCGATTTATCTCGTCCAAAAGATGGATAGACCAATGAACGCGGGGGGTGGGGGCGGGTCTAACGATTAGCCAGTCAGCGCCACGCTGATGTCAAGTTGTCCGCCGGTGGGTAACTGGTGAGGATAGCAACAATGGCGACCACTACAGATCCTACAGACCACATTAACGATGCTATCGAGGTATTTCGCCACTACTCGCGTTAATGGAGGACCAAATTAAGGAAGCTGCTAAACTGGATTTAACGGCAATGCGGCTGGGCATGCACGACGACAGAGACATTTTAAATGGGCAATGCTCGCTTGTTTTCGGCACCCTCGAGGCATGGATACTAATGACATCAGATTCTGGATGAGTCGTTGATCTCTACTGATTGGTTAGGGAAAAATCAAAATTCCCTCCCCCTTGTAAATCGCCTTCAATGGAGGCCATGTCAGACTGAAGGTTCTGGGAGCTTCAGTCTGACACTCAGGCTATAACCACATGCTTCTGTTGCCTAAACCTAACCATGTGTTTTTGATGCCTAAACCCAGCCATGTGTGTTTGTTGTTGAAGGAACGTCAATCTGCGGTGTTGTACCGACTGAGACTATAGATAAACATTGAATTTCCTGTGAAAACGTAAGTGTCAACATCAACAGCCAGGATGCCTTGCACATTGTATGTGGACGTGGAAAGTCAAAGACCAAAATATCAATATGTGACAAGGTCAGAGTGAGAATGTGTTTGGTTACCAGGTGGTGCTCTGCACTGGATACCACCTGGGTCCAGGCTCCCAGAAAGTGCACCTTGCTTTGAAGCTAATTTTTGCAGTGGCCAAACAGAGGAATTACAACTACCAGGTTTGTCATGTGATACCACTGGGCCCACAAAGACTTTTTCCCATAGACTTACATTGGGAAAGAGATGTCCATAAAAAAGCTGATATATTTTTTTTAGTCTCACAGCCCCCCACGCAATGACTCTTTTCACTATCGGGATTTAATCTATTCGGTAACAATAACAATTGGAAAGTCTAGAAGAACTCCAAGATTAAATAATTTTATCCCCATTCACATTAACAGAGCGCCAAACTAGAAGTTGCCAGCTTGGCCAGCGGAAGTCTTTAGTGTGCCTGCACCACAGTGCGGATATAGAGCTTTTTTGGCCCCATGCGCCACTGTGCAACTTTCATAGGAATGAGCAGGGTTCTGCCTCCAATGCTGTATCCACTCATCTTAGTGAATTTATGTCCAGTTTGGGAGGGCGCTAGCTAGCAGCGCTGGCCATTCACTGTTACTGCTGGTACCTGATCAGTGGTTAACCATTAACATCCCTATCTCCAACATTCGGCAGAGCACACCCAAAACATTTACACTGATAAACAGCACTACAGGTAAGAGGAAGAATTTTTGATATAGGGTTCAAATGTCCCTTTAATACTCACCTGAAAATGAATAATTTACAGAACTTTCTTTTATTATTCAGATTTAGAGTATTGTGATTGTTCTTGTGCATTATTTTCATTTCCTCTTCTAACCTGGGTCATTCATTTAAAATCCACTTCCTGATTGAGGCCAGGCTGAGTAGCAGTGTAATCACCTCACAGCGCTCAATGTGAGGCAGCTGCTGCTATTTGGAATTATTGACCTCCACAAAGTCAGCTTAATTGCAGTAGAATGAGTGTTTGTGGGGGGTTTTGTAAACATTTCTCTCTCAGCTGTCATTATCAGTTGCTGTTTGTTATTTAAATGTTAAGACTCTGTAAGAGATGAAGTGGTCTAATCTTGAAATGACCGCTGATGTTTACTTATTGCTGACAGGTTATTTCCATGGATAAAGTGTGGGTACATTTAAACTCAGGGTTTATACAATGGCAGTGTCAAGACTGTGGGCAGAAGCACCCTTAACTGTGGTGTTTGTTGATTCTGCCGTTGCAGTTTTTGTACAGTTGCCTGTGCAGACATGACATTCAGTAAGAAAGGAGCTTTGCAAACTGCTACGAGGCTGCTTACTTCCACATTTTCATCATTTCCAGAGAAGAAAGAGCCAACCCTGTTAGCAGGCTTTTACATCTTAACCCTACAACCAGACACAGTGTAAAGCCAAATCCCTAGCAAGACGCCCTGCTGTACAAACGTTGTACCTCAGGCTAGTATTTGGAGGTTCCTGTGCAGAAAGCCTAACCAGCAGGCAGAGCAACCTGTCAGCCGCCCCAGCAAGGCCACTGCATAATTCACTTTAACTTTCTCCTGATGAAGTTCTCTGAGTTGGACAGGAAATGGGAAGGAACAGATAACGTTATAATACCAGCAGAAGTTGATCTAATCAACACTGTAGCTCGTCACCTCCCCTCTGTCACTGTCACCATGTTTTCTACACTTCTTTCAAGCACTGGGACACATCTATCCTCTTAATTTTTTTTCCTTTTATTCCAAATCAATGACCATCTCCATATCAGTCCCCCTCTCAATATCACTTTGTGGCACACAGGGTGTATGAAGATCGATGCTGAAAAAGAGATCGGAGATTAAATTAGAATTGAGCGAAGGACCCTTTCACACTGCAATCCACAGAGGAGAATGTGTGGGGTAAAATTGTGTAAGTGTGTGTGTGGGTGTGTGTGTGGGTGGGTGTGTTGGGACAGGGGGTGGGGCAGTGAGGAGTGTTAGTGGATCAATGTCCACATACAGCACCAATGCACTTGTTTGATTAATTAACAAATTAATTGATTTGTCTAAGAGCTTGCTGATGAAGGACATTTGGATGTTGGCGATGACGTTTCACTGTAAAATTGATCATGTTGACACAACTGCTGCTGCTTCTTCTCTGAGATGTCAGAGGCACAGGGAAACACACACAAGGATGGAGGAAGATGGAAAGCACCAGAGTGATGGAGGGAGCGAGAACAAAGAGCGGAGACGGGGGTATTAACAGTTTCATTATGGCTTTTATCCTGAGATGATTGGCACTTACAGAGAAGGCTGTTAACAAGGCAACTGTGTGTCAAATCCACAATACGGGAGCACGAGGGAGTGTAAAACATTCCTCAGTGCAACACAAGTGAAAGAGCAAAAGCCATTTTTGGAAAGTGAGACACATAATGCCTATTAAGCCCCCTTGGACTAGAATATTAGTGTTCACCCACAGTCCCAATGCAACTTAACAGAGCTTCAGCAATTTTGTAAAGATGAACGAGGGTAACTTGATGAGACCTCTTAAACATGAATTTAAAAATCTAATAAAAGGGGAAAATCAGCAATGAGCTGCAATAACTTATGCCGGGTACGCATTGCACAAGAATATAGGTGATTTTGGGCCCAATTTCCCTTTCACAAAAATGATTGGCAAAGTCCAGTGTATTGATGTTTCTAAAGACAGCCCAGTTGGCAAACAAAAATGCTGGCATTGTACGTTACATGTTACTTTCTATACTGTGCATTTTGTGTGTATCATACATGGGTGCAGATCCCGGGGGGGACCGGGGGGACATGTCCCCCCCCCCAAATTCTGAAAAACACAAATTGTCCCCCCCAATTCTAAATAGCTAAAATGACTGAAACTAAACAACTGTATACAGTAGTCCTATATACTGGGAGAAAGGGAAGATGATGAGGAGAAATGGGAATCTGTGAGAGGTGAGAGATGAGAACGTGAGTGGACATAACATGCCTGAGACCCTGAAACTAGAAGTAGCATTAACTAACAGCGAAGCAGTGAAAAGGAGGGTGATGGCTGGTTCCATGTACTACTAGCTGTTTAAGAGAAATAAACAGTAAAAGGTAAGCATATGATTCTCTTTGTAGTGCTTTTTGAATGACTTGGTGATGGTGATGAGCCTCTATGAAATCGTGAAATATGCTGGCAATCTCAAGTGCTCTGTGGGCATGATTTGCACGCGTGCAATTAAAAAAAAAATCACAACTGATTGTGTCCCCCCAAACTTGTCATCAGATCTGCACCCATGGTATCATAACAGAGTTTCCAAATTTAGGAAGTACATGAAGTGACTTTTTCATGCTGATGTGGAGGGGCTGTTGGATGGTGTGACTCCTTGTGACCACTGTTCGAGACCAACAAACTACAAAAACAGTTGTGTTGTGGAGAGTCACATCTGTGTTTCCAGCAGCTTGTTAGCCACCAAACATGGCTGTTCTTTTGTGATCAATTGCAGTTTTTCCACCTGCAATAGTGCCACAAAAAGCAGTTGTTTTGTTGTATGTCTAGCAGCGATTGTGCCCCCCAAAACTGGGTATTTCAAGACAAAACATGATCTTTCGTAAAAATAACCAAGTTTTGGTTTTTTTTTGTGCCTAACCACATGTTAACCACAGTGCCTAAGTGCCTAAGTTGCTGAAGATCATCTTGACAGATTTTCCTGTAGTGTGCGATATGTTAAGAGTGTGTATTTAGATCCCCCTATCTGCTCAGAAGTCCATCCTGGTGGCACTGATTTTAAATCCAGAGGATCGCAGGCAGTCCTGCGGGTCTCAGAGGGTTTTAATGCAATACCAAATGGGATTCAGCTTAGAATTTACTCACCTCCAGGTCGCGCTGTAACCTGTTCAGTCTATGTTCACACCATTTCCATGAAGTCATATATAATTTAAACATTTTCCTTATGAATCTGTAAAAAGTAGTGCAAAAACTAATGGCAAGTTCTTCGTTACAAAATTTTACGACCAAGTGGAACTCTACTAGTTGTTAGCACCAGGTGTGGAGTAGGGGTGAGGGAAATAATTGATAGAGCATAGTATTGCGATATTTTGCATGGGGATATTGTATTGAAACACGGACACCAAGTCTGGATTTTTTATTCTAAACATTTTTATTTTTGCAGATACACAATAATAATAAATAATAATAAATAATAAATAATAAAACCAACTGCTGTTTCAATCCACTAGATGGTGCTGATGTTTTTTTTTCCTGGTGAGGTCAGCAGAGGTCTTAGTCAGCATTATTTGGCAGGAAGTTCATCAAAACAAAGACAGAGGCACTGGAAAAAGAAATCGGAAATGCACCGTCGGCGTTTAAATCAAATGTCTTAACTTTTTTGGGATTTTTTCAACACGCAAGGAAAGGAGGACTTAGATGTGACACATGCGATTTGCAAGCAGTGTCATATGAGAATACTCTGGGAATACTTGCAACATGAGGGCTCACCTCACACTTTACCATCCAGAGATAGCATTAGCCGCTGACAGCCAAGCTAATGCCTAACAGGTTCCGCCGAAAAACAAACCAACATTGGACATACTTAGCTTGACGAAACTACTATCCAACTCTGAGAGAGTGAGGAAAATAACACCTACTTCATGTGTAAAGATCTGCGTCCATACATTGTTGTTGAAAACAAAGGCTTCTGTTACATGCTAAAAACACTGGAACCCAGGTATGTGACGCCATCCCAAGCTCCACAGAGAAGTGAAGCATAAAGCTGAGGAATCTTTGAGTACAGCAGGATGGGTGGCATAACTTGTGACATCTGGACTTCAAGGTCAGTGGATTCATATGTGACTATAATGGCACATTATCTCACAGAGAACTGGAAAACTAGAGCAGTACACCAAAGTCACACTGGAGCAAACACTGCAGACCTCCTGCAAAATGTAGCACAAGAATGGAGGACTGTCGTTGTAACAGACGACACATCTAACATGGGTGTCGCCATTCAGCTAGCAGGATACCTGCGAGTTAAAGGGAAATTTCGGTTTATTTCAACCTGTCTCCTGTTGTCCTAAATTTGTTTCAAGTGAGTAGTGACATAGAAATAATAGTTAGCATGTTAGCCGTTAGCCTCGATACAGCCGGGGCGCACCTAGTAGCGTCAGACCTGTTAAAAGGTAAGTGAAAGGGCATACTCTTCAAGTGCAAAGTTGGTCCACTAAACAAGCTTTTTTCCACAAAGACCACCTCATATTGTTAGGATAAATGTCAGAGAACATATAGAAAACAACATGTAAACGTGTTGTCTTACCTTAACCATGTGCTGCCGTGTTTGTTGTTTACCATTTAGCTCTGCTTTTGTAACCGGGATGAAAATCTATTTAATCCAAGGAGGACGTCCGTTATTTAATGGTTATTTTATGTTATGTTATGTTCATTATTAATATAACAAAGTCCGCCATATAAGTGCGTAAGTTCCGGTCACGTAGTGTTGCGTCGTCACGTACGTACCTGGGAGGCCGCGGCTGTCCAATCGCGTCGCTCGTAGCGCCTGTTACAAGCTGTCTGCTCCGTCTCTCATTCAGAAGGTGAGGGGAAGCATGCGGAGCAGCTGCTACAGGTCGGTCGCTACAAACAAATACTATTTTCACTCATAAATTCTTGGTTATATCATTCTAAATGCCGCTGTTACATCATTCAACCCTTTTAGTCATCAACCAGCGTCGGGGAGGGATAAGTTGGTTGTGTGGTGCGTCGGATATATTCTGGAATTGGTGAGTCTGCCTGTTTGTTGTTAGCGTTAGCGTTAGCATTAGCATTAGCACATGTCAATGCATTTATATGGACTGGCTACGGCACACCTAGCTTCTAAATGCTAATGCTGGCTTTTGAATCCATAGTAATGAGTGTCATGAGATTGATGTGCCACTACAGCACAATTATAGAATGTTTACTTTGATTTGTGAATAATTTTGTGAATGTTGACATATTATTTAAGAAATGAGTGACACTAATTTGGGAAGATTTGTCATGCTTATTTATGAAGTGGATTGATGTTAAGGTGTTTAAACCAAATGCACTTTATTGAGAGATGGTTATTCTATTGTTGCTCATGAAGTATTGAATTACGTATTAATTATGGTGTACACTGAATATAACTTAGTGAAATGTTTTATTGAAATATGGTCCTGTTTACATTATACAGGCTAGGTGCTTGTACGGACGCAGAATCGAATCGATGGCGAGCTAAGACGCTGGCTTGGAGCCGAGCAGTCCCAGTTAAGAGCTCTCCTGGTCTGGTAGGAGGCTCTGGCAGCCTTGTTCCCCCCTCACCTTCTCTTACACCCACACACACACACGCACTCGCACTTTGAGGCTTCTAGCCCATGGACAGTTGACATATTGGACTCTACCTTTGCGGCGCACATGCTGGACTGTTTTGAGCGCCTCATCCTCTATGAATTTTGTGCCTTTACAATACGCAACATCGTGTGTGGAACGGCTGCCATATTGGCTACAACTGAGACTGGTTTTGATTTGAATGTTGTTGATGCATCAGACGTGTCAAGTGCACTTTTCTATTTAATTCATGTACTCTGCAGACTGTAAATATTGGGGTCACTGTATGTATTGTCACGCATTAATATATGGTACCAACCGCATCTGAAGTGCTGTTTGTTGTGTTTTATTGTACCACTACCTCTAAGAATCGAACCTGTCTTCTGTAGACCTAGGCCCAAAAGCTAGCTTAATACTAATATAATAATCATACCATATCACCATAATTTAGCCTGTGTACTTGCTACACTTTCCAAAGCTCGGCCGAAATATTGCGAAATACCACCAATCTCCAGAGCTACGCAGCCTTGCAGCAGCCATTCCTCCTCTCTCGTCCTCTACCTGTTGCGCCTCTCTCTCCTACTCCGTTCTTCAATTTCACGAAGCTCTTCGTCAGTGTATTCTGGCTCAAATAAGGGCGGCCATCAAACTCTGCAAAATCAAATTCCTCCTCCACAAAGTCAAAGTCTGGCAAAAAGTCAGCCATTATTCTATAAATCTTTAATAAAATAAATGAATAAACTTTTCAGGCTACTGTCTGGTTCTGCCTTGCAGCTGTTGCTGCTTGTTCTTGCAAGACTTCAGGCACGGTATGAGATCGCTGCTTGTTCTCACAATATTTCAGCCGCGCTTGGGAAAGCAGAGCTAAATGGTAAACAAACATGGCACCACACCGGTAAGGTAAGACAACACGTTTACATGTCGTTTATTTTTATGTCACTAGTCACTTGAAACAAATTTAGGACGATAGGAGACAGGTTGAAATAAACCGAAATTTCCCTTTAAGTGTTCAGCTCAAGCGCTCAATCTGGCCTTGTAGAGAGAGTTAAATCTGCCAGCAGTTCAGTTTGTCAGGTGTATGCAGCTTTTCTGACAGGTTTTATGATGGTATTGGAAATTTTTACTTATTAGGTAAAACTGATGTTGACAAAGTTTTCCTTCGGGGAAATAATTTGCAGTTGGGAAAAAAAGGTAACAAATCACAATGTATCACAATATATTTTTTCCCAATTTTCAGCATATCACAATATCGCAGTAATATCGTATCGTGACTTCAAGTATCATGATAATATTGTATTGTGGGTCCTCTGGTGATTCCCACCCATGGTGTGGAGCACCAATTACTACACACAAAGGAGCCTAACTTACATTGATATAATTTATTTTATACAACAGTGAAGTTTATCATCCAAAACCCCTTACCACAAATGATCATATTTAACATATAAAAGATTATGTACGCACATAGTCATCAGGGACCCGAAAGCCTCAAGCGCCTAATGACACAGAATGGCTGTGTCCTGCTTGAACCACCACAAGCCCTATTTTTATGAAAACAGATATTGCTTTCCATAAATTTGACACCAGACTTCCAATTTGTAACTAATTTGCCATTCCCATTACATTGTCTGTCACGAATAGCTTTGCATAATACTACGGGCATAATACTCTGAGTCTGATAATCCATCATTGCACGGTCTGTTACTTCTGTGTGGAAAAAAGGCACCATTTGCAGTGAGTTCCTGGACAGAGATCGTTTTAATGAAGCACACTGTCAGAGAGGCTGCAAATTATTTTAGTGCACTTCAAGAGTCTGGTGTTTAGAAACTGCAACTTCAGGGTTTGAAAACAGATTTTGTGACATGCAGTCCAGCATGTTTCATGCCCAGGATGTCTGTGGATTTCATTTCATCAATCATCTCTTTGCAGAAACAAAACAACAGGCCAACATGCACAGGATTTGGAGCGAGTTAAAATCTGTGTACATGAGACGCTCTTTTCTCTCTCTCCCTCCTGTCCCTTTAAAATGTAACTAAAACCAGATTAGATCCAAAGATTAAAATGACAGATGAAATACAGCATGGATTTAGGCCATGTTAAAACATTGACTATGAAGCCCACTGCAGTCAGTTTGAAATTGCATGACAACACTGCATCTGGGCCAAATCCTACTTATTACTATATATTTTTAGCTTGTTTGTTATGCTTTTAACCTGCTTTACTCAGGTGCTGAGAAGGCAACGTTGACGTCAGGGGTGGCCTGCTAACATGGTGCAGTAAACCCCTCTTATGAAGAGTTGCATGCAGGTCGAAACACCTGACTGAGGTTTAGATCATACATAATGGAGTATCGTTTGAAATAAGGAACATTTAGAGAAGAAGACGTGTGTGTTATGAGGACTTGGATGCAGCAGAACTGTGACGTGTAAGCTAAGTTTAGCAAGTGCATTGTCTGGTTACCTGCGCTTGCTGCCTGTCTGTTGTCCCAGCTGGCAGGAGATGAGTCACTGAAATTTAAATGTAATAAAGCCAACATGGCAAACATATGGCCTTGCCACTGTGCCCCACAATCACATGACAGATGGATCATAAATCAAGGAACTGCAATGTCCAAACTCAGAGCTCAGAGCTTCCTTAAATAAATTCATTGCAGGGATACTTCCTGTAGTAAAAGCAAAAGGAGCAACCCTGGGAAGAGTAGCAGTGTGGTTGCTAGGCAGTCATATCATACAATGCTTCCTATTTTCCTTTTTTGTGGAAAAAGTGCTGCCTTAACTGGATCTTAAACTGATCATTTTAAAAAAGTAAACCTCTTCTACACATACACAGAGACCATGTATGTGTATGTGTATTTGATTTTTTTAACAAACATAGGAATACACTTTTTTTTAACAGACCTGATTTGTTGTTGATACACTAGTCTTTTGTGACTACAGCTAGGTATCAATACTTGATACTTTTAAGCAACCCTAAAATAACCCAGTCGTAGTATCAAAATGTCTCCATCAAACAATACCTGCATTTCATCCTTTTTACACTGTAAATCTGATCCTAGACCATCCCAGCTCCCCGCTGGATCAAAAACTCCCCCCAGCCAACAGTCTGCCTTGTTAGCATGAGCTAACACAGCAGCAGCAAACATCCAACACTGAGCTGTCAAACAGTCCCAACAAATGGCTTGACTCTGTTGTTAAGCATTTTAATAATCAATATGGCTGAAATACATGGGACACGGATGTGGCGCGTCATGTCCGCTGCAGCATGAGCAGAGCCTTTATAATCAACGGAAACTGCAACACTGACCACAGAACCCACGCTTGCCCACACAGGCATTCTGAGGCTTGTCTATTGTCTATATTTTACAGGACTGGTCAACTTGTTATTCTCTGCACAGGGCTCTGCAGTCCTCTATCTGTTAAAAACAATATAGAATTGAATAAAAAAGAGTACAGTCTGTTTAAAAAGGATTCCGATAAATACCTCAGTGGTGTGGTGGTTAGCACTGTCGCCTCACAGCAAGAGGGTATCTGGTTTGATCACGGGTGTGGGAGCCCTTCTGTGCGGAGTTTGCATGTTCTCCCCGTGTCAGCGTGGGCTTTCTCCGGGTTCTCCAGCTTCCTCCCACAATCCAAAGACATGCAGACATTCATTGGTGACTCTAAATTGTCCATAGGTGTGAATGTGAGCGTGAATGGTTGTCTGTCTCTAGGTGTCAGCCCTGTGATAGTCTGGTGACCTGTCCAGGGTGTACCCTGCCTCTCGCCCAGTGTCAGCTGGGATAGGCTCCAGCCCCCCCGCGACCCTCAAGAGGATAAGTGCTTAGAAAATGGATGTCATTGTACCAGAGGCAATGGGAAGCAGCAGAGCAATCTTGTGGGTGTTTTTGCATTTCGCATTAAAATATATCTATCAAATCAATGCATCCTGTATTCAAAAAATCCAGTTAATTTATTCAGTACCAGTTCATATAGCCTATGTCTCCAAACACTGCATAAAAAAACTGCATAATTATCTAGCAAAATTCAATATGCCTGCAGTCTGTGTAGCAGGTAGAAAACCCCACTCTGCCCTGCCCACATTACACGTCTCGTCCATGCCCCATGTATTTCGGCCGTTAGGTAACATTAGCTGTGTGATGCTAACAGTTAGCCCAGTCACTGTGTGTGTGTGTGTGTGTGTGTGTGTGTGTGTGTGTGTGTGTGTGTGTGTGTGTGTGTGTGTGTGTGTGTGTGTGTGTGTGTGTGCAGCCAGGTGGACTCCCTCACTGTCTGCAGCAGCAGCTGCAACCTTACAGTCTATAATGTGGTGAAGCTGAGTGTGGTGTATTTGACAGAGTTGGCAGTTCAGCATGCCAAAATGGCTATACTCCATTCAAATTATGGGTATCAAATAAAGTATTGCTTTAAGAGTACTGCTGTTGGTACTGGTATCATATTTTTTTAAACAACACCCAGCCCTAAATATAACAGATATACAACCCTTTATTGTAAAAATGACCTCCCAGTTGTGCTCTCAGCTTTAATACTGCAGCTACTTAACATTCACTGATAGCAGGCCTCATGTAAGCAGACCTGTTAGCCTGGTGCCCTTTGTTGACTATCTATTATAATTCACTGGTTAAGCCAGTGTCTAACACTGGCTGGCTGCCCAGCTATCCAGCCAGGTCTGCTGAGGTTGTTGCACTGGACCACAATATTGTGTCTGAGTGACTTGAGGATGCTTTATAGCTTAATCCCAGCAGACATCCCTAATGACTCACAGCCTCTTTCCCTCCTGCCCTCTCTTTTCTTTGCCAGCTGGTGAGGCGTCTGTCAGTCTGTCTGACTCTCTGATACCTTTTCATAACAGCCTCCTCTCCTCTGTACTGCTGAGGATGATGGTGCAGACAGTTAAAGAGAAGATAAGGAGAATGAAGGACAGGCTGATTAAAAGAGAAAAGGAGAAAGAGAAAGGGACAGAACAATAGTGGCAGAATATAATCATAGTATGCGTGTGACGGCAGGTGAAAGGGGAGATGGAGAGGTGGCACCGAGGAGGAAGATCATGAGAGGCAGAGAAAAGCATAGAGATGGACTGATGAAGACCTGAAAGAGACAGGAAATGGATTTATATTCACCACTCATTTTGCGCTCCGTTTGACTTTTGGAAGGGAAGCAGATGTGCCTCCGTGCACACGGCAGCCTCTATAGTCGCACAGTGATTCACAGGCTTTCAGATGAATATGGAACAAGCCCAGTTCGCCACATTAGCAGGCTCATTTCCCACAGAGAGACAGTCAATCCGTCACTTCTCCACTACTCTGAAAGACAGAGGAAGGGGGGGCGGTGCTGAGGGTGGGTGACAGAGAAAAGGGGGACCGAGAAAACAGAATGAGAAACGTAATGAAAGTGACTGAATGACAGAGGGAGAATGAGAGAGAGTGACAGAGTGAGGATAACAAGAGAGGAAGAACAGGATGTCCGTGGTGAGTTTGTTTTCTGATGCTCATCCTCCTGGTTTAGAGGGATGCTGGAAATAATGTGATCATCTGCATGGAAGAGAGTCTCTGGGATACACGGGTCACGCATTGTGAACAGCGGGCCAGTGTTCAAATGCAACAAAAGGGAATGGCCGGGTTGTTTATCTACATTGTCATTTCTCCAACAAATACTAGATTCCTCCGTCAGCGCTGTAAATCTCTCGTTGCATGGAAACAGAGCAAATAACTAGCGCTGCCAGACACCACCTAGCAAGCATAAGACAGATGGCAAAATGCAAGAGGTGGCCAAGATCAACATTACTACAAAGTTTTAAAAATATACTACAGTAGAATGGCACAGTAGGAAAAAGAAGTCACACTGGCAGCTGGGTAAACTGTTATAAACTGATTTCATAAAACTATGCACTGTAGATATGAAGTATGGTAAACTGCAAATGTTTCACACTTTGATTTTGGCCTTGTTATTACACTACATTGGCTTTATGTGTTTTTCAGTGGTGTTCAAGCTATCATATTGACAGCTATGTTATATTAAACTGTTTACCAGTAATTGCAAAGCAGATAGAATTCTGTGGGGAGTTTGGTGTGCTTCCACTGAACACCACAACACTGGATTTCTTTTTTTCAAAGTGTGCAATGATTTTTTCGTTAGGGACAAATTTGGAAGTAGTTGGGGGTCTAACAAAGGGGGTAATTACCACCAGACGATGCTGAACTGCAGTTTGTGTGTTTTGCACAACAGCAGAAACCTCCTTTTTTCAAACTTTTTCTTAATATTTTGGCTATAAGATCTATTAAAACCTCATCAGTCATGAGGAGAAAAGAGAGAAAAAGAAATATTAACATGAAACATTAATCTTTTAGTCGGGCTGTTGGCATCTGCAAATTCTTTTAAACCCCTTGACATATGCTATTTGTTGTTTTTGCCTATAACCTCAACAATTTGAAGGGTTCCGATAACTGTAGCAAGCAGCGATGTGCCAATCCAACGTGGAGAATTTGCCGATACAAACGATCGGATACTTGTGCTCTTTCCCAAATTTTAAATCTGTACCTCACTGCATGAAACTCAGTATTGCCATGGAGAAAATTTAAAATATGTAAGTATGTGAATGTCATCATGAATAATAATAGTAAGGTCATGGTTACGCATTCTTGGAGGCCTCAGAGTCCTTCACTGTGCAACGCAGGCATGTGAGGAGGCCCCAGGGTGTCTGAAGGTTAAGTCACAGTAGTTCAGGGTTGCACAACGTTGTTTTGATTCTTCTAATCCCGGGTTCACACTGGACACAGAAGCACCTCGATTTGTTAACTGTCGTGCAGCTGCCCATCAGGAAACACCAGGCCGTTCACATTAGTCAGGAAGCGAATCTGCTGTCTGGTCTGTTTTAATCACATTCAGAGCTCTGTCTCTGTCTGCTTGTGTGTCTGTGTGTCTCTGTTTAGACACGACTGACAACATGTGGAAGCATGGGGTTCATGTTTTATCATTTATCATAACCTGATCACTTTTATTGTATCTAACATGGCTTTTGTATCATTTACAATGGATTTTTTTTAGAGTTTTCCTGTCAGAAAACAGCTGACAAAAAAATTTGACCAGACACTGAAACTATCGCTGCAGTTTGTGAGCTGTCCAGGGCGCTCGGCACTGTGCCACGTCCAGTGTAAACAGCTCAATTGGTTGACACGGGCACCGAAAGCAAGATGGAAGTGTTCCACAGAAAAACGGTGTATTTGGTGGCACTTCTACGTCCAGAACCCGGCTTGGTTACACATGCTTCTGTGTGACATGATAGAAACACTGTTTAAGGCTGGATGATTGTTACGTTACCTTTAAATTTTTTGGTATGTCTCTGCTCATACACATGTGCTGTTCCAAGAGATTCTTGGATTCAGTTTGTGTTGATTAGTCTTATATATTCAGGTAAGAACAACTGAGGCTGATCGAGTTTATTTTATTATAATCGCAATAAAGACTGTCAAGTTTTTCCACATCAATGGAATCATTTTTATGTAAGGTAACACGAGGCCGAGCATTGCAGAAGTACTGAAAATTGATTTGGGAGTCTACTATGACTGAGTGATAATAACTGGTAGCAGAAAGATTGCATTTTTTATGATGACAGGCTACATATTCCATTTGAATCAATGACATCGTGGCGATACCCTTTCTGCTGTGGTAGCAACACTACATTTACTCAGACAGACAATTAAATGTTATCCTGCTAAACACTCAGTCAAGTATAAACAGTGAAGTGGAAGCAGCAGGAGTGAGATGCAAGAGATCCCAGATGCTGCTTGCAGCACGAACACCCTGGAGCATTTGGGCTATAATGCAGATACACTGGAGCAGAAGGTAGCCCCGGTGCAGAGATGGAGACAGGTCTGTATAAATACTCAATGCAGCAAAACAATAGAGCAATCCAATGCGTCACATTGTGTGTAGTGTAGAGTTATACCACCAAGATACCTTATGCAGCAAATGCAGGCAGAGAGCAATCCAGCTTCCTGATGCAGCAGCAAGCAATAGGGACACACACACACACACACACATACACACACACATACACACTCAAATACTCTTTATGCATTCGCACATTCCCACAGATGCACATTAACGCTCTTTCACATACAGATGCACACACAGCAATCACATAGAGACATCAGGTATATGCACCCTGACACACACACACACATACCCAAACTGACTCTATCTCACACACACATTTACGTACAGAGCACACACACACACACACACATTCTAAGTCCTATAGGAGCAGCAGCTTGCACCTGAAAAATAACTATACTGCTGACACGCCAACATCAGCTGTCTGTGTGAGGATGGAAGGAGCGGAGAGGGGAGAGGGGAGTACAGGGGGGAGAATGATGGAAAAGAAAACGAGATGCAGACAAAGCAACAGTGTTTTGTCAACAGGAACGAGTGGCTGTCAGTCAGCTCTGATCATCATGCCTGCAACCACCATATGTTTTTTTTTTCATAAACTAAAATGTTATTTTTATCTCATATAATTACTTTTAGGTTATGAAGTTATTGTTTAAGTGTAACTGGGAGAAGCATCTCATTAAATCTTTGCAGAAAGCAAGCTGCTAGCTAAAAAATGTAACAGTAGCTCGCTGACCATCCTCACAATACATTTAAATCCAGTGATCGATAACACACTTGGCAGCACTTTGCACTGCTACGGTACATTTTTGAAGTAGGTAATACAAAAGCACTGTAATAATTTGCGGAGCTTTTAATATGAAGTAATAGAGTTTTGTGACAGGTTACTCATTAAAGTAAGTAATAAAGTAAATTAGTTCGGAGCTTTTTAAAAATAAGTACTAATAACACACAGAGGGCCTAAGAGAACTATAATAATACTGTTGTGGAAAATTTACCTGCATGAAAAATCTCTGTAATACTACTTTGTATTAAATTATTATTAGCTCTGTGATTCTAATATTCTCTCTGTGTGTAATGAACTTTGAATTTACCTGCTGCATGAAATCTGCTCCATAAATAAACCTGCCTCGCCCTGTCTCTGCGTTATTGCTTTAAGTGCTAAGGCCAATTTAAAGGAGCAGCGCAAAGTGAAACATCACATTTAATGACATTACAGACGACGGTAAGTAACATTCACTGCACCCACCAGTTAACAGCGTTCACACTGGAATAATTACTTTGGTAAGTCTGAGCATCGCACTCAGCAGTGGACTGTCTCACCAAATGGCAGTGATGTGGAGCCAAGTGACAGAACGTGTCATCTCTTAACATGTCACTACTCTCCACCTCCAGCACACACACCTGCCTCTACAGTATACAGTATGTTATTGCTCATAACCATGTATTATAACAGACACACGGCTGCCATTACCAATCCCACAACATAATAACAGACATTAGTTCTTGCCTCACCATATGGCTGTGACTCAGAGCCAGGGGAGCTATTCTACATGCCAACTCTGACATGTAGGACAGCTAACATCAGCACAACATTTGTTTGGGTTTAACAAGACGCGGCTGTAGCCTGGAGTGTAGACAACCCGCTGTTTAACATTCTTAACCAACTACAGTACAAACATCTAGCTGAGGAAAGTAGATGAAGAAAGCTCTCGACTGGCTTTATGACTGCCACTAAAGAGCCATTGTAGAGGGCACTGAAACCCCAAAAAGCACATCATGCACACTAGTATAGAAGAGTGGGATTATGCAAGTGTATGGCAGAGGACTGCAGATAAAGAATGCAATTACATCCTTATAAGAGTTAAGTGAAGCATATGCATTAAAATGACATTATTTGTATTATTGTTTTAATCCGTAGCTGTGTTTACAGTAATGTGAAACTTTATGATAAAATACTAAGCCTTGTTGTAAGGCTGGCAAAGAGCCCCATAAATACTCAGACAGTCAGGATGTATATACATGGATCAGCCAAAACATTAAAACCACTGACAGGTGAAGTGATTACATTGATCATCTTGTTACAATACAGTGTTCTGTTGGGAAACCTTGGGTTGGGCAGTGGCCGCCCAGCAAGACAGTGCGCCATGCCACAGTACAAAAACTGCTCAGGAATGGTCCGAGGAATGTGACAAAGAGCTCAAGGCATTGACCTGGCCTCCAAAATTCCCCAAATCCCAGTCTGATCAAACATCTGTTGGACGTGCTGGTACCCCACCTCACATTGTACAGGACTCAAAAGAGGTGCCAGACACCAAGGGACACCCTCCAAAGGTCTTGTGTCCATGCCTTAACAGGTCAGAGCAAAGTCCGGTCCAAGGAGGACCCACTGTGAATCGGGGGTAACTCTGGGGTACCATCACGTCCCTCAAATGTTTGATCAGATCTGGATCTGGGGTATTTTGAAGGGGCATTTGTCCTGCTGGGGGGGCACTGCCATCGATAAGTGCTGTTGTCATGAGGGGGTTTACTTGGTCTTTAGGTAGGTGGAGTACATCAAGTAGCATCCACATAAATGCCAGGACCCAAGGTTTCCTAGCAGAACATTGCACTGTAACAAGACGATCAATGTAATTCACTTCACCCGCCAGTGGTTTTAATGTTTTGGCTGATGGGTGTATGTACAAGGAGATAAAGTATTTGTTTTTGTTTAATAAAAGAGTATTTCACCCAAAAACACCTTCAGTCATCAGAGAGCAACTTAGGCCTTGATCAAACTGCCAGCCCAAATCCATTTTTTTTTTTTTTTTTTGGCATTTCTACATTGTATCCAGATTGATTTTAGAGAGTCTGGACAGCATTAAACCACATGAAATACAATCTTTGCAAGTAGAATCCAAACAACATTAAGAAGTGGTTTGAAATGCAATTTCAAAGTGTCTTTGAACACCGCACACAACGACGATGACATCAAATCCAGAGTGACATAAATGCTGGGCAGAATCCATGCTGCTACTGGCAGAGCGCTACGGAGGACAACATCAAGAGCAACAGTTCTTGAAAAGAAAATGCCAAAATAAATTAAAAGAAATAACTTTTGGATTGTTTTAGAACGATAAACCTCCATTTCTCATGCTAGTTACTGACTCCTATGTCGTTACCATGGCAAACCGCGTGGATAGCTTGGTGATGTCTGGACTCACAAATCCCATCGGATCACTTGCAAATAACAGTGCAGACAGTCTGTCTTCAAGATCTGATAGGAGAAAAAAAAATCTGATTTGTCTGCAGTCTGAACATAGCCTTAGAAATATCTGATCATCTTGATACAAAGATGTAGAAGTGTACCCCAGGGTGTGTCAGGACACCATGACATCACAGTTAGGTGTAGTTACATTATGCAATGAAGCACATTTTTGATCCACACCAAATAGAGAGCAGTGTAACTCTGCTTTTCAGCCTGGTATTAAATGGTGAATGTGTTATGAGGAAGAAAATGCAGTGAACACATTAGGGGCCGTTCAGATGTAACGTCTTTTGCACGCACAAATCCATTAGTTTCAATGTAGACGCGCGTCAATCGCGCTCACAATCCAAAGCGACGCCGTAGCGGCGTGCATTCAGTGCGACGCGTCTGTTTTTTCGTGCACGTCCACGGCGCACAGAGATGGAAAAATCTCAACTTTTTTGAATGCAGCAAGTGCACTGCATGTCATGTGATAAGAATTAACCAATCAGCTCCACGGACCTGCTTCTTCTTTTCCGTCCAATGGACTTCACAACATTATGTATCTAATAACACACACTATCTCTCTACCAGCATCTCCCTCTCTCCCTCTCCTCCACACACACACATGCACACACACCTCACCTCCTGATGCTTGCTGGAAATCCATTTAACTTTTTTGTAAACTTCATAACTTTTTTACTCCCCCTGTGAGTGACAGGTGGTTTTGGTTGCTTAGTAACGACAGGTGCGACAGTAGCGCAACCTCCGAAGCGCCTTGGATAAAAGGATGGAAACGGCACAGCTGGCGTTTTCCACGCGCTTTTAGACGCTACATCTGAACAGGGCCTTAGTGGTGTGCAACACTGAATTTAAACTTTTTTTTTACAAGAGAACTCCTCAGATTGTCTTTAAAAAAGTAAAGTAAATCAATTCTTGTGAACATGAGCCACTCCCTCTCAAAGCCAGAAACCAGAGAAGTAAGCCTCAAACTTGTGATGTCATCAAGTATAACAGGGTTTTTCCTGGCTCAGTAATGTTCTCATGTATTGTAATGAACTGATGTGTTTTACAATGTTTGATCTACTTCTTTGATACAGAAGAAAAAGAATAGCTAAAAAAACGACTTTATTTTTTTCATTTTAACAGTTTAGACGCTGTAGTCTCAGAACAAGCCAGCAGTCAGACACACACTTGTCCAACTGTCATTTGCAACAGCATTGTTAAACTCCAACTGGCAATCAAATGGCAGTGAAAGGGTTACAAGCAAAAACACTGTGGCTCACCAGGTTAGCGATTGGCCTTCACTTTACTGCTGTCCAAAAAAGAAGGCTCTTTTCTTCCTCTTTGCTAGGTCTGGCATATGACGTTTGTTTTCTTTTCTATACATACACAGATGACCTCCACTCTATTGTAGCGCTCTCAGTTATGAGACAGATTAAGTATCCATATACTCAGGACATTCCCCTGAGGGCTCTCAGTGTCATTGGGAACATCTTTCCATGTTCATTGTACATGGAACAGCTTCAGACTTTATACCCCATGATATCACCACTTTGAGGTGTGGCACTCTAGGTATTGGATTTGAGAGAGTTGTTCTGGCTTACTAATATTCCTGGCCTGTCTTTAACCACAGGAATAATATGTATGTATGCCAACAATGTCTGGTTTGTAGGAAAAACAGTACTGACTGACAGGGGGTGAGTAGTTATAAACTGAGCTGTGATTTTGAGGATGATCTTTCCTTTCTATCAGTGTCGCTTTGCCCTAATCCCTTCTTGTTCCCTGTCAAATTGATCCCCTGATTAAAATGTCAACATTTATACCCAAAAGTCACTGCTGCTCTATAAAAATCAAATTCAAACGGAAGGTTCATGCTCCTGAAAATGTAATAACTTTTACGTCAGTTACCTTTGCCATCCCATTGGGTAACCTGCGGCAGGAAACTTACACATCCTATTAAAGGCGATCTAAATTTTCAATAGAAGTGTAAAATGGAAAGAAAAACATGAAAATCTGATTTAGAGCATTTTCACTTGGCAGCAGCCATGTGCTGGCCGATAAGGGAGACCCAGGGGAGCTAAGCTAAGCTAGCAGACATGTCAACCAGAACAGGCTGTAACTCTATCAGTAACCTCTCCTGACACATAAAGGCCTCTTCAGCCACGCTGAGCGGCGGTGTAAGTACTACCCTGTGTATACTGCTAAAGACATTTCTGTATCTCCTGACTGTGAGAGGGGGGGGACAGGCAGGGAGGAAGAGACATGGGGAAAAGGGGGAAGAGAAAAAGAGAGGGACAGCAAGACACTGAGAACAAACAGAAGTGGGAAGAAATGGAGGGAGAGACAAATGGGAGAGAGGATGAGGGGGGTGAACTGAGAGGGAGATAGGTGTTCCACTCTCCTGCTCAGTTCTGCCTTAATGCTGATGCTTATTGGAACTGTCAGTCCCAAACCCTACTGCTGCACACACACACACACCTTAAAACCTACAGACACACTCTTATTTTAACACATGAATACTTAAATGCATGAATACATTTACACGCATGTCTAATGTACACATACCTGACACATAAAAGCTCACAAACAAACACACACATGCAGACCCAGGCGAAGACACACACACACTCGAGAAAACAGTTCATCCCATGTTAGTCTACTGAATGAAAACGAATGCCACTGGTCTAGAAAATAACAGTAAACACAGCCGGCAACAGTCAGCGTTTCAACATGGATGAACGCACAGAAAGTAAAAGAATGGGGTTTTGGTGTGTGTGTGTGTGTGTGTGTGTGTGTGTGTTTGATGCATATCACAGTATGATTTTCAGCTGTGGTGGATCTTGTTTCTCACGTTTCCAGTTGCAATTTATAGTCAAGATGTTTATTTATCTTTAACCAAATCATCATGTCTAAATTAATGTTATTTGCATAAATTACCAGCATAAACAAAATACAGTTACTATTTACAGCTATGAGCTGTCAAAAAAACAAAAGCATTCAGCGCAATTTATTTATCTAAGTGCTGCAATATCTTAACAGCATTTCCTCTTATCCATCTGCCATATTGCACCCCCTTCACACATTTAATTTTTCAGATTTAATTGTGAATTTGTCATATTTAATTACTATGTTAATAAACATTATTAAAGTCAATTATGGATGCAAATAGAAGCAATTATTCTTCATGACATAATTTCGTGATATGGCTAATTTTAAGCATATTATCACATTCCAAGGGATCATCTACCCACTTAATTCTGCCTACGATGACACTGAGTGATAATGAGAAAAGTTTTTTTCTTTCATACCTTCTAAATTGACATTGTGGAGGCACAATGTTTTCATCAGAAAGAGATGATTCAATGCTCGCTGTGCTTTCCTCAGTAATGGAGCATGGAGCTCTGATTGTTGTATTCTTACATTGTGGTCTTTGCTGCTGCAATGAGACAATTTCCCCTCTGGGATTATTAAAGTTTTCTTTTATCTCATCTTTCAGCACCAGGGGATTGTCAATATGCTGGAAAGAAACAACTGCTGCCATCAACACAGACCGAGAGAGAGAGATTTTTGACTTGAGGATTGCTGCCTGTAGATCATACTTCCAGCCTGTTGCTCTTCAAAGTACAGTTTTTTTAAGATGTCTTATAACGCACAATACGACACATCTTCCTTGGATCTATCCAAAATGTGTGTGTCTCTGCAGATGACAATGCAATTTTAATGATGAAGGTAGTTATCAATGTTAAAATGGACAATATTGCACATTCTTCCCTTAAAATAAGCAACAAGTAACATTCAAACCCTGCTCTGTGTATACATGTGTGAACTTTCACTTCCTCTCTATTTCACAAAATAGCCTCTACCAGAAAAGAACGACAGTATAAACTCTAAAAAATGACCTCTACAACCATTTTCCTGACAAAGGATCTCTTGTGGTTGTGTGAATCCAGACTGCTGTTTCTGAAAAGTACAGTTTGAGGTACCATGATGAGGTACCAGTTTGAGGTACCATGCCAGGTACCTCATGGTACCTTGCCAGGTACCATGAGGTACCTGGCAAGGTGCTGCTTTGGCCAATCAAAAACCTGCAAGTGCACATGCCTGGTAGTTGCATTTCTAGTGTTTTCGTCAGGAGCAACAAAAGATAAAAGTCTCTTATAAAAAAAAAAGTACACCACAAACACTACTACTGCTAGCTCAGCTGGCATCACTGAGCTAGCTCTCTCGTCCATGAGTAGATGCACACTTCCTTCTGCACAGTGATACGTCTGGGTGTAGTTCAGTGGGAAGAAAATAGTTTCGACATGAAACTGCTCACAACAACGTCTGTGGATTATCTTAAGTGACTCAGTCATGATTTCTGGAAGGTGACATTGTTGTTGAGTTTTTATATTTTTTTGTTTGTTTGGTGCTTTGAGCACCACAAGCCGAGTGCCATCTAGTTCCATTATATTCGAGAGAAGGCACACATCTCTATGGTCGATATCTCCAACACTTGGCAGCTAGGTGACAATTAGCACTACAGGTAAGAGGAAAAATATGTATTTTTGAACCTCAGACCTCAGACATGCTGTACGAACAGACACACACACAAAAGGGCAAAAACTCCCTCTGTCACTTTATATACATCATTCTCAGCCTTTCATACCAGGTCTGTTTCTCTCTCACCCTCCTTTACTCACTCCTGCTCCTTAAAGAGAGGTTCAATGTGAAATCAGCGTCGTCTTCCATCCCAGAACCAATTTAATGTCTCTGCATGGTGCAACACATGCCTATCTGGTCAACTGCTACTTCCCATGAGCCAGCTCACTTCCCACCCGTTAATGACACCATAGGAACACCTAAATGTATATGCAAACATCTCCACATACTCTCAGGATCCATGACATTCACATGCACACACTATACTGAATGGAAACACAGTATGAGGCACTGTAGACCTTACTACAGTATGACAAAACATGACGACACACATTCGAGATTAAGTACAATACAAACCCTCACACACGCACGCACACACACACACACACCCAGGCTAACATTCATGGGCATGCAGAGCTCATTTTCCAGCTTTGATTCCAACTGCTAGACATGTGAACGTTGCATGAATAAACCAGTAAACAGCCAAACGGAGTGGGGGGGGGGAGAAAGAGGGATGAGTAGTAAAACAGATGAGAAAGGAAAAGGCAGCGGTGGAGCAAGGAAGAGAAGGTGTACAGGAGAGAGAGAGAAAAGAAAAATGGAGCAGTGGCTGTGAGCAGAGAGAGAGATGTTGAAGAGAAGAGTCCTGACATCACTCGTCTCAGTCGGTTTTCGGAGGCGAGACAGCTGGACAGACTGCTTATGCAGCAATACCCTTCTGTGTCGGACTCTCTTCTCTCTTTCCCCACAACACACACACATACGCACACTGTCTGCCTCTCTCCCCCCACATCCCATCCTCCTTCTCCTCTTTGCTCATCCACACCTCGTCCACCTCTTTAAGCGCCTCTCACTTCCCTTTTCTCTATTCCCAGCTTGTCTTGTCTGCTGTTTGCCTGTCTTCCTCCTCTCCTCCCCCCTCGTCTCCCCCTCTCTTCACCTCTCCGTCTCCCCTTCTTCTACTATTTACTCTCTTGTTCCCCTTTTCCCCTCTTCACTCAATCTCACCTCTGTCTCAGCATCTCACTGAATTTTCCCCCCCTCTCTCATATGCCCATCTCACCCCTCTCCTCCCTTGTTTTTCCTGTCTTGTTGACTCCCCCTTCTCCGCTGCTCACCCACCCACCCGCACTACCTCTCATCTTACTGTCTCTCCTCTTTTCTCATCTGCAGTAGATGTCTCTTTTCCTGTTCTCTGAAGAGAAGGAGGATGAGGAGAGGCCCCGGTGGCCCCGCTGCACCATTCCTCCAACTGTACGAAGAGTGGGAAATAAATCCACTCACACGGAGAGTGAGTACACACACAGGCACTCCATTCACCTTTCATTACACACACTGTAATGTCTTCAGATTGCCTCAAAACCTGTCCTGTCCTGCTTACATACAGACTGCAAAGTGGATAGGAAAATGATTACTTCCCTTCATTCAAGAAAAAGTCACATTTATACTAAACTTCTTTTGGGGCCTTGGGCTGTTGCAGCTTAAGGACAGTGATTATGAATTATATCTTCAATATTATGTTCATGTAGCCTTCACCAGTGCACTGACATTTTAATGAGCCTCTATAATTTTGCATATTTGTGGATTAGTTTTGGAACTGTCTCAGTAGAGTGGTTGTACACATTCACACATCACCCACTCCCTCCATCATTTTATCGGGTTAAGTATTGTTAGTTCAAGTGCTTCAAAACAATACGTTATTGTTTGTGCCATTTATGTTTTATCACAACTTCATACAAAACTGCCAGATTTCTTATTTGAGATCATATTGGATGACACTGGCAGATTATTATGATCATTAGAAGCAGGTTAAGTAAAAGCGAAAGCTTGAAAAGGCATCCTCTTTTGGATTCACTCTCCTCTTTTTAATATCAATAGATCTCTGGATTGCTAGTTTCCTAAGGTTCTGTTCTCCTAAACAAGGTCAAAAGCGGCCAAAGATATCCCACACTACCACAAAACAAGACGGTACAGTATGGTACGGTCCGTGTCATCGAAGACAAGCTTTTTTCCTTCCCATTATAGTGTTAGATGATGAGTGGGGGTGGGTATCGGTTAGGCTGTTTTCAGTACCGGCACAAAAATGATACTGCTAACACAAAATAACAGTAGGTACAGTACTAATAACAGCAAAATACATTTTGGGTTGGGATCAATAGGTCATTGGTCTAAGCCGGGACTGTGATGAGTCTGCATACAGACAGGAGGTGTAGCAGCTGGTCCTCTGGTGCGGTCAGAACCACCTGGAGCTGAACCCACTCAAGACTGTGGAGGTCAAGGGTCAGGAAACCGGCAGGAAACATCAGTGTAGATCCCTCACACCCTGGACACAACCTGTTTAAACTCCTCCCCTCCAGTAGGCGCTGCAGAGCACTGTTCGCCAAAACCACCCGTCACAAAGACAGTTTCTTCCCCCAGGCTGTTGCTCTGATGAACTCCGAAACAATCACAGAGTGGCAGGTCAAGCAATATTGCATCCTTGTACATTATCTATATTTTTTTATAATTTTTTTTATTATATATATGCTCTGTCTCTCTGTCTCTATAGCGCTCATGCTTGCTCTCTCTTTTGCTCTTTCTCTTGCTAGTAATACAGTCAGACACTGAAGAGAGACACTGAAATCTGCACTATGATTCTGTCCGGTAGGTATCGGCTGTAAAGAGATTGGTGTTGGTTATGTTACCTGACCCTATCGATAAGATTTTCTCTCTCTTATTGTATAATAATATTAATCTTCAACCTGTTTTTGTTTTATGCATTTTTTTTTATGTGTTTGCGTGCTTACAGACAATTTTTCACAACACGAACACACAAATTGTCTAGGCTTTCAGTTCCAAAGACCTTCACCAGGTGACTTTTAAAGGTTAAAAAGCTAAGCACACAAATGCAACACTGGGCTGTTATCCCCATCATCTTGTCTCGACCCTCGCTATGAAAGCCAGCTTTCTAGCCCACCTTCAAGAGTGGCCATTCAGAACAGCTACAAACACTTTTGGCTTTAGATGTATTCAAACGACACTCAGGTTATCTGAAGTGTACCGGCCATCTGTGGGTGTTTGCAGCTCATTCAGAGCGCTGCAGTCAGAGTTTAAAAAGCAACTAAGAGAGAGAGAGCATTACGCCTGTCCTCAAATCACTACACTGGCTCCCAGTGTAAACTGAGTTTAAGGTTCTCTGAGTTGTCTCTAAAGCACTGAGTGGCCTTGCTCCACAATATGTGTTAGGCATGTTTAACAGCTATGAGCCACCCTGAACTCTCAGGCCACCTTGCTCTAGTATTGTTGCTGTACAATTCAAAATCTGCCTTTAGGTTTTTTTTGCTCCGAGGTGTTTGAATAGCCCTCCTGAGGACTTCAGATGTGCTCCGAATTTCACTTACTTTCCCTTGTTTTTTGTGTTTTGTTTTTTTTACAATGAGCATTGCATCTATATCACAGAAAAGGGCGGAATAGAGCAAATGTGAATGGCTTTTCCTTTCTTTTTTTAATTTTTAATTTTCATGTAAAGCACATTGGATATTCCCTTGTGCATGAAATGTGCGGTTTAAATAAAGTTTGCCTTGCCCTCTTCCCTGCGCTTTCCCATCTGGATAGCTACAGTGCACACAGGTCACAGCTATCACCCACAAACTGGGAATTTCTGGCCTCCTGTACAGAATGGAAATCAGCGTAGGTTCAACACAGTGTAAGTAAGTAAACTCATGAAACACAGCGGTGGATGGTGGACTTTTTTAGACACTTTTTATAAGTTTAACAATGAGTCAATCCCCCCAAAACTTTTTGCATTCCTTCAAAGCTGCTTGGTTTAGTTTTTCGGAAATCTGAAACTCTTTAAGATGCGGGGAAAGTTAGTGAGAGAGTTTACTGAGTGAGAATGAAGACTGAATGCTTGAACACTACTTGAAAAAGCAGTTGCAGCATTTGTCTTTGGCGGTGCTGCCTCTCCCTCCCACCTATTTACAATACAAAGCATATTCCAGGTTCACTATCAGTTCACTTTGCCCGTGTGTCTGCCATGTGTGTGGTTATTTTCTCTTTTTGAATAGGGGGAGATATTTGAATAAAATTACCAACAATTTGCAAATGAAGCAGGTTTCATTCCAAAGTGAGATATCCAGCATTTGAATAAAAGTCACACCTACTTTCAGAAAATAATTGCTTGCATGAAAGTAAACCACATTAGGTGACACTCTATTTGAGTTCAGAAAAACCATGACACCATTTCCTCCCCTATTTTAATACTCAAATGAAAAAAATTAGGCAGCTTTTTGCTTTATAAGTATGTAGTCCAGTTTACCAAGGATTTAAATTTTGCATATTGTATTTTTGGCAGCCACAATCATCGTCCTTGGAAACTCCCAGCTGATCCGGATTCTGATCCAGCGGTTTTGTACACTCAGCTAAATCTCCTGCCTTGAGCTTCTGACGTTTTCCTCTTCCTCTCTGAAGATTTGGACCCTGTCAGATCTCAGGGCAGGAGATGACCTTGGGTTTGTCATTGAAATCTGCAAACAAAGTCAGGAGGATACAACAGATTTTGCTGGAAGCTGGGCTGCTGCTTCGTGATCCACCCATGTGATGCCAATGTCCTTCAGAAATCTTGAGACTGTCCTCCCAAGAAAAGCGATAGCATCAGGAGTTTCAGAAAGTGCCCCAAAACAATATACCTTTAGGTTTAGGACACAAGGCGCAAATGAGAAAATAGCATAAGAGCCAAAAAGTGAGCAGAGGGATGATGGAGTTGTGGCTGAATGAGTGAACAAAATGGCACGGAAGTCCCAGTAGGGTTCCTGTTTCCTGGCCACAGTCACCTAAGGTTTCTTTCTTCCATGACTGTGATTGTTCCCTCACCTTTCCACAAAACGACTTACCAACTGTGTTTCTGGATGGAGCCATTTTTAGCAAAAAAGCTCTAAAAACCTCACTGTACACTTACTGCCCAGGGGGAGTGCCCAATTTTATGACAGCCCAAAATTCTGAAGCCCCGTTAGTCAGAGAAATGTCCAGTTGTACCAAAAGTCAATTTCTCTGAGAGCATGTTATCCCAAAAACAAAGGCCAATTGCTTTGAAGTCCCATTTCTCTGAAAATACCCACTCTCACTGGTGCGCAGTTTGACAACCCATTCACCAAAAAAAAAAAAAAAAGAAAAAATCACGTGTCTCTCTGTAAACCAAGGATACACTAAAATTGCCATCAGTGCTGTGGTTAGGTTAAGGCAGAAAAAACATTTGGTTATGGTTCGAAGCAGATCATGTTTTGGCTTCAACGCCAAGGTTTGGTGGCACAAAAGTCGCTAGAAAAGCAGGGACGGGGCAGTGAAAACACCTGGGATCAATGACTCAAATGGCACTAAGAAAGACTGCGAAGGGCTGGTAAAATCACCCAGAATAACTGAGTAACTGAAAATAACCGCAGGGATTGTTTGGACTCGATGCTTGATTGGACTCTGGAGCAATGGGCATTTGCTTTTGGGATAACAGGCTGTTGGAGAATGAGATGTTAGTCCAATGGGACATTTTTCATACTAATGGGGCGTCAGAATTTTGGGCCATCTGAACAATGGCTTGGCACCCTGCCCTGCACCAAATGGCAAACAGACAGCAGTAACTAGCTGGTGAACACAATGAAGCGCTTAGCGGCTAAAGACATTTTCCTCAGGGGGTGGTGGAGACCAAAAACAGAGCTCAAAAAGAGTGAATATCTGATATACATTCAATTGGTGGGCACAGACACAACTCTAAATGAATGCTTATGTCTCTCAGTATCTGCTAGGTGTGTTAACAGGCAATAGTTTGCAAAAAAAAGTTCACCATATCAACTTAAAAGGTGATCAGTTGTCTGTGTTGTTTTTACAACTTTTTTCTGCTGTCCCCAGATGGCCAAAAAATCAGGTATTTCAGGTTTTGTATGGTTGATTGTGGTGATAGGGCTGATTGGAGCTGGTTGATATCTTCCCTTTCTTTTGTAAATATCAGTTTATGATAAATATGGAGAAATCAGCCCATAGATGCTTTATCTTAAGCTGTATTATCATAAAAACGACAGAAATGTCCATCAGGCAGCTGGTGGTAAAATCCACCCTCACAGCAGCTTTGTAGGTATTCCTGCTCTTACACGTTCAACCCCACTCAGACCGTCGTCACGCAAATCAATCCGGACATGGCAATCCTTTGCCCCATGTCAGTGACTCGTGCTCTATGTGAAGTTATGCTGACATAGGAAGAGAATGCATTACCTTTACTCTATGCATTGTCCAACTCTATTATGTAAATAGCTTGCTTCTCTTGCTCCTCTCCTGGATGTGAGCATGTGTGTGTGCATGTGCGCATGGCTGCAGGCCTGGTTGTATACGCATTTAAATTTTATCATGTCATTTTGGATTAGTCATAAATCTACCTGCAGCATACGTTGTTTCTGTGCGGTGCTGGCATGTTCGCTGAGATTGTGCGCTTGAGTGTAATTGCAGCTTGCACACAAGGACATTTGGAACGATTATAGGAGACAAAGGACATCAACAATGCCTCAAAGTATTGATGGCTCCCATTAGAGACATGCATGCCATATGCCGAGCTGCTGTACCTGATTAACCAATCCTATAGTTGATTAACAACTTCTCTCCTCTTTTTGTCCTGCTTAATTTTATTGTTGTCTCATTCAGGACGCACACAAGTCCAAGCTCAGGTAATAATGCCGTTGTTCTGTCTCTCTTTGTGTGTCGCTGCTTTTTGTCACCCTTTCCATCTTGCTCTCTTTCCCCTCACCGCAGTGCGAAGACGTCCACGCAGCTGCGGGAATTTTTAATGAAGGCAGCTTTGGATAATACGGCCTCACCCAGGGGACCGCTTGTTTGGAAATAATTATCTCTTACAGCTGGCAGAGAGAGGGAGAGAGCAAAAGAAGGAGAAGGAAAAAGAGGAGAGATGTGTGGCACAGGAATCGTAACAAGGGAGAAAAACACAAAGAGGGAACCAAAGGTATCTTCATCTGACTGCGGGCACACGCCTGCACTGAAACACATGAGAGAGGATAAAGCGATAAAGAGTTGCAACTCTGCTCCACTTGCTTAAATTGACTAGTATTCAGTATTTACGATGAGGAACTACATTCACTCACTTTTTGTCTCATACACACACACGCACACACACACACTTCCTGTTCCTGAGCTAAAAAGGTTTCATGGAGGCAGAGCATGGCTAAATTCAGCTGCGTCTGAGCACAAAAAGACGGGATAATGAACAAAAACAATCACAGAATGAGGATTTGGGATTAAATTAGAAATACTGCAGTTGCGTGTTGGGAATGAAGCTGAATGGGTTTTTATCTTTGTGCAACCTCCCTGTGTGGCTGGTTATTATATTTAACCCTCCTGACTTCAGTGTGTGTGATAGCACGCTACATTTGCTTTATCTATTGTGGGTTGCCAAATACAAATACAGCCACAGCACGCCACATCAATCCCCTGCTGCTGTTGCCATCTCCCTAAATCATCCACACACACATATACACACTCATGTAAACACACGCTGATGCAATCGCATGCCAATACCCAGACTTGTCCTACCCTTCACCTCTATACATTTTATTTCCTTCCTCCTTCGTTTTCTCTTTCATCTTTTCTTCCGTCTTTACTTTCAGGCCTGTCCGTCTTCTCCAGCGGGCTTATAATGCTGACAAAGCCAATAAAGAGCCTCTCAGGTGAAACAGGTCAATGCTACAGTTTTATCTCTGGACAAAGACACCTTCAAACACAGAGCAGAGAGGAAAGAAGAGGTCAGGGGGGAGGAGGGGGGAAAAGGCAGAGAGGGGTAAAAAGAAGGGATGAAGGGAGCGAGAGAGGAAAATACGCTGAGGGAGAGAGTGAGTGATAAACAAGCAGGGGAGTCGAGGTGGGAAAGACAAAATGGCAGGACAACAGGAGCAGGTGGATAAAGACGTGATTATGATAAACCAACAGCATGTGTACACAAAGCTCACTCTCCCCCCCTCTCTCCCCCTCTCTCCCTCCATCTCTGCCTCATCTCTTTTCTGTGACCAGCCGCTAATTTATGACATGATAGCCTCGGCCATGTGCCTGAGAGGCACACATAAATCTACCTCATCACTGTTAAATACAAGGGCACGTCAAGGACAATGCCTTCCGCACACTGCAAAAAAATGTCCACCTCAACAAGTCATTTCATCTGGTGCTCAGGCTTAAGATCTTATTTTTCTCAAAGGTAGTGAAACATTCTGTCAGTGAGTTGATAAAATTCCACTCATTCTCTGCATGATTTCTGTTCTTCCATTATGTTTGTTCGAAATGTGTCAGTATGTGCAGATTTAAAAAAGGCAGATCGCTCCACTAATGAAAATGACACCTTATTAAAAAGGATTTATCCCTGGATATTTTGGCAGATTTTCCTTGTCTAAATATTAGATGCAAAAATAGCTGAAACAATTAGTCGATGAAATTTCCAGGTTCCACCTTCCTACACATGAGGATTTGGTTATTTTCTTTGTCATGTGTGATTGTCAACTGAATATTTCTGTGTGTGTATTTTGGACTGTTTGTCAGATAAAGCAAACACTTGAAAATGTTGCCATGGGTTACAGGGATTTTTTCCTCTTCTTTCTGGTCTTTTTAGAAACAAAATGACTTATTAATTAATCAAGAAAATATCAGATGATTAAATAATGAATCTCTTAAACATAGTGGAATCACTTTACCTGACATTATGTGTAGAAACAAGTATTTTATTGCATCATAGATAGGCATGGTTCACCAATAAGGATTGCCTAATTGTCCAGGGCAAGTATATGATGCTTGGTATCATGCATGCTTGGTGGCAAGTAAAGTTATTATAACGCCAGGCTAGTAAATCTAGCATCTTACTTGCCCAGTCAAACATGTGGTTTAAAAAGAAATAACACATTTTTTTCTGAGCTAACGATGGAAGTAGCCAAGCAGTGAGCCATCTTGCTTCCTTCTCATGTCTGTTGAGAGTTGCACATATGCAGTACCAATCGGACACTTAAGAGAAAATAACTGAAGCGCAAGTGAGCATTTCAGTTATCCTGGAAACAGGAGTGGTCGCGGATGTGGGCAAAACTAAAACTATGTATTGAGCGGTCTGCCACAAGTTTGGGAGCAAGGGGGATAAACGCGTTTGTTTTTTAAAGGCACGTCAAGTTTCCGATAAATGTCACTGGAGTACCGTGACGAGCTGAAAGCATCTCACTTGTATGGCAGCAAAGGGCCTGTTTATACAGTTACGTATATTTCTAAAAACAGGTATTTATCTTTGCATTTGCACCTATCATGTACACATAACCAGCGTTTTTCTCGACGAAAAAGGAGATTTTCAAAAATGGCCTCCAAAGTGAAAGTTTTTAAAAATATCCGTTTCTGTGGAGACGTGTAAACAGGATAGAAGGAGATTTTGGAAAATGATGACGTTGCAACCCAGTTCACGCATGCCCATTAGGCGCCTGGTAACCACAACAAGAGGGCTGCTGGTATGAGGCTGAGGTATTCGCAAAACCAAAAACCACAGCATATTATGTTTCAAAAACAAATTAACAACAATAAGACAATAGGGGCGAGCTGAAGTTGACGTCAGGCAAGTAAACTTCTGACAAACTTCTGAAAAACATTAATATTGAACCCTGGATAGAACGCAAACAATTTTTTTGTGAACATCCGTTTTAATGTAAAAGCAAACAATTTTAAAAAGCCAGGCTTTTGAACTATGTGAAATGGCATCATATCTTTCAATATGAAATAGGCCAATGCTTGATGAAGATCTTGAGCGTATTTTGAGGTTGGTGTGTACGCAGCATGTTTTTGTCTCTCTGGGTGCAATATTCACAATTATTCCAATAATTCAAAACAGATAACTTATTGTGAGTTTTTTAAATCTCAATTAGCAATGAACACGTGTACTATCCCATCCCTAAATAAAACAGTATCCAATAGCAAAGATAACCACAGAAAGACCCAGAACTTTCTTTAATGCCATTGTGCTTGTTGACCTTAAACATATAAAGAGAGATTATCTGTAGGGAGATGAAAACACTGGCACTCAGAGATAAATAAGTAAATGAAAAGACAAAGAAAACAAAAAAGAGACAACGAGTGAGATGCTCTTTGACAGACAGGAACACAGCAGCACCAAGGTTACTCAGTCTTGGCAAAGGAGTGAGATCAGAGCAAGGAAGAAAGACAAAGTGGATTGTGGGAATGGGAAAGATCAGTTGGTGTGATGAGCTTATTGTCCTCTCTTTCAGCGCAGTGCGCCCTGCGCCACAGCAGGAAACTAACAAAGGCGAAGCCAGCAGCGCTACATTCAAACACAAGGCATCAAATCACAAGGCATTATTGATTCATCTACATACACACGCATTTAAACAGAGGCATCACACAAGTATGCAATCATACAGCGTGCATACACAAACACACACACACACACACACACACACACACACACACACAAACACAAAGTCATTTACATTCAGTGCTGTGTGTTGCAGAAACGGGAAGCAGAATCACCACAGGCATCAATGAGACTTGTATTATCAAAAAAGCCTTCCGCTGTAGGCTCAATGTGATTTTTAACAGCATCATGACGGTTAAAGGGACTCACAAACTAAACAGTATGCCTATATGATCCTCCCTCGCTTCCCTTTTCCCATGATGCCACTGTGTTTCTTGCCAACGGCTCTTGTCTATACATTCTCCTCACTAAAGATAACCCAAGCATGTACGTGTAATTAAATTTGCACATTAATCACTCACATACTTCTGCACACACACACACATACACACACACACACACACACACATGAACACACATACAAGTACACATGCTCTTTGTCTCACTCGCCATCTTTGCTCATGTTGCCCTCCCCCAGTTCTCAGGCTGTCTTCTGTCTTAATTGAGGCCCTCTTAATGAAATTAAAAAAAAGCACTGCATGTAAACCAACGTGGATTAAATTCTTAACAATAAACCAGCTTTTGGAAGAAAAGGCTCCCAAGGGAGGCACACCTCATCCCATCTAATGCAATTTCTTAGATGTTCAAGCGATAAATAAATAAATAAACTCCTCTCTGTATGTGCCGTAATTAATTTAGAGCGGTGAAAATGAAATTAAGGCTGGATCGCAGGCAACGCGGAGGGGTCGCACTTTACATCGAGAAAATGAAAAAATAGATGGGGGATGCAGGGTGGAATTTCATGTACGCGGGCATGTGATGATGTAGGTATCAGGATGCGTGTGAGAGGGCGAGCTCTAATTGCTGGGTCTGGAGGATAGACTGTGTTTGGGGCTGAGTCACTTAGAGCTATCAGCACTAATGCTATACAGTAGAGCTTTGTGCAGCTTTTAAACTGCATTACCTAGGTTATATTTGTTTGACTAACTCAACATTTGCACTTTTTATATTTGTAGTATACTTTATGAGCCACTGATGGTTCAGAAACTGTTGCTCCTTTGGTAGCTTTCACTTCGGGTTCATTTGAAGGTTGCTTTTCCCATTTCATTTCTAACTTTTTGCTTCTGAAAGAGACTGATATATGATGTTACATCATCAGAAGTCTTCATTCTCTTAACTCATCTTTTTTGTTGAACTTTTCATTCTGAAAAGCAGAAAGGTGGGGGTGGGGCATGATGAAAACACCCAAACGTCTACCCTCGGGACTCATGGACTGAGCTCCTGTGGACTACAGTTATACATACCATGATTACTTCACATCACATCACTGATGTGTCTGTGAGGATGCTGCGCAGCAAGGGAATAAAACATGCCAGGAGACAGGCCTATGACTTCAGTCATTTCCATAGATTTAAATTCAAGGTCCTGTAACCTTCTTCTAACCTGAGCATATTTTCACACTGTTGACATTAACAATTTACACAAGAAATATGCATGGTAGGCTGCTTTATCTACATATCTATAATAGTGCATTGTAGGTTGTAAGTTGTGTTGGGTTTTTTATTAATTGGATTAAAAAACACCCTATGCTGGTCTAAGAAATGTGATTATCATAAGCATACAAATGCAATTTTACAGTGCTTTACATAATAAAATGTTTGTCATAGGTGCAGGGATGTCCGTATATTTAGACAGAAAAGGCTGAAAATGAGATTCCTCATCAATGCACAACATAGAAATGTGTTTATCAAGCTGCTGCTTTGTAAAGTTTATAGATAAAAAGTGGGAGCGGGTGGCAGTATCATTCAAAACTGTGTGATGTATCACTGGTTGTAATTGATATCATGCTTGGTGGTAACATAAGGAATTTACTACTAAAGCTCAAGGCTGTCTTAGCAGACAAAATATCAATTTAGCCTGAAGGTTACCTCTTGACCTTGGAAAAAGCAGCCCTCATGACAACATCCACTAAACTCGTGTTTCCAAAGCTTTCAGCCTCATCTCATGGCCTTCATCGCAGAGGATAACATGACAGTCGAGCAACTCTATCCTCTTAGGAAGGCCACAAGATGTAGCTGGGAATAGATAATGATAAGATTTTATTGGTGCCAATGTTATTTTCAGTTATGCTTATCGGTCCAATTCTTTATCAGTTCTCTTACTGATTGCTGATCAATTTTCCCCTCCCAAAAAGTAGGCCTACACGGGTTTTCAGTGTCAACACAACTGTTTTCATATCTCTGACTCTAAACACAGTGTAGAAACAGAGTAGAAAAAAGGCATGCATGTGACTCAGGTGTGCAAAAGCTCCAGTGTTTAACCATTTTCTTAGTCAAGGAAAACATCTGCTCAGCCTGCCTGCGTGGTGTTAAGGTAATTATTATAGCACAGGATATCTGACCTCAGTAACGGACGTGCTGCTTGGTTGGCAAGCCGTGGTACTTGTGTGCACAGTGTCAAATACATGGCATACTTGAAACTTAAACCCACTCTGTGTGAAAACATAATTCCAGCCTTACCTTAAATTATTGTTTTACAGACATTACAAGCATCATTGTTCAGTCAGGAACACTTTAGTCACAGAAAACTGCATTTTCATTTGCAGTATTATATTAGGCTGATTGGCTCTGTTCTGGGGCCCCTCTGCCTTTCCTCAGGCCTACGCAGAAAGCCTTGTTCACACGCCTCATTGAACGCCTCAAGGCAGAGAGAGCAGACCTTTCTGCTCTTCCATGTGCAAACAAGGAAAGCCTTAAGGCAGAGAGACCAACCCTCCCTGCCCTTCCATGTGCCTACATGGACAGCCTAAGGCAGGGAAAGTGGCAGCAAAGACCCCACCCGGGAATAGAACAGAGCAGCATCAATGACAAACAGAAATGACATTGATAAGTCGGACATAGCATGAAAAGGAGGAGCTGGGGTGGAGGCAGGTTGCAAAGCGGCTTGGAGAGGAAGCAGCAACAGTAGGCAGGCCAGAGCAGTTTAAATAGGGCGCACTGAATGAAATTTGCCAACTGGTAGCATAGAAAAGAATCATATGATCTATCAGCTGACTCCTTTCCATCAGTTGCTCCATCAGTTGATTGGCTGCTTGAGATCAGCTGACGTAGTTGGGATGTAAGCTGAGCTTGATATCGTGTTGTGCCTGAACTAAAGCTATGCTCAATTTGTCATCTTTCTTCGTGAAGTGAAAAATGAAATCCCTCTCCACCATGACCAAGTTTACCATCAGCATCAATGCACATCATCACATCATTGTTTTGCAATGTGCAGTTGTCATGCCAGAATGCATAAAAGCAATCGATATGCTCGAAGGCATATGTTTTCAATGGATCAGACAATTTGGAACTGCTTCTCAACTGGAACCAGTTCTTGATTCCCATCCCGAGATGGAGCTGAAAAAAACTCAAGAACCCTATGCAAGTGGTGATGAGAATTATTTTGTCTAAATATATTTTGGTGTAAAATTACAGCAAAATAAAGAGCTATTTTGTATTTCTGTGGCATTTAGTGATGAATTTGTGCACATTATAGAGTGTTACAAACATTTTTCTTCAGTTCTTAGATGCTTTAAAAATGATTTGTGTCTACAGTAAGACTTGCTAAGTGCAAAGAATCAGTAATGTTGGTTGTCAAGTTGCGGTAGCAGCTGTTATTAGTGATTTGATTTTTCACTGTCACATTTTCATTTCCTGAGACGTTCACAGCTGGCAGCCACGGCGCTGGAGCTAAGCTAATTTTCACTTGCTTATTAGGATGCTTCCTTATTGCCGTTTAATAATTGCAATAAGATTCAAGGCCATGTTTTACAGTGTCGGGGCTTAGAGCTTAATTCTCCACCTGATGTCTGCTTGCCTTTCATACAAGAGTGCATATCAGCATCAGCATCATGCAGAACGCTCTCGCCGATGATTTTCCACTTGATTTACCACAGCTGATTGATGGTGTTGCCCCAAACGAGGAGAAAATGAAAAATGTGTTTGGATTTTTTTTTTCCGACCATCAGGATGAGACACAAACTCATCCACAGGCAAACAAGCTATCATCTCTTTGTATGTTGTGCACTTACTCAAACGTTCACACACGTGCACACACACACAATCATGATCTGTCTTCCTCTCTGGGTAAAACACACACCTACATATGTTGCTGCTGTCTTAACGGATGGAGCAAGAGGAGAGCATCATTTGCCAAAGTGTCGGCGCTGGACCGATTGCGGCGGGGTGATGAATGGCTGATCGAGGCTCGGTGGGGGTGCAGAGGAAACAATTAGTGCCATGTTGATCTCTCCTCTTCTCCTCCGCCCTCCATCCATCCCTCATCCGCTTGTTCTCTCCCTCTGATTCTCTCCAAGTCAATCATTGTCTCTCTTCCCATCCCATCAGCTGCACCAGTTCTCCTTTCCGTGTCCCTCTCTCTCTTCACCTCAATGAATTTGCACCATGCCGCCATTAGTATTAATATGCATCTTGAGGGAAGAGAAGGAACAGCCATAAATGAATAAAGATGGAAATAGGGAACGGGCAGATGAGGGTTGGCGAGAGGACAATGAAGTGTCTCGTCCCTGTGATGCCAACATCATTAATGTAAGCTGCTGGTGGAGTCAAAGCAGGTGAGGGAGATGGACAGAGAGAGAGTGGGGACAGGTGAAAAATAAATGAATTAGAAAAAAAAAGCACAGATGAACAGGTGAGATTGTTCATCAAGGAGGGTAGGGAGCACGAAACACAAGATGTGAGGCATGTGTAAGGCTATAATTTCCAAATTCTCTCTAAAGAATGTCTTCTAACTGTCCAGCTGCTAAAATCCAGACAAGAGGAAGAGTGTGGTGCATTTGAGTGGCTGATGTCAGTGTTGCTAACTCCAATGAGCAGATGTTTGTCTGGAGTTTTCTGACATCTGTCTTTTGTTTTGCCACTGGGCTCTTCAGTGACAGTAAATATAATATCCAAGCACCATTATTGAACATATTCACACAACCACACCAGGACTGACACCCAAAACTAAACATAACAGCTTTATTCTACCACCTATAAGCAGGGGAGCTCCAGTCTCCATATTTTGTCTGAAGGTAAAAAAAAAAAAAAAAAAAAAAAAAATCCACCTCTAAAGCTCAATAATTGACACATCATATCTCTGGATGATCTGCAGGACTATTTCTTATCTGCGTCTTGCCCAGACAACCAGTGTAAACTTCATGAGGTTACTCCCCAGCCAAAATTTGTATGTAGGTCCCATGTTGGTAGTAAATGGGCTGAAAAATGGGCCGCTGATGGGATTGCCCAGATAAGATGCCCATTTGTGACCCATACCCTCCTGGTACCCAGGTAGCACTAGCATGACCCCTGTGGGGCCAACTTAGGTAAACCCACCCATGTAGGCAACCCTATTTCCAGACCTTGTGCTAAGCTAGGCTAACTAGCTGCTGGCTGTATCTGTATCTGGTGAGTAAGCAGCTTCATTTTGAGCTGCAAAACCTCTTAAAGGAAATGGCCACTTTAGAATGAAAAAAGTGCACAGAAACCACATTTTGAAAATGTAATAAAACTCCGCTAATGCATTTCAAAAACATCAGAGCGGCTCGTCCGTCGTAATCCAAGTGTCTCGTGCGGGACTCAAGAACTAGCACCACCACTAGCCATCAGCGAGTTGCCATGTAAACACAACACTCCTGCAGGGCAGGCTAACTGACCAAGGTGAGAAATTATGCTATAAAAGTGGAGTGTTACGTCTTTTCAAGTCAATTTTGCATGCCGCAGCTTCAGGGCACTTGGATTACGACGGATGAGCCGTTCTGACATTTTTGAATGGGGATTCAGTTAGCCACTGAAAAGAAAAATTCAATTTCAATTTCAATTTTATTCATAAAAACCAATATTGCAAATCACAATTTGCCTCAGAGGGCTTTACAGCATACGACATCCCCCTGTGCTTGGACCCTCACAGCGGATAAGGAAAAATGACCCAAAAACACAACTCAAAAAACAACAAGTATGACTTTAACTTAATTTAATCTTATTTATGTTGTTAAATCATAACCAAGGTGTATCTGTTTGTGTAAAAAATGATACATTTGTTATACTTTTGAATGCTTTACTTTCTCTGTGTTTGTCTGTGTGTGTGTGTGTGTGTGTGTGTGTGTGTGTGTGTGTGGGGTGCGTTCGTGTGTGTGTGTGTTTGAGCTCATACCCTGTACAGGACACATCGTATTAAGTGTGTCGGTCCCACAACGAGGTCAGGCTGATGAATGGCCACTCCTCCCTAAAGTGCTAGGCAGGACCAATCTGTTTATGTCACCCTACCACTCAGTGGACAACAAGAAGTGTGTGATTTTGTGTGTACTGTATATCCACACTGCTGGTGTGTGCGGTTCGGGCGTACATGCATATATTCACCTTGTGTTTATCTTTGCATACATACATGATCTAGAGCTGTTTATGAATGCATTAATGTTTTTGTATAATACCAAGAGTGTGTGTCATGTGCATATGGACTTGTGAACAACGGTTGTAGCAGGTGTCACAGGATCCTGCTTTGTAGTTACAGAGCCCAGGCAAATAAATCGCCCTCACGGAGTCACTGATCATCACTACAAATAGGTCATGACATAAACAGGCTAAAGGGGGAGGGTGGAAGCAGCAGAGACCATCCCATAACTAAAAAATTTAAAAGTATGATCTCAGCAGGAGGAAAAGCTGCCAATGGTATCCTTGGGCACTTTAAAAGTTTCATTAAGGCAAGGCAGTGAAACTTAGATAATTCTTGCTTTGTGATTGTTGTTTCAATTTGTGTCATTAGTTCTTATCTAATATTCACAACAGTGTCTAAACAAACTGTTCCCTATCCGAATATTCAGGGTATTTACAGCGATAATACACAATGTGTGTTCATCCGTGACCATTTATGTCTTGTTAACGTGTCCTTGAGCTGAAACACTGACTCACTGTTTTGTAAATTGCTCTAAATAAGATCCTCCATCAAAGTCTTTTTTTCTTTTTTTGGTGAAATGAGCAGGAAACACAGATTAGTTTGACCTCTGCATCTCTACTTTACAACCGTTTTATTAAAGTGGCAGCCTCAACATATTAACCTTGACTTTTGAAACAAAGACTACATTATTCTCTATAACTTTCTGCTCAATTCACAAAACTCTCAAGAGAGGCGTCGCCATAATGTCTAACATGAAAATGGAAATTTGAGAATAAAATATGTCAGAATAATTTCTGTCAGCTAAAATCTCGCAGAAATGTTATTCCAGCATCACTTTTAACTTACTGACAATGTTGTGTTAGTATGTAATTGCCCAGTTTTGAGCCACAAAACCCCTTTAGCACTGTTAACCATGGGCCTCATTTACCAACCTTTCTTAAGAGGAAATTCCTTCTTAAAACCCACTTATGGTATTTTTCATGAATATTCTATTGTTCTGCTCACACTCAAGTGCACTCTTACACCCATTTTGTGCCAATATGGTAATGAAAAATAATTGGTTATTGCATTTTCTTCAATTCTACAGTTGCATAATATTATTTTGATCATTTTACAAAAATCATTATGGCCTTTAAGAATAAGCACTACAATTACTCTTCAAATCATATCAGTTATGTTAATGGGAACCATGCCCTCTAATAATTGGTGATTGATCACTCCATAAAATGTCCCTGGTGTGTCAGGCGGGTGGGACAAAAGTGATGAAGCAGCAGTCTAAGCATGTTATTATAATAATAGGCCATCTTATAGAAACATTGCATGACTCCACCTTTAACTGCTCTCCCCCTTTGTGTGTTTCTCTCTTAACACACATACGTAGCCCACAGCTTTAACAGCACAGTGGCACTTGTTTCTGTCCTCAGTACATACAGTTGTGCTAATATGTGCATAAAGTTTGCAGTTTGCAGGTCGGCTGGTTGATAATATGTCTGTGTTATTTTATATCCACTCCTGACACTACTGAGTATGACGGCTCGTTTGGCAGTAGCTCAAAGGTTTTTTTTAGTATTTGAAGTCCGATTTTCCACTCTCCTTCGTTTGGGCATTCTTGACTTAATTCTCTCATTTTTTTTTCTTCTTCAGTCTCCCTGTGTGCACAGGGCCCTGTAGTCTCATGGGGATCTGCAGGGTGTTTACCCATGCTAATTAGCATCAACTGGCACACGCTGTCAACTTACCAGGACAGTCGGGGACAAGAGGACAAGAACACAGGTGCAAACAATGCTGCCATTTAAGGGCTTGTGTGTAAAATGGGTTGAAAACAGTGACATCAGTGGTCAAATTCTAGATTGCAGGGCTCTCGCTCACCCCTTCCGTCGGGTAAATGACGGTGGCCTCGTAGGGACAAAAAGCCTTGCACACAAGTTTTTCAGGAGTAGGTCGATCTAGCGACGAGGTGAATGTTTATTTAGAAATCTAAACCATGTTACGATATTGTAATGAATCCCTCATGAGCAGGAGACCAGAGGAGCGTTCGGGAAAAAGGCCAGTTTATTTGAGCACTCCAGAAACTCCGGTAACACTCCAGGGGGTAAAAGACTCCGTCCCAAACTTTGACTCTTCTAGCGTAACAGACACACTTCATACACACATACTCGTTTACCATTCCGAGTGGGGACCCCCCTCCCCCCTCTGCTCCACCAATCTCCAGCCCGCACACTGACTGACAGCGTAGCCGGTAAACAGAGCTCAGCTGTTTATTTAGCCTAGCAATATCTCCGGACTATAGTAGCTGCAATGGACGACTTTGAACGAGTTTCTTGTAGCGGACAGAGACCCAGAGCCATATCTGTTTGAGCCGGAGCATACAGATGAGGAACTCCATGTGTTTGATGCTGAGCGGGCGAGAAGAGAGGCTGAATGCACAGAATGGGATTCAGTGCTACTGCTACCATCATTGGAAAGATATATCATCAGGAGGAAAAGCGTCGCAGAGAGTGCATCACAAGGAGTGAAGTTGCGTCTTCTTTTCCTCGCAGATGACGGTTCGGGTTCATTCTCTCCTGTTGCGGGGTAAGTGTGGTCCATTCGCAAACTTTATAACTAAAAAAACTTAGAAAAAAAACGCATTCTTTGGCTGGCTGGATTGTCCGCTCGGTCTGCCGTACATACATGGCGGCGCAAGATGGCGACCTCTCTAAAGCAAGGCGCTTGCTATATATATATATATATATATATATAAAAGCATAATTATAAGGCTACGAAAACCAAACGAATTTTATTTTATAGCAATTATACACTTATATAAACATATTAATGGGTAGAATATTCAGATTCAGATTCAGATTGACAATAAACCATGCCAAATATTACACACTGGCCCTTTAACAGCATGTCATGAATCCGATGTAGAATTTTCTTAGGACTTTTCTTAAGAACAAATTAAGGAAAAAAACTTTGGAAGATATTGATTGATGAGGCCCTATGTTAGCACCACTAGCTGTGTTGACACTGCTAATGGTGCTAACAGAGCAAACAGTGATAACATTATCAATGCTATAGGCGATTTTTCACCGGGGCTACTTTGGAGGAGACCAAAGGTGGGGCACAATGTTTCCACAGCAACGCTTTTGGGTTGGGACGGTGTAATCAGCAACGGCTGAATAAGCTGCGTTGCTAGCTAGCTCCCACCAGACCCAAGTGGTGCACAGTGAAGTAAACTGAAGAATAGCAAAATTAACCTATAGACTGACATGCATAACCGATCAAATATATTATTGGCAGTTAACCACTGACATCCCTCCTTGCAACAAGTTGCTGTAACTCTAGTTTGCAAACAGCTTGACAATATGGTTTAGGGCTCAAATACATTTCTGACCTTTTGCTTCACTATGAACCATCGAGACCTCCCAGGTCTTCTGGGACAGGTCAAGACTAAACATAAGGAAGCGGTATTAAGTTTTTATGCACAACATATCTAGAAATAAAAATAAAGAAAACTGCAGGCCTGCTACAACTCCGAATCATTTTAAATCAAGGCTGAGGACTTTTGTTTGCCGCTGCTTTTTATTAAATCAGATATTTATTCATTTCTTACACTGCGTTGTAATTTTCATTCTTGTATTTTATACCAGTCTTAGTCTTTTTACCTTCTATTCACTGGCTCACTAGTGCTGTTTTTCATTGTATTTGAATGTCCTTTGATAATGTTTCTTTTGCATTCTGTCTCAATGCTTTTGATGTTTTATATAAAGCATTTTGAATTGCCTTGTTGTTGACATGTGCTATACAAATAAACCTGCCTTGCCTTGCCATTACACATTTACACATACATTTTTTATAGATACCAGAGTTACTCTGTATATGAATAAAGACCTAAACAGATTTCCGTCTGCACCTTTTCTTTTCCCTTACAACTTACATAAAGATTGCTTTAAGAAAGTCTGTATAATTATGTAAGTACAGAGTTGCCAGTTTATTAGGCACATCTAAATAAAACCGATGGCAGCCTACACAGTTATATACATGAGGATGGACTAAATATTACCAACACTTGTTAATACAACGCAATATAATTACACAACACTACAAAGTGCTCTCCCTAAAATGATCATAAATGATAATCAGCAACTCTCTTACACAGTTTTAACAAATACTGAACATTAATCTTCATGAAGGTAGGTTTATTTCAGGACTGCTGTACTGGATAACACATTTTATTCTCAAATACTACTTAGGCTATTTTTAGGAGTTGAACCTGGCACTGTAATATTTCATACTTATGTAATATAGATATATCCTTGAATGTGAAATATAAATGTATGTATATATTTTAAGGTGCTGTATATACCCGAGGTGTTATCTTACAGATATCTTTGGGAGGTACGTAGACGCTGCTGTTTTCAGGATATTATGATAAGCCCTATAATCTTTGTTAAATGTTTTAATATGACATGAAAGATGAAAATGGAAGTAGGCTGAGTTAGAGACAGAAAAAAACAGAGATGGAGGGAGAGAAAGCACCGGCATAATGAGAATCATGCCCTAATTCATTTCACTCAGGTAGTTAATTCAATGCAATTCACCACACTCACACACTTATCTGAAGTGCTTTAGAAGAATATGGCAGATATAAAATCTCATTCCACTGACAAAATGAAAACCAAGGGACGGCAGACAAAAAAGACGAGAAGCAAGAAGCTAAAAAAAACAGAAGGAAAAAAAATTCTGAAGCAGTTTAATTTCAACACTATGGTCCACTTATTACACAAATTACTTTTCATTTTCATTCTCATGGTGTACAGTAACTGTCTTCACTGGTTGAAGGTTTTTTTTAATCACCGTTTTAGTTTCACGGTGCCACATCAGAGAAGGGACTGTCAGTCACAGAGAAACTCAAACAAATGCAGGCACGCAGCTGGAGAGTCAACTCAGTCACTGTTTGACAGATTTTGATGTTTGTCTTTGTCAGACTCAGTGGATTAAAAACACTGCACTTGGCCTTCTTCTGAGTTATCGCAAAATGACAATGGATGGATATACTGCAAAGGTCACACGGATTTTTAACAATTAGGTGGATTAAGAATAATTCATTTTTTGCAGCTTACAATAGCACTGGGGATGGAGGGGTAAAACAAATCAATTCTTAGAAGCATCACGATTTTTTTTTTCTCTTGAAAGATTATGTCTCGATGCAGAAAAGTCAATAATGTGAAATTTAACACCAAACTCTTGACATTATAATCATCTGTAACAATTTCGTGAGACTACTGTAAGGGCCTCATGACTGAACCAATTTGATCGTAAAAGATAAGAGACATAAACATGTGCATTGTGTTTACGTTATAACTTACTACTACTGAACTTCATAAAAGATAATTACAGTAAATTAATCAGTTTATTTCACAGATGCACAATATTGGAGTTTTTGCCGATATCCGATATGCAACAACTCATTTGGACGATAACCACTATCAAAATTGTTGTATCCATTCTTTTCCCTACCTATGTTTAGTGACCATCAAGTCTTTTCTGTAGTGGAATTTACATCATATTATGCAAGCATGTGCCTATCATGATGGCCCACCAGCAGATGGAGACATGAAATACAGTACTTTTCAATGTATGTAATCATTCATTGTGCAAATTAAGAAAAAGCTTGTTGGCCGATTCTGATTCATTTTAAAGGCAATATTGGCCGAAACCGATGACATGTCGATATTATCGTGTATCCCTAGTTAATTTAAATTATGGATCATTACAAAGAGGAGCAAGTCGTCACATATCACATATCGTCAATAAATCATGTTTAGAAATGAAAATGTTGACGTGTAAAGATGCATCAATAGGCATTGATAAACATTTTATAACTGCATCATAGCCATTTGAATTGTAATCAGATCCTGAACTGGGCGAAAGAAAAAGACCAAACAAAACAAGATATGCTAAATATGTGCCACTGCTATAAAGTCGACATTTCTTTAAAGGGCATTCAATCAAGTTTTGTGTTACAAATTACCAATGTAAATAGTCATCTATCACTATAAGCTTTACTCCCCATATATGTTGAATTTCATGTGGTTGCCTGTGAACACATGTGGAGCTCACCAGCTGCCACATTTATAACCACTGCGTACACACAAAACGGGGCCCGGAAGAGGCGCACGCATGTTGTGTAAAGAGCGGGATAAGAGGCTGATCCATGTATGGACAATTCCAAGATCATTTGTCATTTACAAAAGGAAATTGCACACTGGTAGGTGTGCGGATGGTTTTACAAATCAGAACATTTTTTTGTGGATTCTCCACAGAGCTTTATACATGAGGCCCATGCTGAGTGAACGACTCCAGGTTACACTTACAATTTAAAAGAAATAATCAATTGCAAGCGTACCAATAGAACATTGTCTTTATCCTCCATCTAAGTACAAGATTTGTACAAAATGACATAATAGTATTTCTTTAGCAGGGAGACTTCCTGTGAATTTACAGTTTTCAAATCAGTTCCTTTCTTCTGGACACTACAGGGCCTGTAGGAAGTGTTTTTATTGGTTAGTCCTTTTCCATGTCACAAATGGCCAAATACATGTAACACAAAATTACTGTGGCACTAAAATTATTTTAAAGTATTTCTAACTGCTAAAAACAGGCAGTTAGGTATAAAAGTATGATTCATAGTAGATTTAAAGTAGTTTTTAATCAAGAGTAATCCACAGATACTAAAAATATATATAAAATTCAAAGTCAAATTCATTTGTTTATAAAACTGCTAATGCCATTTTAATCCTGATGCCAAACCAGACATATAATACACACTTGCACACACATCTGTCTCACATCAGTCTCTCGACAATATCTATAAGAAATCTAGTGAGACTTACTCTACACTGCAGTTTACAGAAGCCTTCTGCATTGGGAAAAACACATTTTCCATGTATATCACACCTTGCAGTTGGTATGCGTGATGGACTTGAAACTCCTTGCATGTAAAAACACTGAATTTTAGCTTTTGAAACTGAGGGAGTTAGGTGTTCATTAATGAAAGAGCCACACAAGTGGCTGTAGAAAAGCTCTCTGGACTTGTGCAGCCATTATGGTGAGCCCTCCTGGAAATGTAGAGAGGGAGAGAGGGGCCTGAATGAGCTCTTGTCGAGGTAATGTACGTGGGAGTGTGCTGGGTGTGTGTACCTATGTGTGTACGAGTACAAGCCAGCAAGTGAATGAGTGACTGAATGAGTGAAAGAGAATCACAGAGATAGATAGACAGCAGGGAGTGGGTAATCTCTGGGTAATCTTCATCAGAGTGCTGATGGAGGTCCCAAATGTTATACCTTTTTGTCTAATATGTGTGTGTTATTTGTGCATGTGTGTGTACACGTCAGACTCTTTATAGCAGTCCCATGTTGTGCATGTGTAGCCAACATGCTTATGCTTACAACTGACCATGTGTCCGTGTGTGTGTCCCCGGCTCAGTTATTTATTTGTATGTGTGTGTGTGTGTCTGATGAAAGCGCCCAGTGTGGGTGCTGGGAGGGTTGCTGACAGTGACAGAGAAGCAGGACACTGGGTAATGGAGTTTGTACCAGTCGAGAGTGCATCACACTGACAGATGCTAGTCCCCTCGGACACCGTGGGGGAGGAAGTGCTCATTCACTCTCATTGCCACCTCGTGGGAGGGCCTGGAGTACTGCTACACACACACAGATAGAGACAGTGATAGGTTACACCATACACACAGTCACAGGAGGGCAGAGAGAGGCTGGATGAACACATACACACACTGGTGCATGACAAAAACACAGCTTTTACACACATATTGTGTGCTACAGACACAGTTACAGGGAGGGTTATGATTCTTCACACATGAAAGCACACACATTTTTGTCACAATTATTTTCCCTGGAAGCCTGAACCTTAATGAGTTAGCTCACCCTAACTGCACGAAATTCATTTGTATTAATATTAGGGCTGTACACGAATCAGAATTATGTCAGCTGAATCTAATTTGGCAGCTCCAATACAGATAGTCGACTACTTCTTCCATTTTTTCATATAAAGTTTGAGAGTTTGAACAGGGTTCGGCTGGCCTTTCAGGGTGACAGTGATGTTCACGTAATATAGTAAACAAGCCAAGTTAGCTTTCCAAGCTAATGCATGCTAATTATGCTAATGTCGGATCGCAAATATGCAAAATTTTGGTGACACTGAATATCAAAAATAGCCAGAGACTGTATTGTATGACGTTGCTGTGAGGTTCTAATCAGAAGGCAGAAGGTAACGTCATCTCAGAGCCTGAGACGCTGCTGCAGCTGCCTCCATCTCACTCAGACTCACCAAGAACCGAACTGAAAGAATTGAAGAATCCAGGCAACTGAGGGGTCTCAGACTTGCAGATCTCAGTCTCAGACTTACCCTTGCAGATGTTTTTGATGATGGTATTGTATGTGTTCAGGTGTAGAGATACAGCATCTGTCTGTGAGATGTTTCCTATGGCAACAACAGAATGGAGAAGAATGAATTTTCATTTGTGGATCTCACAGTTCTGAGATGTTCCAAATTTTTAAAGCCAGTGACAGTTAGGGATGTTCCTCATGAATAATTTCCCTAGTGTATAAACTAAAGATTAAACTTAGATTAGTAGACTAGTATAAAATTATGAAAACATTCAGAAAACAATCTAATTTAATCTATGTGGTTGAACATTGCCCAAAATAATTATTGTGTATATTATTAGTGTCATTTGTAATCATTAATCACATATTCTAATAATCAAATCAAACTTTAAATACTGCCAAAATGTGCCACTGTGCATCATGCATTATGAACATTGCACATCATCCTACAAAACATGACAACAACTCACTAAATAAAGCATCATTTAATAGACTAATTGACTAAGCACACACATGAAAACTGCTGACAGTGTATTCTATGGATTATCTTAACATCATTTCAGGAGAAATATGTCACTGTTGATTAAGGATAGGCATTTAATAACTTCCACATCAGAGTACTAGCATTAAATTAGTATAGAGTTCCTGAGAACCTTAAAAAAATCTAACATAAGAAAGAGTCCAAAATGAACACCCAAGTGAAAATGTGAGTAGTCTCTGCACAGACTGTAGAGATTAGCCTATTTAACACATTCATTATGTTTATGTTGTCAAAATACTTCCAAACATCACTCTTAGCATGCCTGGTCACCATTCTGTGTGTATCGAGTGACGTAAGTTATCTGTGGCTGCGAAGATCTATCATTTTGGGGTTTGGTTATTTCATTCATGTAACTGATATGTTAAGTTGAATTCCTAATTTGATGTCACTGTAAAGTAATAATTTACATTATACAACAGTTAATTCCGGCCCTGCAATCTGATTGGTTGAAAGACAGTAAAACTGTGACGATATTGGAGTACAACATCACGGTTATTTCACTGTGTATGTATCACTCCGCCTCACAGCTGACTGCAATCAACAATCAAATCAAAACTGACGGTTAGTGTCAGTTAGGTCAGCAGTTGCGTTGCGTCCCTGGAAAAGTATTTAAACAAACTTCCACCAGACGCAAATGCCCTTTATCTGAAGCCCAGGATGACAGCAGCTCACACAGACAATATCTGATACACTAAAGCTCCGCTGGGAATAAACTCACTCGCACAGATGCTGCCGAAGATGTGTAAAGAGGCGGGGACAACAGCTATCTACACCAATCACAGCCTCAGGGCGACTGCCATACAGAAGCTGTCAGATGCAGGTCTTGAAGCGAGGGAGATCATGACAGTGAGTGGGCACAGGTATGATGTTGTTTTAACGTAGCCTATGTGTAAAGTTAGTCTTCTAATTAGGAGTCGGGCCCTAAAATATACCTTTTGTCTTGCAGGTCTGAGAGCTTAAAGCTACAGGAAGCCATCCATGGAGAGCAGAAAACGATGGAGCAACATACTGTCAGATCAGAAGGCAGAGTCGGCTGTGCCTGTGAAGCGACAGTCCACCATGCAGTCACCACAGACTTATTTCACCGGCTGCACAATTAATGGAAACGTGCAGATAAATGTTTATAAAGAGTAAGTGCCTGGCGCACCATGTTTGCATTACATAGCAACGGTTTTTGTTTTGGCGGAAGACAAATAAAATGCTTAAATTATCTACTTTGTCACGGCTGCGGCCTCGTGCCTATGACCAAATCACAGCCGTGACGATATACGAGTATAACATCACTCCCTCTCATGTGATATTGCTTAATTATGTGTTGCAGATATCATTAACCACACACCCAACATCCTACCACAACACATAGGGTTTCTAACAAGCAAATGCATTTTCATCTGAAGGAGAGAAGTTACCGCGTTCTCTCTAACAAGATAAATGCGCCAAATATGCACAGCCAGACTTCCGTCACCTAAGCTGTTGCTTATGACCCTTTAACTGTAACCACCACATGCCTTAAACCCAAAGCAACCAAAAGCAAAAGCAGTGTTTTGACACACTGAACTGGAATCTTTGTGGGAGCTGGCATTTTGTCCCCAGAGGTGAGTCCTGTCCTCACTATGTGACTGTGTTAAGGGCGCTTTGACATTTTGGGAAATACGCTTGTTAGCTTCCTTGCTGAGAGTTAAATGAGAGGATCAATACCACTCTCATGTCTGTCCGTTCAGTATGAAGCTGGAGCCAGGAGACAGTTAGCTGAACCACACACACAAACACACACACACACACACACACACACACTTGCACATAGACTCATTATCACAAACAGTAACTCTGACAAGTATACTCTACAAGGGCTCTTTCTCTCACATCCTGTCTGTCGCTTTTCTCTCTCTCACACACACCCTCATACTAACGCTTTTGATTCTCGCAAACTGACACATTCACACACCTCCATTCACACATAAAGAAACACATACAGTACTATGACACCACAAAGTCTGCAGACAGGTACATTAGAAGGACAGGAGTTAACCAGAGTTGGTCTTGGGAGCACAACAAAATGTGAACAGATGATATTGAATGGAGAACTATTTTATTATAGTCATGTTTCACACCTCTAGTTTTATCATTATTCTATGTTCCAGTTTCTGTCCACTCTATACTGTCGGATGTGTCATTTTTCTGTTGTTTCATAAGTCATTTTGCAGAGGCAGGTGTTTTGTACATTCAGGAGCTACATTTTTGGTGCAATCACCAACACACTACTTTGTATTACACAAGAGATTTTATTAAAAGGCTGGGGAAACTAGGAGATGAGTTGCTATTTTAAGGAGGGCGTATTACATACGGTCATTTCTGGGGCACTTTCCCTTTTTTCATTTCAATCTCCCCAATTTTCTTGAAGAGCTGTATCACTAAATTAATCTTACATAACCGGCTCTTATCTGGACTCTGGGCTTAAAGCTCTTATCCAATTACAAACTTATCCAGCCCACACTGACAGACTACCTCAGCAGGAGGACACCACTGCAAGCACAAGAAGAGGACACTCGTTGTCCCCGTCTGTATCATACCTCTTCCTCACTTTCTTTTATTATACAGATGTTATCGATGCTTTAAAGTCGCAGCGAGAAAGCGGAGGGTGCTGCAGACATCTCCTGAGTAAACACAGCAGGGGTACACTCAGTCTCTCTGATCATCTATCCCTCTGTCTCTACTTCATTCAGTAAAAAGATATTATCTATTGTTTAGACCAGCGTAGAGGCAGGAGGAGTGTAAAGGAGATAGTCTCAGTAATCATGATGAGACTAATCACAGCAAGAGGACACCCTTTCTCTCTGTCCTCATTTAGCTTCCGCTTCCTCCACGGTTTTTAGAGCAGAAAGAGGCAGATATGCTTTACGTATAAAATGAATGAAATGAGCACTAGAGATAACACCCCATCCTCTGAGACCCCTCACATCTCTACACAACAGGAGGACACTCGTTCTCTTGGTCATTATCTATCCGTCTTTCAGCAGAGAAATGAATCTGTGCATTACACCCTGCTGAGTGCCCATGTTTCAGACAGACTACATCTTCTTTAGTTATCACAACTCAACTAATCACAACAGCAGGACACTTATTCATGTCATTTTATCTCCGCCTGTCCATACAAAGACGATGTAACTATGTGCTACAAACTATGTTGGAGGAAGACGATAGAAAGTGCGATAATGTTTAAGTTTGCATCGTCTGAATAAAAGAAAAGAGTTCACAAAGGCAGTGGTGACATTGGATGCTTTTGTGAATGCATTTTTTTGGTTAATGGCCTAAATTAAATGAAAGAATAAACTTTAGAAGACAAACGAAGAAACCATTAAATGTATAAGCATAAATAAATTACTCTCTGTTAAAATTCAGGACACTGAATACACAGTATTTTTTGTTTAAATAAAACTGCACTGCAACTGTTTTACAGTGAATCTACCAAAATATGAATAATAATACACTTCACATTTTACATATCCTGGTTCCAACACTTTATGTCAATAAGTGTAGGAATTTAACAGTTTATAACAGATTGGTATGTAAAGGTACTATGGTTTTACAGAGCAATTAGTAAGCAGTGTATCTGGTAGGCATCCCATACTACCAGGAATTTAGTAGTCGATACCAATACCAGTGAAATTCCATGATTCTTGATACACAATTTTACACCACAGTAAAATTATAAAACAAAATCCCATCTATTTAAGCATACACACCTTTATTAAAAACAATTTAAATTTAATAGAAGTTAAATCTTATTAGTATTCTGTGATGACCTGCCTCAAACACAAAGTACCACTATGTGTGGGCAGGGGAAACATATATTATTATATAGCCTACAGTATATTGACATAAATCTCTTCCACTGTTGTTGTCCAGCACATGTATGAAAGATGCAGTAGTCTTTGAGGTAGGCTACCTGTCCCGTCCGTACTACACTGTGATTTGAAAGCTGGGTGACAGTGACAAGCACATCATTTTACCCACAGCTGCACATTTTTTAACTCTGGCGATCAGACAAAAGAAAAAAAGAACGGCAAATATGCAGCAATCAGCCAAGAATACAAGCTCAGTGCATTGTTATGCTGTTACCATTTGTAGCATAGTGTAAATACAAGCGCAGTCTTGCTTCAAAGTCGTCGAAATCCGGCGCTTGGAGGGGCTTGCGGTGTCAGAAACCAACAAAGAAACAGGCATCCTATAACGTCGGCATGATACACGGCTGGTGGCTGTGATAGTTTAATGGCGCCCGGCAGCATCAGGGGGAAATGTCGCGGGAGGAGGATGTGAGTTAAGGCAACGAAAGTAGGACTAGGGCAGGTGGATGGCTCCAACAAACACCGACTTTCACCCAAGAAAGCGGTGTTCGTGTCCCGTAAGATTCTAAAAGCCAAACCCTGATCTTTTTTCCTGAACCTAACCATGTGCTTTTGTTACCTAGAGCTAACCACGTGTGTTTGTTGCCTAAACCCAACCATGTGTTTGTGTTGCCTAAAGCTAACCACGTACTTTTGTTGCCTTAACCTAAACATGTGTTTTTGTTGCCTTAACCTAACCACGTACTTTTCTTGCCTAAAGCCTACCACGTGTTTTTGTTGCCTTAAGCTAACCACGTGCTTGTGTTGCCTAAACCTAACCATGTGTTTTTGTTGCCTAAACCTGGCTATGTGTTTTTGTTGCCTAAACCTAACCACTTGCTGTTGTTGCCTAAAGCTAACCACGTGCTTTTGTTGTCTAACCCTAACCGTGTGTTTTTGTTACCTAAACCTGACTACGTGTTCTTGTTGCCTAAACCTAACCACATTCTTTTGTTGCCTAAACCTAACCATGTGTTTTTGTTACCTTAACCTAACCACGTGCTTTTGTTCCCTGAACCTAACCACTTGCTTTTGTTGCCTGAACCTAACCAAGTGCTTTGTTCCCTAAACCTAACAATGTGCTTTTGTTGCCTAAACCTAACCATGTGTTTTTGTTGCCGAAACCTAACCATATGTTTCTGTTGTCTAAACCTGAATATGTGTGTTTGTTACCTAAACCTAACCACTTGCTTTTGTTGCCTTAACCTAACCATGTGTTGTTGTTGCCTAAACCTAACCATGTGCTTGTGTTGCCTAAACCTAATCACTTGCTTTTGTTGCCGAAACCTAACCATGTGTTTTTGTTGCTAAACCTAACCATGTGTTTTTGTTGCCGAAACCTAACCACTTGCTTTTATTGCCTAAACCTAACCACATGCTTTTGTTGCCTAAACCTAACGATGTGCTTTTGTTGCCGAAACCTAACCACGTGCTTCTGTTGCCTAAAACCAACCATGTGTTTTTGTTGCCTAAACCCAACCATGTGTTTTTGTTGCCTAAACTTAACCATGAGTTTTTGTTGTTGAAAGACGTACTGCATTTATTTTGAAAGAGAATGTCTGTTAATGTTAAATTTCCTGTGAAAATGGAAGTGTATCTTGAAAGAAGACAATGCATGTAACAGGCAGAACTTGACACAGCGTCCTAGAACGTTAACAACCAATGCACCCAGGGTACCTTGCACGTCGTACGTGGACATGGGAAGTCCATGACCAAATGTCAATATGTGACAAGGTCAGAGCTGTTGCTGTTGTTCTTACAGGCTGGAAGGCATTCTTATTTCTCCACTGACTAGAACACTTTTAGGTGTATCTGCTGCTCCGTCAGGTTTGGAAGTAAGTAAGTAGTCATGTTTTCATAATTTTGGCATCAACTAAGTCAGGAGAACCAAAGTATCTGTAAAACAACTGGAAGTGAACAAAGAAAAGAATTTGCCCCCAAGATCTCTCAAAAGCCTGTTTTCTGATAAGGACAGAATTGCAAAATCAGAAGGAAGAACAACAAAGTCACAGATACATCAGAGAGATGATAAGGACAGTGACATGTCAGACAGTGAGGGAGGTTATATGAGAGACAGACAGAGGTGAAGATAAAAACAGGTGGTCAAGGAGAGGGAGAGAGAAATGCGTTTCTTCCTCTGATAAACTCGGTGGTATCAGTGTCTCCTCTCCTCACAGGCATTAGAGTGATTCCTCCGGAGACTCATCTCTCACTCTCTTCCCCTTTCTGTCCCTCTCCACCTGCCCTTTCTCTTCCTGCATTCGTTGATGGTCTGCCAAAGAATGGTAGGGGATATGGGACCAGAGGAGATAAACAACCCAAAAAAAAAACCTCATATGCACATGCACACAAACACACCGTGTTTGTCATGTGGCACATACGGGTATGGAAGCCAATCTGATAACATTCGCACTGCAGAATGTCATCATGCATGCAGCCAAACCTATCTCTCACAGACATAAAATGGGTGACAGATTCTCTCGCTCTATCTATTCAATTTTATTTTTACTATTGGCATAATGTTCATTTGTGCTGGCGAAGCACATGTACAAAGAAAATAGTGGATAAAGGAGAAAAAGTAAAAAGCAAACAAACTAGTTATATCATAGAACAATTATGAACATTAAAATATACTAAAGGTTGTTCACCCCATCTTCAGGCACACACACACGAATATACACCCAAAGATACACTCTTACAGAAGGCCAATTAGATAAAAGCAGACATAAGACATATTCAGACAGCAGGTAGACACACCCAATCACAAACACAAAATGGTGGCACACATACACACACACGAACAAACACACACACACATTCGTGCAAGCAGGCGGGCCGGCAGGAACAGGAGCCCACCGTAATGTGATTTTGTCTCGATTAAAATGGTGGGAATTGGATCTGAGGTAAAAGGCCATGTCAAGAGAGAACAAATGGGAGCGGCGGCACACGGAGGAAGATGAACGACTGTCTGGGAGATGGAGAGATGAGATGGAGGGGAGGAGGTGATGGAGGGAGAGAAAAATGATAGGAGGGGAGAGCGAGAAAGGCGGAAAACGAGTTGGGGTGCTGTGGGTCTATATTAATCCATTATGGGGAGGGATCCTTCCCCCATATGTGTAGCCCTCCTCTCCTCCACACATGGTGATAGCGCTGACCTCCTCATGGAAGGGAGAGCATGAGCTGAGAGTACACACACATACATACATCCTCCGCCGCCTCCTCCTCCTTTTATTCTGGATTTTCCTCTGCTCTTTCATCTACTTTCATCTCATTCTACCTTTGTAGCTTCACCTATGTCTATATCATATGCTTCTTCCATTTACCTCAATTATCTGTGTTCCGTCTTAAGCTCAACATTTTCTCCATTATCTTTCATCCTTCAATGTGCCTTCATTTTCACTTTCCTTCTCCTCTCAAACCCATCCAGTGATTTTCGTGACAAAAGGGTGGCTTCTGTATATCCATGAAGCATATTACTGGGTTTTTTTTTTCCACCAAATGCTGTTCACTTTCACCAACATTTATTAGGTTTCCAGTGCTCTACGGCCACCTGTAATAAAGTAGTGAAGTGGAGGGTGAATTTAGGGCATTGATGCTCATTTTTTCCATTTACAATGTGAAGTAACTGATAGTTGGAGCACCTCCAAATGAAATGAAAGTCTTCCAGTTGAATCATCAGTGAACAGAGATGAGAAACTGTGTTATAAAATGTCAAGTTCTATGTTCCCCAGCTCTCTGGTGTCCTTGAGTAAGACACTGAAACTACAGCTCAGACTCAGTTTTACTGGCTATACTGTAGAGCCCCTTTCTTAGTGGACAAAAACCCCATTAACACCCACTAATATCCAGCTTTTGTATTTAATAGGAAAGGTTACAACTGCCATTCACTCCTGGGACAAATGACTCCGCAGTGGTCACGGGTATTTATCGGCGCCAGCTCTGATTGGCTTACATCGGCAGTGTTGAATGGATGCGCCGATTTTAGCTCCTTTGCCGGCGCAATGCAGTGACAGGTTACCACACTCTGCTTCGTTCTAACACTGTTCACAATTTGGTCAACACTGAGTTTGAATGAGACTGAAATAGTAAGATATATAAAAAGTAACCACCTTAATATTTTCACTGGCCTGCATGCTGCTTTCTACTGTTTGCGTAACTGTTTTCTAGCCTGACCATGACGTCAGATGTGACACACCAGAAAAAAGGGTTTCCCACACAGTCATTTATTTGTGCTGGGCCACCACAATTAAAATATCTAGATAATAAAAATAGATCTAGATTTTCTACTTTTGGAGCTGGCCCGTTCATTAGGTGCACTATTGGAATATATACACCGTTTGGTTTTTATTTGCTCCACAGATGGAGCAGCAGAACAGCAGGTGCAGTGAAAGTGAAACATAACCTTCTGTGCGCTGGGTCTAAAGTTCGCTTTCACTCACAGCAGCTGCTCCTCTCATCCAGCGATCTATTCTGATCAGCTCTGTTTGGATCGACTGATCAATTATCCACCCTGTGACAGAAAACTTCACAAACATCTGCTGAGGGTACGAACAAGAGTTCCACCTGTGCCGCGTTCATGGACCTGCTAAAAATCCTGAATTTAGAGAGGGCACAGAGACACAATACAAGGGCCCATAGGCTACTGCCACCCTCAGCATCAGTCACCGCCACAGATAGATTGTAAATCTGTGGGAAACACTGCTCATCTTCTGCAGAGCCACATTCATGGCTCTGGTCTACTGGCAATGGAAAAGCTCACTGGTTCTCTTACATTTACAAAACCTGCATACATAAGCTCATTCTAGTGGAAAAGGCTACAGTTTGGTACCTAAAGCTCATGGGTGTGGTAGTATTTGATTTTTTCCATGATATAAAACAGGTATCACTGAATTATCCCTGAGACTCCCATGTCTCTGAAAATGCTGAAAAGTCAGCTTGAAATGGATATTGATTTTCATCTTGCTCTTTTTCTGGCTTCTCCTGGTCACCCTCTTTCTCCTCCATTTACCTTCATTTTACCTCTTCTTCCTCCTTTAGCTCTTCATGATCTCGATTTCCTTGTAGAGCTTCATCCTTCAGCCCCAGCTTTTAATTCCATTTCCCCTCATTCCTCCTCCTGCCACTTGCAATGGTTAAAGCCAGCCTGAGTTTTCTTCTCTTTCTCTGTTCACACACGCACGCACGCACACTCAGCATTGACCTGACTGTCACTTATCAGATTATATCATGTACCTACAGACAAGGAGATAAACACGACCAGCTTTTAGAATTCATGTATTCTGCAATAAACCTTTTTTGACAGAGAGCGTCTACACGCCCACGCTGAACATGGAGACACTGATAATAACATATATCTCATGTATGCTCAACATTTACACACTGCACAGTACACTGGCCCAGAGTCTACATGACAGTTAACATATGTACTGTCAGTACAAATATAGGTAGTACATGCACTACTGGCACATACAATTTATTTAGTCTGTGTGGGACAGCAACTTTTCACACAGTGAACAGATCCATCATGAGCTGAATGAGATAATCAGTATCACTGATGATACCAATCTGAAGGAAATCAATGCCAAAAAGAGATGATCTTACAATCTGAGGTGCTGAACTGAAAGGAGGGATTGGTTTCTGGGTGTAGACAAAGTTTAAGAGCACACTGAAAAGACCGCTGGTGAAGTGTAACGCCATTAAGTCTGTTACCTACCAATCACCTCAGTCTCAAAGAACTGTATGGTCACTGGTCAAGAAATTCAATTCTGGTTAGACTTTTGCAGCAATGGCAGCACAACATCTTCTGATTACTGTATATGCTGGCCAATTATATATATGCAAATGCACATTACAGGTAGAATACCTTGTTACATGTACTGTGGTAACTCTAGTTCCTTAATCACAGTAGTTGAGATAGAAGATAAATTATTGCTGGGATACTTTTCAGTGTTATAAAATCAAATCTGGCAAAGAAGTATGGACTGCAGTCTGTGCAGTAGGGCTGATGTAAATGCTTCAAAGCTTCAATCAGTGCCACGGTAATCAAGGTCCAAATCAGAACTCAAGTGCTTCATTTTTTGTTTTGTTTTGTTTTTCATTAGTAAACTGGTGGAGGAAACTGAAAAGAGGTGGCCAGTGTCAGACACGAATAAAGAGCCAGTGTCCTCAGTGCAGTCATAAACCCTTGCTTCAAGCGATCAAATTGGCTGTCAGACGAGGAAAAGGAACTGGTGAGACAAATTGCAGACCGTTATCTGAGTCTGTAGTTAAGTGTTATTGACAAGTTACAGAATCACTGTATGCAATAGACAACCTCCCGACTTCTCTTGTCTCTCTTTATTACCCTCTCTCACATACGTAGAGTGGCGCTAAGTCCTACTAAAGTCGAGTCACGTTCGGGTGGTCCCATTGCGTCCCACTGAATCTTCCAATATTCGCTGGTAATTATCACCACAGCTTTGAAGCCCCAACAGTTATATTTGGGACAGCCCTACTGTGCAGTGTTTGGGTGTCTACATAGCCTTCTAACTGGTTTCACTAGTTTATATTTCATCTTCATCGAAACATATCCTGGCGTTTTCAGGCCCCTGTGCTATTGTCAGTCTGAACACAGCCTTAAAGTATTCGCCAACTTTGCTGTCTGGACAAAATCCAAATTAAAATGCATCTACTGTATCTCCTTTTTTAAGAAAACAGACAACACAGATAACAACAGCCAAAACTGACATCCTGTTTAATTTCTCCCTGCAAAATACACTTTTTACTCTGAGCTTTAGAACAACTGACACAGAGATACCGCTTCCTTAAATTGTGATCTGTACCTTGATACCTTATCAGCGTATGGTAAAATGCATTGTAACACAAGGTGCATTGCGATAAGAATATGATCTGATCTGCCAAACAACCTGTGAGGGAGGACTGGCTCAGGTTGTGATGGGATCGCAGCCAGTGAGCCAGGTACAAATGCAGTCTGTACTGTGTTTCAGTTGTAAGGAACTGTCATGTTGTAGAAACTGTTCACTCATAAGTTTGCCATCTACTTATGTGCCTCTTTAACCCATCAATACAGTAAAGGTTATACTGCAATAGCATACTGCCACAAACATTTATATAAAAACAATTAAAAATTGACAGAAAATTAATCAGCAACTTTTTCAATATTCATTTAAGTTTAATTCCTTAGTTGTATCCTCTCTAATGTCCATCTCCATCCACGCCAACGATGATGCAATTTTTTTTACCACAGTTGTATTAAATATAAAACTTTGTGTCGTCTATGAAAGTGTGCATGTTAATTTCTAATGATAACATAAAAATTTCACACATACTACCTGGCTGGATTTTTTTTTACAGTGCATACTCTGTGGGAAAAAATGAGATGCACAGTGATCATCTTCATGTTTTGGTGTCCTGTCTCATGATAATCATTCCCAAATACTTAAAATGGGAAGGTATCCTTTATAGTGACAAAGCCATATTTCATTCTACAAAGGCTGGACATGCTGATGTGTGATATTGGGCTATATAAAAAGAAATTGACTCGACTGTAATCATGGTATGAAGCATGATCAGAGTGGCTGTTGGGACTGAACCAGCCTGCACTGCAGAGCGCTCCCGTGGGTGATTCTGGGCAGAGAAAAGTGATCTGTGATGAATCTCTTGTTAAAAGGTCAATACAAAATATCAGCTGGCCAGATTGCTTGCATTGATTTAAACTAGAGCGTTTCGGAGAAAGGCATTTGGCAGCGGCCAGAAGACGGCCCTGGTGGTAAAATGCTCCGTTGAAAGGCCACCCCGACAGTGATAAAGATTACTAAAAGCAAAATAGCAGTAAATGAATCTTTCTCAGGGAAGATGACTGTCATATTAAATGAGCATTGCACTTTTCTCAGAATGGTGGTAAAAAGTTATAAACCCCAGTTCTCAGCTGAAGGGAACATGTTCGGCTTGGGAGTGTTTCTGACTTGCAGCAGGGCAGTACTGCATGGACAAAGGCTCGTGAGTTTTCTGGTTTAGCAGATGAAATAACTGACAAGGGCCCCTTCTTATCAATCAATCAACCAATCATTTATTTGTCACATGGAAATCATACAAGGGCCAAGTCCAATGAAATATGGTCCCATCAGCTCCTTTACTTTGTGCACTGTGATTAAGTGTGTTGCTTCCTCTTATATTGTTGGCTGCTGCTTTATAATCGTCCATGTTTCCGGATGGTTCTGGTAATCCATGGCTTCTGGTTATGGAACGATTTAACTGTCCACATATTCCAACCTCAACAAGACGGTCACAGGGTCTTCCTGAACACGGGCAGCACCGCACTGCAGCTGCCTCTGCATGGTGTAATGTTATAGCAGTGATCCACAGTAGGGCCGGGAGCACCTCTTATTCCCAACATCACAGCAGTCCTTATTCACCGTGAAGCACACACCTCCTCTCCGTCTCTCACCAGAGTCCTCTGCTCTGTCAGATCGGCAAAAAGAAAAGGAGCCTCTGGCTGAATGGCGCTGTCCAGGATTTAGCCAAGTTTCTGTGAATCAAAGGATATTACAGTTCCTGATATCCAGCTGGAACCTGATGCAGCATGGAGGCTGTCCAGTTTAATTTCCAGTGTCTGTACAATGGATAGCAGGATGCTAATTCAGCTGGTGCCCATTTCTTCTTCATCTTCCTCAATCTATACGGATGGTTACATCTGAAAACATTGACCTGGCTAGCTAGCTCGAAGTCAAGAGGAGGCGAGTTTACAGACCCTCCTCATCCTGATGATGACCTGCAGCCACACACCACCACCGTCCAACACCAACCCCAAAAAGCACCACCAAGACTTAAGAGACATTAGACATAAGAGCCTAAATTTAGCACAAATTTGCGGAGCTGACAGAGGTTACTGGAAACATCCATGCCTCATTGCAGGGCCTCTTACGACTTGTTGGAAACAACATAATCACGACATTTCTCTGCAGCACAGGAATGCAACGCTTTACTGTTCCTAAATTCAGTAATCACATTAGTTATTAATCATAGCAACTTTTTTCCACTCTCTACTTAATCATGTCGTGACCTTCAGAGTTATCTCGCAGTCCTGACCCTCTGGGTGGAAACCGCAGGTAATCTGAAATGCAGATAAGGGTGGGAATCACCAGAAACCCCATGATACAATATCATCACAATGCTTAAGTCACAATACAATATTAGTGTGATTTTAAACTTTTTACGAGATACGAGTATTGCAAAAACATATTGCAAAACAGTTTGGTCATCGCTCTTCAGTTATTTTTATTGCAGCAATATGTATCAAGTGAACTGAAAGAGCAATTGTTTTTATTACTCGAGAAGGTTACCAAAAGTTTAATTTGTATTTGCAATGTTAATAATTTCTATAATACAGTATCGATACTTAGTGTCTGTATATCGTTACGAGAATGCCATGCATTGCAATATTGCGATACTGTGTTGAATCAATCAAAGAAAATTTGAGGAACAGTTGTACCTTGTCATTTGTTTCATTTTTAGTTGTAGAGTGCTTTTGCTATTTGTTTGGGCTTTTTAAGTCTCAAAATCTAAATATTCAATGAACAGAGAACTAGAACAGATGCAAGGGCACAACAACCTTGACCTCTGACCACAAAATTGTGCCAAATTTTAAAAAATTCCCTTAAGGTGTTCTTGAGATATTGCATTCCCGAGAATGGGATGGATGGACGGACACAACCTGAAAACATTATGCCTCTGGCCACAGCAATTGCCAGCACGCAGGGGTAAAAGAATGTTTATTTTGTTTGCACAGAGGACCACTCCTAATGCTAATGTTAAGTACCACAAGGTAGCACATAACCTATGCTGTGTATTACCCAAATGAATATGCCATCAAAAACATTCTGCTCTCACTGGTGATGACTAACACTGTAATGATTTGAGCATGTCACAGTAGATGTCTCCTGCAGGCTAAAATGAAAAGTAGGCCCTTGCATAATCATTACATATTCATATAGGTGTGTATGCATTACAGCATGTGTGAGAACGTATGAGAAAGAGCGAGAGAGAGATGGAAAATGGGTATGAATCAGCATTGACCCTTGGACCACAGAGCGACTGATGAAATTACCCTGCTGTTGAATATTGTTTTGAATCGAGCCAACTGTGAGATGGCTTCTAGACACACATGGCTGGACTACATGCAGTCGCACACAAACACACACACACACACACACACACACTCACCTTCAGTGTCATTTATGGAACACACTTGTGAAAAAGAAAATGCCCAATCTCACATGGGTAGAGAGGGAAAATGTGAAGAGTGGGGGAGAGAACATGAAAGTGGGAATTGTGAACAGTGGGGGGAGAAATTGTAAGAGGAAAATTGAAAGGGGGCAGAATCAGGCACCTGAAGAGGTAAAGAAAATGCAAAGAGATATGTATATGAAGAAGAAAAATGAAACAGACATCCAAAATGAAAAGAGAGGCAAGGACAAGCAGTGAAAAGGGTGAAATAGAGTGCAGCTTATTTGAATGGCTCCCAGACTCGAGTCTTTGACTCTCTTTCCTCTTGTTCCGCTTTGACTGTGCCTGAGCCTACTAATGTATCGATCTGGGACGGGGACTGACTGAAAAGAGTATGGAGTCATTTAAAGTTTAGTCTGACTTACTGTCACTCTCAGAAGACAAGAGTGAAGACATGATAGCTTCAACTTCGTAGTTCTGTCCCACTCTCTGATTGTTCCTGCTTTTTTCTTTTCTTCCCCTCTCCCACGCTCTGTCGGTTTCAGACACTCTTGTCATTTCATTGCTATTTTTGATATCCAGTGATCTGAGATTTGACATTATGAGACCACACCTCTGGACATCCTAATTTTGGCCTGAAAATGTCCATTACAAGTCTCCTGTGACTCCTGTATTTCTTTTAGATCCGCAGGCTCTTTTGCATTTTCTTACTCTGTCTTCCCATGGCTCATGTGTCATTCTGGATACACAGGACAGCACGCTCTGATCACAATGAGAGACTGATCAGTCATCAGCAGGGATGTGCATGATTAGTCGACTGGCTGTTTTGCAACTAGTTGGCACTATTATTAAAATCATTATTTTATGCAATTCTGTTAATCCAATCAAAATGTTGCAATTATCAGGCACATTTCCTAAAGATTTATACCTAAAGAAAACATCCCTCTCCCCAGCAATGCATTCCAGCTCCTCCTGGGGGACCCCAAGGCATTCCCAGGCTAGATGAGATGTGTAATCCCTCCAGAGTGTTCTGGGTCTGCCCCAGGGCCTCCTACCAGTGGGACGTGCCTGGAACACCTCCAAACAGAGGTACCCAGGAGGCATCCTGATCAGATGCCCGAACCACGCCAACTGACCCCTTTCGACGCAAAGGAGCAGCAGCTCTACTCCGAGCTCCCTGCAAATGTCCAAGCTCCTTACCCTATCTCTAAGGCTGAGCCCCACAGAGCTGAGGTGGCTGCTTGTATCCGCGATCTCATTCTTTCGGTCACTACCCAGAGTTGATGACCATAGGTGAGGGTTGGAACATAGATGGACCAGTAAATCGAAAGCTTCGCCTTCCAGCTCAGCTCCCTCTTCACCACAACGGACGGGCGCACCTGCAACACTGCAGAAGCCGCACCAAACTGCCGATCCATCTTATGCTCCATTCTACCCTCACTCATGAACAAGACCCGCAACCTCATAGATTAAACTGTACTTAATCTTTACTGTTTTCTGAGTGTTTTCTCACTTTTAGACTGATTGACTCATCTCAGTATAGACTTCTATTTAAGCTCCTGGGACAGAAGTCTGTAGGAACCTCCCTAGCGGAATCTGAATTTAGTAAAATCAGCAGATGCTAACTCAGCTTGTCGTCATGTGATCTCAAGTTAGAAATTACTTCAACACAACAAATCAACAAATCTTGGTGTTATATGTTGATGTTATGTGTCTGTCATACTGTATGAGTTTGGGGCTAAGACAATTAGTTGATCAATCAATTAATAGATTAATTTTCTATGGGGATACACTGATTTATCAGCCAAACATCAGTATCGGCCAATACTCGCCTTCTTGAATGCCATCTGCCTATTGGCAAATAGGATAACATTCACTGATGGCAGTGGCCCATGTTTACAGTTTACAGTTTTGTGCGGGCTAAGAAGCAGTGCTCAAGAGTTATGGTGTCCCATTGTCCCGCGGACAATAGAAAATGTGTTTGGGACAAACAGAGATCTTCCCCAGGACACTGTCAGGACTAAAGGACACAGTAAACTAAACTATCAACATGTCACCCTATTGTTTCCCTGATAATACTTCACTGTGAACAACAAATCCATGTTGACATCTGCAGGACGAGAGCGAGTTATCGTTAGCTGTTAGTAGACGGTGGCCAGAACTAAGAGCAAACACAGGTTGCACTGAGTTATGATGTGTTCAAGCTCTATTCAGTAAAAAAAAAAAAAAAGACTATTGAGCATATAACATTATCATGATGTTTTCAAATGTAAAATTTAGTTTGTGGTGAGAAACATGAATAAATAAAGTTGTTGATGTTTTCACAGCAATATAGAGTAGATGTTAGAGAGGGGATTATGATGTATTATATATAGTAAAAAGTCTTTTGAAGCTTTTTTTAAAAATATATTTTTCATGTGAAAGGTTACATTCAAGGTTGTTCCATAATTTGTATGGTTATATTTGTGCTTATTTGTGCTTAATGAAGGGCTGAGTGACTTTTAAACAATTCATTTTTTTGGTTTTCTTTTTCAAAATAATATTTCTTTGTTCCTCAAGCACAAAAGTGGGATTAAGTAAGATCAAACTCAAAATAAACAACAATAACAAAAAAAGCTGAGGGCCACTTTTTTTTTAAACATCAGTATTGGCCCAGAATTTCACAACTGATGCATCCCTAATTTTCTGTCAATCAGCAGCTATGTTGTTAATAAATCAGTTGTTATATTATTAAGCATCAAGTCCCACGCATTCCTTTCAGCTTCTTAAAATGTGTGATTTGTCGCTTGTCTTTGTCATACAGCAAACTGAATATCTTTGGTTTTGTTGGTCAGACAAAACATCAGTTTCAACATGTCCCCTTAGGCTTTGAGAAATGATTATTGGCCTTTTTTATTATTCAAGATAATAGTCATTATTTTTGGCCTTTAGCAGCAAAATTCTCTGAACTCTCAGACTTAAAAAACTAAACATAATTTCTGATCTATAAACCACTGTTACAAGCCAGTGTTTCTTTAGTATTCATATCAAATTAGTGTAATCCTGTTAGATATAACCAGCTACAAGTCACGCTGTTATGCTTAAAGCTTCACAGGGCATGATTTTCCACCAGGCACGTAAAAACATGCAGCCGTCTTTGTGGGCTGAATTATGAACAAATGCTCAGAAATGTTGCCTTTATTGGCCACCTGATGATTTCTTTTTCCTGAGCAGCCATTAGTAGAAGAAATCATCTTTTGTTCCTTCTCATTATGATTCCCGAGGTTTTCTTAACACATCTTCACCTCTGAGGCCTCTGAGGTACAGTGTTGCAGGAATCATAGGACAACACCTGTATTTGAGTACCATGCTGTTTTTCCAGTATTTTCCAGTATTTCAGTCACAATTACTGTAACCATGTTACAGTAATTGCATTACATGTAATCCTCAACATAAGATCTATGCAGTCTGGAGCTCTGCAGCCTTGCCTGCCTTTCCTGCCTGCCTGGGGACGAGAACACTCACAGCATTGTAGGGGCATTAAGAGAACATCACAGAGACAATGAGAACCATGACAGGGAATCATCATTGTGTGTTTTGATTCTATCAGGGTGAACAATGAAGCATTTCCCCCCCTGAGGCTCAGTGGTGAGACACTACAGGAAACTGCAGGAGTAATGCTGAGAACGTCCCCTGAGGAGGATGTGGAAGATGAGGAACATGTCAGTCTGCTCATGGAGACGTTATTGTACACAATCACACACACACCCAATACACTTTCCTGACAAGTGGGAACCATGAAGGACATCTTTAAAAAATCCTCACATGAACACACACTTGAAACATGTTCATACATCTAATGCATCTGAAAGAAAAAGAAGAATGCATCTTGCAAACATATTCAAACACACACACACACTTTTCTGTAAACTGAACCATTTGAACACTGTGTTTGATGTTTATCATCAAAACGATCAAAGACATAAAGAAGTATAACTTCAGGCTACACATGATGTCTTTTAGATGGTCATCAGATGTAATATACTGTAAAAAAAAAAAAAAAAAAAAAAAAAATCAACTAAATTTTTATCTATATTTAAGTTCTAAAAATCGTATTTCCTAAAGCAAGGGGTAAAAATAAGCCAGCACAATGACATCATTTCAAAGAATTTGAAAATACTCCCTCCCTCTTCATCTCTCCTTTATCCCCTCTCTGTCCTAAGCCGCATGTCCCGATTTTGCCAAGTGGCTGTTGTCCCAGGGCTATCATACAAAATGTTGTTTTCAGGACAATAACCACTTGGCAAAATCAGGACATGCATCCTAAACCCTTCCCACCAGACAACCACGGGCATATGTACATGTTTCATACCAGTGTTTTCTGCACATGTATTTATTTTTGTCATCTCATTTGATTGTATGGTGAAGGTCCCATTCACTGAGGCCCTCCTTGGCCTGCATTCTCCCACTCTGTTTATCAGACCACAAATGAGACAGTTAGCTAGCTAATGTTAGCCATCTCCCATCCTTCCACCTCACTCCCTGTCACTGTGGACTGCTTTGCGAAAAGGAGAGCTAGCAGCAGCTCTGGAGGGGTACCTTCAGTCAGTGGCTGTAGCAGCTTGTATTTGGCCGGTACAAGCCCCCAAACACCTGGGGTCACAGCAGACTGGTGGCTACAGCAGGGCCCAGTCTAACCTGTGTAACGGCAGTGTTGGAGCCATTATGTAGTGTTTGTTTATTTTATCCTCATCTAAGCACAAGGTAAATAAAAATATACACATGTTCTGAATACATTTTGTACAATAAGTGCATTTAGGTAAGCTCCTGGTAGTGGGAATCAGGTGTGTGAAATAGGAAGCAAACAGTTTTTGGCTACGTTATGTCAGTGTGTCGTATAAGCATGCGAAGACTGAGTCTGCAGAATGGAATAATGATTTGAATACGAACAATGTGTGCGTATCTTATATTCAGAATAAATGGATCGCCAAATCCAAAGAGATAATGCGCACTGGACATTGGTTTATTCTTAGCACTATGGGCAGCAACACAAGGTTTGCTGATCTAGCCCAAGAGGTACAGCCCTCCAGCACTGGCTGGATATGGGTTTCTGCCACTGACTGGGGGTCTGTGTCCGGAGCTGCTGCCCAATCTCCTCCCAGCAAGGTGATCTGTAGCAGCAGGAAGTTACACAGTTGCAGATCAATGTAAATACAAAGTAGCTTGTGAGTTCCTGGCGTGTGTGCTGCGTTGCCTGGCAACAGATTGGGGGAACTGTTTTTTTTTTTTTTCACGGAGCTACATAACATACTTAAATAATTTATTTCATCAACTTTTGTCAACATTTCCTTACTCAGCATTGCTAAAATATGTTCGAAGGTTATGGGATTTTTTGCAAAATGACAAAATAAAACAACCTACTCCAGCTTTTAGAACTGAGAAGATGATTTGCATTGGAGAAAGACACAGGCACTTCTTCACTTGATTTAAGAAGATCTGACATCAAGGACTGAACTTAGAGACACAAATGACTTGATAAAAAGGAGCTTTTCACAGTGTAGGTGATCATAGGCCCTGCCATGACTTAGCCTAAGAGATAAATTAGAGGTTGAATCCAAACAGTCTTTTATTCATGACCTGCAGGATGAGCAAATGTGATCGGGCAGGAAGGCAAGAGACACGAACCCTGTCATATACATCATCAAAAGAGAGAAGGCAAAAAAATTCCAACATACTTTTTAACCTTGTGTGGCATCCTAGACGCAGAATCGGTTAGAAAACTATGATAAATTGTCTTACCTGTCACTCATTTTATTCTCGTCACCCCACACCAGTTGGATCAGGACATTTTCTGGCTGCTATCATGAAGTCTTATCCCAGAATTCTTATTGCCACATATAGATACATGTAACCCGTATCCCTTCATCCTTTTCACTGTAGATACTGTGAACACTACCACTTTCTCTCGTTCCTCTTCCTCCCTGTTTCTCTGGCTGGCAGGAGATAAAGTGAAAGTGACACTTGTGTGGGTAAGATGATATTTATGTAGCGCATGGAGGTCATTTATTAAAAGAAAAATGGCTTATTACTGGCCACACATGATGACTTGATTTATTCTCTCCTCAGGTTTTTTCACTGCAGCCATCCTGTCCCTGGAAAATTTCTTCACCACCAACTAAATCTATACATTTTTTTCTCACTTCCCTCACACCCTCGCCCTTCTTTTCTCCCTCTCAGGGCTGATTAACTCAGAGGACAAATTACAGCCTTGTATCTATTAGTGCCGTCCAGGTGCTCTGGCCTATTGAGCGATCAGAACTAAAAAGGTCTGCAAAACACACCCTGTTGCCAGGCCCCTTAGATTTAGATGAAGTCTCTTTATGCTCCAAAGGACAAAGGAACATGACAGTTTGGAGATTACATCATTTTGGTTTCGCACCAGCTATCTGCTCTGCAGTCAGGTTGGGCAGCAGATTTACGATCTATTCACATTATTCAAACTGGCCGCTCTCTCTGTCCTTCTAAAATAAATGATTGTACACAGGGAGTTGATTTAATTTGTGCCATGCTGAGTCCCCAGTCAAATTAAACTGAGTGTTTACTAGGGAGAAATGCAAAATGGCCACTACACAAAAGATCTACAAACTGTAGGAGCTCTGGCAGCAAATGAATGAAAAGGGGGATAGTGTGAACTCCACTAGCAGACTCAGCTGGGGATTTGTGGGACAGAAGACACAATTATTTTTCCTCTTTTTGATAAAGAATGCTATCAGATTTGATTTGACCTCCAGGCTACATATGGAAGCTTTAACATAGACTCAGTGGGGTTTTTAGCATTGACTGATGTGCTGATTCGGTCATACTCGTCTCAAAAAGTCATCTCTCTCAGCGAAGCATGCTGTTTGTAAATGCTCTTGAACAATAATCATTTGTCCGAGGCTTTCAAAACCAATACAGCTACAAAGTGCCACAGATAAGGTGTGGATAAACAATATGGCAAAATGAATAAGAGCTGACAAATAACTGTCACATTTTAGTACATACTGTGTGTATAAATCAGCTTGAATTCCTCCTGCTGTGTCCAGAGACTGTACTCACAGGCTGTCTATTAACTAACAAGTATGAACCACTCATGTTTCTATAAATGAGCTACTCAAATGGATTACCATATGTATCCACTTTATACCTTTAATACAAATATAGAACTATATATGTACAGTGGTGTTAAATGACCCCATTTAACACCACTGTACATAAACAAATTACCAGAGGCCCCATGATATACAGTTATCTTGATACTTGAGTCTTTATACAATTATTTTATGATTTTAAATGTTTTGCAATATGCTGAGAGTTGCATTGAAATATACTGAGATATATTACCTGTTTTAAACTGTAAATTATGTCCCCAAAGAGCCCGGCCTCACTCCAAAGTCGTCGAAATCCGGTGCTTGGGCAGTGACTTGCAGTGTCAGAAAGAACGAAATGTCGGCATTTTTTTCCAGTAGGGTACCCAAAGTTTAATTTTTATTTGCAATATTAATCATATATATATATATAAATGTCTAATATTGTATATTACATTATATTGTCATACCGAATACCGGGATACTATGCCTTATCACATGTGGTTTTAGGACCAGATATTATAATACATTTCCATAAAAACAGCTAAATTATTCATAACAACTAAAGCCCCAACATACATGTAAATATATTTACATATATAACTTAATATTGATTTACTTAGTGCATGTGAAATATCTGCAATTTTTGTGCTCCTCAGCTTATCAAATCAAAAATAAAGACCTGTTTTACTCTTACCAAGAAAAATCTTTTACAGTGTCAGTCTTGTAGAGTGATCAGTGTTTTAAAGGTTTTGAATGCGACATTCAGAGTGCAGCAAACAACTATTTGCTATATGAGGATATAGTGACGTAATGGTGTCCTGAGCACAGAATGAAGTCACACTCCCTCTGTGTAGGGCTGCGCAAATAATCTAATATTAAGCATGATCACAATTTTGGCTTCCCACAATTAAATATGCATGATCGTCTGCAATATTGATGTTTTAAATGTGTGCCCTGCTCATAGAAAACTCCACTTTTAAAGAGCAGTCATCCTGCAGCGGAAGTTTGTAAAAAACAAAAACAAATCCTGAATGTTGCAACTGAGTACGGGCAAAATGAAAACCATCCTTTATCAACCATCATCATCCGTTGTTTGGAAGTATTTCAGATTTAGGAGACAGCAAATCATATGCAAAGAGTGCACGACACTTGTATCTGTACCACAAAGCAACACATCTAACTTGTTAAACCACTTGTTAACCCCCTCCCCACTTTACCACTATTATATCTGTCAGCACCGTTGCAATTGTTAGCACTGCTTGCACTATTAGCACCATTAGCTGCTGGCTGTCAGCTTATATTTTGAGAGTCGTGTGCAGGCAATGTGAGCTCCTTTAAAGACAGGGTGTCCCTCAGTCTTTTATAGCATGAAAAAGAGCAGAGTTGATCATCCACACAGCAAATGCCATAAATTTAATGAGTGTGGTTTTTATATAGGATGTTGGCTATTAAACTGATCATGATAAGAGAGGCATCAGGATTTCAGTGGCTCACAACCTCGACTAAACAAGTTCCAGGGGCAAATGTTGAATGAACCTGTCAGTCATATTCAAAGTGATGGCAGGTTCCGACCTTGTGCTGTGATTTTTGGCGGTCCATGTGAGCCTCTTATTTACATTTAGATTATGAATGGTGCCTTTAACACACTTTCATATACCTCCACCAACGCTTTCCTCAGGACTAGATACATCGGAGAAAACTGATTTTCAAAATGGGAGTCAAGGACAGCTCTGAATATTATTCGTATCAAGAACATGACATTTACACAGGCACGTCTCTCTCCTTCTCTCTCGCACACACATACGCACACACTCATGTGACATGTATAAAATCAGATTAGATATAGAGGCGGGTTCATTCACCTGAATGTCATATGAGCTAATGATCACATCACAGGCACAAAACAGAAAGTATAAAATCCAATTAGGTGGAAGATATTTTCATAGTGCAGTCAAACACCCAAAACACATACACATACACTGACTTCACACATATTCATGACAAAACCTTCAATGAAGTTTACATTTCTCAAAACACACACACACACACACACACACACACACACACACTGATGTGCATGTATACATCCAAAAAGCCAGGGCCGCTGGTCCTTCATTACTTATTAATGCTTTCAGACAACCTTCGTAACTGGAGAGCTATTTCAGGGGGCAGAATGATCTTCGAATCATCTGCCAGTGAGCCAATCTCTCCCTGTGCTCATCACTCTCCCGCCCGAGTCTCATCACTTTTTCTCCCCCTGCTCATCACTCCTTTCCTGAGAGCAGGAAGCTGGCTACAGCCAGGGCATGACAGGTTTGCAATGTGTGTGTGTATATGTGTGTAGGAGTGTGTGCAAGAGAGAGACAGAAAGAGAGACTACGGTGCATCATGTGGTTAGATAATGCCAGGTCATGCTTGTCTGACACTATGTAGTTAAAGGGCGCCCTCTATAGGTCACTGAGCAAACTATATCCTAATACAAAGGGTCATAGAGGTCAAAAATTAAATCCTGAAAATCTTAAAAATCATCTCTGCAAACTATTCTGTTGATATTCTTGCTGTGCTGCTGATATTGACAGACAGATAGGTTCATAAAGGTATGAATTTTTCCCTTCACACATAGTAATATTTATCATAAAAGTACAGATTTCTTTTGGAGGAGATGAAACCAAAACACACTGTCGTCAATAATTGGACTGCTCTATGTAAATCTATAGTCATTATCCAGACAAATCAGTTATATAATAGCACAAACAGCTCTTATAGGGAAGACCTTAAAGGTTCGTTGCCAGCACTGACTGATCGTCTCACAGATGATCTTCCTTCTGACTGACAGCTGGAAATGAAACAAAAAAGGGAACGGAAGTGGATAAGGGAGACGAGAAAGTGCATCCCCAAAACAAAAGAGCAGGAGGACGAGGTGCAGAGGTGCAGCAGTGATAGAGCATTGCAGTGAGGGTATGAGCAACTGAGAGCTGGATGGGGAGAGAGGAATGAAATAATGATAAAGCAGAAGGAGAAGAAATGTCATGTCGAATAAAAGCAGCCCAGAAAAAATAAGTTAGGCTGTTAGGTGGAGTCGTGTCTGCCGTTGCATTAGCTATTCCGTTTAATCACACCACCCATTCTCACAAACACCAACGAGCTGACGCACTGGAGGAGAGGGAGGGGAGAAGAGACAGTTTAAATGAGAGAGAGTGAAAGGGAATAAAAGAAAAGCAGCATAAGGTAGAGCGGTACAGAGAGAGGAGAGTGTAAAGGGAGGGTAAGTAGAGATTGGACCAAAGAGTTGCAGGCACCAACTCCATCCTTTGATGAAATGTGATTCTTTTAACTGGCCTCAAATTTATCTGAAATTAAAAACCCTGTTCCCTGACAAATTGTAATATACCAGTGATTGCCAGTTGTTTATTGAAACTGGTTGCCAGCAATGATTAGACAGGGAAGAGAGCCTGAAGAGTGGAGGCAGGTCAATTTAATTATAGTAGGCCCAGAAAAAAACCTTTGTAACGAAAATGCCCACAAATGATCATCGTCACCAGGAGCAGGTACAGGTGTTGGGAAACAACACCAGGTGTGCCATCTGATTACTGAGCTGCATCACTTAGGCTGATGATGTCACAGGCCTAACTTGTTTGATATCAGCATTTGCCGCAACATATTCATTGTCTATTTTTGGGGCTGGACGTTCATTAGGCGAGCTGCTAAATATGCTGCTCAGTTATTCAGAGCACCACACTCTAACAGCCCTGAGCGCACTCTTGGACAGATGGAGCAGCAGAATGCCAGTCGCAGTGAAAGTGAAACTTGAAGGGATAGCTGGGTTTTTTGAAGCAGGGCTTTATGAGATACTTATCTGTAGTCAGTGTGTTGCATGCAGTAGATTGCAGGCACCACACTCCCTGTTAGGAGAAACAGACAGGGCTAGCACCCCAGAAGCTCAGCAATGCATTGCTGCGGATTAAGATTTGCAGCAAAACGTATTTTAGCCACTTAAAAAGAGGCCTGTCTGAAAAAAATTGCTATATTCAGAGTATTTTCACCGCTTTACCTTCAGACGGCCCTTTCCTTTGCCACTACATTGCTGTGTAGCACTGGGTCTTAAAGTTTGCTTTCTCTTGGCTTTGATGCAGCTGCTCCCCTAATACATACATCTGATCAGCTCTGATCTATCCACAAACTGATCAATTCTAAAGCCTGCGACTCACACTCAATAAACTGCTGCTAAGGGGGGAAAAAGGCTCATAGAAATGCAAAGTTCCTCGGAAGCTGTTCCAGGGAGGTTTTATATCTGCTAAATGTGAATTCCGCTGCTGTATAGCATCCATGAATCATTGCCTGCTAAGTTGTTTACAATAAAGTGAGAGGGTTGGGTGTTGATATACACTAATGTTCAGTCTGGTGCAACAGTTAAGGCCTGTGACATCATTGGCTTAATTGATGCAACTGAGCAATCAGCTGGCACACCTGGTGTTGTTTCCTGACACCGCCACTTGCTCCTTATGGTGGTTTTCAAGGATATCTGAAAGCCTGAAAAAGCAAGTGGAGTAACTCTGCTCTTACACTCTAAATATCACTGAATCTCCTGCTATAAATCTGCTTGTCATAAACAAGACATGTTTTGTGAAGTACTTTCTTTTCTTTATTTTTCTATACTGCAGCATTTCCCAGAACTTACTGCAGCGTTTTGGGTGAATGTCTTATTGTCGAACAATAAACTTCAACTTTAAGTCTAGACACAAGGTGCATATTTGCCTGTGTGTGTGTGTGTGTGTGTGTGTGTGTGTGTCATGCACATGTGAGAGAGAACACGGTTCCTTTTAGTCCCTGTCAAGACTCCCTGCAGGTATCACTGCACCTCTTCTATTTCACTTCAAATACACAGAATCAACACTCACATCTCTCTCTCTCTCTCTCTCTTTCTCTCTCTCTCTCTCTCTCTTTCTGTCTCTCTCTCTCTCACACACACACACACACACACACACACACACACAATTGTCGAACTTCCTACCTACTGAGACTTTCACAATGAGAAACTCCAGTGCTGCTGCTGCAAAAAAACCAAAAATAACAATCAGCATGTGATCACACCGCGTCCTTGCTCAATTTTTTCCCCTCCTTTGATTTGTGAAGTAGGATTTAACAGCTTTGAAAAGACAACATAAAATCCTTGTAGTATCTTGCATGATATTGATAGTTAATAAAAAATGCAGCATCCAAGATTTAGTAAAATCATAGCTGAATTTGTAGTTGTTATTCATATTAAAAGCTGTTGTATCTACTCTAAATTAGGGCTGCCTTCTGAAAGTCAAGGATTCGAATCATCTGTCAGAGACCCATCAGCCAATTTCTTCAAGTCGAGCAGACGAGGGTTTTTTTTGTTAGTCAGCAAGCAGTGTATGTCTGGGGATGTTTTGGTCTCCAGATTTAACTGTAGAGTAAGCCTTCCTCGCTTTCATGCTGCTCTGTTCTCCAGTACAGGCAGCAGCAGACACAGCCCCAGTGTGAGTCTGAGTGAGACAGAGGCAGCTGCCCAGGGGAAGAGAGGTTTTGCTCATTCAGGCTCAGAGACAATGTTATTTTCTGCCTTCTGCTTAGAAGTGGTGAATTTACAGCTCACAGCAACTTACTGCAATACAGCTCCTGGCTTTTGTTTGCTATCTAGTGACTGCAAATAACCCAATTGCACAATTCCAATTTGTTGCTAGCATAGTTAGCAACTTGGCTTGTTTTCTATATTTCATTCCCATCACTGTCACCCGGAAAGTTTCTCTGAACCCCGTCCAAACTCTGTATGGGCATAAGAAGAACCAACAGTCCAACATTCATATTAAACAGCCAAATCTGATTGGACTGAAATAATGCTAAGTCAGGTAGCCCCACACAAGATTAGAGCTAGACTGTGAATGAGCTGGGCTGCTACATTGGCTTTATTAGTTTATTGTAGATTTAAATGCTTTAAGTAACAAGAAATAACTGTGCAGAATTACCAAAGATTATCAGTGTGTCTCAAATCACATACTTCTGTTAGTACACTTCCATGTAGTATACTATGTGCACTATGTACTATTTGGCGTAGTGCGTGAATTTCGACAGGGTAGTGTTGTCTCAAACCAAACACACCCATTGTACACTCACCGGAAATGACGGCCGCAAATTAGCTAGTTAGCAAACTAGCATTAGCATTCGCGTTTCGTTTGCGGTACCAAATCATTACAGACTGTTAAATTAACCCAATAAACATACTGCTGGCTTATACCCGACAACAGTATAGTGGTGCTTACTGCAAAAAACACATGTATTTGTACAACGCAGCAACGTTCATGGTCGCACAGTCCTTGGCCGCCATTTCCAGTTTGAAAAGTGGTCCCTTCCCTTCTGCTACATAGCCAAGATGGCGACCATTGAGGGTGAGAAGCATCCATAGTTCCACACTCAACTTCTTGACCATTTTGAGTGCACCATCCGGGTACTCATAGTGGACTGCATTTTTCCATACTTCTCAGTGTGAACACACTTATGCACTCAAAATATTAAGTGTAAGTGTAAGAACAGAAGTACGCGATTTGAGACACAGCATATGTTTTAAGTCATTTAGAGACAGTGCTGCACTGACAAGTTTATTGTTCAACTATGAAATGTTCCACTTAGTACATGTCGTGGCCACAATCCTAAAAAAAAATGTCATGTCATATGTTTATGTAAAAAACCTGATCATCTAGCAATGTATTGTTATCTGCTTTTACAAACTATTGAACATCAACGTCTGCTTCAAAAATGTAGTATTGTTCGGGCTGTAGACTAGATCCAGAAATGGTAATGTTAGCATTAGGAAATATATCATACTGCTGTTTCATGTTTATTTTCCAACAGTTCTGTACTGTTGAAATCAACTAATGAAACCACACTGCACTGCACAGTCTATTCTGCCAAAAAAGTGTCATCGATAATAAGCAAAGTAAAACCAGAAATAACTGATGTTCGGAAAGATGCAGATCAGGTGGCACTGAGAGCTTGTAATGCCATCCTCTTTATTGTAAATGACAAATGAGAAAGAAAACATGAAAGTGTCACTACGTTGTCTATTTGGCATCTCAGAAAACTCTACAGGTAAACTGAAGAACAGAGTGTGCCACTGCAGCCGAAGCTCAAGAGTGTCTGAACTCCCCTGGGACTTCTTTGGGAGAAACAGTCTATTGTGTTCCCCGCACTGCAGAGAGAGCAAAGACGGGCTGAGGCACTGATCACCCCGTCTGAATCTCGCATGACGCCAATCGAATGAAGTGGCAACCACACTCCTCTGTGAGGAAGAAAGCCCAGCTATCTTCATGATTGCCCCAATCCAGGCCAAACTGCAGGAGCAATCCCAGCTACTAGAAGATGACCCACCACTGATTTCTGCGATCAAAGTCTAGACTGTGATGGCCAGGAAACAGACCTTCCAGATCTGTAATTTGACTTCCTTTTGTCCCAAAGTTCAGAGCATTGTCTTTGCACAATGGCAATGATAATGGTGGTCACGTCTCAAGACAAGGTCAAAAGCAAAACAGGTTATTCTTAAGATCAGTCACTTTCACCACATATAATCACCTCTCAGGAAAAATATCACAACCTTATTTACTCTCTTTTTGCCTTTTAAACATTGTGTTTATTGTCATGCATGGATGGTTTACAAAAAAGTCCCAGTGGAAAAGTTGGGGCCACATAGGCAGTCAACATAGTGTTTTAGAACTGTGTCTGCAGCAGAGAATTTACATATGGTATACAATAGACTGTTTGAAAGCATTAAGTTAAATTATTTTCTTCTATCTGCTGAGAAACATCTAGGACATTATAATAAATGACATTGCAAATAGTATGCGAAGGAGCCCATTTGAATTTTTCTCTCGCTTAACTGCATTGTGTTGATTTATGTTTACAGGATACTTTTTCTTGCAACCGATGTAAAAACATAGCGGAATTAAAATGGGACTGTTTATGCTCTATTGAATCACATCACATCATTCCACATTATGTCACATCACACACTGAAACTAGGCAATATCAAACCAGCGCAGCCTAAAATATATCACTCATGAATTGGATCATTGATCATATGTTGAGATGTGTAGCATATCACTCTGGAGGGACAGATTCCCATCTGTAATAAGAAGAAGGTGGCAGCTAGTTCCAGGCAGAGTGCCATTTCTGTATAAGACCTGCAGCTCAAACTCTCACATAACTCTCGCCATTGTATATTTAGTCCTAAAAATGCAACAAGTACCTCAGCATGGCTGTGCTGAAAAGAACTGTACAATAACAGAGTAGCAACCGTTACTAGGCACAGCAGGCCTGTAAAAATGTGAACTTCTATACATACTGAAACAGTGTACACACGCCTGCTGTAAAAGCAATGTTTAATATTTAAAGCCCCCCTCCAGTGTTTTGGGGCATTTTATGATATTTCATATTTTTCTGAGTCATTTACTGACAATATAGATTAGCCGTTCTTACTAAAACAGGAAGATGACATACTACTAGTAGAAGCTTAAAGTCATGCGTCATCCTAAAAGATTGCAACTTATTTTACATATAACCATAATTGTAACCTTACATCTGTTACTTCTGTCCATCTGCCAGTTTGTCCTTTCAGTTAGTTAGCTAGCTAACTTATTTGGGTCTTCCTTTTTCTCTCTGCCTTAGCTTAGTGTGTTTTTTGGATTTTCTTTTTTGTTTAATTTTTTTATTGGGGCAAGGACTTGCTTTCCATCTGACACTTTACTCTCTTACATTTGTTTTTTTTTTATATAAACACAAAAAAACAAACAATCAACTGAAAAATATATTTACACACATACATACCCACATTAGAGCTTAGATTCTCTGCCTGAGCCCAAACCCAACCCGGACCTGTAATTTCCCGCCACTATCCTTGGGCTAGGACTCCTCATAATAGACCTCAGCCTATGGAACCAACTACTTATCACTCCCTTGATGGCGCCACTGGCTGCGCACATGTGAGCTCCTCCCTTTGCACGCATCACATTTGACCTGCTGCACATAGGCCTAATGAGTAAAATGGAGCCTTAGGGTCTCAAGAAAAAAATAGCCTCAAGGGAGTTTAAATTGGCCCGATCTCAAGGGAAGTCCGAGGTTTGGGACTGCTTTAAATTAGCTGTCGACGGTGACAACGTGTGTGTCGGCTTCATCGAGTGTACCAAGTGCAGCACGATGCTGGTATATGACAGCAAAAAAACGTGGACCTTTGTAATGGCCAAAAAACGGCCGGGCTCAGACAGAACATGCACGGGCTCGGGTGAGGTCAGGCTGGATTTTTTGGGCCCAATCTAAGCTCTAACCATTCATACTACATTCATATAGTAAAGGGTACTATACTATACTTCAATCCTTTACATCCACATGGGCATATCCTTACTTATTTGTTCTTTTGTGTATTCACAGATCCATGTCTACACTTACTCCTTATTCCTCTGTCTACCCCTCTTCCATCGGTCATTTTAGATAGAATAGCAAATAAAGAAAATGAAACAAAGAAAAAAAGATAAGTAAAAATAAGCTCATATAACTACAAAAACAGTTGCAAACAACTCTCACTTGTTCTCTTCTTTACCATCTTCCGGCCACAGCACACCACAGGAAAGAAAGACATGCTGCAAAAGTCCACCGGGTAATATGTAGTTTCGGGATGTTTTGAAAGTTCGCACAGTCCACTAGCACTGCTCTCTAACAGGTCTGCACGCTGGGAAGCTCACCACTTTTAGTGAAGAAGTCGAAAAGTCCCTTTGAGAAACAAAAAACATAAAATAAAATCACAGTGCTGGCCGATGCAGTGGCGGTGCTGAGAGCTGAGGCAAAAGTGGCCAGTGTTGGTGGACGGTGCACTTCCAAAAAGACCCATGACTCCATTTCTAACTGCGGACCTTGACAACATGTCTGTGCTTCCTTTGGTGTACTGTGGCCCGTGTGCGGTGTTGTGGCTCCTTGGTGCAGCAGTAGCCACTAAAACAACTCACAGTTGCAGCAGGAAAGGACGGTAAAATAGAGAGCGAAAGAGAGAGTCGGTGTGGTGTGCGAACTGTTGTCTCATTTGTGGTGTGATAAACAGTAAATTTATCTAATTAGGTGTCATATCGCTGTTTTGCAAGCTATTGTAGCTGCAGTTTAGTTGCTATGGTAATGGATTACATCTGACTTTCAACCACAACCCATTCTCTGTCTAAGACGAAACATTAAGCATAAAACAGGAAGCAACACTGCTGGAGGGGGGCTTTAAAGAGTGTGGAGGGTGGTGTCTTATTTCCACCTTACCAAAACCAGAAACACAGCAGCAAAAGTATAAGGGATGGATTAAACACAACACGTTTGCTTGTAAGAGTCTGATAAATGAGAAATAAACCTACTGTGGTATCACAAATCTAGTTTGAAATATTTCTGGAATTGAAGTGTGACCTTGGGTGACCCAGGTGGAAAACTGTCACCTGCCTCCCTCCCTCAGTGCCACTCATGAGCAGCCACAATCAATTTACGACTAGGCCCTCAGCACTTCTGCTCGCTGTTCCTGTGATACAAGAGGTATGTGAGGAGCGCTGGCAACCTGTCGCTTTTCTCTTCATCCCTTTCTCCCTCTTGACTTCTTCCTCATCAACCCTGATTCATACGAAATTGCTCATACCAGGGTAACCTATTGAAGCCTGTGATTATCAAGCTATTAGGCCTCCGGTCAGACAGAGAAAACAAGACAAGGGCAAAGAAAGAGTGAGACGAAAACACTATGGAGAATGCTGTTACATGCCTGCCTATAGCGCTCTTTGGTCAGTTTCTATAGAATGACCCTCTTGTAGCCGTATGGGGCCAAGACATCTGAGATGTAGCATTGCTTGCTACAAGGCGACTTCACAGCCAGATCTAAAAGGACACTGCAGGGCGACAATAAAACAGAACAGGAGAGAGAGAGAGAGAGAGAACTGTGCTGGAAAAGAGAGCGTACAAAATGAAAAACAACAGCGAGGCCCTCAAAAGACAGGGACAAAAGAGCTTTCCCCCCGCTGCCTGCTCCTCGGACATGACTAATAAATCACCTTCACACCATCAATCACCAGGCATCAAGTGCAAGACTCACGCGATCGATCCAGATGCCTTCACACCTGAAGAAAAACAGGGAGTAGATACAGAGACGGGGCTGTGTCATGTATGCAGGGGAGCACACTGGGGCAACCCATGGGAGCACATACAGAGCCTGCGTAGATACTCACATACTATAGGTACCTGTACGAAGAGCACATATCTGCCATTATTGTGTCCTGCAGCAGTGGTTCCCAACTGACGACCCCTGACATATTTAATGGATATTTTATATTACTAGTCCATACCCACTGAGTGCACAGTTGCCCACGTACAGTTTCACATGGTGTGTGTTTGGGATACAGGTCATAGGAAATTGCAGATTAAATAGTCAGCTGAACCCATTAAGAAGAGCAATGTATTCAGACAGAGTTTTTGAAAAACGTGGGACAGACAGAATGACACACTGACAGTTTCCATGATTATGTACAGCATACCATACCATGACTTAGTCATGCCAAAAAAAAACAAAAAAAAAAACATTCGGCCACAGGGGGAGCCACAGCAATCGGTCACATTTTAGCCATCTTTAAGCATTTTTCTGTTGTTATAGCGCCACCCAGTTGCCGATTAGAGTTAAATTTCTCCAGTCACCTTGAGGCGTCCTGTTTTCCAAAAATTCAAAATGGCGGAAAATCTATATAACCGGAAGTTATGGGTTCTTGAGGCAAATATGTTCCTCGTGAGGAGAGGCATCTCTGTGCAAAGTTTCATGTCTCTACGACATACGGGCCGTGAGATATGCCCATTCAAAGTTTGCAATTTCAATCGGTTGCTATAGTGCCCCCCTTTGGCTAATTGATGTAATATTGCTTCATTCGCATCCTCCCATGACCCTCTACCACTGTACCAAATTTCACATGGATTGACCAAGTCAGTGAGGAGAAAAACGTGGAACAGACACACAGACACACCCACAGAGAGAGTTTTCATCATTATATAGTAAGATAGTTAATAAGGAAACGTTAAAAATTGGTGCCTTTATTCTTCAGGTCAGTGTTCAATTTGTTCAATACAAGAATGCTGGAAATAATTTGTTTTCATTTTTTAATTCAACAAGCAACATGTTGTATTTTAGCAGTATACTGGAGACAGCAGAAAGGCAGAACTGAGTACACTTTAATATCTGCATATCTATCCCAAGTATTATTGGGAAATTCTACAATAGTGTCACAATATCGTATATTTTCCTCATACCGTGCAGCCCTACATCATAGCCCTCTTTCTCTCCACATTTCCTGTCTGGTTCTAAAGTTTAATGTGCACATAAATGCAGCACATAAGACGCAAAGTTGATCAGGGAGGTGATCTGCAACAGCAGTGACAGGGCTTTCCAGGGGGATACTTTGTGTTGTTTACCTGCAGTAAAACTCAAGGATAAGTGTTTGGGATTATTTCTGTACAATTTAAGACTTTTGGGAAGCAGTGGAAGGTTCAGGGTTCTTGCCTATAATGGAAGGAAACTGTGTTTGCCAAATCTCTGTAATAGAAATCTATTACAAAAATGAACTGTGTAACTTCCCAGATCCAAAAGTGACATCTTCAAATGGTACACACAGCTGAGATGCAGACGCTGACAGACACTTGTATACCAACAGGAACACCAGAACAACCCACATACACTCACCATGACCTCACACACACACACCAGGGGGACAAAAAAAACAAAAAATATATCACAGAAGAAGTAAAATGTCTCTCCCCTTGGAGGCGGGTTGCTGTTCGATATGATCAAAAGCCCTTTCCTCAGGACTGTACATCCTCGCTTCAAAACTTCCCACTGAAAAAGTGTGGACTTTTTGACCTCTGACCTCCTGTTTCTCTAAGGAAACCATCCAGAACATTCTCTGTGAAATGAAGTTTCTCTTTAGTGCCATTCTCCCCGCAGCAAGAGGAGAAGAGAGGGGTGAGCAGAAGGAGAGGACAGCACAGCACTTTGTTGGACCCCATGGATGTCGCCTTCAAACGCCTTATACCCATCGAGGCAAAAGTGCTGAGAAACATGAGAGACTTTTATTTTTAACACAGCCTTCCCTAATCTAATTACCTCAGCAATTAGACTGTGCTGTCATGAAAATGAACTTGCAGAAGGCAGTGCATGAGTTGTGACATGCTCTGTTTGCCTTGGCCAGCCCGAAGATGGAAAAAGCACTTCTGAGAGTTGGCATAAAATTTCATCAGTTTTTCTGCCTTTGGCAAGTGTGTGGCCAGTGCCTGTGTCCTTGCCAGTGTGTGTGTGTTAAGAAAGGATACTGTGCATATACATAAATCTGTGTCTCTGTATGTGTATGTGTACGTCTTCTCTCTGGCTGTGTATCTCAGTCAGGCAAAATCTCCATTAGGAGATCATGTGATCTGAAACAAGGCTTTCAGGAACACATCCATACCACCTTGGTGGTGTGAGTCACGTGTTTGGACGCCAGCCTGAGCTTGTTGGCAAAAGGTAGAGTCACACACAGACGGCGAGATGAGAGGCAGCACACGGCTTGGTTTAAGTACAGACGGGCATGGACAAACAAGGCAGAGCAGGGTGAGGAGACAGAAGAGGGAAGAGAGAAAAGAGAGAGGTGTGAAGACAAGGGTATATAGTCGGCTGACAGGTGCCAATGAGAGGGAGAGGAAATAATTCATACTTTACATCACTTGTCTGTATTTAGAACTCTGTTTGTGTGCATGTGTGTGTGTGTGTGTGTGTGTGTGTGTGTGTGTGTGTGTGTGTGTGTGTGTGTGTGTGTGTGCATCAGCTCATCTCTTTACTGCCCAGTCTCCCAGAACACTCCGTCTCACTACAAAGTCAAACCAAACCTGATTTATTATGTATTTCCCTTGACGGGACATTATGACTGCTGATTAGCATGCACTGGTGGGTGGAGGTCTAGATCACACACATTTATACTACACACACACACTCAGATACACAAAGGCATACACACGAGACAGCATGACCAATTTGTTGTTTGGTTGATAATATCTTTTGCCAGCACATTGCTCGGTGTACTCCTTGACAAAGCATTTGTTTATGTTATGCCTTCACACACAAACGGCATCAGAACTACAACACATGTAATAATAATACACAACAATACGCACACATTATGTATTGAAACAAAACATGAGAAATGCACACAATAGGCAAAGACATCACTATTGTCAGTTGCATCTGCGCCAGTTCTTGTACATCTGTTGTTCCTGGTGAATAAAGTGTTCCTGATTCTTATGACTCTCATCACTCACGAATACGCAGGCACGTCTCCGACATCTAAACCCACTGCCACCGACCACACGCGCACACACACGCACACACATACACACACACGTACGCACACACAAAAGTCTGTTTTCTGTCTCCAGTGGTAATTTTCAAGCTGTCAGTCAGAGCAGAGGAACCTTGAGATTAATGGAGACAGAGGAAAAACTGTGTGTGTGTGTGTGTGTGTGTGTGTGTGTGTGTGTGTGTGTGTGTGTGTGTGTGTGTGTGTGTGTGTTCGGCCATGGCAGCTTCTAAATTGTAGTTGATTGATCGACTGACTGTAATTGATAAACGTCTGACAGCACATTTGATTGAATGCAATTTCATAGTGATATTATTGACGTTACAAAACGTGAAGTACAACATGCAGTTTCTAGACACTATATCTAGATATACTAGATTTGAAACGCTAATGATGCTGCCATAAAAATAAATTAAGAGTAGACCAGGCATTGCCATTCAAATCAACATAGCAGGATGGTCAGAGTGGCGGCCATTTTCATGTGTACCGTTGCCATTTCAACCACTGTAGCAGACTAACTTCCACACAAACTTCCATATAAAAAAACAACTTGTGACAAGTCTTGGACCAATTTGCCATTAAAAACCATAGAAGCAGTGGAGTAACAACATTATGTTTTCAAATAAGCAGTCTTCTACCACTAAAACTTTGCTGTAACTGTTATTTCCCTGATTCTTTTGTTGCCATGAAATTCATATTTCTCGAAACATTATGTACTGTAGCTACATCCGAAGAAGAATGAGAGCTGCTGCGCAATGGACAGCTGAGAGCCAGAGAAACCGCAGGGATAAGCAGTATTTAGAGCCAGTACTTTTACACCTAACTCTGTGAGTTAAGGGTTTATTTGGACCAAACCAGAGATGGTGAGTGCTGGAACAGCAGACTAACTAACTAGATGACTAGCAAGAGACAGTATTGGTGAGTGGACTTTGTTTCTGTCAAGTTTGAATGAGGTGTGTTTTATCGTGACTTTACAAGGTAGTTAAGCTAACTTAAGTCTTGGTTTGGTGAAAGAGACAAACTTGGCTTGGTGTACGGTTGTATTTTTCTGTTTAAGGAAAATAAGGGACTAGGCCAAAACCGCGTTATGGAACTAGTCAGTGTGTCAAGACTGGTCTCACTCCGAAGTCATCAAAATCCGGTGCTTGGGCACTTCCGGCGTCAGAAACCAATGAAAAAAGGCGTCCTTTAACGTTGGCATGACACGTGGCCGGTTGCCGTTATAGTTTAAAGGAACTATATCTAAGAAATCTAAAGCAAATAGTCGTAAAATCATCCTAATATGTCACAGAGGCTATGGAATAATGTTCATATAACATACTGATCTCACCGACAACAATAGTACAGCCAGAATATCCGCGTTTAAAAAATATTTTACAGTCCGCAAATCATGTTTATGTTTTGAATTTGTGTTTTGGCCTGTTGCGCCACCCACCGCCGTCTACCAGTCACGCAGTCAGTAGAGTCTCAGCATCAGTTACAGTTACAACTGAGCTACAATGGCTCTGTCTCAGCTGCGGCACTCCGGAGCCCTCCGCAACAGATATGCAGGACTTCTATTTTTGCCAGACGCCGGAGCACAACGCAGCAATTCAGCACAGAGCAGCAACCTCGAATCTGTAGGGGAGGGGGGGGCAGACACAACTCGCGGCAGTATTTTGAATTTGAGTGCAGTAACCGTTTTGGCCACACTGTTACATACAGCGCCTTTAACAGTGCCCAGCAGTGCCAGGGGGACGGAGAGGGATGAAAGTTAAGGCGGCAAATGTCAATGGGGCGGGTGGGAAAGTTGGTAGATGGGTCCAAAGAAACACCGTTTTTCACCTGAGAGAGCGGTGCTCGTGTCCAGTAAGATTCTAAAGCCAAACCCTGTTCTTTTTACTAAACCCAACCATGTGTGTTTGTTGCTGAAGGAAAAAACGTCAATTTTCAGTGTTGAACCGACAGTGCGTTTATTTTGAAAGAGACGTTATGGAAAAGTAAAATTTCCTGTAAAAATGGTAGTGTATCGTGAAAGAAGACAATCCATGTAACATGCAGAACTTGACACAGCATCCCAGAACGTCAAACACCAACGCACTCAGGGTACCTTTCACGTCGTATGTAGACGTGGAAAGTCCATGACCAAGCATGTCAATATGTGACTAGGTCGGAGTAAGAATGTGTTGGTGTGACACACTTTAAAGGCCCACTGATTTGTGTTAGCACTCTAAAAACTTACAATAGTCGCCATTTTCTTTTGTACTTGTCAAATGACCACAGCAAATGGTTCAGTGTCCTTTCTACTCATTTCATTTCTATGGATGCCAAAAAGACATTATTGTAAATAAGAGAAGCAAAGCACACCACTGTTGCAAACTGCATGCAGACACATGAAGAATGTATCCATAAGTTATCTTTCTCTGACACTGGCAGAGTAAAATTCTCCAAAATCTGAACAGTCTCTTTCATTCTAGCAGCTGTCCAATCTCGTTCTAATGTTGGGGTAATTTTTTCATCAGCACTGAAGTCAATACATCCGGCCTGACTGTGCAGCAGTAAAAGGATGTTAAACTTGGATTCTCCTTTGGTCTCCATCATCAAACATGAGCAGACAAAAGATTAGACAACAAAACTTACATCAGGGCAATGAATCAATGGGGAAACTCCTTTTCCTGCCCTCTCTTAGCCTGAGGAACAAAAGTCCTCTGAAAACAACACTGTTGGCCTTGAATGCATTGTGATTTCTCTCGACATGTTGCTGCACCACAGCCCTGCGTGTAGTGGCTGTTTCATATTCAATGAGTCTGTTGTCAGCGGTGTATGACATGAGAAATAGAGGCATAGCACAGAGACTTTTCTGAAATGTATTCCTTCACCTCATTCACTGCTTCCTCCATCTCTTAATTAAATCAATTCCACCCTCCCTCTCTTTACCTCTGTCTTTCTTCTCCTCTTTCCCGCTCATTCTTTCCATCTCGCGCTCTCTCTCTCTCTCTCTCTCTCACACCCTCAATCTCTCTTGCCCGCTCTCTGCCCTGTGTGACTCCCCTGCTGCAGTTGATTGATGATGAGAGAAATCTCCCAAGGACAGGCGCCTTGTTAAAGACAGGCCAGTATGTTCTGTCGGTGGGAGCAAACGGGAATGGAGGGGGTGATTTGGGGGGATTACAAAGAAAGGAGCACCCTGATATTCCCCTGCTCCACTTCTGCTATTTTATCTGTTTTTTTTCTCCCTCCTTATTTCGTCTTCCCTTGCTCTTCTTGTCTCCTTATACTCCTGCTTCCTACTTTGCTTACCCTTTTCTCTTTTGTATTTCGTTCACCCTTTCTTCCTGTTTTCCTGCTCCCCAGCCTCACTACCGGGCCCTTTTTTAGCATCTCCGCCGAGGGAGAGCCTCGTCACCAGAGGGACTACAGGAAGGGGGTGATAGCTGTCAGGTGGCGGAGGGTAGAAGAGGAGGGAGATAAGAGGGAGCTCTGCGGTCTCTGCTGAGCCCCCTACAAGGCCCCTCCAGGGGGGGCTGGGGTGTTTTGGACAGGGGGCCATCCTAGAGAGAGACAAGCTGCAGTCTGATTAATGACAGGGAAGCCATCGTATTCATCACTGCCCCACATCAGCCTGGAGAGAAACGCTGTTTGTTGCCAAGACTGGTGGTTTTTCTGCCTCTGGATATGTTTTGTTTTTTTTTCCTCTTTGTTTCCCAGCAATTCATTTAGAATAATGACTGATGAGGCAAGCAGAGTCAGAATACATTAAGGTAAATATTAGATAAATTAAGAATGAGAACAAGGTAGATTCAGGAGGAATATTTTGTAGTGGCTGGGTATAAAAGAATTTGCTGCTTTTCTTTGTCTCTTGTGATAGAAAACTGAAAATCATTGTGTTGGTTGACACATTGGTTTTCCAACAATTTATCCAGAAATTAATTTGCAGATTGATCGATAATGAAGATAGTCACAATAGTTGCAGCCCTAGATGAGAGAATAAGCGTGGAAAGGATTACATTTGAAGCATGGGAGCAGGCAACGAGATGTTATTTCTGTCAAGACTTTGTTGGATTCCCAAAAAATATTCCACGATTTGCAAGCAGGTCTTCGTCCAAACACATTTCGAGGATTCTCCAAATATGTTACACTCGCAGGAAGAATAAAAACGACCACTCAGTACCAGGCTCTGAAGACCTGAACAAATTGTGATAAATTGATGCCCTCCATGGTTAAATCAGACAGCTTGTTGTGAAATCCATGAGCTGCTAGGAATTGTAAATGAATGTAAATAGCATTGTTTTAATTTACAAGCAGAACTTATTGAGCCTCTGAGTGCCTGATTAAACCTACAGCATGCAGTATACATGGCCATGCAAGGCAGATCATTACTTTGATGTCCTTTTTCACAACCATACACACACACACACACACACACACACAAACTCTCACATGTACACACAGAGTGAGCAAGGTTCCTTAATCTCAAACGCTCATTACAGCACTCCGAAGCTGATCAAAACGAAAATCCCTTTGATTCAGGAGGAGACACACTGTGACTCTCTCTCATCTCTGAGATGTTGCTAAACATTTCATTAATTTCTGAACTGGGGCCAAGATCACATCTTTTAATCCCAAAACAACACACACCACTGAAGTTACGGTATAGCAAACTCATGTACGCACATAAAAACTGCCTTATTAAAGATATTAAAGGAACACTGCATTCAGTCAAGCGTACTTCCTGGCCTTGAATCGGTCCAACAGAGTCTCTTCCCTTCTACTGCAGCCACCACTGACTAGTCACTCTTGTTCCCTCTCGCTCCCTCTTCCTTTCCTTCTCTTTCCTTCTCCTATGCTGTCCTCCTTTTCTCTACCTCCTCTCCTCCTCTCCCCAGGCCCTCCGCAGACTCATACAACATTTATGACTGTCTGGAACATACGCTTGCAGCAGGAAACTGAAGGGCATATCTTCGTATCCTAAAACCAGTACTAACAGTGTCTAACAGCTCATCTGATATCTGACAGGGAGAATCCCTGGTTTGTTTCTTTTGTACACTGGACACCACTACAGCAATTCTCTTGTGGCATTGCCCTCCTTAAAACTTCTGCTGGAGCACGCAGTCTGGAGTCTGAGATGAACTCCCCCACAGGGGCATCAAACTAATCTAGTCCATCTTAGCTCCCATGTGAATGTAAAACACAATACGCCTTGTCTGCTGTGTATCACAGATGCAGCACAGAGTCCGTGATGGAGGTTGGAGCAACAGTGCAGCAGCAGCAGCAGTGCGATAAGCTTGTAAAAAGTGGGACCTCTGGGACAGCTTCATCTGTACAGATAAATACACTTCACTTTTTATTTGTTTTCTCCATTGGCTTTTGCCTTGTGTGAGGCTTCCCAGCGTCACATTCACAAACTTTTACACCTGAGATCTGTCTAATATAATCACAGCGGTCCACGGAGCAGCTTCACCGCTTTGCTCAAGGGCACCCTGATGGTAGCTGCTGAGTCATTTCAGATTGAGATTTGCACCAGCAACTTTCCCGTCACAAGCCATTTCTCTGTTCTTTTTCTGCTCCACTTGCACCTCTCTCATTAGCAGCATGTTGCCTTGCTCTATGGCAACATTTCTACACCGATCAACCAAAATATTAAAACCACTGACAGGTAAAGTGAATAACATTGATCATCTCATTATAATGCAATGTTCTGCTTGGAAACCTTGGATGTGGATGCCACTTGACACACACCGCTCTCCCAAACACCACTGCAGACCAAGTACACCCCCTCATGTTAAGCAGTGGTCCTCCCAGCAGGACAATGCACCATGTCACACCACAAAAACTGCTCAGGAATGATCCGAGGAACGTGACAAAGAGCTCAAGGCGTCAACCTCACCTCCAAGCATCCCTGGGACTTGCCGGTACACCACCTTGCAAACCACAGTACTAAAAGGATTTGTTACCAATACCCTGGTGCCAGACGCCACAAGACATTCCCAGAGGTCCTGTGTCCATGCCTCGACAGGTCAGAGCCAAGTCTGATCCAAGCAGGCCCCGTCGTGGATCAGGTATATTGGCACATCCCATGAATGCTCAACAGGACTGGGATATAGGGAATTTGGAGGCCAGGTGGATGCCTTGAGGCTCTCTGTCACGTTCTGAACAGTTTTTGCAGTGTGGCACAGAGCGCTGCAGGAGAACCACTACCATTGGGGAGTGCTGTTGCCATGAGGGGGTGTACTCGGTCTGAAACAGTGTGTGGGTGGGTGATGTCAAGTGGGATCCACATGAATGCCAGAACCCAAGCTTTCCAGGCAATACACTGCATTGTACTGAGATGATCAGTGATATTCATTTCACCTGTTAGAGATTTTCACATTTTGGCTGATCAGTGTGTATCCGATCAGTGAGTGTAAATGTTACTTTGTAAGGTGTAGCACTGAGGGGTTATTTTAATCTAATGAATATTTTGCTTTAGGTTGAAAAAGATTAAGAGCAAACTTTTAGTAAAGAGCTTTGGATTTTGGTGGTTAGAGGATATAACTGAGAATTCATAGGGTTTCGAGGTACTGTGGAACTACTTATTTCAATATAAGCTACGGTAAGTGTCTGTAGATTTTAGGTGAACAAAGGACGGCCTGTGGGCTAAAAGCAGAAAATGGTAACTTTAAAAGTTATAGGCCTAATCCTAAAATTTCCATTCTGGTTGGTCTTGTAACACCTATGGTTACTTGTGACCTTCACCAGCAACTCTGTCAGTTATGAAACACAAGAAGAGCAATATTCAGTATCAGTTTACAGCACAGTTAAACAAGCCATAGTCTGAGAGGATACATTGCGTCATCTTGTTTTAATAAAAGAAGACTGAGACAGCCAACAACAACTTTCTTTTCCAAATGCCCAGTACCGGTTTTTGCCATTTGCATCACATCCAGAACATGCATGTATTGCTCTCTGTCAATTCTAAATCTAAATCCCACACGGGAAAGGCAGACTATGTTTGTGACAAGGAAAACTACTGCACAGAGAGGCAATTATAGAATGCAAATACATTGAATGGCTGCTCCTAAGTGTCGTCTACAGTACCAAAAATGGGGTTTGCAAGAATAAAAATCATAAGAAATATCACTGCAAAGAACACAGAGCTACTGTACCTTTGAGGGACCATAATGAGCAATAATGACCCAAAATAATCACCTCACGAGCATCAGGTTGTGCAAGAGGACGTACGGTGCTGTTTCAGAGCTCAGTGCAGCAGCGTGGAAAGATTGAAGCGAGTCACTACAATGGGCGATTTTTACAACGGCCATTTTATTGGACCTCACACTCTTTTTATGTGGTGCAGAGCAATAATAGACCGTCATTGAAGTCCTAAGCGGGCCCACTTTAAGGAGATTCCACCAGTTCATATTTCAGAGGTTCTTTGATTTCACGCCTTTACCCATTACTTTCAATCATCTGCCTTAATAATAAAATAGGTGGTTTTCTTTTGTTGCTAATCTATCTTATTTGCTATTCAGCCACTTAAGGCCATTTCACTAGAACTCATATTAGAATACTGGGCCCAGTGGGCATTAATATTGAATGAAGTGTGAATATAATAATGTGAGTTCCCCTAACTGGAGGCAAACCACTCTCAGTGCCTTTCTTTCTGGCTCTGCAGCAATATATATGGTGGAATATTAATTACTGTCGAGGCATTATGGTTATTATCATGATTTCACATTATGCAGCTTCAAGGGGCAATCGGTGGTGGGATGCTAAATAGATAGGAGCCACTTAAGATGATGAGGAGAAGGGGAAGAGGGTAAAATAAGGAGTGAAGCTTTCAAGAACCAGTAAAACATCTTTTTAAAAAATAAAGTTGGATTTAAGTTTGATATTTCTTGGTTGTATTTCTTTCTGTTTTCTCCTCCCATCCATTTGCTCCACTTGCTCTCCTCCATCTCTTTTTTTGCTCTCTATCCTGCTTTTTGGTAACTTTCCTCATTCCTTCTCAACCTCTGCCTACCTCCCACTCTCTGTCTACCACTCTCCCCCTCCCTCTCTCCCTCCCTCCCACAGGCACAGTGGATCAGAGGGTTTTAGGTGATAAATACCCTGGACCAAGGGCTCACCAGCCACCGATTCCTGCCACTTTACTGTGTCACATTGTGGCCGAGGCCTCATTAAAAAGGCATTAGCCTCCTCTTGGTCCCATGATGGAGGCCGTGTGTGGCTCAGTCACTGCCGCAGGGATCTATTTAAAAGTGGCGGCAGGAATGGATAAGGAAGAGAGAGATAGGGGAAACAGAGAGAGACACGGACAGAAAGAGATGGCCATGTAATGGAAGGGAAGATTTGGCTGGAGAGAGAGAGAGAGAGAGAGAGAGAGAGAGAGAGAGCAAGAGAGCGAGAGGCATCAATTCCATGTCTGAGGATGAACCGAGGTCCTGGAGTCCAAGGAGGCGCAGGAGGAGGAAGCAGAGATAACTAGCTGGAGCGAAGACCACTTACTTGTCCCCCGTGAGTCCATGCGCTCTCGGAATTTAATTGATACCGGCCAATTAAAGCCACTCAGGTTCCACCTTGAGGGGGTCAGGAGAGGTGGAGTCAGGGGTTGGGAACAGGATGAGGGGGCTGCTGGGGGATGAGGAAATGAAGCAAGGTGAAGAGGGGAGGTGGAGAGTGCAGCGTGAAAACACGAGAGTAAGCATTTGCAGCACATCATTAGTAAATAAGTAGTCTAGAGGTGATGAGTAAAAAGTGGGGGAAGGAAGGAGGAAGGAGAGAGGAGGAGGAAGGGCTTGACAGATAACAGGAATGTTTGGAGGCTGGGATAAAGGATGTAGAAAGAGTACTGTTACAGCAACATTTGACATCTTATAAAACAAATGATTCGTAGAGTGTGTGGGTTGAATCTGGAAGACTTTCTAAATCCGAACAAAAGACTGCTACAGGAAAGATATTATCGAGGAACAGATCAATATTGGGCAATTTGTCAGTGCTCTTTAGTGTCAAAGAAAATTGACTGTGCATCAAAAAATAGATACACAGAGCAATATTCTAATGTTCCAACTAAAGGTCAATAAACCACCAGAGGCACTGTGTTACATGGTGTATACGACATTTCAAGAAAACTGTGGACCTACTTTGTTCACCATGACTAGCAGGCCATAACTACAACAATGGCCAAACCCATAGACTGTATAAAGAGAATGGATATCGCCCCCTTAACATCACCCATTGGTTTATAGACTCCCGTTTTTGACTGTTTCAGACATTTGGAGCCAGAAGTGACCATATTATGATGAGAGGGTCGAGCTGGGGACAAGCGAGGGGTGGCTCTGACTGAAAACCCGAGGACACGTAACACACATAACTTTAAGCGTTGATAAAATTTAATTGGGTTAGTTATATAAAAATTCACCCACCGTACAGTGGTCATGAACTTTGAAATTAGCTATAGAGACCAAAACCATTTTTTGGACCAACTTTTTCACACTTTTGCCCTGGATTAATTTTTCAGTCTCGGCAGTTGTCACTTGCCCCAACCTCAACTTTAAACCTGCAATAACTGTTTTTTTCTTATTTTTTTTATTTTTTTGGCCACTTGGAGGCAGCAGAAACAAAGCGCGAACATAGCATCGACATATCATCACTTTTTATTTGCAAGACTTCTTAGCAAACAGTTGTGGCTTTATGTCCAACTGGACAAACAATATCAGTTACTACAAATTTAAGGAGGCTGTAAGCATGACACTACAAACTGGAGTTTACATCTAATCTCTTACTAGTAGTCATAATGTTTTTTCACCATGAAAAATGTTTTTTTCTTGCCAGGAACAAGTAGTTTGACTTGCCTAAACCATAGGTTTCAGAAGTGTTTCACTGCTGAAAAGAATGTTGTTTAGTAAAACTTGGTTCTCTATGTAGTTAAAAAGATGCAAATACTTTTGAAATTGGTGCTACATGACCAGAGAGATCTGAGAAAAAGGGCTGTGGCATTTGCTTTTACTCAAGAGGTAAAAAACCTACAACTAGCAGAATGCGCTGTGTCGCACCAAATCAACAAATACTCCCAAACAATACAGTAAAGCGTCCAGCTGGTTACAAATTATCTTGCATGACAGGTAAACTGTAACAGACTCTTGGTTCATATTTGATCAGCACTGCTTTCTGAAAATGCACCAGATGATACGAGCAGGTGGATCTTGGTACTGGTAGGATGGTGGGAAGTAGAGATGGGCATTTTAAGTAGCTTCACTATTTGAGTACTTGTATCAAATTATTCTGGAGTATTTGCAAAAGAAAAATCTAAGAATAAAAACGTATGTTGGTCATCGAGGGGAGACAAGTGCAATCTGAAATTCATTTATTGAACAACCAGGCATCAATAAGCCTGTCAAACCACATAGTATAGAGGTTTTTCTTTTTTCCAGACAAAGAGATTAGGAGATGTTGCTTTAGCAAAACATCTCCTAATTTTAGCCAAAGTTGGTTAAAACTGGCAAAGTATCTCCTTCACCTCACAAAGGTACAAAGACAAACTACTGATGTAAAAGCAGCATCTAACAGTTTACATACAGAAATAGAGACAAAGGAAAGACAGAGCTGTATAAATGCTGTGTCTGAGAGATGAACTGATAAAGTCAAGAAAAGCATGAAATATCTTGACAGGCAGATAAGTAGATACATATGTCCTCAGGTGGGCTCTGAGAGAGACAGAAAGACAAGCTGACAAGCTGCCTCCTTATTTATCAACACTGCAGATTCCAATGCAGCTGCCCTCTACCCTCTTTACTGTGATGGAAGGATGAAGAATAAACGAGCAGGTAGCTGTCACCTCCACCGCCTGTGTGTTCGTCCATCCTCTGACAGGCTGAAGAAGTGAGATGGCGAGAGTGTAGGCAGCTCAATGAAAGTGAACGGGGGTCAAGCAGGCAAGTGTTACACAGGTGCAGAGGAATGTATTAGCTAATAAGGATACCTGGGTAAAAGAGCCGCAGACAGACGGGAGGTTTTTCAGTGGTAAGTCAAGGCGCTGGAGAGAAGTTTGTCTAGTAGCCAGACAAACAGACAGAGCTCAGGGAGAGAAGACCAACACTGCTGAGGAAGGGGGAAGCTCTTGCACCGATGCTGATCAAAAGGCCGAGGTCAGACAGGCAGGCAGGACTCAGGTGGAAGGAAGTGGATTAGCTCTAGTGATTTTTTTTTTTAGTACAGTTCTCTTTTTTGGTACAGTAACAGACAGACAGCCGGCTGTCAGAGGTTATTTCACAGGAAATAAAGTCTTTGTTCAGGTGAAGACAGTGAGAATCTGAAGCGAGACGGGCTGTGCAGACTGCAGTTCGACCGGTGAGCGGTATGCTGTGAATGATTTAGAGGACAGACAGGCAGCAAAGTGAAAGGAATGATGCAACGCTGCAGTCAGACAGACAGACAGACAGGGAGCTGGTTTGCAATGATGCAAATCAATACAATGAGGAGACAAAACTTTATCTTTTCGTTTTTTTTCCCCTCTAAGGTCTTTCTGCTCTGTTAGGCAGTTTGTTTAGCTTGTTCCTATTGTAGTATGTATTATCTTGTTTTGTTTTTGGGGCACATTAATGAGACTTCAAACATTTGGTGTCTATTGTTTTTCCTGATATGGTCATAAAAGAGGCAAAATAAAAGATGCGACAGTTTATTCTTCTGTATCTGTGAACAGGGGAAACCCCTTGAGAAGACTACTTTCAACAAATCACATCTGTTGTTTACAGAGCCACATTAGTATAATGAAGTGAAAGTTCTATTATTGTAAAACAAAAATGTAACTATAGCTTTGAATCTTCACACTTTAGCTGCAAATTTCCACACAACGCCCACAATTTGCCATGGCTTCTGAAAGCAACTCATCCTCCCTGCACTTTACGCTTATATATTGTGTCTCTAACTGACTCATACTTTTGTTTCTGACTCACAGTTTGATCTAACAATATCATGTTTTTCTTTGGGCTGACGATGTTTATCAAGCCTGTTAATGCCAAGCAGTGCAACTGAACTCTGGGAGAATGCTGTTTACAAAATAGAAGATTTAGACTCATGTGCAAAATTATAACATGAAAAGAGGGGTGAAACAGCTGTGAGCCTGTCGCATTTAAAGCTTGGGTACCAGAAACACTTGTGCTTTTTATGATCATTTCACCGTGGGTCACTAAAAGATTCTGTGCCATTAAGCGTCAGTCCTTACCATAGTGGCCAGGTGGGATTCAATATATATTGCCCAGCCTTACTTGAAATCCACATATCTTTAGCAAGTATAATGTTATACAAAATATCAATTTATCAATATCTGAGATGGTGTCTTTACTCATTTTCTGCAGTACTGATATCAGCTGCACTTTCTCACTCTCCCTTATTGTTAATGTTTACTACAGCCATTCTGCTGTTGTGATCTTTGAATAAAATATATATATTCTTATATAATATAGCAATTCCAGTATTGTGACAACACTAAGCAAGATATCAAAACCCAAACTGCTCACAAGGAACTACAAAGAGACACAATATGACAACAAAGCGACACAAAACAACCAAAAAAAGACAAAAATTTATCTCTAACAGACACAGAATTACCTCTAAGAAGCCCAAATGATCACAAAGAGACACAAAACAACCACAAAGAGACACAAAATGACCACAAAATCACAAAAAGATGTGTAACCACAGACAATGAAGAGACACAAAACCACCACAAAGTCTTTGCATCTTGCCCCCATGTGGGCCCTTTTGCATTTCTGTGCCCAAGGGCCCATTGTCCCATAATCTCCCCATGGCCAGTTACATTCCACTGCTGTTTGCAGAGGTGTTGATTCAGCTTTACAATAATTATGAAAGCTGCATTTTGTGGTGCAACTGAATAGTGTTGTGCATTTTTTATGATTGCTCTATATGTTGACCGCCACATTTATTAAACTATACAGCAGAAGGCTTATTAAGGTTATCACAAGACACCAGTGTATGTTTTAATCAGCCAGGCCCCTCAGGAACTTTGAATGTAAATTGGCTAAAAAAAAAAGTCAAGAAAGATCTTCAAAACTTTCATATAACTTTTCTTGTTTAGGTGAAACATCCTTTTTACCTCCGCCAGTAAACTTCGGACAGTAGAAGAACAGGACAGAAACTTCCAGCATCTGGAGGAAGTTGCTGAAATAGCTGGACGGTAATGAGACGACAGGAATGCGGACATTTTGCTGATGCCTGTAAAATTCTGCAATCCAATTAATAATAAAATTCCCCCACATCCCTCCATATATCCACTCTCCTCCTTCCTATAGTGAAACTGCATTTAATTCATGCTCGGAGGGCGTTGAGTTCCCATGAGGATGCCTTTAAAACAACCCGCCCAAAAGAAAAGGTCACAGAAAGTTGAAAGGCCATCACTCCCCAACCTTATTCACTCACAGATGATTTACTCCCTGTGTGTGTGTGTGTGTGTGTGTAGGCACCACTCCAGGGATGTTTGTGAGGTGAACTGGGACGGGGGAAAGGATCATGACAGCTGGGTCAGGTTGGTTGTTTTTTAAAATAATAGATGGCCTGGGTCTGAGAGGGACCCTCATATTGTCGTATTGGGGTTAATGATATGATGCACTTGACTTGACTCTCTGTGTGGTTTTCATTTTAAGGAAATTTGAGATTACATATTTGTAACATTTTGTGTAATATTACCAATCTTATACATATATATATATATATATATATATATATATATATATAAACAAGATGTCTGCAGGGTGCAAAAAAAACAGTAGAACTTCCATCTGTCTTCATTCATGTATGCCACTTATCCATTTGTATAATTACAAAGCTACATTACAAAGTTATAGCTTTGTAATGTAGCTTACTAATTTAAATACTTCATAAAGGATTTGTAGGTTGTCACTAGTGGCTGTATTAATTGTTAGACATGATTTATTTAAGCTGTATACATCAGTCAGCCGTTGATAAGAATAACTTTTGGGTTGCCAGGTTTCAAGGTTGGGAAGTAACGAAGTACAAGTAAGAGCATTAGCTATGTGTCTTATTTAAAATATAAAATATGAGTAACTGTGGACTGTTACAATTACAGTTTAATTGGTGGTATTCTAACAGTAACTGTCTTTAAATTGAAGGGATTACTTAATTTGTTTTTGTTTTACTAGCTCTAAAATTGTTTATTTTTTGTGAACAATTTATTAAAAATCAAAGGCATTTTCCATAAATTGCATTTTTTCCATTTTTTGCATCAATTCCATTTTTTTTTAATGTGCAACAATTTGTGCACATACAGTGCACCTGCCACACGACAATGGCAGAGGAGATGCACAGCCAGGACCTCTGCCAAAATGTGTTTTGGACATGGAAATATAAGATCCAGACAAATGAGCTCAGCAAGATTTCAGTATTCCAAGAGTAATCCAAAGTAAATTAGTAATCTAATGGAATACACAACATATAACAAATACTTTGTCAGTGGACCTACTCGACAAAATCTGATGCACCTGGTACCCTCATGCATCAGTTTTGGTCATTCAGGTACTGCGTGTCAAATTACGCTTGCTACTTGCATGGCGTCTTTTCAAAGTTAATTTACATTTTCACAGGAAATGTACAGTTTCTGCTCATTACGTTCAAACTTACTATGTACAAAAAACACTTTTCTTTCCTTTTATAGTTTATTTCCTTACATTTAGGCAACAAAAGCCCGCCAATTCACGTGGTTAGGTTTGGAAAAAAGCATCATGGTATGGCTTAAAAAAGCTCTAATGTGGTTTCTAATGTCATGTAACATCACGTGAAAAACATCACTACTGTTGCATGCTACACATACTAGCACACTACGTTGTTATTAAAATAACTATTGACTTTTGGTGTCACAATGGAAACAATGGGTTTCTAGGTGAAAGTCCAGAGTTTGTTTGACCTATCCATCTCCCCTCTCACTCTCCCTATATGGATTTTCTCATTCTTTATACTACGGTAGTTGCCAGCAGCGTTAGAAACTGCCGCCACCTGGTACTTATCATACCACCACAAAAGGTGTTGCTGTGTGTTGGTGCCTGTCAACAAGATCACTGACAAAACATTTGACAATTTGGGAGTGAGAGTGGGCTGGAACATGTTACAAATTACATTTTATGGCATGTATTTAGTTTTCTGTAGTGGAATACATTTTCAAAAGTAATGCTCCTAACACTGCCAAGCTGTTAAAGGTTCTGTATGCAAAATTAATATAGCAACAAACCACTATTTGCTACGTAAAGATATAGTGGAGGAATGGCATCTTGAGCAAAGAATGAAGTCTGTGTGTGTGTGTTGTAATTTGAGCTTCTCTGTGGTTTGTTGTGGTAAACCAGTCCGGCTGCGCATGCATCTTATCACATGTGTGTATCCCGCTTATACAGTGGTTACTACTGATATCTGAACAGCATTGTCAATGAAGCGTAGCACCAACACTCCAACTCTCCCCTGGCTGGTTAACACTGTTAGCTCTGTCAGCACTGTTGCCCTTGTTTAGCACTGTTTATGGAGTTAGCGCAGTTAGCCGCCATCTCAGCCACCTCCATGCTGAAAACCGTGTCCAGACAACTCATACGCTCTGAATTTCACATAGAGCCCCTTTAAATATCCATTCAGTTGATGCATGTACTCCTCCACCAAAGACATATTAAAAGAGCTATATGATGCAGAAAAGTGAGGACATTTCATTGTGTTAATGTTCTGTGGTTGTTTAATTCACACGATGCCTCCAAAGGACAGTTAAGAGCACCTAGCTTTTGGCAAACAGCAGCAGGCCAAAATCCATTTTTAAAAACGTATTGTTAAATTATTTATAAAGATGTTTGTCGCAACTTTTCAGCTGTACTAGAAAATTTGCTCTTATCCTATACGGTCTCAACAGCTGAAACTGGCATAAAAGGTGCACCAGAAAGTCTTTATATGCAGATTAGAAGGCAGCTTAAAAATACAAAGTGTGTATCTTCCTCTTTGTTTGAACATCTTACTTTGCCAGCAATTTGTACTACACTATTTGTTATTACTAATGCTACAGACTGTCTGTAATATGTTAACTCACCATCAGTGCCACACTTTGTGGGAAGAATAAGCAGTGTGTGAGTGTGTATGCACAGTATGTGTGTGTGTAAAGGGTTTAGTGTGCAGGCATTTAAGGGCAGATAGAAATTGCTGAGGGGGTTGTAACATCAGGAGGTGAGGAAAGGTTACACAGCGAAGTGAGCAGTAGTTTTGAGTAATGGACAGTGAACTGGGTTAGGTCAAAGGTTACGAGCTGTAGGCAGAGTAACCTCTAACCTGTTCTCTGGCAGATTTGTGGGTTTGCAGAGCAGTAAAAGGCTCACCCCGACAAACCTTTAACACCTTCTGCCTCAAAGAATCAGACGCATGATGGATTGGGACAGCGTTGTGGTGGTGGCTGCCATCTGGGAGAGTGTGATACAGAGGCGAGTGATTGACTGGGATTTAGTGGAAACGGGTCTGACTGTGTGGCCTGACAGGGACTGATAGCCTCACCATCATCATTCTGGGTCACAGCAGGGGCGGTCTGCACGCTGTCTAGGGGGTCAAGAGGGAAGGACGGCAGCATACATCCAAAGGTATCGACAGCTATACTGAGTGCATATAGGACTTTTTATGAACTGTGTTTTATCAGTTTGCTCATATTGAGAGAGGGAAAGCAAATAAACTCACAGTTACAGCTGAAATCACAGCTCAGTTTAATTTGATTGATGAAAGAGATTACATTCTATCCCTTCCTTAAGTGACTGTACAAATGGTGTTAATATTAAGAACAACTCTTTACATGAAACTGTCACATGAAGCTGTTAAATCTTACATATCTTTTACTTCAGTCATAAAATGTAAAACTGAAGGAGAGAGTTTTAATAAAGGAAAAATTCCCTGTGTGGTAATAGAGCTGGCGGGTGTAGTTCAGTAGAAAGTTCGCACATGAAACTGCTCACAACAAGGTCTGTGGATCATCTTAAATAACCGGGTCATGATTTCTGGAAAGAGACATTGCTGTTGAGTTTTTCAAATGTATTTGTGGCACTTTCAGCACCACAAGCTGAGTGCCATCTTATTCCATTATATTCTACAGAACGCAGACATCTCTACAGGTGGCATCTCCAACACTCTGCAACTCACACCAAATCTATCTAGATTGATTAATTGCAGGTAAGAGGGAAAATGTAGATTTTTTTTTTATTTTGGGGTGAGCTGTACCTTTAAGGCAGCTATGAAAGCAAAAGGTGGTCAAACCTGATGCTATCAAGGTGTACCATGTAAATTCACGCAACAGTTCAACCAGTTTAAAAGTGTCAGGGTGCCCCCTGGCCTTCACTTGCCACTCAAATTAACACATACCAACCAGGAAGAGACTCAAAATGACCACAAAGAGATGCAAAGGAACTGCAAAGAGACACAAAATATCTACAAAAATGGGCAAAATAACTATAAAGAGACACAAAACAACAACAACCAAAACCAATCAAAATGACCTCAGACACTAAACAACCACAAGAAGACATAAAATGACCACAAAGAGACACAAAAAGATAGGTAACAACTACAAAGAGAAGCAAAACCACCACTAAGTCTCTGTGTCTTGCTCCTGTGTAGGAAAGGAGACAAGGCCCTTTGCATATCTTTACCCAGGGGCCCACTGTCTCATATTCCCCCCCATGCCTGTTAGCAGACATAAAAATAACCTCTCTCCCAAAAAACCAACTTGAAATGCAAAAGGTAACAGCCCTTCTCATTAACTCCTTATCACTGACCATGCACATCACGTCTAAATGAACAACACAGACAGATAATGTTATTCATTATAACCCCATTAGTGCATTTATCCTGATGTGCAATTAAAACTGCAACTGTTGTTGTAGTATAATAAAACTAATCAACCCACCATCACCAATTAAACTTTGTGAATATGATGCCCATATGGCGTTTCACCCACAGCAACATTAATTTACAGTTATGCCTTTTCCTTCAGTCTAAGATGTTGATCCATTTGTTATAAAGCTCGTCATCAGCAACACAATAATGTATGAGTGTTTGCTGTAGCCTCTGCCAGCGTGGGGATAAAGACTTTTAATTATTACTTCGACACTATGCATCTCTGTCTCTGTGTTTAATTTTACTCTACCCTTTTTATTTTTCATCGCCATCTTTCTCTTGTAGTCTTTTCCCACTTCTTCTGCCTCCATTCCTACTCACACTCCTTCACTTTCTCTCTCTCCACCTCTCGTACACCCCCACTCCGTAAAGCCTATAAATCACATGGTGATAGATTGGCCCCATTGGGAATGTCTCAACCCGAGGCTCGGAGCAAGGGTAGCTCACCAGATATGGCTCCTCTTTGTTCTGAAACCACGTCACGGGGGGATATTTACATGAAGGGCGCAGATCCCAGTCATCCTGGCTTGAAAGAGGGGAAGAAAGGGCTATATTCACAGAAACAGTCCAAGGACAATAAGAGGCTACAATAACAGATATTTTCAAGGGACCAAATTGCAGGTTATATTCGGACCTCTGCTGGGACTGAATACTACGATCCTCTCTATTTATATTGCAGCTTTGTGACTTCAAAGAGAATGGGCCAGCAAGGTAAAGTGTGTGTTTGAGTTCAAGAGGCGTAACCCAGAAAGTGAAGCATGTTGCAGCTGTGTGGAAGGCACGCTGCATGGATGAACATCAGCCTGGGGTGCTGTTCGCTTCCTGCAGCCTGAATCTTTGATAAGGGGTTTATACCACAGGCCACGACGCTCTGAGCACTTTTACATCGTCATTGCCATGTTGACAAGAGTTCAGTTTACCTCGTCGTCTTTCACACAGTAAATTAGACACTTCAGTTTCAAATGACCTTCATCCCAACATGCCGCCTCACCGTATCTCCTCGCCAGTGAGCCGCCATGGAAAGCTCGTGAAAAAGACATGCTGCGAGGGGCTCGCACCATCCATCACACCTCGCAGGAAACGCAGAGGTGGCTGTCACACATGTCTAGTGGCTTTTTCACTTTTAATGTATTTATCTCTGTACAGGAATGCCAAAAGCAACAAGGTCACCCCGCCTCATCACAATTTGCCAAAAGCTCCTTCTGCCGTAAATCACTCATCCCAGAATTTTAACCCCGGGCGTCTCTCACGGTAGGATTAAATATTTATGCAACGCAGTGAGAGCTCACAGTTAAAACAGCAGGAGTGGCACAGTTTAACACAATGCCAGGTGGAGTTATCACTTTATTGTTAATGACTATAGACATTATATACTCCAGGCTGTGGACAGGTGCTGCACACAGGCCACCCAGGGGACCGGAGGGTACAGCCCACTTTTCTTTGCAAAGCTGCCAGTCTGATCTTTCTGTAGTGGCCAGTAGCATCCTCACAGCTCACTGTGGGTATTTGGAAACTCAACTGTGCACTGTGTTCACAGAGATGTGGACTTGAGTCATTGTGACTTATACTCAAGTCGACTCAAGTTACAGTTTTGATGACATGACTTGGACCCGACTTGGATTTAAAGACTTTTGATTTGACTAGAGACATCATGACTCTGTTCTAAAATCAGTGAGTAGACTTTTAAAGCCACTATGCACAGTTTGAAGAGTTGGCTTCCTCCAGTGACAGTAATCAAAAATGCAACACACTGCGTGCTAGCCATGCTAGCTGCGGGGCTCTGTGGATGGTAATGTCGGTCAGTCAGTAGGTTCACCACTTTGGCACAGACTGAAATATTGAATGGATTGCCATAAAATTTAAATACAGACATTTGTGTTCCCTAGAGGATGGAGCCCACTGACTTTGGAGATTCCATTACATGTCTCAGGATGAACTATATTCGCTTTTGTGATCACCTCACTTTTCATCTAGCGGCATCATCATCAGGTCATATTTTTAATCTGTCCAATACTTTGGTTTGATAATGACACTCCCATCAGCCTCAGATATACTGTTTTGTGCTAATTATCAACTGCTAGCAGGCTAACACTGTAAACTTAGATCTGGCATCACTTTAATGAGAGTAAAAGCATCAGATGACTAAAAGACTTCAGTCATATTAGCAGCCCTCTGAGGCTCGACCAGCAACCATTTCCTTTGCACGTTTAGCATGTATTATGTTAAAGAGACATTTTGCCCTTACATCAGAACTACATATTTCTCTCTTACCTGTAGTGCTATTTATCAGTCTGGATTGTTTTGGTGTGAGTTACAGAGTGTTGGAGATATCAGCCATAGACATGTCTGCCTTCTCTCCAAAATAATGGAACTAAATGGCACTCAGCTTGTGGTGCTCAAAGCACTGAAAATACATTTGAAAAACTCAGCATTCATTGTCTCTTTCCAGGAATCATGACCGGGTTACTCAAAATATTCCACAGAAGTTGTTGTGAGCAGTTTCATGTAAGAATTACTTTCTGTCTGCCAAACTACACCCATCAACCGTGTCACCTTGCAGAAAGAAGCGTGCGTCTACTGCTTGTGACAGCCCAAGATGTAAACATTAATGGTCTCCTACAGCTCCTTGGCTGAGCTGTAGCCTCAGCTAGCTCAGTGATGCTAGGTGAGCTAACAGGAAATGTACCGCATCACTGCGCACAACGAAGCATATGTAACCGGCAGGTTAAGTTTCCCTTTTGCCCTGCCCCCTTACTACCTGCAGTCAGTGTCAATTAGTTCCCCCGGAAATAAATACCGGTGGGAAGCCATTTACTTCCGTTTTGCTGCTGCTGCATGGTCTCCCGTCTTCAGCTACCGCGACTTTCCCCCCTGGTCTCAGGTATGTGGCGTTAATAGTTTTACCAATCCCTTGGTGTTGAAACACGTGATTTTAATGTTGTATATATCCCCGACAGAAGCGTTGTCGTCTGTTGCTCCGGTGTGTGGTCATAAATCGTTCTTTGAAAGATCCGGCGTCGGGGTCCGCTGGCCGAGTGTTAGCCACCGCCACACGGTGTACAGCCAAGGTACCATTTCTGTTTGATTCCCATAAATAGCGCAATGTAAACGTGAAATGGCGTAACATAACATGTCCTTGTACCCTTGCAGACCAGAGATTGCCACTGCTGCTTTGTCTAGTCTAAAATTTGTATGTACTCACTCGGTTTTACTTGGTATTTTTAATTTGTTTCACACTTGTGTTGGTTTTATTTAACGACTGTTTGCGAACTTTTATTGAAGCGTTTTGCTTGTAGTTCTGTTTATTTATTAAGTTAGGAGGACGTTAACAGGTGTATAAACTGTAAACAAAAGCTAAAGGCAGATTCTTGATTGTGATAATTTTAGTGCTCTCGTGCATGGTTTTATTTTGTGTGTTTTATGTTTTATTTTCATATATTTATTGCTGTGTTTTAAATTGCATGCTGAGTGTTGCCACTGGATGCTGTAGAATCTGCTGCCTGTTTTAGTAGTTTACTCCGGTATTCTTTTTTTACTTTGTATAGTTCACTTGTTTATGGTCGTTTTATATTACTTTTACAACTGTGTTTTAGAAGAGTTTTTAGTTATATTTTTTTATTGGTTTAAGCATTAAATTATATTATTTTAATTCCCGTCTCTGACTTTTAACTGTGGATCGACTTGTGTTGGTGGAACCCCTTTCAAGAGTTTTTATATTAACCGAGAAAATTCCAATTTTTACTATTTGGGTGAAAGTCCCAAATTGGCGTTGTCAATGTTCAATCAGTAAGACCCTTAAAGTAACCCGGGCCCCCTTCTGGCCTGGTTACACATGCATCACACCTAGGTGGTCGTTCCATTATATTTGAGAAAAGGCGGACATTTCTGCACACTCTGGAAGTCACACCAAAACATTCTAGACTGATGAATAGCACAGCAAGTAAAAGGAAAAATATGCTAAACATGCAAAGGAAAAGGTTGCAAGTCCAGCCTCAGAGAGCTGCTAGCACAGCTGTAGACTCATAATCTCCTGAAATCAGAATGTTATTACTCTCATTACTCTCATTACTGAAATGATGAAAGATAGAAACACACATATTTTGTTAACAGACTAGTCAAACTAATTTCTGAGCCAAATATTGCAGCCTATAAACCAGACTGTGCATATGAATGTCCTTTTGAACTTTTTTTCAGATTCTCAGTGAGCAGATCTCTGGCTCACAACAGAGGAAACATCATAACTGCAGAAAGATACTTTGAAGAGGCCTGTGAAACCTGACACTGAAGTCACTGAAACTACAAAACAGAAAGCAAAGCTCAAAACTATTCTTGACAACGTGCATTAGTCATCCAGGACAACCAGGGTTCTTTGATAAATAAAAAAGAAAAGAAAACAAACTCCACTGCTCAGCCTGCCTGTAATTGGTTTTCATTATTAAGTGGTCGAAGGCAAGACCTGATTTAGCAACCTGAAGTTCCATTCCTCCTCTCCTCAATGCCTCCCCTCCATTAGCTCCACCAGCTCATGGGAGATGATTCCCTCCAAGAAATCTGCACGCAATAATGTACAATGCACAGTGACAAGAAATAACACTTTTTAATAAACGAAAATAAGAAGAAAATCCTGCCAGGAGACAGGACCGGGAAGCTTTTGTGGGCTGCCTGTTGAAAGTGTCTCGGTCTGTATTATACTGTGCAGTTTTTTGGGGGGTCTGCTCCAGATAAGGGTAAATAAAGCCTTTTATTGCTTTGATTCCTTCAAAGATAGACTCAGCTGTGTAATATAGCCACCAAGATATCAGGGGATTGGAGACAAATAAGGATCGGAGCAAGGTAAGGAATATAGCATATGAAAGATTCTTTAATTTAATATTATCTCCAGTATATTTTTAATTATCCTAAGGCCAAAAAGGCATCAGTCTTGTTAAGTGATCTGTAATTAAGAAATTCAAGATACACTAACCCCATTTGTCTTCCTGTGTGAAGATGATGTATTATCAGAACATTAAAAATGCATTTAATTTCCTAATAAAGGTGTATTTTGTGTAGTAATGGTGTCTATCCCCTGCGGGCTGTGCTACAGTTAATGATTACACCTTAACTCATAACCTGCGGACATGTTGACCTATCTAAAGTGGGCCTGGTAATAAGGTCATATCTGACAGCAAACAGTTTCCTTTCATTACCTCTATCTGACACTTAACGTTGCCCGTTCGCGTACAGTAGCCCTGACACGTATCGATTGAGTATTAAAACTGCCATCGGGCTCAGCCTCAAATCAATACACAAATACTTTACCAGCTCTCAGAAAATTCCTTTTCTGTAACATCAAGTCCTCAAGTGGTTTAAATAATTTCTGTCGGCACACATGGATGCTCCCCGAAATTACTTTTTTATTTGTGTCTTATTAGCAGTTATATGATAATATGGCAGTGATTTATTTCTCGACTTGGCCTTTATACTTGTTCACATTTTTTTTCTCTGATGCAGTGCTTTCATGCAGCAAGTGGAACGACCTGTCATTCACAAGCAAAGTCACTGAAAAGTCAAACTCGTCAGAGATTTTACTACTTTCTTTCCATCTCAGGGTGTGAGTCAGTCACATTCACTGAAGTCAATCCACACAAACATGCCAGTATCTCTCTCTCTCACTCTCCAGGTTTAATTTTACTTTTGCATTTTTTTGTTTTTCTTTCTTATTAGATTCTGAGTGGATGATCTATCCATATGTGAGCTGTCTGTGTCATTGTTTCAGTAACACTGAAGTCATACTGTTTCCTGCTTTTTGGCTCAGGAGAAAAAATAGATGCTCTTTGCTTTCTCAACTCAAACCTTTGCAACCTTCGTCTGTGGGGCAATGGTAAGGGGTGAGACAATGGGGGCAGCAGGTGTGAGGTCAAGTTAATTTTATTTATATAACACCAAAATTTAAAAAAAAAAAAATGGGGTTTTACTACCTGTACAGCAAAGAACACCCAGTAACCATGGGCATACATTTTGGGGGTGATGCAGGGAACATGTCCCCCTCAATTTTTCAAACGTGTGCATTTGCCCCCCACCCCCCAAAAAACATAAAAGTAGTAGAGGACTTTAATTTTGAAGAAATTTAAAGAATTGGTGTTAAAAAAAAAAGGGGTCATTGGAATGGGGAAGAACCCCCAATCTTCCCATTTCATATGTGCCCCTCTCCAAAACAAGGACAACAAAACAAAACCTACACCCTTCCCTGGATCATTAGGGCCCTTACATACCAAGCAGACAGTCAGCTGTTGGTCAGTGTCAGGCCAAAAGTGAACGTCTGATGGCGTACTTTCAGTGGTGTGTCCCACACTGTTGGCACTATTCGACCCTTGTCTGCACAAGAAGAGAAACCAAAGTGAGGAAAGTAAACAAATGACCAAAGTCAAGAAGGCATGAGATCCAAGCAAACTTGTTATATCAGATAAGATTTTTTATTTTTTTTAGCCACTGAGCTCTTTAGCAGAAACATTTTGTAATTGTTTGTGCAGGGTTTCCACAGTCATCGAAAACCTGGAGAAGTCGAGGAATTTCACAGTCTTGTTTTTCAAGCCTTGAAGACCCATGGAATTAGTACAGTTTTTGAAAGTTTTGGATAGGTCATGAAATTTTGTTGCGTGTAATGAAACTGTTAAAGTAGGGCCTAATCCTCTGTGGATAACCTTCTACATCTAACATAACGGTGAAGCAGCTCTAATATGCGTTGATATGTGACAACGTTTTGTTAACCATCACATATGTTTCCTTATTTTTTCCACACATTCCATCTCTCCCTCTATGTATGCCAGCTACCTGGAAGTATAGCATCATGTAGCAGTTCAAGGAGGACCCAAATGCAGACTAACAGGCAGGTTTAGGTTTTGATAAAAAGCGAGCTTTAAGAAAGCAGACAAAAAACATCCAGATACAGCAGGCAACCGAAAGTCAAATGAAAGCTGAACAAAAACCAAACCGAAACCCAAAAGGGAAAAACACGATGAACTCAGGCAAATCCAAACACAAGATATTAGGCAGGATATGGAGCATGGACCACATCAAGAACACAGGGTTGAGCACAGGAATAATGCAGGGATGAATGCAGGAGGAACACAGACAAAGTGTCAAAGAACAAAGGGAAACACACAGGTATATATACACAGAAAAATAATCACAAGAATGAGACACAGCTGGAGATTGGCTAATGACAAGAGTGGAGCAGACAAATACATAACAGGTGTGAAGGGAAGACTCTAGGAACAAGGAGGGACTAACGAGACAGGTGTGACAGAAAACAGGTGGGAAAACACATAAAGACAGGAAGTAAAACCAGACACGACACCTGAGGAGAGAAACTACAAAATAAAACAGGAAGCAGATTAAACAGGAATAAATAACATGAAACAAGGGGTACAACCACTGTTGTACTGCATTTTTGATGGAGCAATTAGAGGTAGGAGGTAGCCAAGGGCGCTCAATTGTCATTTGAGGCGCTGATTGGCATTTTAATTTTGTTTTAACTGCTCTAAAAGGAGAGCATGGAAGTTTGAAGGTACAGAGCATTCTTTTTTTTCTCAAATAAGTTAACCAACAGGCTCTAATGAGGAACTAAAAGGAAGAATCCCTCTTCCACAATACAGACAGGACCCTGACCACACAAGCAATACGGGGATGTTAAACTACAAGCCTTTGCTTTTCCAGGTTGAATCTAATTTCACGGCACATTTTGTTTGAGCATGTGACAGATAAAACTTCTCAATCTTTTCATCTTAAATCCTCAACTCATCCGAGAAAAGAAAGCAAGCAAGACTAACAGTCAAGGCAGTGAGTCGCAGCTTTAATTACTGCAAAAAGCAGCTGTCCAATAAAAAAACCCAACATGTTTCAGAGAAGGACAGACAGACAGAGAGGCGGGATGTTGCACTGAGACTTCTTTATTGGATAATATATTTGCAGACGGCCATATGACACTGCATATGGCAGCATGCCTCTCATTTAAAATCGCAGAAACAAGGAACTGTGAGGGAGCTTTTTTCTTAAGGTTTTCACCGTGGTGAGTGTCTTCTATGAGATTTGAGAGCATATGTACACTATAAATATAGACAGAGACACACAATGTATTTTAAAATGGTTTCAGCTGTAGTATCACAGTTTTTTCTTGATTGCAAAGACATGCTTAATAAAACAGGAATCCACTTGATCTTCATCAGCAGCAGCAGTCTTCACCTGCAAGTGTGTTAAGATTCAAGATTCAATAATTTATTGCCAAATCAACCTTTAAAGTTGATTTCGGAATTTGTTTCGGTGCACTCTACAACAAGACATACAACCATATGGCACCTGCTGCAAGGAGTGTCCACAAAAACACACTGCCACAACTACAATATGGCAACAATACAACAGTGCAACCACAAAGCTTCTGCCCTCAGAGTGACAAGTTAAAGTGCGTGTGCTTGTTTATACGACCAATGAAGCGTTTAGGATACAGATTGCTTATTAACACTTTTTCATTGGTTTCACACATTTTTCACAACCTCATTCAAAACAGTTCATACAGATCTTGGAGAAAGACCCCAAACTCTGTTGGCTTTACTGTGTTAAACGAAAACATCTATTCACAGCTGATAGAAATTATTTGCATAGTAATGAATCTCTGGTTCACCTGTGTGAAACTCGTTTGTACAACACTTAAATCAGCAAGCAGTCCTTATTCATCTAATAGAGAATTTATACTTCTGAATTCTGAAGTATAATTCTGTTGAATCGACGCCGTAGATTCAACGCAGAAGTATAAATTCAACATCTTGTGTGTGATTTATCCTTCAGGGATTTATACTTTGGGATTTATCCTGGCTTCATATAAGAAGAGGAAATCTCCGCTCGACGCTAGGCTATTTTATACAATGCCATAGGCTGGCGCTAATAATGTTAGTGTAGCAGGGAAACTCTCAGGCCAGAGGCTGCAGACTGCAGCCTCTCCAAAACTAGGTCAACTCCTCCCCTTTCCTAACCCCCCTAATTGGGCAGGGCCTATTTAATGCACCTGTGGCATGAAGGCTGCCTCTCTCTCTCCCTTTGTCTGTGCCTGGTCTCTGCCACATGGTCATGTCTGAGGTAGGTAGTGGGGCTGGAGGCTACTTTAGCCGATTTTAACATTAGTAGTGGCCGTGATTTTAACAGGAGCTGCATTGTCTGTTAGGTTCCTTTCCTGTACTGATGGCTGGTCGTTTTGATGTCCACGAACATTGAGTTGAGGTTTGTTAATTTTTCCAACCAACCCTTCACTTCCCCATCCCACAATTGTGTTAACATTGTACTTGCCCTTTTTAGCGGTGAACTGTGCGAAACGGGTTAAAGGACATTTGGGCAATTGCTGTACCGGCCAAGACAATCGGCTGCTGTTTTGTCTTTAGTGCTGTTTCGTTTATTTTTAGTTTACTTGAGTTAGCCACCAACTTTTAATCCTAGCATTTTATTGAAATTGTTATTAAAAATCACTTTTAGTTGAACCAACTAGTTTAATACATCTTACCTGTTTTCTTTGTTTAACATTTTCTTTCTTCTCCTTTACCGTGCAGTGGTTGCTGGCTAGTGGCGGAGGCTAGGCACTCTAGGTGGTCCCCCGCACCTTGTTTTGTTGTAGTGATAAGGGCACTGGGACACGATTTTCTGCACCTGTTTGCTGTGAGTTCACGAGTGGTGGGTAAGTGCACTCCTGGGACACATCCTCTGGTAGTTTGCCTCCCCCTTGCTAGCTTCCACTCAGTCCCCTCCCCCTTTTTTTTTTTTTGATAGTTTTAAATAATTTACACTGGAAGTGTGTTTACTAAAGTTATTGTTAAAGAATAAATTGTAATAAATTTTCTTATACATTCTTCCATAACTTGAACTTGCAATCATTTCCAGTTACTAATCTTTTCCCTTTACCTCCACAGACACTTCCAGTTTAACAGTCATTTCTTTTGCTCAAACAATTAATAAAATCTTGATTTACTTTGGAACCACGTCTCTGCCTGTAGTGTTTTGAACCTGTGTGTGCCTTATGGTTTAACATTGGGTAAAACTCCTTGGGTGAAAGTCCCTAGGTGGCGTTGTCTGGCTTACAATTGGTGTCATTTTTGATAATATAAAACAAACACCCCCCCCACTACGTTGCCACATTAGCATTTTGTATTTATTTGGAAAACGTGCTTAGTATAAGACAGTTGTTTTCTCTGTGAATCTTGTGAGTTGTAATGGAGCCAAATTGTGTGCCGTTACTTTTGTTAAATGTTGCTGTTGTCCCTGGTTTTATGTGAGAAGAAGGAAAGATCGCTGGCCGCTCGGCTAATTTATACAATGTAAAATGCCATAGGCTTGTGCTTAAAATGTTAGCATGTTGTATTTGTGGGGAAAATGTGTCCACATAAAGACAACTATTTGTCTGTGAATGCTGTAAGTTATAGTGAAGCTGATTTGTGTACTTGTGTTTGAAATTGTCTCTTAAGCCACGTTTAATGTGTGTTTTGAATCAACTAAACTTTACAGCACTTCACAGAAACCTTCGCCGCCAACTAGTGTTTTGGAGGTGTAACTGAGACAGAGTGACACAGACACACCACTGCACAAGTAAAAATAATCACAATGGCGTAAGTGACATGCGTAGGTCAATGCGTAGTCTGTGCACAACTGTAAATCCCGCTTAAGATGCCACTTGTGTGTTGCTATTTGCAAGCATGGATCAAACCGGCCAAAGACACGTAAGAATGAATAATCAATGAAATAAAATGAAACTTTCTTGGAAAATTTCTCTTGTTCTTTCTATTTAAAGGGCATCTCAAATGTGTAAGTGCAGAGTGCAGCACGGTTCTTTACCTCTATAAAATCATCTTTAAAGTCAATGTTATTCATGCTGTGATATACTATTACTATGTTACGTATCAACAAATGCACAGGCACATAGCACAAATTATGTAAAGTTTAACTGGCTCACACTGAAAGCTATATGTTGTATTTTGTTGACCATTGTGTAATGATTGATTGAAAGAACACAGTTATGCTTTTGTTGCACGTTTTTAATGTTTTGTGAGTGTAGGAACATTTTGCAAACAAAATGTGTCATTTCCATTTAGGCCTGTGTGTGAACCTAAGCCATAATTATGATATAAACTGGGGGAGACACTTCCACCCCAGTGTACAAACATGTTCAAAATCTCCCTCCCATACAGTATATTGGTAAAAAACATGTAAAGAAAAAAATTGCTACGCTACAAAAGACAACTATGCACTGCTGTCTGAAATAATAATTAGGAAATGTAGTCATAACTTTTAATAAACATAACAAATTGCCATTATTATTAACACTGGTTCTAGTGTTACGATGTACTGCATCTGGTTTGTGTAAGTGGTGCTGCCATACTCCAGCAGAAGCTGTTGCTCAAAAGCTGCGGGTGGAATTAATGGTAAACATTTCATTGTCTCTCTACATCATTACTTTCAAATGTATTAAAAAGTGGAAAACTAGACTGTAAACTTAAGAATGGGCAAATATGTTCAAGCAAATAAGAAAAACTTTAATTCACAGAGCCGAGGCAGATGGATGAGCAGCTTCAGAACAGGAGACACTTGAGACTCAACACTATCCTCCGTCAATTTAAATCACATCAGTGTTCTACACAGCCCAGTTAAATTGAAATGAAAAAAAAAAATTAAACTTTTTCCACAATGTTTTTATTCTTTTGGGCTCTGCTGCAGGAATATAAAGCTTGTTTTACATGTAGCAGACCATGTCAACTGTCGGTTCTTGTAAAAACAGAACAAGGGAAATAGAGAGAGGGTCTTTCAGCAGGATACCAACAATAATCTGTGTTAAACCTGCTGAGCTGCTGTATTACTGAAGCTCTTGGCAGGTGCAACCACACCGCAGCCTCGCTCAGTCAGTTTGAATAAACCCTGCATGGCTATGATCACCATGATACTTCAGATAAGCACAACTTGCAGTCAGAAATGCCAGGGGAACGCTGAATCTGCTCTCTTGCCGCTGTAATGTCAAAAGAAAACTAATCATGATGCAAATAATAAACATGTTTTTGCAGCACCAGAATCTGTAGATGTATTGTTTGTGAAAGAACAGCAGGCACATGTGGGAGTTGGGAATAATCTGAAGACACAAACAAGAGCAAAGCATGACTACAAATGTCATGCAAATGTTAAAATATCATCTTGAAGCTGGTTTTAAATTCTTTGTTTAATTCACTCAACTGGGATACCAGTAATCTGTTCCATCAGCAGTGCCTGTCCTTCTTCTTAGAGGCCACAAAGACGAAAATATGCACATTAATGCATTCAACCCATCACTGTTAATGCGATGTACTGATTATGCAGAAAGGGGAGAAAGCCGCAACTCAGCAACTTATTGTTACAGGCATGATGTGCTTCTCGGGGACTTAGCAGTTGTGTGTGTGTATGTGTTTTTTCCAGGAAAACAGGCAAGGAAAATGGGCACCTGCTACTAGAGACTTGAGGGCCAAGCACTTAAAAACACTTTGCACGTTTTTGCGACTGAGCGGACAGACACGGGAGTCTGGAGGTCGACAGCTCTGTGATGCATGACAGAGGAACAGGGTTTTCTGCTAACAGCACACCGGTGTTGCTTACCCGCGAGGTCAGCATTTTACTCACTTCTCTCTACACGCACTCCTCAACTCTGGATTTTTTTCTCAGAGACCGCAGACACATCAGGAGTGATGGACCAGAAGACTGCCTTGACTTGTGTGTCCGTGTAGGTCTGCAGGACGGTTATCTTACTTGAGGCACCAAGTGTAAAGACTCAGATGTGTTAAAGCTGCATTAATCAATATTTTTATATTACCAGCATCCCATGACTAAGGTGTCTCTTTTAGTGATGCACCCACAGACAATTATCACTCAACTCTGCAGCTCCCCTCAGCTCTATAAACAGTTGTAGCGTCTTTCAGCTCATTGTCTTGGGTTTCCAGCCTTCAACTCCACTCTCTTGCTTTGATAGACCTGCTGTGCGCTACCTGTCCAACACTAGATAGCGCACAGCAGAGCAGGCCCAACGCATCATCAACCTAAGCGGCCATGGGCGTGGGAAGGTGGGCACTGAGGGTGCTGCATTACCCCCGATGTCTGTCAGAAAATATATGAAAAAAAAAGATGTTAAAAAAATGTGAAAAATGAATTCCTCCGATCTGATGTGGCATCACTACGTCAGGTCAAAGTGCAAGGGTCAGGGTCAGCTGTTAAGTCAGCTAAACTCAGGGAGAGATTTGCAGTAGCGTGAGTTAATCAATAGCACAGACAGACTGAAAAGGTTGAGATAGATGCAGTATCTTTGATGCATGGGTATTACACTGCGGGGGCATATCCATCGGGATGGGATTTATGGCAGCTATTGATGAAGCAGCACATGAGCGGAAATAACGTTATGATCTGATCAGAAATTCTGAAGGAGAGAAATTGTGTCTGAGGCAAGGGGGCACACATTTCTTTGGACTGATGGAACCACTAATGAGCAATATTCCTGTGACTCTTCAACCCATTTGCCAGAATCAATCTTTGAATTGTATGACAAATATGTAAAATTTATAGGTTATTATGAAGCAGATATGTTAAAATGTTATGTTTCCGTATGTTTCAACAATACAGTGGTTAACGTATGGTTATGTTTAGGAACCAAACTACTTGGTTATGGTTGGAAAAATGTTTTATTCTGGCTTAAATACCCTCTTTTGCAGGTATAATAGTGTATACTGTTGTGTGCAATGGGCTGCACACTGCACAAGCAGGCTGTCAGTTATCTTGCCTAAGCATGTGCACATACATAATCATGTGTGCACATTCATGGCAGCACCCCTCAGCAAAAACATTCTCACACACGTACACGGCTGCTTAGGGCCGTTGTGGTCATAGAGCCACCAAAAGTCGAGGAACGGCAATGACAGAAAGACAGAGTATGCTACAACCTGGTAAACAAAGCATACCATTTAGCTCCCTCTTCCCTCATTTCCTGTCATTTCTCTCCTGTCCACTCTTTAAATGCATGAAATACCCTAAAAATAGTGAAAATGTTCAGCTTGCTTCAGTGGCAAAAAAAAAAAAATGTTGATACCACTTTAAAATATCACCTCACTCAAATTCCAAAAACCTGTGGAGAATATTAGTTTTATTTTTCCCCTTTTTGAGATATCTGTTTCTTATAATGTAAACTGACCCTTCAAGGGGCGCAGTGATTTGTTGTGTATTAAAATTCTGTCTCCTTCTCTCTCTTAGTGAAGCAACACCCGTTACGAAGGAAGAGACTGAATCAATAAGTGCACAATGTTCGGCTGAAAACTCCCAAAGTTAAAAAAGTCAAACATCTCCTTCGTTCATGGGGAGAGATTTATTTATTGACGGGTGACTCGTAGCACAAAACTACTTTCTGAAGGATGTTAATGGAGTTTTCAAAGTTGCCTGATGCAGTCCTTCAGCAGACATTCCTCCATCTTTGGCTCCATTTTGATCTCTTTCTCTGCAGTGTGATTGTTAAATGAAAAGACTCTGATGTTCCCTGTCTGTTACAAACACCATGTACTCCATCAGCACCCCATTCAAAAGCAAGGAATTTTTAGAAATATTCACTGCACATTAAAATAATTATGGAGCCGAAGATTAATTACTAACATTATGTCCTATTCTCTTCAGTAAAAAGAGAGACTTTTGTTTCCTGTGTTAAGATTTGTTATGTGTGAGAGTGTGTGTGCGTGTGTGTGTTATGTGAAGTGGCCATTGTGCAACAGCTCTTGAATCAGACCCCTCTAATCATATCACTCTCCACTGCATCTAATAAAAAGAGAGGCTGGAAATGAAGACAAATTGATCCCCAAACTTATTTTATCATGTAGGTCTGCTGCCGTGAATCCAAGAGAGACAGGTGTTTCTCAAATGATCCAAGAGCCACTGTGTGTGTGTGTGTGTGTGTGTGTGTGTGTGTGTGTGTGTGTGTGTGTGTGTGTGTGTAATCGGTGTCTCACAGCTCCAACATAATCACCACTAACTTCATATCTGCATTGTTTTGTGCCCAGAATTTCAAGTACACACCTGGACAGGCGCAGCTGCCACACCACGTCGGCACTCAGCGAGCAAACAGTTTAGAGAGGAAGCTTTCCTTTTAAACTGACCACAGTGACAGCAGGTAGTTTAAAAAGCAGGTGTCTTTGGAGAGTGTTAAAGAAAAAAATATATACACAACATGTGGGTTATATAGATGAGGCATATGGGCTGTAAGCACATCTTATAAAGTCACACATGAGGGAGCGGTGAAAGGAATACCAGCTGAACGGCAGTATCAAGGTCCACACTTTGAGTTAACTTTTAGATATTACATGTAATAATAACAGCAATGAAATCTGTGGACTCATTCCTGCAGCAAAGTGGAAAAAAACATCCTAACAGAGTGTCAGCTCAGTTCCTGTTGCTGGTCTGTTGCTGAAAATACCACCAAATGCTCAGTGACAAACTGTCAGCCTGGCTTTCACACTGACTGAAACACTTTTTCAACTGTTTCTCAAACTCAGAAAGTGAGCTAAGGTGGAGAAAGGTGGGACAACAACTTGACTACCGACTAAAGATGCAGCATGTTGTAGAGCCTGTACATTTAATTCCTTGTGTGTTTCAAAGAAAACCAGACTACAAAGTTTACAGTCATGTTAACAGCATAGAGGTGCCTTGGGGTTAATGGTTACATCACCATGCTAACATGCTCACAATAACATTTTTCCATGTTCACAAACATTTAAGAGAGTAACATACTAACACTCGGCACATGGGTGCAGTGATTAGCAGTGTCACCTCACAGCGAGAGGGTTCTTGAGTCGAATCCTCGGACAAAGGAGCCCTTCTGTGCAGAGTTTGCATGTTCACCCTGTTCAGCGTGGGTGTGTCAGAGCAGGTTTTCTCCAGGCACTCCGGATTCCTTCTACAGTCCAAAGACACGCAGCCTAATTGGTGGTAGATGTGAATGTGATTGTGAATGGTTGTCTGTCTGTATGTGTCAGCCCTGTGATAGTCTGGCAACCTGTCCAGGGTGTACCCTGCCTCTCAGCCAATGTCAATCGGGGTAGGCTCCAGCACCTCTGCGACCCCCAATAGGATAAGTATGGGGTGCCGTTTGTAAAGTGGCTCACGCTGAAAATAACATCAACATTTTGCCACATTTAGCTTCAAACAATGTTTAAAAAAGTGTTGTGAATTTTTTAACGTCAACTTTTACCACATTTACAGCAATATTTGTTAACTTAGAAATATATTAAATAGTTAAATCTAAATATTAAATGTGGCACCTAAATGTTAAATGTTAAATCTAAATATTAAATTTAAATCTGAATGTTAAATCTAAATGCTAAATTTAAATCTAGATTTAAATGTTAAATCTAAATGCTAAATGTTAAATCTAAATGCTAAATCTAAATCTAAATATTAAATCTAAATACTAAATGTTAAATCTAAATGTGAAATCTAAATCTAAATGTTAAATCTAAATGCTAAATCTAAATGTTAAATGTTAAATCTAAATGTTCTGGGTGAAACTAAATATTTAGCTAATATGCAAATTCACACTGCCGGGCACCGGAAGTACCAAAATAAAAGCTTGAGATGGTCAGACTGTGTTTATAGAATCAAATAACGAATTAAAACCAACTTATCGGGGGAAATGGACACTTGAACATACATTAGCGTGATAATAACCACCTAAAATAACAAAAAATATGTTTGGAGAAATTTTATTTGACATGTACTTTGAGTTGTTAGTGTCCCTTCGGAGGGAATCACCTTGTTGTTAACAAATACTTCCAGGTAGAAAACCAGCGGAGTTTAGCTACATTTAGATTTAGCATTTAGATTTAACATTTAGATTTAGCATTTAGATTTAATATTTAGATTTAACATTTAACATTTAGGTGCCACATTTAATATTTAGATTTAACTATTTAATATATTTCTAAGTTAACAAATATTGCTGTAAATGTGGTAAAAGGTGATGTTAAAAAATTCACAACACTTTTTTAAACATTGTTTGAAGCTAAATGTGGCAAAATGTTGATGTTATTTTCAGCATGAGCCCTTTACAAACGGCACCCCATAGATAAGCGTTTACAGAAAATGAATGAATAAATGAACATACTAATATTTGCTAATGAGCACTAAATACAAGCTCATGTCATCACTACAATTCAATGTGCCTGAAAAGCAGCTGGAAACACAGCAATGACTCACAAAATCACCACCAGTTTTGGCCATCCACCAACCCCTCCACCTCCAGATGACAAAGTCAGCTCATATGCTACATCACTTTAGAAAAGTTGATGTGATATATATGAAATGTGCACTTGTAAAGTAACCCTTTCCATAATTGCCAAAATATGTCACTCTGACCACATATGTCAACCTCGTGGTGGTATTATAGTAAATGTCAGGGATCCCCAAAGACATTAGGGTTCATCCTCTTGGGGCCATGAAAATATGTTCAGTCTAGTTTTACTACTTTTGTTGTGCACAGGTTACTGTGACTTTGAATAACTTTTAAGTCCTAACCTCTAAGCTGCTTATGAATATTTCACATTGTACTAATGTGGTAATTTAGTGAGCCTTCTGAGCTGTCCTCTCAGCAAGGCAATAAAAGGATACTTAAGCAAAGCGGAGACTCGCCAGTGTGGTGAACTTAACCCTGGTCATCCAGCCACCCAGTCATCCATACTGTCTCAGCTGTCAACAACATGTGCAGCACATTGCTCGTCATCACTGTCCTGTGATGACCTGTACTTCTTTTTTAGAGAAAAACACATTATGTGAAATGCTACAGCCTGCATGAGCTGTTCATAACTGGGGGATGTTATCCTTGCCTGTGATTAAGATTTGTCTGATTGGAAATTATAAAGCTTTAATAAGTGAGACTCCTGCTGTCCTCTTCACACGTCACCCATTATTGCAACCTGTAATTCAGCACATTATGTATCACATATGAGTCATGCTACGTGATAAGATCAGGCTTCAAACACAGCTTGTGGCAAGGTGAACAGTCAGGCATCAAAACTTAAAGTGGGATTTTCTGGTGGAGGACAGAAACGGACCCTTTGTCTCCTTCCTGGTCTCCTAATGAATTGGTTTTAGCCTGTTTTGGAGCAAATTATCCTTCCCTCTCCCCCTAATTTTCCAATTTGCTGTGTCATTTATACCTAATTGAGGACCGCAGTGGGCTGTATTACTCTCACAAATAGGGTGATATAGTTTATTGAAGGTCTGCTTTATACAGAGGGGCTGGTAAACCAAACATCAATTGTAGACCATACAGAAGATGGGGATTTTTCCCGGAGGCTGGGGAGCATTGCAAAGAGGCTTTAATTATTTCTCAAAGGCAATCCCGACCATTGCTCCAGCACTCATTTTATGGTCACTTTCCTTTTCTGTCTTTGATGGAGGTAATGAATGGGGTGAGAATTCACTTTATTTTATCCCTGCTCTGTCGCCCTTCCTGATATTTGCATCTCATATTCGTCTAACCAAATAAGAAAAGCTTGTTTTCAACCTGCCCAGGCCAGGTTCAGCATAGGAATGAATGACAGCACAAAGCTCAGGTTTGTGCCTCCACTATTTGTGCTTTCCACATTAAAACCCTCTGCATGCAGGCTTTGGTTCGCCCTGTTAGGAAAGTGTATGTTTGTGCCCTTGACTCACAAACTGTCTATGGCCTGAAAATGGCTCACAAAGAAAGTTCTATTGATTTACAAAATCAAAAACGTTGCTTGTTGGTGTGCACAGAGGCAGGGACAGATAATAAACTATACTGCCTCAATGTCCAATTAGATTTAGGAAAACAATAAACAAAAATGTGCTGTTAAATTCCTAAAAATTGACAATTTAACTGCTTAACCTTCAACCACAATTTAACCTGCTGTCACATGTTACAAACAGTACCAACTGGCGCATTTAGAGTGCACATAATTTCTGTTGCACTTCAACTGTAATCAAATGACAGTTTAACTTCTTTCATCTGTGATGCTTATACTGATTTATAGACACTTTTTTTTTTTAACTGTTTTTAGTTCTTACATGTCAGTGAGCAATTTGGTTGTTTTCATGGTATTGACACTGACTGATATTTTAGCAGCTTTTATCTTACTTACTTCAGCTGTCACTTCAACTGCTTTCAGCTCTTTCTCTTCAACTACTGATTCAACTACATGCAAGCTAGTCTTCATTGGATGTAGACTGTGGCTATTAGCATGTCATTGGCCTGTTTTTAGGCTGGCGTGCAAATGTTTCACTAAAACAAGTTCCCCCGACACTATTTTACAAGGGCACCATCACTGAGTCCTGGGCTTAGCTCTACTCAAGATGATTGTGATTGGTTTAAAGAAATACAAACAAGCCAGAACATTTTCCCCCTATAGCAGAATGGTAATAGTTGCCTGCAGACCTGTCTGTATGGCTGACACAGTGCTGTGGTGATAGGCATGGCTACGCAACACTATGCACTACACTGACATCTCAGCTTCCTACAGGGCTGAAACTGCAATTTTTACTTGTATTCAGCAAGTACACTCCATTCATTCATTCATTCATGTTCTGTAACCATTTATCCTGTTAGGGGTGGCGGAGGGGTCTGGAGCCTATCTCAGCTAACACCGGGCAAGAGGCGAGGTACGCCCAACACTTTAAGTTGTGTTCGTTGACACCTACGCTCCTTTCAGTGTCAACATATCAGCCCTGTCCATTTCTTTATTTTTCATACCCTTTCGGGATTAAATAAAGTATACCCTCTTCTTCTTAGTAATTTGCATGCAAAGAGTTACTTTTCTTTTTTAAAATTAACCCTTGTCTTAGTGCCTCTGCAGTTTTCAGCATAAGCCTGAGCCTTTTGTTTTTGGTTGGTTTCCCATAAACACACTGCACCACACTATCTGCACAAACCTGACAAAAGCACAAATCAAGAAATGCACACATGACCTATAAAGTACTCTCTTGGATTACAGAACTGGTGTCTGTAAATTATTTTGATACCTCAGTCCAAACAAATGCTGCTGGGTATCTCTCTCACACAAATGTCTAAATTTCAGAGTCACCAAGGGGCCTCTCAAGCAAAAGTTTGTGTCTGCGCAATCAGCAAATGTCAGCATTAAATCAGCATTAATCTCCTGCATCTCCTAAGAGTAGCCCAGTATTTTCAGAGCCTAATTTCCACAGGATTTTTTTTTTTGGCAGCAGATGTTCCTCTCCGCCCCGCCCATCGTCAGGGGTGCCTGAGCGACAGAGGGGCCGCCCATCAAAACGCCATCAGGACCCTGCTGGCCACCAGACGAACACATGCCCAGAATGCATCATGTGGGGGCCGTTCAGTCCCATTTAACTCTTCCTCCCGTCTGCCACTTTGCTTTACCATCAGCCTGTGCCCTCCTCACTCTCCATCACCAAAGCAGACAGAACAAAGCATTCAGTGACATTTTTCTCTTTTTGAATTTGTGCTGACAAACCAACTTAGCTAAAGATGAGTCTCGACCCCTGGCTGGCTCGGTATGAATTGAGTGAGAGACAGTGGCAGACGGAGGTGTGGGCACGTGAATAAATCAATTAGTGGGGCACTTGACGGATGGGATTCATAGGAGGCCTCGACGCACCAGAGAATTAATTTCGCTACGAGAACATGCTTCTGCCAGGTTCATTCGTCTTGGCAGCAAATTTGGCAGTTTCCCCAGGTCTGGGGGCTCAATTAACCAATGGCTCCAGCAGTTAGGGGAGGGAACAGCTTTGTTGAGAAATACGCCACATTCATATGTCAGACACATGTGATAATGATAACAGATTTCAGGAATACAAAATGAGACTGTGAGTGAGGGAGGGTGAGGTTAGGTGGTTAAAGGGTGGGGTTGTGAGCTGAGAGGTAGGACTGATGAGGGGTGGAAAAAGGTCCATGGAACACTAATGCAGCTTTACACAGTATAAATAGATTTTTTGGCCATGTGAAACAATCTGTGAGCACAAGTTTGAAATATTATTGCTGCTTCACACTTCACAGCCTGGTATCACTTTCGGGGTGTCAAAATACACTACATGGGCAGTGCTCAAGCATCCTTTACCATCTGTTTAAGATGCAGCAGGCTTTCAGTTCACTCCAATGTAAAACCATCTACGTCACTGTTAACCTCTATAAGCAACGGACATAGTTTAACCCACAAAGGGAGGGCGGGAGGAATAAAGGATGGGAGGGACGGTGGATGTGGATGTGTCCAACAAGCACAGGACTTTGACCCAGGAGACTAGTGTACAAGTCCCATGTGAAACTAAGTCACATGAGCGCATTGACTTAACTAACATCAACCACGACCACACTGTCAGCGCAATAGGAGGAACAGGAAAAGCTATTAATCCCACCAGGCACTGTTTCACCAACACACTCTCACTCTGACTTCATCGCATATTGAGATCTTGGTCATGGACTTTCCATGTCTACATACGACAGGCAAGGTACCCTGCGTGAGTTGGTTGTTGACGTTCTGGGACCATGTCAAGTTCTGCCTGTTACATGCATTGTCTTCTTTCAAGATACACTTCCGTTTTCACAGGAAATTTAACGTTTTTATACAGTCTCTTTCAAAAAAATAAACGCAGTATGTCATACACCACAAATTAACTTTTTTTTCCTTCAACAACAAACACACATGGTTAGGTTTAGGCAACACATACAAAAGGTTAGGTTTAGGAGAAGAAGAGCTTTTGGCTTTAGAATCTTACGGCATGAGAACACCACTCTCTGGGGTAAAGGTCTGTGCTCGTTGGACCCATCCACCATCCATCCCACTCGGACTTTCGCCGCCTTAACTTTCGTTGTTGTCCCGCCGTGTTTCCCCCTGACGCCACCGGGCACCATTAAACTATAACGGCAACGAGCCATGTATCATGCCAACATTAAAGATTTGCCTTTTATCATTGGTTTCTGACGCCAGATGTCACTGCCCAAGCACCGGATTTCGACGACTTCAGAGTGAGACCAGGCCTTTTTCACGCATAATTCCAAGATGGTTATGGACTTTGCACTCCAAGTTTGTATTTTTCATCCAGAGCTGTCAAATGTTTAAAAATGAATACAACATCATGTTGTGTCAACCACACTTACACACAAACTTAGAAACTTTTGTCTGGCATTAACATTTTCAAAACACATTTAAATTTCTGGGGGTGTTTTTTGCATCCGTCAAAAGGTGTTTGACCAAAAGCAGTGAAGACATTATGGCATAACCTGCAGGACACATACATCTTTAACAAGAGAATGGAACAAGGCAGAAGTGGGCAGAGGACGAACAACAAAAAAAGAAGTGGAAATATATGTAAGCTAAGTCCCTTAAATCTTCCACGTCAAGAGAAGAGAAGGTAATGTTAGTCTTTCCAGAACTGCACAACAACAATGATGAAGCTTACAGCAGAGTGCAATTTAATAGTAGCACAGTATCATTTCATATCTCAGGTAGCTGCAGTGCCAAATATAAGACACCAGCGAAGAGTGGTGAGAGCCAGGGAGGTACATCCAGTGGAAAGAAGCAAGGGAGGAAATGTGTCCTTACAATATGTATCGTATTGCGAATTTTTGGAAGGGAAAAAACAATTTAAAAAAAGCACCTGACTCAGTGTGCAAGGTTTCTGTGTGTAACAACACTTATCAGATGACAGATCAAGAAAGCACATACCAAAAAATGGACTCAGTGTGCAAAGGCCTTTACCCCAACTCCTGGATATATAAATAACCCAAACTGGAAGCAATTTGTTACCAAGTGACACAGGATACCCACAGTTTCTAGCTTCCATTATATTTGCTTAATTAATTGCTTTATTAGATTTTACTTAAGTGTAACTGCCAATTATGGTTGACCCTTACAGTTCATTTGCCAAGTGGGAGATATCGTAGCAGTCAGAAATACAAAAATCTTGATTCATGGAGCTTTAAAGAGTGCTTAATTAACTAATTTTGCATAAATGTGTTTAAATCTTTAATCGTCTTTAAATTCCATTAAAACTGCACAGAATGGACGGTACTACAGCGTCGCTTGTGTTGAAACATCTCTGTACTGTGTGTCTCCCTTCCACTATCTCAGCTTCCGGTCCCTCATCCCGAAGATCTCAGCGGATGATTTATGTAGCAGTGTTGCTCTGTGACCTTAAAATCCGCCCCATCCATACCGCACCTGTCACTGCGCCACTGCCTGCGTGCTTACTGAAAACCAAGCCATCCGTGCAAAATGGCAATTTTCCACCCACCTAGAGAATGAAAAAAAAAGGACCCAATCCATTCAGAGGCAAAAGTAGGAAATTCTATGATATGTAGAGCAGGTGTGCGAGGGCTCGGTGCTCCGCTAACGAGGGAGCTGAACTGCACGCACCGCTGACCACAACATCTGTCGTTTGTAGGGATGCAGAGTTTGGTTTTTACCTCTGCAACACAGTTTGCACAGCGAGAGACAGCGGATGATAAAGCGCTTAAGATGGATACAGATGGAAGGGACCAGGCCCGGTTTCAGCTGGGGGGCAAAGAGTTCCCATGCTGTGGCTTGGTAGCATATGATGCATGAGAATCCAGCGGGGAATAGCAAAAGACTTATGCTTGTCTGTCTGGACCCAAGGTGAGGCCCGGTCTGACCCACTTCACCATCCCAGGTGGAAACCCTAACGAGCTCATCAGGCCTAACGAAGCTTAACAAGCTTCTAATTGGCAGCGTTAAGATGTCCCCGAAGGTCAGAGTGCAGGTTTCTTTGCCAGCAGCAGGACAGGCAGCCACTTCCTGCCAACAGCATGTCACGTGATCCACTAATGTCCCTCTGTGTAAACAAAGTCATGAAAGGACAAGAGGAAGTTCTTACATAAGCAGAAGCAAGAGTTTGTTAAGCTAAAGAGGAAAATTACGCATAAATGCAGCGGAACCAACTCTGTAGAGACACTTTAATTTATCTGCCAGAACTAAAAGCTCAGCAGTGTAGCACAAGAAAGCAGTGATTTTGTTTACCTGTAAACATGTGATGATGTGCATCGGACTATTCAAATATAAAAACTACAATATAGGACTGCAGGTTGTTAAAGTGAAAACAAAGGTTGTGAATGATGCAAAGGAGGCAAAGTAATAAGACAGATTTTACATCAGCTTTTGATGTTATGCCCACAGCTTTAATACTGAGGACAGGTAATAACTGGGAAAAAGATAGCTCACGCTGAAGAGAGGTGCTCTGACGACACTGAAAAGGAAAAATTCTCTGGTGTAATGCTGTCACCTAGTGGTCACAGTGAAAAGGTACAGCTCTAAAAGCAAAACTTAAGCAGTAAATTCTACTAACACGTATTTATAGGATCATTTTGAATCATCACCTGGATTGATTTCTTGTGATCAGGCAGGATGTCTACAGGTATCAGACACTTTCATTTTAATTTAATACTTCTTATGACATTTTCAAGATGTTTTTAACACAATTTAAGACTGACTTTTGGACAAATCATCTTTCTTATTCAAGCATTGCAGGCAAGTAAAAGCAGTCCCATGCAGAGGAAGGTTTTATGTGGGAATATTATTAGACAATGGTAGATTTAAAAATTTGAATCCAAAATGTGGACTTTAATGCAAAAGAGCTTGACACATTTTGCCATAAATAAGGTAAAAGATGGATCAATTAGATAAAAGATTTGTGGCAATTATTAAGACCTCAAAACTTGGGAGGGTTGATGGTTCACCTTTGAGGGAAAAAATGTGAATTTAAACCGTGAAGATGGAGGGTGGATGAGTAGGTTTATAATGTAGTTTGTCTGCGGTGTGATTTTCTGTCATGATGCTCCTTTAAATAGTTGTGCTTTTAAAATTCCCAATAAAAGTCAAAAGGCCTCATATTTATGAAACTGAATTTTTTTAGACTTTTTTAAAAGGACCCGCAGACCCCTACCAACCTACCCATCCACAGCCTTATCAACCAACATATAGAAATTCCATATAAACCATATCAGACAAATTAAGAGCTGTGGTAGAAATCCTTTATCAGTCTTGCAGACAAAGAGTGACCTATGTACATGGAGCATTGTTGATTGAACAAGGACAAAGTAAAAGACACAAAAATATAAGGTTAGAGTGTACTTACAAATCAAAGAATGAACAGTAAAATCATATTTGCACAGTACAGATCTGTCAAGTAACTGTCTTACAAGGCTTATAGGACAACCTTACAAGTTTGACTCAACAATGGTAATAAATGCCCAGAAAAGCACTTGAATGAGACAAACATTAGGCAGAATTCCCACAAAGATTAAGCCTAATGCTCCAAAAGCAGGAGGTAATACCCACATAAAAGAGAAAGGTGAAGTAAGTAAGGCAGTTAACTAGACTCTCTCACAAAGATTAATGAATGAAGTAGTAGTAAATGGTATAAAAGCACATTTTAACCAACATTTATACCTTTGACAGCTTTCATTTACTGACTGAATTCCAGCAAATGTGTTGGATTTAAAGAAAACTATGATCTACTATGTAAAACAAAGTACTGACAAAACCCGTGTATGTCACACCTTTGAAAATCTCTCCTTTCAGCAAAAAAAGAAAAAAATCAAACCATGCCAGAGGAGAGGACGCAAAGCTTTGAAATAAAGATAAATGTTCTTAAAAGTAATTTACAAGTAAACAGCAGGCGGTCAGGTCACTCTGATGTTGCACACAGGGTTGTAAGGCGATTCTGTCAAGAAGAAGAAGGAAAAAAAACACAATTAAAAGAGTAAAAGCATATGCAAATATTTCACACCTAATGAAATGAATCAACTTTTCAACAATTTTTCTGTTTTCATCTGATTATTTTATAACAGAACTTGTGCAGACAGGAAGTTTTGTGAGAATGAAAGAGAGAGAACCCCTATTATCAAAAATATTCATTTATGTGAAAGCAAAACAGATCCACAGTGACACTCCAGCAGTGAGTAATATACCTGCAGCAGCCGAATGCTCTTCAGAGCGGTGTCATCAAGTAGAGACAGGTCCACTGAGTCCATCTGACTGGCCAGTAGCTGAATGCTCTGGATCAAAACATTACAAGACATTTGTTTGGTTAATTACCCACAGGTCAGAGGTCATATAATAACTTATTCACAGTGGTGTTAAAATAAATATAGGTCTAACAAACAGCGACAACACAGAAATACTTGAAGTTCCTTAGTACTATCATTTCATGGAGTAATATTACAGTAAGAATTAAGATTCTTACTGTAATAGATTTTGTTATTTGAATAAAACGCTGTCCTGTAGGCTCCAGAAGTCTGAGCCCAGCGGACCGAACACTCACCTCTCCATTTCCGATGGGGACATTGATGACAATATCCTCATTCCCTGCTGCAATGGGAGAGCCGTTGACTGAAATGCTATAAACCCTCTCTTTGTGGCGGGGAATCCTCACGGCAGGGGTCTTGGGAAGCCTGAGGAAATTTAGATTGAATGGTGAGTATTATGAACCCCCCACTGTGTGCAATGTCTTCTGATTTAAAAGAGGATCCAAGAGAGTAAAAACTGCACTAGGTGCTCCATTACAGCAGCGTTTCAAATGAGCGAGATAGCTGTGAGAACAAGTCTCCAGTGCCCACATAATGTATAACACATAACGATGCTAAATCCACTTGCAGATCAGATCTATAAAAGCAAAGGAGCAAGTGCTTTAAAGATCAATCTGAGATTTGATGTAATAAGTGTACAGGAATTTCTGCCTCAGTGTTAAATACTGAATATAGCACATAAAGGCACACACAGATGTAAGTAGTACACTGCTGGGTTAAACATTCTCTTGCTTGCAATTTAACAGTTTCACATGTTGCTGCCAGGTTCTTATTCACTCTATTTGGGTGGTGTAGTTTAACCTCAACAACTAGGCAACCCTTCTCCAGCCATCCTTTGCTCCACAAACAGGGAGAATGGTGGCTATATTTTAACAGAATAACTAGCATAGTGCCGCAGTGACTATAATGGCTACTCACCTTGGGTCAAAACGCGGAGTGATGAGGGGAGTGGGGCCCATCATCAAAGAAGAATCCAGCACACTCCTGGCAGGAGTGACCAGTGGCTTTCTGGTCGATCTGAATCCAGATAGAGACGCGTTAATACGACATTACTGGGCTACTGAACTTAAACGCTAAAGAAAAAAAGGTCGCACCGTCTGATGGAGGTGTTCTGCTTGTTGACTGCCAGCGCCTTTGCTCTTTTTGATGTCGTCGGGGGCTTCCTTGTTGCTTTCCCCTGAATTAGGATCAAGCAGTTAAACACCATAAAGTGAAAGTACATTAATGACATTACGTGGCAGTCATCTTCTCTGTTTATTCAATAATGCTCTCAAACTCTTCAGCTGTGTTTTCTTCCTCTAATGCATGTGTGAATTAAAATCAGCCATTACCTTCCTTGTTGTACTCGGGGTGTTTTCATCCTCTGGACTGGATTTGGCTCCACCTTTTGTCTTTGTTGCTATGAGAGACAAAATAAACAGGGATGAAATCCACTTCAAAAGTTGATTAATTTTGATAAATTTTAGCTTTCCAAAGCTAAAATTCTTGTCCAATTTGAAAAAATTTGTTCAGCCAATGCCACGTAGAATCGGCATTAGTGCTTCAATATACTTGTTTGGTTAAAAAATACTAAGAAAGAAAATACAAAAAGTAGTTTTAACATACTTTTCTTGACTGATTTCAGAAGGACTGCGTGGTCCTCAGCCACAACGCTGTCAACGATAGCAGCTTCCTCTTGTCTCTGTTAACAGACACGTCAGTCGAGAACTTAATGAGTGTTTAGTACAGCACAGTATGTGTGCCTGCACAAGCCAAGAGATTCTGACACTTGTGACACACTGTGAATCATGACAGACAACATGACATTATGCATGACATTATGAGAAAGATAATCAACTCACCTTTATATTATCCACCTCTGGTGACTTTGGTTTCTCAGACTCTACAGAAAGAGAGGGGGGATTTGATGATGTTTAAAAGGGATAAACAATACGCATAGGGCCAGTGCAGATCAACTGTTTTACAAGTAACAGACTCTGTGTAACAAGGAACAAGTCTCTGTGGCCCAATTGCAACATTTCTTCAAACAACCTTCACAGAATTGGGATTTGGGTTTCATTATTCTGAGAACGTTTGTGTTCACTCACTTAAATGTTCCAACCAGGCCATTTGCCTGACAGCCTTGGGGAGCTTAATTACTGCCATGTTGTAGCTGTTGTCAACATCTTTCAGCAACTGGTTGATCCTCTCTTTCAGCTGTCCAACTCTGGTCTTCACTGTCAAAACAGAGCAAGAGTTTTAGATCACACTACCCACTAGTTTATGGCCCTTTCATGATGATGCATTACTGGCAAGACTGGACAATATATTGACATTATGATATGAGACTAGATATTGTCTCAGATTTAACACAGGGAATAATATCTTAAGTGTTGCCTTTTCCTGGCAGCATTACAGTAACGTGATGTAATTTTCTGAACTTACCAAACTGTTCCAGCTGTTCTATTGTTATTTGTCTTTACTCACTTAGGCATTATATCCACAGTACTGATGATTATCTATTAAAAAAATCTCATTGTGTGAAGTTTTTGTAAAAGCAGCAATATTTAACCCTACATTGTCACGCAATATCAATATGTATCAAGGCATCTGGTCAAAAATATTGCAATATTTGATTTTATCCATGTTGCCCAGTCTTAATTAGTAATAATAATCCAATAAAAAATTAACTTGATACTATAACCTGATTTCTGCTGACTACAGATTTATCAGTTTGAGCATATGTTGACCAGTAAATTATAAAAAAAAATGCAGTACAAAAGGTCAGTGGAGACACTATTGCTATTACAGTTTGTCGAACAGAGGATACTGCTTTATTTGTCCGGCTCAGTACATATCTTGTCACAATTCATTGCTAACAATGCTAGAATGGTATATTGTGTTTGTGTATGTTCAACCAGTGTCTAGTGTCCAGTGTCAATATCTGTATCGCCCCATAAATTCTGTCAGACTCTGTAATAATATAACATTATGTAATCTGCATACCATAATATACAATATACAGTAAGCCTGCCTGGGATTGGTGGTCATTTCTACTCAAGTCAAACAAGCCATTTATGGATGGCCTTTCTTCTACTTCTATATCTGATCTCAGAGGTTTTGACTCAGATGAAAGTAGGACACTTGATCTTTTTCTCCAGATGTTGAAGGTTGGAATCTCTGGGAGCTAAATATAGTATGGATTTATTAATAACTGTGGACAACTGGGGACATTGGGCATGAATTGGATCCATGTATACAAGAAGTACCTTTTAATTTCATTATGATGCGTCTCTCATTGCCTAAGTGCAGTGCCTTATTTCATTTTGGTCATTTTTTTTATCCTTTAAGGACCTGTCCATTATGGTTTGTGTGGTTGCTTCAGAAAAATGAATACAATGAAACAAGAATAAACAACAACAAACATCTGTATACAGCACACTTTACTGGGCACTTCTTCACAAAGTGTAACCAGAGGGCACTGTAGCGAAAAAATAAGTGAACTCTATTCACCTTCGCTGTCGAAATCCTCCAGAAAAGCTTCCAGCTTGGCCGTCTTTGGGTTGTTTTTCCGTTGTTTCGTCGTCCTCTTCCTGGGAGCCATGTCTGCATGGATGGGCAGCGAGAAATAAGTCAGTTTATCCACGGCTGAACATACGAGACAGTTTGTTTTGTGTAGGATATAACTGCGTCCGACATTTTAAAAAGAAACTGCCGACATGCGATAAGCTAACTAACGTTAGCAGCTAGCAGCAGTTAATGCTAACGTCATTTGTTCGGTCGCAATTTGGCTGACGTGCTTCATTGTCAGTCTCCTTCACATGCACACACATTTAATAAAACAAAAAATAATTCGTTTGTACCACGGTGACACATATTTTATAAACAGTTACTTACCTAATTACGTTTTTCTCCGTCGGAGAGTCGACACTATTTCCCGTCTTCACAAAGCCGTTTTCAAATATCCGCGCGGGGAGGGACCAGACGCTGGCTCGACCAATTAGAACGCGCATTTGCTCTGCATCATAAAAAATAGTTCTCGACCAATCGTAGCACCAAACGTCAGTGTTTACATCAGGAGGACGGAAGTACGTTCAGGCAACATGGTAGAAATGTGATGTTGTTAGCACATGAAATTACTACACTTTAAAGGCTGACAGACATCGCATTGAAGGAGTCCGTTACACCAAAACGGATTGAAATAGTTTCACCTTAAAGATCCGTTTATCACACACACGCGGCTTTGAGTTTGTGGTCAACTAATGTCTAAAATCAACACCTGAAATGTCCAAACCTGCACCGGTTCTCTCACTTCACCAAGCCCTGAGGAAAAGCTTCCAGAGTCTTGAGAACAATCAGAAAGTATGGACGACTGTGTTGGCCGAGTGCAGCCCTCTCATGGTGTCTCTCGGGAACTTGGCGGAGCAGTTACGAGCGCTTTCCAATGTCCAAATCTCCATCACACCGCTTAGAGACTTCCCTGACCTGGAGAAGCGGCTGCGTTTCAAGCTCTCGCAAGCTATGGATACAGTGCTTGGCAAACTCAATGAGAAGATGTAAGTAGCTGGGTAAAGAGTTGCAACACAAAATAAGAATGCAGGGATGGAGCACAGGGAGTTAGACTTTTTGGCATGTAGCTGATATGGTAGATTAATAATCAGTTATTATAACAGCAGCAATGCAGGGCCAGCTCCACCTGTTAGAGGGGCTCAGGGCAAATATGAGCTATGGGCCTCAACTGATCCCCAGCATAATCCATGTGACCAAGATTGAAACATGCCTCTCTTTTATTGCTTTTCTCAAAACTTAAATTAGTTTAATTTGATGAGTTTTAAATACTTAACATTTGATTTAATGCAAGATAGTAAAGGGTACAAAGTCAGACATCCTGTTTTCAGTGGTATATGCTGACTCTGACTGATTATTCATATGCTGCTGCCATTTTACTGGTTTACAGCATTCACAAAAAACCTGTCACTCATGTTTTACATGCAGGTACCACTCTTCTGAAATTGTAAAAGTAGCAACCTGTCATGACCTTGTGTAGTTTATGTCAGTAAGAGTAAGTATATGCAAGGGTGTGGGTGTTTTCTGCACTAATTTGTGCCTTTCTTGGTCAAAATAAAAGTCCTCTGCTACTTTCATGTTTTTATTCTGGGGGTAAGTGTACATTTTAAATAGAAATGAGGGCGGTGCCAGTGGGAGGTTGTATCTATGACACAAAACATGAGCGACATAGCATTTGTAAGTGCCTCTGAATTGGCATATGCCACTAAAACAAGAGTGGCATACCATCAGCCACTTTTAGATATCTGCACTGCTGCTTATTCTTTACACTCTTTTTGACCTGTGACCAATCTTGTTGCCTTTCATTACCATGCCATGTGCAAGTTCAGTGCACGTGATGGACAAGGGTCTTCATGGCACCCTCTTTATATTCTGCCCAGAGCCCCATAAAAAACAGCACCCCTATGTGCCAGTTTTTTAAATTATTTTTATTAGATACATTTATTTGGAGTGAATTTACAACTAGATTTTGGATTTTGACAGTGGCGCCTATACTATCTATCTTTCAGGTGTTCTCTCCAGTCTGTCAGAGATTCTATCAGTAACCAGGTCTCTGCGGTCTTCCAGCTGTACGAGCAGAACGCAGACAGTCTGGATCTGCTCACTGTCACCGAGCGCTCGGCCACCACCCCCTCAGTCTCCGACATGCTGGAGTGGCTGCAGGATGCTGAGCGTCACTATCGACAACAGTATCTTTTCTGTTCATGTGTGCATTGGGTTATATTATGTTCTGGGGCTTTTTTTCCCTTTAACTCACTTGTTTAGATTTCTGAGGAGGAAGACTCTGCTGCAGACTCTGAGACCAGATGATCTCTCTCTTTTGGAATCTGCTCCCAAAAGATGGAAATCCTTGGAGTCTCCCAGTACAGAAGACCACATCACAGGTAAAGTGTCTTAATGTTGATGATGCCGGTGTAGTCTGCTCTGTGCATATAATAACTAATTAATCATGTATAGATGACTCTCATGTAAAGCTATGTATAGATATTTTTAAGCCGCAACATGAAGTTTGACAGCAACATCCTTTTGTTTAGAATCATAAATCTTTTTTTAGAAATGCCCAAAATAGCAGTTTTTGACATGTAAATATGAAGTCATGACTTTTAGGTAAGACCCTTTTCTGGTTACACTTTATTGAGTTTTCAGATTTTTTTTTTGTTAATATAACTTTTAATGACCGATAAGAGGACTCTGGGATCAGTAAATGTAAAAAATGTTTTAAAAAGAACAGGAAAACTTTTTTACCTACCCTGGGAAAGCCATGTGATTTGGTCTAATGTCAGTATACATAATTTATGCTTTAGTACAAGCTGACTCGAGACCAGCACTCAGCCAAATCTCTAATAGCTGTTGTTTTATTTACGGTCAGTGATAGTAGTGGGGGTGATGAAGATTTGCAGGTCAACTAATTATGTCTCTGTCTGCTTTCAGATATACTTTGCAAAGTGTCCTTCTTTATTGAGTGCCAATGACGAGAGCAGAAGCAACATGGAGGGACTCTGACCACCCTCTGAATCAGACGGTTTCCCAAACAGGCTGGAAGACAAGATTGGGATTGTGAAACAAGTACTGAGACAACATACATGTATACCTCAGATAGACCGTAATGGACTGGATCATATAAATGTACCTGGACATGTTCTTGCAGGCTAAAAAGTTTTTTTTTCAGTGCACTGATGTGTGTAACTTTTAAAATTACATGCACCAATTTTTTTTTTTTTTACCGGCACCCAATTTTTTCTTAGTGCACCACTGGGTGTATTAACCTTCTTTCCCAACACGTCTGCCATGGCACCTGCTGGATCCATAGAAAGAAATCCATTGTGGACTGCTGCAACATTTTCTTTTTTTGTGACAGTTCAAGTGTGACAATGTTTTATAATGTAATTTGAGCTGACTTAACCTTTTAATTTTCTCAAAACTGTACCGTAAAATAACTAACTATAAAATAAATACAATTTATACATGGTCATAGTCAGGGTCATCCTGAATAGGACTGCACTGAAAATTTCAGCAAACCTCTGAAGGAAGATTTATTCATTTAATTTATGAGAGTTTTAAAATTGAAAGAAATACAACAGTAGCTGGTTGACTGCAGTGTTTTATATGGTGCTGCTGTTGCACTGCAGCTCTTTCTTGTCTGTGTGTGCTGTCAGTGTCCTTTTTTTGCGTCACAGTATTGTCAGTTGTAAATTTGTTTTTCATTGCATGAGAAAATGAACGTGTGGCATGACAGCTTGTGAAAAGTGTCAGTTGCAAGAGTCTTACAGTAAGTGCCCTGTGCAACGTATTTTCTGAATCATGGTATGTGTACCAGTGCATGTAGAGCTGAGAATTACGTACACAGCTCACATTTGACATGCACTAATGTCCATATGCACGTGGTGTTTTGAGCCCTGTCTCGGATGAGAAGAGTGTGCACGGACCAGACTTTGTATGGTTATTAAAGATGAAGAGGAAATTACAATATTGACTTTTTTTCCACAAAAGGACCCTGTAGTGTCATATTATACTTGACTGACAGTATTGTTGTCTGTGATGTCAAAATGGCTCGAACAAATTGTATTTTTCAGAAACAAATCTGCACTCACACAAGGATAAAGACCACTGCAAAACATAGTGACATAGGGAAGCACGCTGTAAGAAGCTTGTTTTATTTCACACTTCCAGTGTAGGCACACTCAGTCAGAGGCTTTATGTGACAAATGGAGAGGTAATGACACTGTCAGAGAATAACTGCTTAAGAAATCACCGCAATCTTCACAACATGAGCCATCATTAAAGCCATCATAACAGTCATCCTTTTTGATTTGACAATATAGGCAATGGGCTTTTTTCAGGCACGACCATGAATCACAGTGCAGTAAAACTTCAAACAAAAGTCAAAGTACCAAAGACAAGTTAAACATTACAAAGAGATATACAAAAAATATATAAGGTGAATATATTAATAAATATATATTTAAATTTATAGCTTAAAATTCACAGACTTAAACCTTGAGAAGGTAAATGTAGGAAAGAACCAGAGTTTAACCTCCTTCGTCTCCACCTGCTGCTGTTCCTTCCTCCTCTTCCTACACATACTCCTTTAATGGTACACTGTTAGACGTGATAGGTTTTGGGGGATCTGGCGCTGAAGCGGGTGAATTAGCAAAGCTTCGGCCTATGTAGCCCCTGCGGTACCTGCCACCCCTCTCCATGAGGGGGCAGGTGCTGCTTAACACAGCTCCGCTGATCATGAGAATAACCGCAGACGCCCAGCCCAGATAAATAGCCTGCCCCAGCTCTCTTTTGTGCATCAGCGGCACATTGGGGTTGTAGAAATCCTGGACCACGGTGTTGGCAGTCCAGGAAACTGGAATCAGCACGCACAGACCTGTCAGAATGAAGAGAACCCCGCCTGAGAGTGCGATGCCTGCCTTGGCCCGGCGGTCGTCGCCGGCACAGGTGGTGCACTTCATGCCGCAGCAGGACACGGTGCAGGACAGCCAGCCCATGAAGATGGCCAGACACATGAGGGCGCGGGCCGCCTGGATGTCTGGAGGCAAGGCCAGCATGGAGTCGTATGTCTTACACTGCATGTGGCCAGTGGTCTGGTAGATACAGTTCATCCAGATGCCTTCCCACTTGATCTCTGAGGTCAGAATGTTGCTGCCGATGAAGGCTGAGACCTTCCACTGAGGCAAGGCCGTGACGGCGATCGCCATGATCCAGCCAGTCACTGCACAGGTGAAGCTGATCAGCTGCATGCCAGTGTTCACCATGATGACAGCACTGTTTTAGACCAATGTCTGATGGATTACTGGTTCACCTTTGTCTGTAAGAGTTTGTTTTCCTTGTTCGTTGCCTTAAAAGTCCTTCTGTTCACTTGTTCCCTTCCTGTCAGGCTTCCTACGGTCTTTGCCCCAATGCCACTTTATCAGCATCCATTTTCTTCTCTTTTTCTTTTCCTCTTCAACATCTGCTCACTTTTCACTTCCACGTGCCCTCAATTCGCCGTTGCCCAGAAGTAATCACTTGCTTTCCCTCGACAGTCATCCACCTTTTCAGAGGATCAGAGGCACTTTCTCCTTCTTTTCATTCCTCAGTTTGAGTCAATGCATTATTGAGCAGCCGATAGCTGTGCAGCCACCTGTGGCAGCCCGCAGTAGCAGGATCGATCAGGCTCCGCAGTCTCCAGGCCTTGTGGATGAAATGGATCTCAGCCAGGTCTTTTTTTTCCCTTTTTGGTTGAAGTGTTTCTTTGCCTTCAGCTCTGGTTCAAATCCAGAAAGCCAATTGTTGAGCTGCAGCGTATTTCAGTGTCACACTCCCGGTATGGTGTAGCCTTACCTAGATGGATCAGACTGATATAACCTGATACCTGGATTCAAGGCCACTGATGCTGCTTTGCGTGTATCCTATCACGACAAGGTTGAAAAGGGTGATGCTTGATTACACAGGAAAAGAATCGGTGTGGCTTTTTACCCTTTCTTGAACAGAAATTCAGTGTTCAGTCCTCTTGAAATAAATGGAGCAAACATCCTGTAGAGATGGACACCAAGCTGTTTAAGAGTCAGTCAAAAGAGGTTACTCCAGCCACCTTTTCAAGCAGGGTTTTCCAAGAATCCACATCAAACTTCGCACAAGACAGGCGTCAAATCTGTTCCTCTAAATCACAAAAAAGCAGCCAGCAGACCTCGTCATCAGACGCTGCTGCTGTTGCCAGCTGAAGTGTCTCCTTGTTGACAATAAACGGCACCAGGGTCCAAGCCTTGACGAGGCCACTTCAGCTCGGCTTCACCCTGCCCCCAACTGCTTCCTTCGGTAGCAACGTAGCCCAAATGGGTCAATCTGGGGTCCAGACAGGGTATAAATAACAAATCAGGGCCGTATAGTGAGACTTCTGGGTAAGTAGAGCATCTGTCCACTGCCTCCCATCTTCAGTACCGCTGTAGACGGTCCAACCTGCGAGAGCAACACTGAACCCTAGGCAGAAAAAAAAACAGCAATGCAGGAGGGAGGGCGGGAGGGAGAGGGCAAAAGAGGGTGAGACAACAAAAGGAGAGAGGGATGGATGGTCGAGGATGGAGCGCTGGCCATAGGTGGATCAGTTAACACAAAGACAACATGTGGGGGAGCCTCGACAATGAGGATTACACACTTTGTATTGCTTTGTGCAGCACAAACTCGTGTGTATTTTAAAGGAGCTTTCACAAAAATTAGCTTTTTGTCTGCAGTGAAAGAGAAAGCTTCACAAAAGGGTTTTTTCTCTAACAGCGACTGAGGTTAAAATGCTGAAAAGCTACAGGAGAAATACACAGGTTTTTTTTGTTTTTTTGTTTTTAAATGAGGTCTATTGTCTGATTGTGTCATCTGGACAAAGGAAGTTACAAAACCCTGAATTCTGACACCATTAATCTTTTTTTTTTCAGTCAAATATCACAAAATTGTAACTGACATATTAACAGACTGATGATATATCCAGTGACTTATTATTGTCATTATCAATATATTGTTAATTAAACAGCGAGAGGTTGAAACAAATAGACCCTGGCTGTAACAGAAGGATGTGACAGCACCTCTTTGTCCCCATATCCAGACATTTCCCTTCTACCCAAGACCGCTCTCGCTCCATCTGCATTACACTGAGCCTTGTTGTGCCATCGTGCCGATGAATTAAATATCATGGCATCAAGATCTGTGGTTCAGGTTTCCTTTCTTCTGTAGCCTCCGCTATCCTTGGTAACGGTGGCCATGACAACCAGCCGGGACACAGGAAACGGGAGAGTAGAGGGGATGATACACAAAGGGGAGAAAAGGAAGGTGACAAATACCAATGACGGCTGAATGAATAACAGACAAATGTAGATGTAGTGAAATTACACTACAGTTAATGCCATGCAGCCTTATAATCATCATAATAAAGAGAAATATTACCACATAGCGGGTACATTTTTCTCCTGCTTAATGAAATTTTACACACAAAAATACTGAAAATTCCTTGGATGCCTTTATTCCAGAGTGCATGACCTCTTTTACCCGAGGTACCAGGAGGGGAGGGAGGTGCAGCTGACACAACAGCCACAGCTACTTTGTACCCAGAGTCACAGGGAAAGTGGAAAATTGATTGACAAGTTATCTATAAATGTTTTTGTAAAGGGTAACCAAGTCAGGAATTGCGTATAAGTAGTGATGCATATTTGTGAAGAATATGAGATAAAATACTATTTTTAAAATGTATTCTGCCGAGGTCACCAGCTGCCAAACGCAGGTAAATTTCAGGCAGTGGTGTGTAAAATTGTCAGGCCATGTGCCATTTTGGTAGACAGAGGAAAAGACACATCATAACCGCTATATAAACACGTTATTGGCTGTAGAACCTTATTTGTTTTGACAGTCAAGGTTCACTGAATTCTAGCAAATAGCTATCAATGGAAAGATGAGCTATAGAGGCGGACATTAAATGACATCATTCTTCACATTAAATGTCTAAATGTTATTCTTTCATTTGGCGTATAGATTTTAAAAGTCTCAGATACAATTTCTGAGTGGGAAAAAAAAAGTTTATTAGAGCTGTCAATCAAATGCCCAATTTTAGCAGCTTGCTCTTTTATTTAACTGTTTCATATTACATTCTTGATATGCTGTGTGTAAATAATGGTTTTGGGTCCTTTTAAGCTGATTTGAACCACAGCTGCAGCTGCCAGGGTCTTTCTCAAATCTGTCTTTACTTTGAGGACACTGCTGTAGCTCTCTGGGTAGAGTGCATAAGTCCATACTGCAGCGGCCCATGTTTGAGTCCAGCCCAGGCCCTTTGCTGCATGTCCTCCCTCCTCTTTCCCCTGCTGTTCCCGTCTCTCTCCCTGTCCATAAAGCAGAAGTCCCCCTCCCCAAACTTTTTTTTTCTTCGTACATTTTTCCAGATTGAAACACCTATAAGCGGAGTGCTTGTAATCTCATCTAAATTAATTAATAAACTGACGGATGACACCATCGCTTCTAAAAACTGCACAGCTTTTATTCTTATTCAGATAAATGGTACTTATTTTTTTACAGTAGCTTTCTTATTTTTATTGAAATTTTCTTCATTTGATTTTTGCAGCACTTGCTTTTATTAATAATCTCATTTTGTCTTTAGTTTATGTTCTACCCCCAAAACTCTTGGTAATAAGCTGGATGCTGATTCTGAGGATGCTGAAGACATGTAATATTAAGGAACACAGGAGAGCCCATTCCTTTCTATATTTTGCCCTTGTACCTGTCAGGATGTTGATAAATGAATGGGCTAGGATTAGGGTTAAGCTAACCCTAACCCTAACCCGTACATTTTTTACAGTTAAAGCTACCAAACTACTTACCAGCTACATGAATACTTTTTTTTGATGTTCTACATGTTCAGGTTCACTATCCTGGTTCTATTTGATCTCAGTGCAGCCTTTGACACTGTTGATCACCACATCCTTTTAGACAGGCTGAGGGACAGGGTAGGAATCTCAGGGACCGCCCTTCATTGGTTTAAATCCTATCTGTCTGATCGATCCTTTTCTGCGGCTGTTGGCCCTCATAAATCAGAGTTTGCCCCCCTTTCTTGTGGGGTGCCCCAAGGTTCAGTGCTTGAGCCTATCCTCTTTACGCTATACATGCTCCCTCTCAGAGATGTCATCAGCAATTTTGAAGGTATCTCATACCATATGTATGCAGATGACCTCCAGTTATATTTTTCTTTTAACCCTGATAGGACCGATGGAATTGACTCACTGTACGATTGTATGAATGTAATTAAGGACTGGATGTCTTCTAACTCCCTTCAGTTGAACGCAGCTAAAACTGAGATTTTAATTATTGCAGCTGACGCCTCAGCATCTAAAGTGGCCAGCTGCTTAGGGTCCCTCAGTGCAAATGTGTGCCCCTATTTGAGAAACCTTGGGGTCACATTTGATCAGGCCATGCTCTTCGATGACCACATCAAAACTGTCACTCGCTCCTGCTTTTTCCACCTCAAAAACATTTCCAAACTCATATCCATGTTAACTTATTCCGAGCTCGAAATGATCATCCATGCCTTTATTTCCTCACGTCTGGATTACTGTAATTCTCTTTTCACCTGTCTAAATAAAACTTCATTGGACTGCCTCCAGCTGGTCCAGAACGCTGCCGCCAGGCTTCTGTCCAGATCACATAAGTTCACTCACATCACTCCAGTCCTGGCATCCCTGCACTGGCTCCCTGTTAATTTCAGGATCCAGCACAAGATTCTAACCAACACTTACAGAGCCCTCCATTGTCAAGCACCTGCATACTTGACGGATCTGGTGTCCTTTCACTGTCCTGTCAGGTCACTGCGGTCCGCTGAAGGCCACCTACTTACTGTCCCTCACACAAGATTAAAGACGAAAGGTCATAGAGTCTTTAAGGCTGTTGCACCTAAATGGTGGAATGCACTACCTCATGAGCTGAGAGCGGCCTCTTCTGTGGACACTTTTAAAAAGCAGTTAAAAACACATCTGTTTAGGCATGCGTTCCATTAATTGTCCATTTTATCATCTCTGTATTTCGCTGCACTTTACTTTTTATTTGTTTTTGTGTATTTTGCATTGTTTTTATTATTGTATGTTTTGTATTTTATCTTGTGAAGCACTTTGTGAGTCCTCTCTGTGAAAAGTGCTATATAAATAAATTTTACTTACTTACTTTACAGGTTAGATCCTGAGCTACAGTACATCAGTATTTTAGGGTAGTGTAGTAAAGGACATAGATCCTCAGGTCCATACACTGTCCCAGTAGCTGTTCTTTACACTTAAAAAGACTGGTTAAAAACATGGCAAGATCACAGGTTGTAAGAAAATAAGATATCTTCATTAAGCTGTTCTACAATGACCATCGAGGTAACAATGGATAGATCCTAAATGTTTCACTGTTCTCAGTAATCATGTTAACTCATTACCTTGGTAAAGAATGCCATCTAGTGACAAAATGCATGCACATAAACACCTTGGTGTTAACTAGCTCTGTAAATGATACTATAAAAACCCATTTTCAATAGCGCAACATGCCATCTGTCATTAATGATGAGAACACACCAGCTACATTATAGGCATAAAATACCAATTTATTACTTTGCACATTAACACAAGAATTCCCTGCAGGCTAAAAAAAAAAAAAAAAAAAAAAAAGTATTTGAACATGTCACAAAATAGCAATAACAGCGAGTGAATGGCCCTCTTCTATAGGGGCAGAGCCAGAACATGCCCCGCCCTCTCACATCTGGTCAGAAAGGGTTCCGTTCATTCACAGAATCGGAGCGTTCCATTCACAGAATTGGAATGTTCCAATTCTATGATTCTATTGCTATGAGACAATCACACACAGCTTCAGAGACCACTAGCAGAAAAAAAAGAGAAACAGAGCAGAGCTATAACAAACCCTGAAAAAAAGGAACCAAAAAAAAAAGGAAAAAACAAAAAAATAAAATTAAAATACGCAATACACAATGTCAAATTACAAATCCGTTAAGATATAACAATATATCAAAGTGAGAGGAATTTAAAAATAATTCATGCTCTCTATTGGGGCACGGACAGAGTTATGGATCGTTTTTTTTTTTTTAAAAAGGTTAAAAAGAGGTAATCCTGCTCCCTTGATGCCATGGGGACCCCTTCACAAAGAGGAAGTGCATTTGTGAGGGTCAGCAGAGTTGCCATGGAGACAGGAGAGCCCCCGCCAAGAGGCGTGGCCACAGGTACAAACCAGGAACGAGGAGACAAAACGGATGCTCGTTGAAGTAACCTGGTAAAGAGGAGAGGGGTTCGGTCTTTAACGGGTCCACGTTTGAAGAAAGTACCTCGTTTGAATTTGAACACGACGCAAAGAGCCGGGCCCCCTTGCCTCTGAAAACAGCTTGTACCTCCCGAATTACTGACGTTTGTGTAGGAATCTTTAAAATGCATCTTAAAGAGACTGGACAAATATTGCTAGCCTAAAACAGTCCCACTAAATCAATAAACATTTACCCCCAAAAAAGTGTTTATATTTTTTTTCTTTCTCATAATAAATATGATTCCAAAAAAGTTTTTCTTTTTTTTTTTTTTAAAAGGACAATACTCTGGCATGCAGGCGAGCAAAGTCTATATTTTGTTACTTTAAAGAAAATTGTCTAAAGCCTACATAACTATTCCACCAAATGCACATTCCCACTGATTGATACAAGCAAATAAAATAAACAAAAAAATAAAAAAATAAAAGTACAGATACACAATAGCGAGAGACCAACAACCACAATGAGTAGAATTATAGCTTTGTTTTTCCACATTTGAAAACTAGAACTGGGTTTATATTGCTTTGCAATGTCATGTTACAAACAGGGAGTGATCACTTGTCTGACTGGAGGTTACTGATCAAATATAGTCAAGGATTTAAAGCATCAAATCATTCCCCGTTACAGATGCCAGTTGAATATTCAATCACAGCCCACTTGGCTTGGTAAAACTAGTGCACGTTTTTAAAACCATTCTGCCCCGTTCAAACAAATAGTAAAACTTATTGCATGCAATGCCTGGACGACACCCTCCCAACCCCTCCCCCACGACCAGCCCTCCTCATTTCCTGCTTCTCTGCTCCTGGCTGACGCCAACGCCCACGCCTTCAACAGGCAGGTGCTCAAACTCATTCATAGTAAACCTGCTGCTTTAAGGGTGGTTTATTACAAAAGAGTTTTCGCTGAGCGGTCCCCTCCTGATGAGGCGTGCACGTCGGCTGTTTCTTCAAACTCTCCTGTCCTACATCTTAATCCAACCGCAACACCGGGGACACCACATGAGAAACTGTCACCACGGGCACACCACTGATGTCATTATAGTTCCCATGGTACCAGTCTGCCAAGTGTTTGTACGGGGGGTCCAAGGGCAGTGCTTATGCTTATTGTCAATTCATTTAATCCAGTGTTAAAAATGCATAAAAATATGAAACAAACACCGTCAAATAGCAGAGACTTTAAATTGGGTATACTTCAAATACACACAGAGTAATAGAAACCATTTTTAAAAAGTCTAAAAATTCAACTCATTGCCTATCGCAAACCGGTTTTTAAACAAATCCCTCAGCCTATGTTCATTCTGATTACATTCCCTGATTGTCTCCATCTGTCCCATCAAAACCAACCAACACCAGCTGAGCGATGTTTGCAGCGGCAGATCTGTTTTTAACCAGTCGGAGTGCTACACAATACCTCAAATCTGCCGCTAACTTTTACTCACATCAGAACCTACAGAGGAAGCATGAATTCATCCATCCTGGGGCCTACTTCTTCTCACCGTTAGCCAGAATGCTACAAAAGAATTTTCCAACCCAAAGCTCTATCCTCTAACCTGCAGCTCAACAACTGAAGTCTATTCCTGAAGTCGCACTAGTAACTATATAACTGGCTTTGCTGCCGACCATAAAATTTCATCACAATAGTAACAACATTGACAACAACAATAACAACAACAACAACATCAATGGTAAACTACTAATTCTAAACAAGAGTTGTTTTTTTTTTTAAGATAACCACAAAACATCTTATATTAAACTTTTACAAATCTGCTTTGTTGATTCGTATGTATAAATGCATAAAGGTAAAGAGAGATTGAGAGTGCCCTCTGTTGCTTGCCTAGCGTCCCGGGTCAGTGCAATGAATTGGCCAATATTAGCAAAGGAGACCTCAAAAACTATGTTGGTTTCCGGCCCTTGATACTAATTCTACGAAAAAAAAAGAAAAAAAGAAAAAAAAAGCAACGTCCAGCAGTGTCATCATATAATCTTTCAGATAATCAGGTCCAAAGAAAAATAAGATCCTGCTCTTCACACAGACAGCAAGGCTGATAAAGACCATACTCTGCGTTTAATGCCTTCAGCCATTCAACAGGTCCCAATGCTGAGCCAGTCACAGGCCAGACCACGGTTACCACTGCTACAGTCAGACCTGACTTCACTTGCTACTTGAAATGGAATAAGTTACCTTTCTTGGGATTCAGTGATGTTTAGCAGCACAAAAGGAGGAGCTGGCTCCACAAGGTGCAAATCCCACCCATCATGCACTAGCAGAACGCTAACACGCGTGGTGAAAATGCAACTCAAAGCACTTCAACTAACAAGTGACCCAGGGCTGCTACAAATACCCACACCAGCCTCGATGAGGCTTGTTTAAGTCATATGTCTCAAAGTTGCTCTATAGATGTAAATATATGCTTATATGTACTGTATGTGTGAATATAAAAACAACAAATCTGAGTCATTTACAGCAGTTATCTCCATGATTTCCCTTTACAATTCAGTGGCCTGCCATGATACACACATTCACACACAAACACACTCTCATACAGCAGTACATGTATATACAGAGATGCACACACAGACACACTCACACACAGACAGACTTGCGTATTCGTCGCTAAGATGGGAGGAAAATAGTAATGGGCATGGACACCCAGGTCACCTCGCTTGTTAAAGACCGTAAAGGAGAAAAAGTTAAAACACACGCTCATAAAAAGGAAAAAAATATATATATCATTCTCAAAAGGTCGACTCCCCCTCCATCTCTTTTCATGTAGAGTTCCCTCCCAACCACCCAATAAACCCAAGACCTTGTGACAGATTTTGCCCAAAGGGGCTTTGAGGTAAAAGTAGATAAGAGTCCTGCTTAGCTGGGAGAGCTAAAGAGCTGTGCTGACACAGATAGTGCCAGTCCACTCCCTTGCTCAGTGTATCTTACAAACACAAGAGTGCAGACATTCAAATAGAAAAAACAAAAACAAACGCAAAATAATGGCTCAACTTGTAGAATGTGTGTGTATGGTTTGTTTTTGTTTTTTCGTGTTTTTTTTTTTTTTTCTTTTCCTTTTGTGCATTGGAAACCCTCAGGGTTCGCAGTGCTGGATTGCTGGTTTGAGAGGCGGCTCGATTGGGAACGCTGGTTGGAGATTGTTCCTTGAAATAAAAACCTGCTGGACATTGAGACACAGCAGATTCCCCCTGTCCGAGAGCCGCTTTGGTGCAGATTCAGAAAATGTAGAGTGAGTGTGAAGAGGAAGAGACAGACTACAAAGAGAGAGAGATGTGGGAGAAGGAGAAGGAGAAGAAGAAGAAGAGAGAGAGAGAGAGAGAGAGAGAGAGAGAGAGACTGGCAAATAAGAGATAAAAAGACAGAAAGAAAGGGAATCCGCGGGTGGACTGGCTGACGTGCTCGCTAGCTCAGGCGAAGTACATGGTGTGCTGGGTATCATAGTGGATCTGAACTGCCTTGGCCAACGCCTGGGGGTCCCGGCCATTACTCTGGCCCGACACGTGGCTTCCTTCAGCACTGTAAGATAGAGAAAAAAGGCAGAGTTTACTTTGACTGTCAGGAATGATTTCACATCACAACTAGAATTACAGCCTTGCGGTTGTATGACTGTATGAACCAGTCAAGCTGCAGTTTACATTCATGTCTCTCCACATTCATATTCAATTTTTTTACAGCATTACATTGCTTGGCTTCCATGTCAGTACTTCTTCCCGGTTCTCCAAACTGGGGGTGTGCTCCACATCTGCTGTAGGTCATACACTGACTATGGATATGTACCTCATGCAACCCCACTTCAAAAAACCTGACCTGTCCCTATAATCAACTCTCTTTCTTCAACTAGGACCACAGATATCCACGGCTGCATCACCTGTCATGGTCTTTGTCCACCAGGTGGTAGCGGGCTCGGAAAGCCACTAGCCTGGCGTAGTAGGCTGGTGCTGGGATGGAGACGGAGCGCGTGCAGCGGACGTAGGTGTGGCACAGCTGGTAGGTGAGGAGCTGCAGTTCGTCAGCAGTGAAACAGTTGTCATCCCACAGGACGTGGTAGTGGGAGGGACGACTGGTTCCCTGAGGAGAGATGGGACGCAACACGTTACATTTTAATACTGTACTCATAATTTTATGTAATGTGATAAAGTGCGCTATGTTTATTTGGTGACATAGAAAAACTCCAGAATTAGACTCACGCTGTAGTTCTTCTCAGATACAGTGCAAGATTAAATGTTTTAATTTACACTTTCCAGTAAAACACACCAGTTAAATACACTGCTTCTGCCTCAAAACTTACAGTTGCATAAATCTTGTGAGCAGTTGAGATGGTTTGCACACTCTTCACTAGCTCACTCTTTGGCTAAACTGACAAACCAGCCTGAGGCATGTTTGTCAGTCTATTTGTATACAGGAAAACCTGTAGGTTAATAGAAGTGCAGCATCAGGCTCGCCAGTAAGTGAGCTAGGACAGAAGCAAAAGCTGCAATGTGCAATGTGCAGCCTCATCTTCCAGCTATCTTTCCGATGTACAGGGGACAAGTGTTCTAAATGAAGAGACGGTTTGTGGTGTGTCACTTTAAATAACAGCCAAATCATCTGATGGGTCAAAGAAGCATCTAAATCATGTCGTTCATTGTGATTAAGCATGATTACTGTTGCAACCACACAGCAAAATTGCTGTACCCTTGAAAACTACTTCCGCTGAAATAAGGAGCTGTAACTATAATTTAATTTTTTGTGAGTGAATGTGCCAAATCCATTTCAAAAACTGCAAGAGAGACTTGGAAAACTGATGCGACACAAAAGTTGCTTTAGATTTGTTATGAAATCTAGCACACAGCTTTTCTGTTGTGAAAATCTCAAGTGTGTGAGTGTTTATAATTCACCTGAATCCCAGCATGGCTGCACAAGTAGAAGTCGAACTCGGACGGGTGTGTGATGGTGCTGTCCACCGTGGTGCCTGCTGGGACATTACCGCTCTTCCCAACCTGCAGCAGGTGAGCAATTAAGGTTATAGTTAAGACTCACACAACAGTGTTGTACAATAGAAAGAGCAGGGTGAACTTCTACTGACCCTCTCAGCTTTGTCGGAGCAGAACAGACGAGTGTGGTGACGTTTCTGAACCACAATATAGGTAATGCCCGGCCTGTAATCCTCCTCCAGACTGATACAGGCCTTCCTGATTGCTATCAGCTCCGGCCATGCCACCTGGAAATAGAAAAAACGACACACGCACACTTAAAGGTATACTATGCAACTTGTTTTGCACATGCAGCACAGAACAAGACAGTCTATATCAGAAGCATTCTCACCTACTTAAAGTACTCTATTTGGTTTGGGCAAAGGGTGGCCCCTGTGTAGAGAGTGTGGATTACACCACAGTCACGTAGCCGATACGTAATTTGGTCATAAACAACCAAGTCTATTGCGGTTCCTTGAATTTGTCTAACTATTTTGGTTTCGGCTCTCATCGACCATTGCTCCCAAATCTCTCCAGTTAAAAATTCGTTGCCATCTTTATGTACAGGACCCCTTTTCTTCACCCTTGGAAGTTCGTTTTCTTCCAGTTTCGCACAATTGCATGAAAGAAACATCATCAACACCCCTACTCGCTTGCTGTGAGTTCTCCAGACAATTGCCAACACTATTCACACATGGGCGCTATCGGACATTACACAGACTTTGTTCTGGGGGAGCTGGCAGGATAAAGTCTGCTCAATGTCCCATCCAACTGATGCGGACATTTGTGTTCTCACATGCAGCTCCTCGGGGTAAGCACCGGTCTTGTATAGCAATGACATTTAGATGGCGAACAACATGACCACCAAAATATAATGATTGAAAGGCTACTCAAATCAAATAATGATGTTTAAGATTTCCCAGACCGTGTATTAATAGATGTATATATTCTGGTATATTGATATAACATTGTAATTGGTGCCTTTCAGCTGCTCCATAGATCAAGCATGACAGGATGAGTGCCGGCTGAAGAATCAAACTTACAGCTGCAGTTAGGATTTCTTAAGCTAAGATAAGCCTGAAGGTCTAAGACAGGACACAGCCATGAGTTTAGGGATCACGTCTGTAATTGGAGGATAGAATTTTGCCTATCATTGAAACTTAAGCTGAGATATGACAAGCAGTTAGAATATTTTTCTGTCATGAGGCCCCTGGTCACCATTTTTGGACTGAAGCAATGTGTCATCTTTATATTAAGATTTCGACAGCCTCCGCTCAAAATGAATCACAGCTACCATTCCTGCCTAGTAAATCACACTTGGGACCCGCATGACAAAAAAATGGCGGAAATAAACTAGAGACGAACGTGAAAATAGCTGGTGAAAATCTCTTACCTGTTTCATTTGTCCCTCAGACACACCACCACGATAATAAATGATTCGCGTGGGCTTGAAGCGCGTGGACTTGTAGAACTGGATGAGCAGTTCACGCACCATATTGGTTAAGTCTTGGATTACCTCCTGACTGAAGAGCTGCTCCTGGACAGGCGGAGGGGAGGGGCACTGTTAATAAAGTGTGAAACTTAAAAACAGAAACTGATTGTAACATGGTGGCACAGTGAACTCAAACTCAGATAAAACAGACTGATTTACAGGAATTACTCAATTAATATGAGAAGTTTGTCAATGACACGCAAATTAAAATGTCACTTTCACTATGATTACCTGGGACATGTCTTGTCTAGACGTCTGGACTCGCACTGTGGCACAGTATCGGCTGGGGTGGCCGTCCATGCTGCCCACCACCGCCGCGATGGACGGCTTTTTCCCATCACCTGCTGGAGGATGTGTGACATCCGCACCCAGGAAGATGACAGGCTGCTGGAACACAGAGGGCCTAAAGCAAAAACAGGACACACAAGAGAAACAAAACTTGGCATCATGTTGTTAAATTTCTTAACCATGAACAGCCTATGAAAAAAAAAGTCATTACATTCCTCAAGATTCTAGGAATTGAAGCACCAGATGAAATAATTGCTAAGAGCAGCTTAATTTCCATGAAAATGATTAACTTGGATTGCTCTTTACCGCATGATTACAGGAGGACTATTTGTATTCAGAAAGCATCTGAACAATCTAACGTTCAAAGCCAAAAAGCAGACTCCCATCTGGACTGCAATGAAGAAATGACTAAAATCAGTGCTTACCTCTGATGAGGCACCAGGACGTTGTTGATTCCTCCCAGCTTGGCGTTGATCTTGAGGCACAGGTTGGAGAGGGTCTGAGGGGACGTCTTCACTACGTTCTTCACTTGCACACACTGGGTTGCCATGCCCAGGAGGGTGTCGCCCACCCGCTTTACTTCAGCTGAACAGAAATAAATATCACAAAAAATGTTTTTAAAAACTGATCAATTGCCTTCGGAATATGAAAAAATAAAAGTGGGATTCCCTCATATGAAACCCTCCTTATATCTAAAAAAAAAAATCTGATCTTAAATTTCTCACCATAGACTGGTGTTTTGCCAGGCAGGATAACCACGATCAGCTGCAGACCTACATAAGACATCTTGAGGTGTTTGAACATGGGCTCCACACTGTCAGCTCCTTGGGCGTATTTACAGAAACATGGCTGCCCTTGAATGGGCATCCCAGCATCCTTTGAGATCTTTCGCAGCTGGTCAGTGAAGCTCCTATTGCAAAGCATAAAATGCTCATCAGAAATCAGCAGTATAAGCTGAAAACTTGTGACAAAATTCAATGTAGCAAGGAGAAATACATTTATTAAGTGTACACAAGAGCACTGTAAATGCAGGTTGGAACTTAAGAGTTACTCTCCATCAACTGACGTATTTGTTCACATAACTACTGTAACAGGATGCAAAACTACCTGCTTTAAATGAGATCAATAACTTGACTTCAAATTTGACATTTTTGCTGCTGTTAACTGCTGTCAACCCTCCCTGACCCCCTTCACTCGTGCTCCAAGAAAGTGAAAGCGGGAGACAGGGGAAGAAGCTGTGGCTGTCTGAAAGATGTCAGCCACAGCTTCGGTTAAAAAATCTGGCTACCTAAAATGACTCTTCATTTCTTTTCTGTGGGAATGGATCTTTCAGATTAATTTGAGGCATGCCTGTGGTTTGCATGTTCCACATTTTTATTTTAAGCATAACTCAGCGTGAGACTCGCACTGGTCTGGTTTTGGTCTTCACTTGGGCCTAGTCCACGCGGAAACAGGTATTTTTGAGAAAGGGGTTATTCCTCTTTACACACACACTGTTATAAAAAAAATTTCCATCCAAATGAAAACATTAAAACAACTGAAGCACTGTCAAGAGCATGTAAAACAGGCAGCAATAAAACCCTAAAGCCACACAAAGAAGACAATGATGTTGGCCAATCAGAAGCCTTTAAAAAGCTATTACCGGAAGGCTACCTGAACTCTGTTCCTCAATATAGTGGAGGACTAACTGTACAGTTCTGTGTAAACATATAAAAATTCCCTGTTTACAAGACTAAAGACAGCACTATTTTGGTCACATCTGCCATTGCATGAAATGTCACCCCATTTGTGATGCCTCACAAAGGAGATAACGGTACACTCTGATGTTAAAAGCCAAAACTAAAAACAGGGACACTGAGAATCTTCACTTTTTCATTTTAGTTATACAAAAAGTCAATTTTCAGTGACAAAAAAAGGCATTAGAAATTGCTACATTTTCAAATATTCTCCTGTACATGTGGACAAGAGGTCAGACCCTTAAAAATTTGGACTTGTCCATCTCGATACACTCTAATATTGGTGATGACTTCCTCTCATTTTAGGTGGTCTTGACTGACAAACAGTTGTCACCATGACTCACTTGAGCAGGTCCTCTCGACACTGTTTCTGTGGGGCGAAGCAGGCCACAGCCCAGACCTTGATCTCGATGCCTGCGTAGAACTGCTTCCCTCGCATGTCCCACACGCCCTGGTTGGGCGTGGCCACGGTTTTGTTCTGCGGAGAGAGTCCCTACTCTCTTAGTCAACCCCCCGGTTGGATGAGCCAATACAAAAGGTACCACAGTCCACACCCACACTTTGATTTACCTCTCATATTCAGACAGAATGCATTAAAAGCCCACTCAGCTGCCCCACAGACACTTTACATTGCTAGCTACACTTGACACAAATCAAAATATTATACACACATTGAAAGGCTTCAAACTGGTTTTACTTTAGGATGTCAAGCACTGTGAGACTTGTTTAGAGGAGAGAAATGTTCATTTCATCATTGCACATAAATATCCTGCTTTCCCCTATCAGGAGTCCTGACATGAACAAGAGCAGTGTATCTATTTGAAGACATGTCATTAGGTGAGTGCTCTTACTTTGAGTGTGGTTGTGAATACAAATTCAAAAGGGCAGTGGCTTTCAATTAAGTTAACAAGATTTGCCAAAGGCCATTAAGAGCTTTTATTCTCCAAAACAAGTGCCCACAATGAACTTCCTGAGTTGGGTGCCAAGAAAAGTTAAAAGCTTCTCCATCTCATTACACTGTCTCAAAAGTATAGTCGACATGAAGTTTCAGGATTTAAAAACTACATGAAATGATTACAGGTAAGTGCATGTTACACAGGAAAAAGACTGCTGCTTCTCCCATCTCTCACACTGTACATACAGTTGCTTCACAGAGTATTCATTTTTGTTTCTGTGAATACTTTGATGCAACTCTATGTCCGCCAACATCAGCATGCCATTTTAAAAAGAAAGATGTGTGTGTTTCATTCATACCAAGTGATCACAGAAATGGGAAAAGCTTTCAGTCTACATTTAAAGGCATTTCACTGGAAGCCGATTAGACTCGATATCCCAGTAGGCAAGTGGCCAAGCCTATAAAGAAGAGAGTGTGATAGGATCTTGGGTAAATTAACCAACGTATAGTTCAGGCTGCCAATAGTTGGATTTAAGCTTGGCACTGGAACATAAGCAACAATCTACTGTAATTTTGTAAAGAACAATAGTAAATGAAGCAGAGAGTAGAAGAGGAAAAAGCTGGCCCATACACTGAACCAATTTCCCCATGGGGATCATTAAATTTTCATCTTATCTTAGCAGAATCATTGAACGCTGCCTCTGAATGAGGGTTTATATTCCAGCACCTTTAGTTTTTATAGGAACCTTTTCATTTTCAGATGGGAGATAAAGTCAAGCAGGCTTAAAAGAGGAATCTTTCAGACTTCAATGCTGGGTGGTTACGAGTCTTATCGTCCTCCTGTTGGCAGCACATCCATTCTTCCCCCCTTACATACAATCCTTGAATCCCCATCAGCATCTCGTGTCTAACAACCAGGAAGTAAAGGCTGATTTCGTGCTTTCAGTTATATCTACTGTTGACAAGCTGGATTGGAAATGCTGATCTGAGATTCAGTGGGTGAGTCTCGGCAGTCTGCAGCAACCTCTCCTCATCATCTCCATCCCTTCACTTTCAAAGACACTACTGAATGCAACTGGTGAAAACCTGAGCCCTCGTCTCTGATTTACACATGTAGAAGCTCTGTCAGTGAAGGGAAAGAGCATTTAAAGAGATGCACTCGGCAGACTGCAGAGATGTGCCACAGGATTTTAACACAGGGCAAGTTCCAGGTCTTACAGGTCTCCATGTCTTTACATTGAATACTGTACTGCCGTGCAAAGGCACAAGGCCTTACCTTCAATTTTGGCAAAAATGAGTTATTGTCATTTTTGGAACAATAAACATCAGTTTTATCATGTGGACAAATATCTTGAGTCAATTTTGTTGTTTTCTGGAAAAAATAAGATGTTGTTTTTGCCGTAACTTCCAAAAGCCGGGGGAAAGCCAAGGCAGAAGCCCGTAACATCAGTTGCGGTTCTTTGCTTTTGTTCCGCAGCACTCTAGAATGCGCAAATTAAGTTATGGTACTCTGCCTTTGTTTTGCAAAGCACCAAAGTGAAGTTACTGCTTACCGCGCTGGAGTTACGGTGTTATGCCTATGTATATGTGATTGAAGCACTTCTGACACATACCTTCAATACTTCAATAAAGTGTACTTAACAAGTGTATTTAACAAAGGGCATTGCTACATATTACTGGCATAGCCAAATCAGCTGTAACTTTCAAATGTAAGGAATAGGAGGGAGGTTAAGTGTTATTTTATTTCAAATTAGTACAATGATGAGGTTTTAAAATGATCCAGTAATGTATTGTTGCAACCTTCAAATGCTCATTATTTTTTTATTTTTAATATTTTGTTTATGTAGTATTAAGCCTAACTAGACAAAAATTACTAAATTTTAGTTTAAAGGTTATCATTGTTATCACAGGAAAATATTATACAAAGTGATAAAAATCCAAATGGGCAATAAAATAGAAGTTAAGGTCTTTTGCCTTTGTATGATCCATTATTGTTCTGCAGACAATGCAAAGGCAGAATACAGTAACTTCCGAACAAGGGTCAAAGATCAAGTTTAAGCTTACAATTTTTTGGTGGATAAATAACTTCATTTATAAACAACAAAATGCCAAATGTCCAGTGTTGTACCTACAACTCATTTGGCGGGACAACAAAATAAATTTAAAGTCATTTTTCTCAGTTTCACACTCTGGTGGGTTACGGTCTTTTGCCTTTGTAGGGCAGTGTATCCATTCACTACCTGAATTATGAGCGGCAGTTAAAACTTGCAGGACCAATTCATTGACCGGTTTGTATATGGAGGTTGAAAATCAGGAGACGCTGGTTCTGTAGGTGCTTTTTACTATTCTGTAGGGGTGTGATCACTCGTATTATCATCTTTTTTTCTACTGCAGTTAATGTCACCAAGGTAAAACTTTGTCAACATCTGTTTTACAGCTAAAGAAACCAGATATTTTCTAAAACAATTCACAGCTGTAATTTGTACTGATGATTCAATCAGGGGAATCTGATGTCCACAAAAGCCGTAGAAGTGCTCCAACTATCAGTCACCTCATGGTGTCTATGAAGAAAATAAGAGTGACTTTGCCTCCAGAACCAAGGGCGTCTCTCCCAATTTGCAACTCTACTCTTTGAGGTAATGGTTTTTACAAAGATAATATGGCAATTTTTAGTTTTTAATAAGGTACTTTAATATTCAATCCACTGTTCAATTAAATTATCAAAATTAAATCACAATATAAATTCTCTCGCCCTTCCGATGAGCAACCTCAGCAGACCTGGATCTCCCCCCCTTATCCCACCATTCATTCTGTGATGCCCCCCCACCCCGTGCGATCCCCATCAGGCGTGCGCCCCCAGAGTGCAGCCCCTGCCCAGTACTCACCCTGCCACAGTCCCGCCCTGTGTCTGTACTCACCCGGCCCCCATACTGCAGCATGGGCGCTGGGAGGACACGCCCCGTAACTTCTGTCATGTCATTGTGCACAACAATGCCAAACTCCTTCAGGTAAGGGTCCGGACCCCCGACCATGCTGTTACTTTTGACCTGGGAAGGGAGGAGAAATAAAGGAGAAGAATGAGAAAGAACAAAACATAAAACAGTTGTAATGCAGATTTGTACTGTGGTTTATCTTATCGAATTTTCTCTTATTCAGCATTTACAAAAGACTGAGCTCAGATCAAAGGCTACAACTCAAAAACAACAAGTCCTTGGGGAAAAATCTAAGTACTAGCTGCTCCAGTTGCTTTTCTTACTGCTACCCCAAGAGGGAAACAGCACTCACCAGTCTGCTGATCTCTTCCTGTCTGTCAGGGGCTGAGCGAGCTGTAGCTTTGATCATGGTGGATGTCTGGTTGTCAGTCAGTTTCTTGATACAGCGCTGGCCTGCTACGATGTTACAGACCTACAGAGCACACAGAAACATTTCATTGATTTAACATGCTCAATCAACAACTGGAGGTGAAAGGCTTTTTTACTCAAACCTAAAATAATGATATTTAAAGGAGCAGTGTGTGAGACTTAGGGGGATTTGGTTGCATTTAGTGGTGAGGATTGCAGATTGCAACCAGCTGAAACTTCTCCAGGTCAGGATTCCTTCACTATTTCTTGTTCAAGAGGTTTTTAAAGGGAGCCAAATTATCAACACAGGTGTCTTCCTCTCCAAAACAAACTGAAAAGGTGATTAAAACCCGTAAAAACACTGAATAAAGCAGTGTCACGTTACAAATCATCGTTTCTCCAATGCTGTTTGGCATGTCTGAGACGGGCCACTAGCCCAGCACCTGCTAATGCGGGTGATTCAGGTGATTATACACCAAAGAAAACGTACTCATTACATTATATTCAATTTCTGCCAATATATCCCCCTAAATCCTACACACTGGGCATCAGCACAGCCTTGTTCTCACCTCCAGGGGAAGGTAGGTGTGCTTCTGTTCCTGTCCTACTTGCAGGCAGGGTAAATGTGGATATTTGAGCTGCAGATTGTACTTCTGCTTGAAATACTGAGCTACTGTGCACTCCATGGCTTGGCCGTTCTCGAGCTGTAAGGGGAACCTGTGAATAAATGGAAAATGTGAGCGAAGCAAATGCAGGTCCACGAGTATGTAAAACAATAAAAGGGAATATATGACTTAAGTTGCATTAATTGTATATTTACAAGGTCTTGGTACTTTACACCACACACACAATGTTGCCTTTGCTGACATACACTATGAGCTCTTACGTTTGGTGGCTGGCAGGTCGGCGTGTCACATTGCACACACGGTACTTCCTCTTCATTTGACCACAGTGGGTGACCTCAACTTTCAAACCTGTTTTCAAAAACGCATACAAGAAAGAATCATTACAGAGTCATGTTAAGAAGCAGCACAATTTTTCACTCAAATGCTATTTCGAATATTTTGATATCTTCAAATTTAGAGGTTGAAATTGTTCTCTTGTGTTCCCCTAAGGCCTTGATAAAAGACAAATGCTGACAAGGCAGCCAATTGCATACAGGGTGTTTCAGCTCTGCGCAGTTTCCCTTTACACATTGTCATAACTCAAAACACACAAATCAAAAAGGAGAAATCAGAGAGCTTACAAGTGTCTGCTGTGGAAAATATGCAGTTGAAATTCCACTGTCTGACATACCCCATTATCTCTCGCAAGGTTATTCAGTGGTTCAGTAGAATAGATGTGAAGGCAGACTGGAGCGGCTTAGAACTGCAGTATTTTCTTGCATTAATAAAAATGCATAAATGATGAATAAAAGGAGCAGATCAGTTATGAGTAAATCTCAAGGTCATATTTCCTGATTTGAGAGTGCCTACATTCTGTTCACAGGCAGAAGCACCATCATTTGTCACCCTGAGGTTAAGAATAAATGTGCAGCATTGGTGTAGCAGTGAGTGAGTATGTGCGAGTGGGTGTAGCTTCTTACACACTGCATGAAAACAAACATGCATGTGCCTTGCAGGTCCACACCTCTCTGTAATCTCTGTTGATACACAGTGAGTCATGGAAGTTGTGTATATAATGTGTCTGTTAAAGTTGGGCCTTTTTTAATTGTTGGTATAAGTCAACATATTGTGTGTATTTGTGCCTCACCTCTTATTTCCTTGGTGAATTTGACACGCTGCGAGTCCGTCAGTGGTTTGGTCTGTTCGTTGATGTTCTGAATATCGAGCACTTCGCACATGAACTCGATCACAGGCTGAGCGCGGTAGAAAGCTGTGGCTGACACTGAGGAGGAGTAACAGATATGACATTATTCAGAAAATCAGTCCCATAAATCATAACTACCAGCAAGTCACATGAGTCCATGATACTGTAAATCACAGGAAGAGTGTGGTCAGACTGTAGAATTGAAAGTGGGGATGCAGCAGCAACAAAGAGAGCTTTAAAGCACTATCCTGCGGCCGTAATCAATGAGCTGATCTAATCAGTAGCTGCTAAACATCTTTCTTTAGAATGACTTGGTCTCCTCAATAAAACCAAGTGAATATAAACCAGAAGGCGTACCATCTCAGTCAAGCAACAAATCAGGAGCCGTGTGTATAAAATAGGGCTGGGCAATGTGGACCAAAAAATAATCTTGATTTTTTTTTTTTTTTTAGGGCTGAGTGGTGGTTTTAGGGTAAAGTGGGGCCTGCTGTGTGCTGACAGTGAGCAAGAGAGATGTAAACACTGACACAGCTTTACAGAAGAAACAGGCAATATAACGCAACATCATATATCAACAGTGTTGTTAATCCTACAACTCGTTTGAAATAAGATGATAGATTATTAAGTATTTTAAGTGACAGCAACAAGTTTCTGTCTCAGTTTCACAGAGCAAGTGCAGAGCATTGTTTTTGGTCTTGGTGTTAAGCGGACATTTCAACTACCCCTTCACTCTGAATAAATTTAGGAACTGGCTTCAGTGCCAAAGAGCCTTGTGAAATACTGAATTTTACAATTTCAACTGACTTAACGGGTGTTCAGACTCAAAAAACCCCGTGATAAAAAACAAATGACGAGGTGATGCACTACTGAAGGAGAGAAAATGGAATAAATCCTGTGAAGTTTAATTTGAGTAACAGATACGAGTTTTAAGGCTTATCAAGAGGCAATAACACTGCATGGTTTGTTATATTATAGTGTGATGGATGAATTTGACAACTCTTGAAAGCTATTACGGAAGCAATCATTTTATCTTTCATCACGTAATCATGAGTTCGTAGTTAAGATAAGCTGAATTAAACTCAGGTATTTATTCATTTAAGCACCTGTCTTTTTCTCTTATGTAAGTTACTTTTATTTGAAGTTTTCTACCTGGTTTTCATGATGGTAGTAGCTGTACTAAGTGGGACTTACAGAACTGCTGATCATCAGTGATTGTGTGTGGACTAATACACTAAATCTTGCTGAGTAGAGCATTAAGACATGATGACATTCTTCATATCTCTCAGTTGACAACCAGATCAAATATCAGCCCAATACACAATGCACAGTGAAATGAATGTAGCTGAGGTAAAATTTAAATCACAGCTAAGACGATCAGCTTACCATCGATGTTGAGCATCATGTTCCACATTGCAGGGCGAACAGACTGATGGAAACCAAACCACACCTCCCTGCCTCCACCTAGAGGATGATAATAGCCCTCTGGAGGGGAGAAAAACGAACGTCCCACAGGAGTATACCTGTGTGCACAAAGACAGGGGGTAAATGATGGACCAAATTAATCAATACAGACTCAAACTACCTCGATCAATGAAATGTCAACAAGTATTTTAACATAATAAACCAGATTAAAAGGAAAACTCCCTGCAAAACTCCCCGCAAATTAACATTAAATGGTATTAAATCTGACAAGTACATCTGGAACTGTGTACTTAATTATCTGTGTGTGGTGAATCAATTTTCAATTTTCAATGCAGAAGTGTCACAAATTTTAGTCTGATGTGACATCTTAATCAAAGTCATCAGAAATTTGAAAACCCCTTCAGAGATGGACATTAATACATCAGGAGTGCAAGGCCCCTTGGTTCAGCTGTTTGTGAAACTCAACTCAATTTAATGAAAATCCCATGAAAATGTAATTTGACTATAATTTGATTTGATCAGGAAGAGACACAAGACAGCAGGAAATTAAAGTAATACAGACAAATAAAAGATGGAAAGCAATAACTCTGTCAACTGATGTGAAAAAGATGTGGGTGGTGTGTTTGAGGCGATGAGTGTCAGCACCTCATGGAGGGCAGATGCCGTGTGATGACATCCAAAGCCTGAACCGAATCTTCGGGAACCTCGTTAAGGTGACCTGACAGGGCTTCCAGCAGCATCTGAAGACTGACCACGGACACCCACTGCAAAGACACCTTGAACGTCTGATCTTTCCCCTCGCCCGGCAGGGTCACCTCCAGATCCACCTGATGGAGAGAGAGGAGGATGAATACAGAGGGAGGGGATAGAAACAGATGATGAGAGGAGGAAAATGGATTGGAGAACAGGTGACGAGAAGAGATAAAAGGCAATAAATACCAAAGGGCAAATTGGATTGAAATAAAGAGAGCAACACAAAAAGAATCCTTGATGACTTGGAGCCACATAGAGTCAACAGCTATATACAAGAAGCAAAAAACCTTGGAAAAATGTCCTAAATTCTGATGTTAATTTACTGTTCAACTCAAGTAGAACAAAAACTAAAAACTGTAGTTATAAACTTGACAGAGGTAACAGAACTCTACTTTTAGCTTCTCAAATAATCAATGAAGTTACGCTGCTCCTTGTATGTAAATGTGCACAGCGTCTCTCTTAATCAGGAATTATTTAGCAGCTCTGAGGCTCTGCTCCGCTCTCTGCTATGTTCACATTTTAGAGACTGTAATTCAAATTTTCCTCATTAATGATGCATTATTTCATCTACCCGCAACCAATCTGCATGTCTGTGTGTAACAAGCAGAGAGTATGCACCTCGTGAACTTGTGAAAAGATAGGAGCAAGTACAGTTCCTACTTACACAACATGTGTGCTGGCTGTGAAAATGACAACTGTGTCGGTCTAAGAGTAGAAATGACACTTGTGCTGCATCGTACTTCACTTTATTCACTTTGTGCCAGGTGTAAGATAGGGCCCTAACGCCCTTAAACACCTTTACACTGTTAAAACAGATATCAGTATTGATCTCTGCATTCATAATTAAATGATATTGTTTGAAGGTAAACTTCTGTTATTCCCAGAGACACTGACCAAACGCAGCCACAATGATTTCACATTCATTCAGACTGTTTTTTTTTTTGTCAAACATCAATACTAACTGTCAGGTTTTCTCTATAATGCATTGTACACATTTGCAAATAACTTCAATGGAGGTTAAAATACTATTAATAAAAGCCCAACTAGGCTGCAATAAACAGAAAAGGTAAGGAAATGTGAGAACATCCAAGAGACTGGGGTTCTATCTTCCATTACACAGGTCCCAGTACATCAGTACTGATCTCACATTCCTGGTCCAGACTGTCCAGACTGATCCAGCTGGCAAACTTCCACTTACAAACCTACAAACACTCTCTCTAATCCACTGGACCATTTACATGCCTGCCACCTCCCACCTTCAATATGAACAAATCACTGGGTTAAGTGCTTAAATGCAAACAATTTGTCCTTTAATCAATCCTTTTGATTTTCTTTTTAACAAAATTTACTACACCAATTAATTTGTGCTCATGCTTAAGATACAAAGGTCATGTTTGTGAAATACCAACCCTGTCTCTCCCAATTGGCAGTGGATGTGCTGTGTACATGTTCCTCTTCCCGTCGTAGCCAGGCTGTCGGTCTCCGAAGATTTGCATCTTGAAGTGCCGCACCATGGTGTCAACCACTTCCCTAGCAGAGACAGACAACAGGATGATGAGCCAAAAACACAGGCAGACCAGAGACTGAACATCTCTGTTTCAGTTCATACAACAGTTGACCATCAACAGTAGAAATTATGTACAACTAAATACTGCTGAAATATATTGACATTTAGATGGACTGAATTATGTCCTACAACAAAAATCTCCACAGTTAGGGGGTCTGTACTCTGATATCAATGTGCAGTAGTATCTGGCATCAATTGATGCCCAAACAGACTTACAAGGCAAATTATTGTAATTCCATGTGCATAGGCTTGAGACCAAATATATAGAAATTAGAGGAAAATGAATAGTTTATGGTTTATATATTCTGTAAGCCTTCATGCTTGTGTATTATTCAGTCTAGTTTGCCTAATATTCCAAGCTTCAGAAATAAAACTAACCAATACTTTGCCATGCAGTCCACCTTCTCATTCTCATCAAACCAAAATAAGTCCTGTTTATTCTGCATTTATACAAGGGTGCATGCAGGTCATCATATAAAGTCTAAACATGTACTCAGAGCAAGGGGCTGAGATAGTCACAGAGCTCGCCGAGGCATGCACTGCTGCTTCTGGCAAACAATGCCCATCCAGGTGAAATATCAAGTTTTTAGGGAGTCCCATTTTCAAACTGCAATAAAAGAAAACACTTCTTTTTCCCACAATACCCCATTTATTTGTATCTAAAACCTCTTGCCCCAAGGAGACAAGTTTCACCTTGAGCAGTCTATGGTTATAGTAGCTACAGATGCAAGTGTCATCTCAAAATTATTTTTATCTAAGACACAACTTTCCCATCCTCGTGCATATTTTCTGCTTAAACCCGCCAGTAGGATTTACCTGTTGACCCTCCGAGGCCGTTTCTCAGGCTTGATGTCGATATCATAGTGATAGACATCAATCTTGGGAATCTGCACCTGGAAGTGGTTAGCCAGGAGCCGGATGGGTTTCCCCACCGTGCCGAGGCCGGGACGCCGCGGAGGCTGAAACAGAGAGGGAGGGGCGGGCGGGCCTGCAGAGAGAGAGAATAGTGATTGTGAATTCCTGCCATCTTAAAGATTAAAAGGGCTTTTTATTGACTTTGCTTCAGGTCACTACTTTGCACAATTTCTTCATTTTAAATAAATTCAAAGAACACTGTCACTTCCCTACTCTCAGTGAGGGCTTAATCTACCAGACTCTTAAAGAAATGAATGGATTCCTCCCTACAAAAGAACTAAGCTTCACATAAAGCATGTTTGGCATTTATTTTGAATGTGAACAAAGGTGGCGACAGTGAAAGCGTGTGCTATTATCTATGCATTAAATGTCAGATTTTTAAAGATGAATGTGCGCGGCGTAACGCCAAGCTTGCTGCAAGCGGTCTCATCAGTGACACCTGCTTGAATGCACTGAAATGGCCCCATAGACACAGAGGCGCACATACACGGCTTGATTGATCCGTAACTCTGGCCCCTGACCTACATGGGTCAACAAGGGGCTGGCGAAACAATGACCTCCAATTATCCTTCAGCCCGCCCCCAGCTCCACCCAGACACACAGGGCGCCCACCCCTCATGCCGAGACAAAGACCGAGCTCCTCTCAGACAGACAGCAGCAGGACCATATGGAGGGGGTGCCATGCAGAGAGTCTGGGATTACCGTTACACGCAATACATGCCACACACATCCATGTCACTCACACATTACAAACATTAGATACGCAGGTACATAACACAGGTGTGGTGCCCATGAGTCTTGTGTTGTAGCATAAAAAGCTGCAGGCAACGGAGGAACAAAATGACTTGAACGCTTTAGTCATCAGTTAAAAACAGCACATATATGCTCAAGACCTCATCTCGCTACAAATGAACCTGATAATAACACATCTATCTCACACATCAACACTAACGTTACATGAGTGTCTGCCAAATGCTCAAACAGGAAATACATAAAGGCACCTTTGCTCTGAATTTAGTTGCGATAAAAGAGAAAAAGATTACTTAAAAGGCAGAAAATATATATATATATATGAATGGTATTAAAATAACATTGTGTTGGTGGTATTGAGGGGAGGTTGGAGGAGGCTGCTTACAGCTTTTGTTAACTGACAGCTAAGGGACTGCGGGGGTCCTCCTGAACTCCATGCACCCACACGCTCCAGTTAGCAAGTGAAGCGCGAGAGCACGGACAATTGGGACCCTCCCCATCGCTTCCTGAAAACATGCTTCCTAACATGCCCTCATCTAGCCTGGGCCCCAAATCACCTTCCCTGTCCCCACTACTCACTCCTCCCTCTCCCTCTCCACCTCCTCCTCCACATCCATCACACAAACAAACCATTAGCCTGATTATTTTATTATTCAGATTTTCTACATCATTATTATGCTTTTGATACAGTTTCAAATAAGAAGCTATTTGTCTGTTTTGTCTTTGTCACGACTTGGATTAAAACCATGTGATGATTCACTCTACTTTGTCCTACTGGCCTTGTTACCGATGGCAACAAAGGGCCTACCAAGTGCTATGTGTGTGTAATTCTGCATTATGTGTCACAAACAAAGCATTTCACTTGTATAGAAATTCAATAGTAGTTCAGGTTTATTGCTTTATGCCTCCATGCTGGTGCGTTGTGTTGACAGTGTCTACAGAAAGCTTTACAAGCAGGAAAGTGTGTTTGTATAACTTTCTGTCTTCAGTTTCATGTACATGGGTGGAGGGTGGAGAAAACAATTTGGATAAAATGCAGATTGATACAACACCGCAACTGCAAATTATGACCACAGAGATGGGTCAAAACCTCTTTTATACAAGTTTGATCTTTTACAAAGCTAATGCATATATCAGGACTACTGTGCTCAAGAGTTTCTGCAGTGATTAAGACCCGTTTAATATCACATAGAATGCAGTTTATCCACATATTGATCTGACATGTTTGATCAATCCTTTAGTCTATAAAATGTCAGAAAATATTGAAATTTGTCCAATCAATAGGCCAAAACATATTTACAAGAATGTAAAAAGCATACATGAGCAGCAAATCCTCATGGTGGAGAATAAAATAAGAAACCAGAGAACAAAACACCTAACTTCTACAATGCTCCCACTGTGGTATGACGCAGTGCAGCGTACAGAACATAACCGGGTCGCAGCTGCGCCTGGTGGAATTGTCCCTCCCAGCTCATGTACAGTAACCACAGAGGTGAAGATAGCAAAACCGGTTGAGTTATTCATCTCGTAACGTGCCTAACTTTAGTTGATCATAACATATCAGGTGTGGAATCAATCTTCGGATTCTCTGGCTAAAAATGAAACCTAACTTTTCCAGGGATGTCGGTTTCTGAGAGACAACGAAAGCCAAAATATGGCCTGCAACAGACAGTAAGGGTTGTTGCTCTTAGCCAAAACCATTTTCAGAAAACTCGCACCCCAAGTTTTCCAACAACTGAGAAATCACTGCAACTATGAGAGATCCTTGAGCATACAGCCATATATGTACACAAATAATTAGGCTGATTGGTCGAGTAGTTTGCAAGATTAGCTACAGACAGATGTATATACACACACTCAAACACACACAAATGCATGATCCCCTCCAGATAATTATCAAAACTTTCTGGAGATCGACTAATCTCCACAGCTCTAGATAATACCATGCTAAGTATTTAAGTATGATGGAAAGCCAGTATGTATATGGCCTAAAATTATTTACCACGTAGCCCTCAATCAGTTACTACAACTAACATTACTGCCTCTACCAGACAAAAGACTTTGGTCAATTACAGTTCAAACTTTTATTATTTTCTACGGCCTTTAAGGAAACAAAATGAAACACCTTTTAAGATTGTAGAACCTGCAGATACCCTGGGTATTGAACTGTACGACACTGTACATGTGCTTCTATTTTTCTTTGCACATTGGGTAAATGTACAGGTACTACAAAAAGGGTTTTACTGTGTATGAGCAGCACAGCAAGTTCGAGGTCTTCCTCTTCCACTTCCAGCAAAACCAGAGTTGTACCTATATTTAGCCTCCTCAGCTGCCACACTACTACACTAGATATGCGTGTCTCAACATGAAATGCCTGAACCCATCCTTCCTACACAACTCGTCTACTTACCACAGCCAACACGACCAACCCTAACTCTATGTTTTATATAACAGCTCATGACTGAAACTGACAATTATATAGTAGTAGTTTAGTATATAAACTGTCAGTTTGGTCCAAGTAGATATCTTCAAATTGTTTGTTTGTGTGATCAACAATCCACAACCCTAATATACCCTGTTTACTATCACATACTACAAAGAAAAGCAAGACATTCTCACAGCTGAGCAGCTGGAATAAGGAAGTGGTTTTTTTTTTGGTTTTTTTTTTAATGAAATGTTTCATTTGATTATCAAAACAGTCGCAGATAAATTTTCCTTCAGTCAACTAGCAGATAATTAAAACCAGTCGTCTCAGCTCTAAATTGTTCTCTAGCTGGGATGATTTTAATTAATTGGATTTGTTGTTTTTCTTCATTCAGCAACACCGTCTCAGGTTTGTTTACGAGCACAAACAAGCAAGTAAAAATAGGTAATAGACAGAATATATATATGTTCTGACCTTTTCTCTACAATCACTGTTTAGCAATTTCTTACAATTTAATTCCCAAATTCATTCATATAAAACAAGACACGTTGATCAGCTTCACCTTCCTGTTTAACAAAATGACACATGGCCAGTATTGCCTCAGATATCATGGTGTATGATTACTGAACATCAAAATACATGTTGTCAAGAGCTCGTTATCCTTAGAACATTTATTTGACACATGTATATATTTTTTATTTTATTCTTCTTTTCTCTGTATTGTTTTTATTTTATGCATTTCTTTGTTTTTATTGGATTATTGTGCACTGATTGGTTAGTTTTTCTGCTCAGTGTCCTTCCTGTTGTCATTTATCTTTTATTTCTGAATTATGTTAGTTTAGTTCTTTTTTTTTTTACTAACCATATGTTGTTCTCCTGAAGTTAAGGGTAGGTCCGTTGTTTAAGCCTGTAGTTTCTTTTCTCTCCTGACACATATCTTATTTTTTCAGTACCTGGATCTTATGCAGGTTTATGCTTGTGCAAATAACAGTAGAAAAGATACCAAATGTAGGGTTGCAATTTAGGATTATTGATTAATCTGCTGATTATTTTTTACAATTAACGTTGAGTCTATGAAACCTGGACTGACCCAAATGCTTCAAAGCTTCAACTGTTGCCATGATAATCGAAGTCCAAATCAGTATTTGATGCTCCATTATTCTGTACCTGTACCACGCCCAAATATTCCAAATAGCCCAAAATTAATAAGTAGTAATCCAACATAAATCATTGTGCATCAGCATTAGGTATTAGTAATTGTTAGACAAGGACATTTAAGTTAGTGATAGGCCTAGTTTCAGTTTGACCACACGAGACAGGCTTAGAGTTATGCTAGCGAAGGGTCGAAAAAGTCAGCGTTTGGAATGGTTTCAAAATTATCAAAAGGTAACTACTAAAAAATCCAGTGTTGGATAAGTCGGAGGATACTCGCATATCAGAAACCTACAACGAGCTTGGCAAATCATGAAACTGTAAGTAACAGCTTAACTTGCAATGTATTTTTTTTATTTATTAACATTACTGCAACCTACATGTCAACCAAGTGGCTAACTGTCACGTTATTTTAGGTGTAACAACTGGAAACTGGGCGTTTCAAACAATGCCTTGTCATCCGTCTTAACTCATGCGAAGCTTCAGTTAATTGCTGATATTTCTCACTGAAGCTTCAAAGCCCCAAACTGGTATTCAAGACAGCCTCATATGAAACATTAAAAATTAGTGGAAAATTGCCGATCATGAGCCCAAGATGACTTCCTCAAATGTCTTGTTTTGTCCGCCCAACAGTAATCCAAAGATATTCGGTTTACTGTCCTATATGACAAAGAAACTGCAGATCCTCTCATGTGAGAAGCCGATCATATAAAATTTGGCTTTTTGTCACTATTTTTGCTTGAAAAATGACCATTTTTCTGTCCATCAACTAATAATTCCAGCTCAAACTAAATGACGTCAAAACAAAAATCAAGAAGCAAAAACAAGCATCGATATGTTGCATCAAAATAACTCGACAACTCGAGTAAAGCTTTGGGGTAAACGTGGGGTCACTTCAATATTTTGTACTGCTGCTACACTGAGAGGAAAAAACACAACTTGGCCTACATTCACATAACAGAATATTTTAGTGCTCCAAACTGTCATGGGGGAAAACATGGGCACCAGCAAGCGAACATTAAAAATTCAGAAACAGCTTCTGATATGAAAAATTTCAGGAGGAGCATCACATGCCCATGCAGACCGTCCAACACAGTACAGAGTGGAACTTGAACAGAAATTAAACTAAAGCCAAAAATATGCAGGACAACATTAAGTCCATCTAGAATACGCCCTCTCTTAAGTGATTTCTTTTCTGACTACGCCCTTCCTTTTTTTGTCTCAAGCATATTTGGATAAAAATGTACATTTTTCATGCCAATTGTGTTTTATACATCCCTTTAGGAGCCATGTCATGCATTATTAAAGAACAATGAAATGATCTTAGCAGGTCTTTTTCTGTTTGACAGAATCACTATCAATAAAACATTTTAAATAGAGCTAGACATCACATAAAGAGACCCAAAGGTGGTATTTGGGCCTTGATTTAAGCAACTTGTTAAGCAAACTCCCTCTATAATTTTAAGCGTCTGCTCAGAGTGAGACAGAGCTGCAGCTTTGAGTCACAGAGGAAGTGAAATTAGCTCTTCCTGGCGCAGAAAATGACAGATCATGCACTGGAGCCAAACAAGTTTCTCTGCTCCTTATGTTGTCTGAGTGCATCTTTCATCTTGGCTCTAAAATTGACCACCAACATCCTCAAGGAGCAACACAACACAGTACAAAGATTATCGCTTCCCGGTCCAATAACGCTGTTTTTTTTCCTCTTCGCTGATCTAATGTTTAAAAACCAGCAGACTGTGTGTGGTTTACTCACATCTGATGAGAGAGGTTTACTACTCGTGCACTGTGGAGCCTACTAATGCTACGTGTGTCCCTGGTAACCACAGTGTGATCAAGCAGAGAGACAGCTGGGCTTAAACTAAGCATGAGGATGATGGCTTGGCCTGGTGATGAGTCAGAGACTAACAGCGCTGAGCATGGAGCGCGCTGAGACACCCACACCTGCAAATCACCTGGATTAAGGTAATACACGTAGGACTGTGGAAAAGACAGGAGGTACTGAGAAAGACCATTCACAAGAAGGGAATACCCAGCCCTCAGTGTAGAGAACTTTAACTCAAGGCTGTTGCTTCTGGAGCAACTGATTTTGACTTTAACTAATGGGTTTAGATCGGCAAAGCAATATTCACTTTTTTACATAAATGTCGCCTCTGCAGTCAGTGTTCATCAGCCATAAACAGCCAATGGATGCATTTCACACACATAACACACACATCAGGTCTATGTGTAATAGCTCATGCTGAGATTATCCAAAATTCCCAAATTCTACCGGGAATAGCAGTCCGTTGCCTTTTTACACCCATTTTTGTAGATTCTCGCAGTGTGGAGTCATATATTTTGGGGTAATCATGAATTTCTCTCTAAAAAGTTGAAACATTTTCCACTTGAGTGGCCTCATCTTTGTGTCAAATCACGTCACTTACAGTAAATTGTTGCCTGTCTGCCCCTATTGACATCTTTTCTGTGATGCATTTAGTCTGAACTCTTGATGATTCTAATGACTTAATTCCATGACATTTAAATGGAAGTTTAAACTTAGATTTGTCAACAAGTCTAAAAGTAAAGGAACACTCATAAAATCATCAAAGTTTAGCACAATTAAATTTTTCCAGGTAAGATCTTGCATATGTTATAAGACCTTTTAAAATCCTTAATCCTTTATACTGCATATTATGAACATTGCACATCATCCTACAAAACATGACAACAACACACTAAATGCAAACTAAAATAACATTTGGTGAAATCCATGTTCTGTAGAAAAATTACTCTTGAAGAAAAGTACCTGATTATTACAACATTTACGCCGGGTGAACAAAATGAAGAAACATCCTTCAACTAATGCGCTTTGTGAATTAGATTTTGCAATGTGAACACTGTGTTCTTCAGTGGGAGATTCTATGCAGCGCTGGATATTGACAGTTTGTCCTTAAAGCTTTAAAGGAATACTTCACCCACAAAACGACAATTTATATATTATTTAGTCGTGCTGTGTTACCTTGAATTAACGAAGAAGACTTTGTTTTTCTCGCATTCCTCCACGGAAAACAGCGAACATATTGATTTATTGATTGGGGACCACTTAAACAGTAAAACCATATGAAAACATCCATTTACAAAACCTCACACAACTCCAGCAGTATAATCTAGGGCTCATTTATCCAGTCGAACACTCAGTGCTTCCTACACACATGCAGTTTTCACTAAAACCTTACTATTTAAAACAAAACTTATCAATGCTCTTTTCAAAGCCAGACTCCAATACTAAGTTTTTTAATAAAAATGCATGTGTTTGGGAAGTACTGGGTATATGACTGGATAAATGAGACTTTGATTTTACTGAATGAGTTGTGTGAGAGTTTGCTGTGCTGGTTTGAGTTTGTTTTGATCCAGTTGTGCTGTTGTTAAACACGGTCCCCAATTTATCAATGTGTTTGCGGTTTTCCATGGAGGCATGTTAGAAGAACAGTTTTCTTCATAAATTTAAGATTACATAGCATGACTGATTAATACACAAATAAGCATTTTGTGGGTGAAATATTCCTTTACAAAGCAATACAGAATTGTTCTTTTATCACTTTGCAGCTTGCAGAATTGAAACTGTGAAAAAAAATTAGTGTATAAGTTAGGCATTCTGACAAGTTTAAATTGTTTTGCACATTATTTTCTACTAAGACTCTTAGATATAGAGGCATCCTAGTATCGGCCAACATGAGCGTAAAAGATCTGACACTGATACTGGGCTCTACAACCACACTGCTGCACCCCCATTTATCATTATTAATGTGAGTAAATAATGTCTGGAATGGCAAACCTTCATACACACTCCACTTTGCAAAGATAAACATGTATTAAGTACAAGTCCTCCCTGAGAAATGGAGCTGGCTCCTGGAAACCCTGGGAGTACCTGGTGAATTTTGCAAAGTAGCAGCTGCTGTTGGAATAGATAACAGTTTGATCGCTTTCACTGATTATGTGTGGCTCACACACCTGTAGATGGCTGCACAATATTTTGGTTTCTTAAACATTCCTCTGAAAACTCACACAGCACCATGCATCATGCAACATGTAAGCAAATGTCCTCCTTGGATAATGCACCTTAATGCCACCACCTTTCTTCTAGAGCATGTGGGCAATGTGTGGACATGCAGCAATTAGAATAAAAAAAAAAAACATTTTTGCACTTAATACTGCAAGCTGCACTCAATCCCTCAGCAGTATGTAAGGGCGCATTTCTCAAACAAAATGAGGAACAGTTTGTCTAAGTAGGAAAAAAATGGAGGTAAACACACACTTTGCATGTTCTGACAATAAAAATGCATTGTATGGTCGAGTGTACAGGTGTGCGGCTGATTTCTCGTCGCATGCTTCATCATTAGATCACTGCATCGCTGCAAAAAAGTGCCTTTGTTATCATATAGCAGAATAATATGGAGCTGGCCTGCAGATCTGATCGATAAAAGCGCCATCCATTCCTGCTGTGCTCTCACACAGACGCATGGCGCGTGAACCAATGACAGACTCGCATAAAAGCAGTAAATTGGGAGTCACAAAACACGCACGTCTGCTCATTTAACGCCTGTAACGTGTTTTAGCGGCGTTTGTGTTGTTTTCAAGCCATCGCTGTCATCTTGGACGGAGGGCAGCCCGAAGAGACGTACTGTTCCCGATGGCGATGGTACGAATTTAGATGGTTTAGCAGCAAAGATTTAACACAGGTGGGATATTTTGTCAAATTTCGACGGGATTGTGTGGTCTCGGTGTAGGAATTGGGTCGAATTGTGCGGTCAAAGAGAAACACATCGTGTACAAACAACGTAAACACACCACGACGCGGAAGGAAGGAGGAAGGAAGGTCCTAGTTAAATCCCCACTCACACAATGCCAGCCCCGACACGACGGGCTGTGCGTGCTTCAGATAAATAAAACCGCGCAGACATTACTGGATAACCCGTTTAAACACCAACCCTCCTCGTACAGACACAAAACGTGGCTTCCGCTCGGTGTAAATAAATCCCCTCACACACACATACACACACACATACACACACACGGGCTGGGCCTCGGTTTGTTTTCCCGTCAGAGCGTCGAGGCCTCGCTGCAGCCGCGGCCCCCAGTGATGCGACGCATTTGCGCACACGCGCCCCACACACGGCTCGCTCCCTCCGCTGCTCGCTCGGTTTTTTTCTATTTTCTTAAATGTCTTACCGGGTCCGAGCGCTTCCATGGCCGAGGCCTCTCTCTCCGTCTCTGTCCCGGCCTGGCGGCTCCGTACCGACGCTGAAATTGGGGGCGGTATCGCGAAGCTTAAAGTGGCTAATTTAAGAAAAGGGAATATAGATAGATGCGCGGATGACTGCTGACTGAACTAACTGACCTGAGCTACCGCCGCTGCTGCTGGTTCTGGGGATTTGTAAGTGCGCATGCGTCAGTCAGAAGCCGTGGAGTCCGCTTTGCGCATGCGTAATTTGTTTGTTGTACCGCACTGGCAGATCAAACTTTAATGATCCCAGTCAATGGACGGGCGGGGGTAGAAGCTGGGGAGCTGCGGAATAGTAACTGGATACAGTAAAACTTATCATAAATTTAAGACTATATACAATATAATATAATATATATAGTTTAAGTCGAGAAAATATGAGATGGAAATGTAAAAATACACAAGTTACCAAACCAACACCAGGTGAAAGGGAGCAAAAATATTCAAATGAAGCAGGCCAACACTGACTGAAATAACACTCAAATACTGTACTTTGGTCCTGGACTCAGCAACTTAATCCTGAAGACAGTTCCAACAGCACTCAAATAGGCTACCATTGGTGCATGAGTACAACCACTTATTGGAAAAAATAATCAGTACTAACTACTGAATTACTCACTCAAGTAAAGAGTAATTAGGCATGGAATTACTTGAGTAATTAATTTTTTGTAAAATAAACTATGATGCATTATTATAGATTTAGATAAATAACTAAAGTTAGCCCCACCTTTACCAGCCGAAACATTAAAGTGATGCATAATCAATGCCTATATCCAATAATATGTAGCACTATTCTCATTCTCCATGACTCCTTTCACTGTTGGTACCTTAAGTCTGTTTTTCAGTTTTACTTGCAATATAGTATTTCTACACTGTGGTACTGCTGCTTTTACCCAAGTAACAGATCTGAATATTTATTTTGCCACTTAATCAGATTTTTACATCAGTAGCAATACAATACTGTAAAGATACTCCATTACAAGTAAAGGTCCTGCATTTCAAATATATTTTAAGTAGAAGCATGTAAGTAATTTCGGCAAAATGTACCTCAAGTATAAAAGTAAAAGTCCTCATAGCAAAAGAAAATGACACAAAAGTGTGTGTTGCATTATTGTCTTTATTATATTATTGAGTTATTATTTCTGATGCATAGATGTCTAAGAAGCATTTTACTGTTGTAGTTGGTTGAGATGGAGCTATTTTGAAATACTTTCTGTTCATGGGTAAATCTATAACAATGAATGTATTGCGTGTATTTTAAGTCTGCAATGTGTTTTGTATGTAAAATCTTGATCTGAAAGGTGACTATTGTTGTAAAATTCATACATTAATATTGCATCACCCAGCAGGCACACTGGAGTACAGAGAGTCCATACTGTACATAAATATCATGTCAGTAGGCCTATATTTACTTTGATGCAAGATGCAGATAACACATTGAATGTGCACAATGTTAATCTGCTTAGGGGCAAACTGTAACATGTAGTGCGGCCTGTGTAATATATTGTATTCTAACACTAGAATACACATGCACAGAGAAAAACGTATTTCATTAATTTCAAATTGAAACCAAGCACTAAAACCATGCATTATGGTTTTATGATTCACAAGGAGAATCTCTTTGTCCCTTAGTAGCATTCAGCCTACATACTGTTCATCCTAAACTGACTCGCTTTTATTATGTGATCACCCAAAATGCTTTTGTTTGAAGAAGAACATTCAGAACATGATCATTACCAACAGGTGTTAAGTGTATTGATGATCAATACATGGAAGCTTCCATTACCATGTGGTTTATTTCCAGTAACAATTACAGTGAATGTCTCTCAACTCAGTTATATGGGATGATACACAGGGAATGTTTGTTACGTAAACACACACCGGTTGAGAATCACCTCGGGGGAAATAAATGGAAACAAATGCACCAATCATTAAACATGTTATTTCAGTAGATTTTGCATCATGAAGCGGGACAAATGAGAAACTTCTTTCAACAAAGCCTCAAATCAGCCTCATTTACGCATTAACACCCTCGACCCCGTCCGCCGGAGCGGTTCCGGTGTTTAAAACCAGCTCCCTCCAAGCTGTGTCGTTAAACTGGGCGGATACAAATGTCCCCTACTGACCAATAGGAGAGCTGGAACCGGGCGATTGACACTCCGATGACGAAAAACTGCGGGCCAGCTGTCACGGCGCGCGAAAGATCAAAATTTCTATTCGGTGTGTCGGCATCAGGCGGGAGGAAGAGAAACAGCCCGGCTAAACACTTTCTAAATGTGCTTTAAAAGTCTTAAATAGCCTTTGTCGCGCAGACATTTGCTTATCGACGTCTGTTGTGGCTGCCGAGAGTCGACGAAGCGTCGTCTCCGCTGGAGTGTTTTACAAAAAGAGCGTAAAGTAACCGGCGGACAAAGATGAGCCTGGTCGTTTCTCAACAACAGGTGAGGAAATGATTTCAGATATCACTCGGTAGTTACGACAGCTACCTAACGTGAAAGTGTCAGACTAACATAAATGTCCCCCTTATTGTAAGTTGGGTAGAAAGACTTAAATTGTTCCTTAAAGCGGAGTTAGCAGGTATAGTTAGCGCTAGCCAGTTAGCTAGCTCGCTAGGTCAGGGTTAGCTAGCTGAAATGGTGGTTGTCGTCCTGGCCTGGTCACATCGATTAAATGCATGTTGGCCTTGTTAACCACTGTTAAAAACTTATATATATGCAGACTGTGATCTTGGGGGCTACTCACAGAGATAATATGTAACTTTTAATGTATGTTACATGTAACATTAGCTAAGTTAACTGCAAATGTAGGAAGCGAGCGATGTGGCTAGGTAATGTAGCTACGTGCTCATTGTTTGGTTTATTGCGAGGCGCTACTGATGTAATTTAACAGCCATTTGCCTGCTTAAACTCGTATAATGGACCCTAATGCTTCATATTAACTTTGCCAAGAAGTTACCTTTACTTGAGTGTTATTTGACAAATACAGACACGGTGTAACTTTGGCATCCCAGGAAAAGTTTAACAGTGAATTGGACGACTATCAATAGTTGTATTTGTACCCTAACCATAAAATTGGTACCTTGTATCTTAAGGTTTCATTAAAGTATTTCTACAGCATACAGAACACAACATGTAACCACAGGCACACACAACTAATAGTGTGGGTCTTAGATTCAGGCTGTGTTGCATTGAATCTGCAGCCTTATGTTTTTTTCCCCCAGTAAACACACTGCAGTTCCCCATACTATAAAACTGGTTCTTCTCAACCAGCGGTCCTTGTGGGATTGGTTTATTATGACCTTGTAATTTACTGTAGAAGTGAACTCAGTGTAAGTAAGACTCATAAGAATTGACTATTTTGATCATAGGTTTAACTTCCTGAACTGTGGTTGTCAACTTAAGAAACAACCAAAAATCTTATCAAATATGGGTCCTGGACAAAAAAAGGTTGGGACCCACTGCTATAGAAAATGCATTTTATGATGGCTAAATTCTGTTTTGGGTCATTGTGCCCAGGCCGAGGGGCTCCCAGCTGTGGTCCAAACAGCAACAGAGAGTGATTCAGACAGCGGGATGGGCTCTCCAGCAGAGGAGATGGTCACAGAGACAGCCAACAAAAGAGAGGAGCTTCCAGGTGAAGTAACACAACAATAGATGATAATCCAGCCTGAGAGAAGTGAGCAGGAGCCACTTTGGCTGTGTGTGCTTATGTTAATGTCTGTGAAATTGCATTTAACTTGTTACATTTACATCATATGGTTTAGGTATTTTGTGGATACTTAACTACGAATAATAATTACAACAGTCAAATTACTACTCGCACCACATCCCATGATGTACAAGACTCACCTACAAAGAAATTTGCCCTGTGCATGTAGTTGTATCAATCATAGAGTAATATTGGAGCACATAAAATTGACATACAAGCAGCACAGCAATACACAGGATAAACAGCAGCAACAACAAACTTTTAGCACCACTGCATGTGTGCGGATATATTTGATTGTTTCTAAATTGTAAATTTGTTTTTTAGATTCTGATGATGATGATGAAGATATCACAGTACACAGAAAGCCTCATCGTAACGCCATCAGAGACAGTGACAGCGAGGAAGAGGGGGCAGCTGCGGAGAACAGTGTACACATGGCCGAAGCACTGTTCTTATCTGCTTCCAGCGGAGAGGAGATGGAGACCGGAGAGGCAGAGGAGAAGGATAAGAGGAAAGAGGGAGGGCCGCAGAAGAGCAAGAGAATAAGCCGTGCTCCCATTGACAGCGACGACAGCGAGCCCGAGCAAGAGAAATGTGGAGAAATGGAGGAGCAGCAGCAGGAGGAGGTGAGCAAGGAAGGGAAATCAAAGAAGGACGGAAAGAAGAGAGAGAAGAGCCAGAGGCACCGGGAGAAAAAGGAGAAGCGTAGCAAAGCAGTGGAAAAAGTGAAGAAGAAGAAGGAGAGTGTCTCTGAAATGAATGAGGTCAGTGGAGTTTGGACTTTTCTCACAGTGGTGTGCTGTTTTGTTTTTCTTATCCTAATGAACTCTTTGCATCAACGCTCTGGTACATCAGGGATCTAGTCTTGTTTGGAAACTGCACATTGAAAACTATGTTGTATATACAAAGTGCATATTGCTGTATATATATCTGAATATTTAGATCATTGTTTCACATTCTAATGTTTGCAGCCATTAGGAATAATTATGTAAATTGTGATATGTAATGTCTGTTTAAAATCAAGTTGTAAACATTTACACAAAGTACCAGATTTTGGAAATACATTAAAATATTAAACTAAGCAGAAACAGAATCCTTGATGTGGATTTGATTGTATCATTTAAAGACAACTTTGTACTCATTTCCCCAGAACGCGCCGCTCTCTCGGGGTCTGAATGACAGTGGATGTCCGCTGGGTGACACAGATCTGTTTGACACTGGTCTGGATGAAGAGGAAGAGGAGGAAGAAGAGTCTCTGGAGGCCATCCGTGCCGCTGTCAAGCAAAAGATGAAAAAGCATAAGGTAAAAAAAAAATATATATATGACTGTTTGCCCTTGGAATTAATTATTAAAGCAAGCACAGTCTTTATTTGTAAAAAGTGTTAGCAGGAATTTAAGCTGTTGCCTCTTACTGTCACTGATTACTGAATATGTCTACACAAATTGTTGTCTACACAGACTTTTGTATCAGTAGTGTTAAATATTGTTGCAGGATCCTCTCCTGGATGAGGAGGAGGATGAGGATGAGGAGGCACCAGAGAAACCCCAGCGTGTGGTATGCAGTGCCAAAATGTTTGACTTCATTCTACATGTGATAAAATTAATATTAAAAGTGGTTTCATTTCTAACATGTGTGATGTTTTCAGGAGAGGAAAGCTGCACGCGCCAGCAAAGACGCAATGAAGCAGCTCCACAGTGAATCTCAGAGGCTGATCAGAGGTCAGTCTACAAGAAACACTTCTGTTGTCCTTTTATCTATTGTGGCAATGTGGTTAACAGTGATAATCACTCCTTATTTTGTTTTGCCAGCTAAATCCCAGGCTGGTGTGGTTTCGGATCGGAATATAAAATGTGTAGTTCAGACCTTTTTCAAGGAACTACTCCATGTTCTTCTGTCTCTGTAGAGTCGACACTTGGTCTGCCCTACCACATCCCTGAACCGAAGACCATCGACCAGTTCTTTAAGAAGAGAGCCAGGCCAGAGGGTCCTGCCATGGCGTTGTTGAAGTAAAGAAAAACAAAATGGATAACTCATATTTGTCAGGGCAACAAAAATGACTATATGTCATCACAATTCAGTCAAAAGTTTCAAGGATGCCGTTATAAACTCACAAATAAATCTTACTCTCTTCAGATCTACAAAGTATTCAGCCATGATGTTGGAGACGCCAGCAGCTCCTCCTCCTCCTCCTCCCACCACCAACCCACCCAGCGAGCCTCTGCAGCCGTCCACAGAGCAGGACTCCTCTCCCTCTCTAGATCTGTCGTCCACTCAGATGCAGCCCATACCTCATCCTGCCGCCACCTCGTCCCCACAGCAGGAGAGCCTCAACCAGAGTATGGAGACAACAGCAATCCAAGATCCCGACCAGGAATCTGGACCGATGCTTTACCTCTCTGAGAGCCTGCAGGAGTCACTCACAACGGATGAAGCAGTAAGACCTGCTTCTGACTCTGGAGAAAACGCTGCTCCTGCATCCCTGAAGCAAAGCCAGGCTGCAGTCGTGTCTGAATCTGACACCCTGCAGAAAGAAGCTGGATCTGGGGCTTCAGTAGAGCCTTTAGCCGCTCAGGGTGGGAGCACTGAGTCGTCAGCACAGCAACCTGCCAAACCCAAGAAGGACAAATTGGCCAGACTGAAGGAGCTTGGACTGGACCCCCCGCCTGTTGCCAAATTGTGTCCAGACGATGGAGCCTTCATTCAGCTCGAGCCTCCACAGCTCAACCCTGGTGAGTTTAGGTTTTCAGTAAAGAAAGAATTTGGCATAAATTAGAACAAACCTTTTCAATATTACATTTACGTTTATTAACCTCTCTTCTCCAACTAGGTCTGGAGGCCCTGAAGGAGCGCTACCTGCGTCACGTCAAGGCGCCCGTACGCCCTCAAGGAGAGCGCACTATGCAGCTCAACATCATCCGCAAAGACAGCACCCCATCTGGCCAGGAAGAGTTGCACACTGAGTCCGTCACTGTCACTGTTAAAGAGGGAGCAGAGGAGCCTGTTGTTGCCAAACCAGGTGTGGCTAGACGTGTGATGTGCACACAGAGGCAGCAGAAAATTAGAGAACTTGACGCATGTGTTTCAGATTGTTTACATCCTTTTAGAAACATCAACAAACAAAGAGGAAATGACCTTGGCCATGGTTCAGAGATGCACATATACTGACTTGGAGATTTGGTTTTTACCCCTGACATGACTACCCTCCTCCTCTGTCCCCTCCATTCATAGGAGAGAAACTGCTGACTCTGAAGCAGCGCCTGCAACATGCCATGGCCCAAAAGAGACAGGAGGAGAGGGCACGGAAGGCCGAGCTGAATCGCCTTGACAATGAAGACTGCGGGGAGGAGGAAGAGGAGGAGGAAGAGATGACTGATGAGTCTGAGGATGAAGAGGTAAAGAGGATGTTTGTTTCTTGCTGCTTTGCAACGATCAATGTACTTGCCACACATTTGTGCGTTAATCCCTTCGTACTCACGTCAGGCCTGATCTTCTCTTTTACTAGAATGTAGATGACTTACTGGGAGGTGGTGATGATGGGGAGGAAGAAGAGAAGGAGCATGAAGATGAGGAAAGCAGCATTGCCCAGAGTATCAGGAGCCCCTCTCCTGTGGCACTGAACAGAGCCTCGCTAACTCCTGACCTAATAAACACAGAAGGGACACTCATGCTGTTTCCCGGCAACTCATGCTCTCGCACCGGGTAAGTGTGTTTGGGGTTTCTGGTTTTATCTGTGTGTGTGTGTGTGTGTGTGTGTGTGTCTTAATGTTGGTAACAATGTAGCGTTGTAAGTGACTCAGAAGCATGCACCTTAAAAAATGAAAAGACAAAACTGCCTTAAATGAATTGATGAATTGTGTCTCACTTATGTAATCGTTATGTGGTTGTTCTATTTAGGCAAAAACAGCTTGTAAGTTTGACATGCATTGTTCTCCTTCTTAGTGATGGTGTAAGAAGGCCTGTTCCTGCTGGACAAGACAGCAGCAATAAGATGGGTGGGTAGAGTGAAAGACCTCTGTTCAGTTTGTCCTTTATACCCTCCCTCTTGAAAGTTTGGCTAACATTTTGTAAATTTTGTACATTCTTTTCTCACTCTCTCATCCCTCTCGTCTCCAGAAGAGGACGACTCTCTGTCCCTAGTGAAGGACAACAGCCACAACAGCAGCTTTGAGCTCGCAGGATCTATGATAACCTCCTACCAGCCCATCAATAATCAGCGCTCTGCAGGAAGAAGTGTCTCCAACTCCTCCATTTTCCGCTCCCCTTCTCCCTGCCTCTTCAGGCCCAGCTTCCTCGGCTCGGCCTCCAAGGTAAGATGAGAAGTTTAATATGAAGAGTATTAAAATGTCACATCATAGGGTGTTTGAATTCTCCCACCCACATTGTTTGCAGATGTTTTGGTCAAGTGAAATGATGTATCCTACAGAAAGACCCACATATGTGCACAAATTTAGTCTCATAAAAATACACAGATGCACTTGCACCTACATATATAATCACATTCATGTGAATTTAAAATAAACAAGCCTGTGCCGGAGTGGTATGAAGCTATAAGTTCATACAAAGACTTCTCACCAGAACTCAAGGTAATATAAACTGGATGACATTTAGAAAAATAGAAAAAACCAAGTACAAAACAAAGAAAAAGAAAGACAGAGAGAATTGTTTCAGCATGTATGTTATGTTGTTATACAATGAAGTGGTTTAATTTGTCATCTTTCACCCCTCAGAGTTCAGGCAAACTCTCCGAGCCCTCTCTCTGCCTCCCTGTTGAGGACTCCCAAGACTTGTATGCACCGCCGTCCCCAGGAGCAGATTCAGGGCCCCTGGGTGGAACAGCTTCCGGCCCCGGTCTTGGAGGAGACTCCCAGGGTCGCTTCTCCCTGGAGGACGACACCCATTCCCAGTTACTCGATGCGGATGGCTTCTTAAACGTCGGGCCTCGGCCCGGCGCCCCTCGCTCCCACAAGAGACAGTTGATCCTGGACAGCATGGATGAAAATGCGATGGATGCCAACATGGGGGAGCTGTTGGGGCTGTGCTCAGGTGTCTTTGGGACAGCAGAGAGCAGCTCAGGTAGGGCAGGAAGCCTCGGAGCAACACAGGAGGACGAGCTGCTCGGGTTGTGCTCTGGGGCGTTTCCACAAACACAGACAGGAGAGGAGCAGGTGGAAATGGAGAAGAGTAAGGAGAGAGGACAGGATGAAGAATCTGACAATACCATGGATACTCTGCTGGGGCTGTGTTCAGGGAAATTTTCCAGTCCAGGTAAGGAAGTGTGTGTTGTCCCCCTTTCGTCTATGAGAACACGTGTACAGTGAGTTTTATTTCAAAGTACCTACGTTTGAAATAGAGCTGAAACACATCCCAAAGATGTTTACTGTCCTAGAGGAGTAAACATACCAGAAAATATTCATATTTAAGAAGCTGGAATCAAAGAATTTGGACTTCTTTTTTCTTCTTAAAAAAATTACTCTAACCGATTAATCGATTATCAGATTAGTTGGCTATTTATTAAATAGTTGACAGCTTATCAAGGAACCTCAAGGATTGGTAATCTGAAAATGTTTTGACTTGTTTTCCTTCCAGTTACACAACTTTTAGATTTGTCTCCTTTGCTGCCTATTTTAGGTTCTGCTCACATGGCTTCACCAGCACAAGACAGGTACAGTACAAAGACCTGAAATAATAAATAATCATTAATCATAAAGAAGTTAATTGGCACGTAACAGTTAATCACCTGAAAAGGTGATTACTTTTTGTGATTCTTTACAAAACTTCTTTCCTTGTGTCCCTATTTCCACCTTTTTTAATCTTTAATAACTTTTGGTAAAGGATTAAGAGGATATTAATTGGAGTATTTAAAAGGCAATATAAGATTCTCATTGTGATTTCTCTGTGTAAAGTAAAAAGAAGCCAGAGGAGGAAGAGCAGCATGAGGAGGAGGAAGAAGAGGACTGTGAGTTTCGTCTTCTGTCAGATGTGGAAAGTCACAGTGAGCAGGTAATAATGTCTCTGTTGTGACTTTAGCTACAGAAGTTCCACTTCATGTGTTAATAAAGTACTGTATGTTTGTCTTTTGTGATGCAATTAACAAGTGAATTGTGGGTTTATAGGAGGACAGTGATGAGGATGGCAAAGAGGAAAACGAGGAGGAGGATGGAGGTGGAGAGGATGACGAGGCAGATGCCGGTGAGGAAGAGGACAATGAAGTAGAGGAGGAGGAGATGCAGGGTGTCTTTGCACCACACCGGGTCAAGAAGAAGAAGAAAATGTAAGTGTAGAATCAAATAAATCCATTTATGTTGCACCATAAGCATATATAACTAATGTTAGATAATTCACGCTATAGCACAGGTTTTAATAGTCTCTTGCTTCCTGTTCTCAGGCGTTTGACCGACTATCTGGAGTCAGAGGCCGAGCTGTCCGGCAGTGATGTGGGCAGCGATGATGAGGACGGCGACAGAGGAAGCGAATACGAGGAAGAGGAGCTTCTTGAAGACCTTCCCTCTGATGAAGAGCTGCAGGACCAGGTCAACAAGATCCACATGTGAGTAATGTCCCGACTTAAGCTGCTCAGTACAGAGAGTTTTCTCCAATATTGCTTTAATCACTATAGGAATGTCCTGCCGTAGTGATGCAAGGTGGATATCTTGTATCAGAATTTTAGGGGTTAAACTGAGAGATGTAAATATAAAAATTCAATCAACCCCGTTGTTTCTACAGGAAACAGGTCATGGATGATGACAAGCGTCGTCTGAGGCTCTACCAGGAGCGCTACCTTGCTGACGGAGACCTGCACTCTGATGGCCCGGGACGAGCTCGCCAATTCCGTTGGAAAAATATGGGTGAGTTTGCAATGTAAGGAAGTGAAGGAAGGAGGGAATACTTTTAGATGTTTTGGGAATAACTTTATCTTTTCCAGGATCTAGTCTTAATTTTAAGGGGAAATTCCTAGAAAACATCTTAATTATGATAATTTTCTTACTCACTATTATAATTATATTATAAAGGGTATAAAGGACAAACTGAACAGAGGTCTTTCACTCTACCCACCCATCTTATTGCTGCTGTCTTGTCCAGCAGGAACAGGCCTTCTTACACCATCACTAAGAAGGAGAACAATGCATGTCAAACTTACAAGCTGTTTTTGCCTAAATAGAACAAAAAAAATCACTGGGTCAGTCTACCACCATCACAATACTGTCTTCATTTTAGACTGTACTTGAGACAGTGGGCTGTTTTGATACAGTTTTAAAGTTTATTTTTTTCGTATGACATTTGAGTTATTTTCCCAGAGTTAAATGTTTTGGTTGCAAACCATTATAATCTACTCCTGCTCTTTTAAAACTCACATTATTCACAGTATTTGTTACAGTTAGTTAACTACTTTGTAAATGTGTGTGTTTTGCATGCACATCATTTTGTAGAAATAAGCAACTTTAAGTCAAAAATCGAGCTTGTATCTAACACTGGTCATAAATATTTTAGTTTTGGTTAATAACCTAAAACTAACTTTAATGAAGGGTTAAAACAACCAATTTGTGCTCTGTAGAGTAAACCCAGTATTCACCCAAAGTGGGTCCATTTTCTTTTACCCAGTGATTTTTAGTGTGTAGAATTTTCTCACTAGGAGCAATTTTGTAGTAGGCCTCTTTGTGAATATGCCCCCTAGATTCATTGCTATGTATTTAAAGTTTTACATATGTTTTGCTTGATATTACGCTTATTCAGTACATCTTAATTTTTTCTGGAAAGACAATTGTACTCAGCAGATCACCACCCAGACCAACAGAAACAGACACACACAAGAGATTTATGAAGCTAAAAACAATCAAGCTACAAGCTTATAAACTATGTGGAACTGGCAATTTAAACATTAATGATTAAGCATAAATGTGGAAATAAAAATTTAACAGTCCTACGTCCTCTTTTAGCCAGTTGGCATGGACACGAACACACTCCTTCACACACATTTGACCTCCATGCCAAATGTCATACTCTAAGAGTGAAAACTGTGGCTGCCAAAGAGTGGGGAAATCTTTGCTGACCAATAGAGCAAGCTGCAGCGCTGCTGGCCACACCTAAAAAGTGGATGATTGATCCTTGAGTTCTTTAAATCATCTGTTTAGATTCTGCAAACTTAATCTCACGTCCCTCAAACTTGCTCCAACGAGACAGTCATAGTTTCTTTTTGAATTCTTCCTCCAGATAATGGTTTCGACACAGGCAGGACGGGAGCAGAGGACGAAGAAGACGAGGACGAAGATGATGACGTGGACCTGTCTGAGGTCCAGAGGAGGAAAGAGAGACTAGAGAGAGAACAGTGGCTCAGAGAACAGGTAGGTCGTCGGGTTAATGAAAAATAAAATTGCAGTATTGACGGTGCAGGCTTAAAAGAGAGTTATATCTATAAACATACAAAGAAAAGCCAAATGCTTGCATTCATGTGGTTGAGTCATCCCCCTCCTCTGCAAGCGGGTGTTGTTATTTCGTCCTCATTCCTTTCTCTGCGTCTCTTCTCACAGTCTGAGCAGAAAGCCAAGAAGGGGGAAGATTTGGACGCGGATGATGAGAAGATTGGAGATGAAGACAGTCAGTTCATGAAGCTGGCCAAGAAACTGACTGCCAAGACTCTGCAGAGAAAAGGTCGGTTTGATATGAGGACTCACAACACAAATGATCCCATGACCTTAAAGGCACTTGGACACGTTTTAATCCAATAATAATCACACTAATAGGCTCAAATAGGAAGCAATTAGAAAACATAATCTCCAGACAGGTAATTCCAGCAGTCTAATCTTGGAGTCTCAGTTCCTAAGGTATACTCTCTCTGATCCACTTTGCGTTCAATTGAGAAGACTGTGAGTAACTTCACGTGATGTGCGTTTTAGCTTTTGAGATAAAGCAGAGAGGCACACACGCTGATTTCAGCAAAATGCTGGCATGTATCCCAGCAAACTAAACTAAACATGACAAAGAGGGGAAACTACTGCCAGTGCTGTCACTGCTAAATGGCGAGTTACTTCAGAGCGTTCATTTCCAGACAGTTGTGACATTTTGTGTTCTGGGAAAAAGAAAATGTGAAAAAAAAACTGAGTGGCTGCAAATAATATTCATGCGTTTTTGTTACTTAAATCCAAAAATGACAAAGTGGGCAGGACATTAGTCCAATTTAAAGGGCATTATTTTAACTATTTGTACAGTGTATCAAGATGAAAACATTTCAGGACCACAAATGCACCATGATGAAACCCGATAATTTCATTTTTAGGTGTTGAAGTTTTCTGAGGAGCATTTATTTTTGCTATTTCATTATCCAAAGCAGAGCCCCCTGTGGCACCGCAACCAGAGAAGAAGACGACAGCAGCTCTCAACCCCTTCCAGAGGCCCTTGCAGCCTTTACAGGTACATCGCTGCCAACACCTATAATCGGTTAACATGGTGAACCTGGTCTCCTGATTGTTTTTCTTTGTTTTTCCTGTGTTTCATTTGGTGTATATCGTATGTGTTCAACTACTTGAAGGACTTTCTTATTTCATTTCATCCGTTTGAGCTTGATTCCAGCATTAGACAAAAAACATTAGTTGTGCACTTTGTTTCAAAGTCTATAAGGTATTTTGAGTCTAAAACAGGTAGCATCTGACTTTACAAAAACAGCGTTACTTAGACCAGGCCTGTTCAATCAGCAGCCCGTGGGCCACATCCAGCTCAGATGCAAACTCTGAGCGGCCCGGCTAGGGATTGTTACCGAGACCCGGTATTAAACAGCCCGGGGCAAAATTAATCAAGACTGTAGTAATAAGCTCTGCCGTTATCTGCTCTTTCATCATAACTTTTCAGTTTGGTTTATGTATCATCATGCTGCAGATTCTCTTCCTCCACATACACGCAGACACACACAAACACAACAGAGTGAAGTCAGACAACAGCAGAGAGGCCGCAGTGCAGATGAAGGGAGTATAACTTCAAGATTACTCCAGCTGTCAACAAATATGCTTGTTACTATAAATCTGCCCTGTCCGCAGTCTGTCATTCACTGCCGTTATGGTCTACAATCACGGTTCACTCAGCACATCATGCTAGTGGGACCAATAGCGAGTTGTTAAAAACAAAGTAAAATGAAAGCTGTCTGTGTGTAGTCTGTTTAACTTAGTTTACCACTCATCTTAAAATGTACCTGAGGCAGCCGACCTGCGGACAGTGAGTCTCCTCAGTAGAGGAGGAGACAGAGAGCAGGATGAATGACTGATACTGATGTCTGTGTTCTTCATGCTTGCATAACATAACCCTGTATTGTGATGTCAGAAGGAATGTGTTGTTTTTTTTTAATTGACATGTAAGGTTTTTTTCCAGTGAGATATTATTGAGTTTATAAAGTGGCTTTGATGTCATGTAAACATGACCGCTGCTGCCATGGACTGTATAAAACTATGTTCTGTGTATTTTCCTAAACACTTAAAGGAAAGGAGGATGTCAGGAAGTGACGCGTGTGTGTGTGTGTGTGGGAGAGAGAGAGGAGGGAGAGGAAGAGAGGGAGATGTTGGTAGAGATAGTGTGGTATTAGTTACTGTTAACACCACTTGTTTTGCTTCTGTGCGCTGATGGCTCTTTTTCTGTTCTGTTTCTGCACTATGTGATGTTCCTCGGTCAGATATGTGACTAAAAAGTTTTTTATTTCAAATGTGACAAGATAAACATTGCTACTTTTACTACAATAATTTGCACTTTAGAAACTTGTCATTACCAAAAGCAAAAAAAAAAAAAAAGTATTCAATAGGTTGCCTGCTGCTGAAAAATGTCTGGACCGTCTGCTTTTTTTTTTTGGTTTAAAAACCTGGCCCAATCAAATTTAATTTAATTTAATTTAACCAGCACAGGAACTGTAGCACTGGTTTAGCAACCAGGAAACTCACAGGCCTATTGCATGTGTTAAATCGTCTCACATGCTGATACTCAGTCAATGAAATCTGTGTATCCGATATGCATTCCGACATGAGTGAGTGAGATACACATGAAACAGGAGAGGGACGATGTTAGAGACAACAGTGTGAGAAATAAATGAGTCGGAGGAAAAGTAATTTCACACAACATGTTCTAAAGAGAGAAAAGCAGACAGCAAAAACAGAGGTTTTAATGAAGAATAGACACTGTTACATGTTTATTCTTCCCACAGGCAGTTCAAAACCAGGATGTCTCATCACCATATGTTCAGAGACTGTGGCCATTATTAAAAGCGGCACTACGTGACAAAGCACAGAACAAACATACCCACTCACATCTGAACTGAGAGCACAGAAGATGAAATATTTTATACGGCACAGAATAACTGGGGGTTTGTTCCCCCTGTTCAAAATCACCTACTAGCTAAGACCATATCTCACTGAACTAAAGCCTTTTTTAGTATGATTCTGAGTTGATTTCATGTGTCATTTAGACTACCTGTCCATGTGGCAACATTCCCAGCAGCCAAATGCTCTAAATTAGAGGTTTGTTTGCTTTTCCAGACAATCTGGCAGACAGGCAGCCATTAAGTGTAATGATCTAGTTGGTTAATGACTTTTGGGAACCAGCTAGTGCAGCCAGTGGAGAGTTAAGATCAGTTTCCTGCCTTGTTCTTAATTTACTAAACAAAAACATCACTGGAAAAAGAAGAGTCCATGATGAGATGTGTTAGTGGATGTCAGCTTGAAATGTTTTCCCATCAAAGTTCATTATGTATTCCCTGTGATCTATACAAGGTCAATGTAAGACTTACGTTTTATTATTCCTCCAGGTGAGGAGAGGGTCACTGCTGAGTCAGCCTCACTCCGTCCTTCAGAAGCTGGCGTCGATCTCGGAGGGGAATCCTCTGGCGCCCAGAAACAGCAGAGGATTCCTGTTTCAGACTCTGTCTCCTGAGAAGGACAAGTCCACCTCAGACGCTCCGCAGAAACAGGTGAGTGAGAGAAATGTCTCTAAACAAATATGTGATAGTCAGTCAGGTGTAGGAGCTGGGACAGAGGGGGCTTGATAGCTTCCTGTTTGCTTAAAACCACAATTAACAACGAAACCATTCACTCCCATGTTGCACCCATGCTCAGAAAAATACTCACTGAGCTGAACATACAAAACATCTGCATTTCACGTTTCAGGGCAGTACTGCTATGAAAAAAAAAAAACACATTGCAAAATCATCTCATGTCCAACTCTGGTCATTAAGTCAATATGACATCATGTAGTTAAATGGTAAGCACTTAACGATCGTCGGTAAAGAGCGTCCCACCGATTATCCTGGGACCCTGTTTCACAAAAACAGTTTGCAAGCACTGCTTAAACACGGATTGCAAACAATGGCAGCATCGAGTTTTACACATTGCAGAACAATTTGAGAGTCCTCTGGTGTCCTCATGCATGAATGTTAGTTTTGATTAGATAAATGTTTCAAAATGAATAAAAAAGGGGGGGAAATTATCTCATGGTTCAAATCCCAGACTTGAGTATTAAAGAATTGTCAAAACAGACCCCGATCATTTGATTGACTTCACACTTGTGAGTGCAGTGTCAAGTGCAATCTCTAGAGATCTACGGGGCATTTTTATTAGTAGTGCATTATGTGTAGAAAGTGTAGTGTCTTGATAGGAGACACAAATTAACTGTTACACCGCCGAACAGCATGTGGGTACAACTCGCTCTGCATCGCTTTCAAAATCAGATGACCAAAGACAGACTGGAAATGTTGCATCCTAGCAAACTCAGTCATGTCTGGCTTCGGCGATGTAACTTTCCGAATCAACACTTTTGTTCCCAGACCCAAGGAAACGCTGTGCTGAGTGTGAAGTTGTTGTCTGCATGAGCGGTATTCGAAAAAACCTGAAATCAGCCCGTTCCGAACTGGCACGTTTGAAGGGGCACTGCGCTAGTTGAGTTAACATCTTAAATCAGTCAACACTCTTTAAATGTCAATATGATGACTTTGACCACTTCTTATTGGCTCTCTTGCATGACATGCTTTAGTGATGATTGGATCTTCCTGTGCTTAAAAATGTGGACATTAAATTCAACCAGGTTAAGCACCACACCTATTGCCTTTACATCTTGTCCCAGGGATAATGACAGTAAATTTGAGTAAAATACAGACTTCTCACCCTGGACGAATGCACCACATGAAGCACAGACATCAGGGGGTAATCTTTAAATCACACAATGTCCCCAGGTAATACTAATCCTGTGCAAGTGGGGCTTTTAGCCCAGAGAAATGCTCAGTCACATTTTCCAGCTGTTTTGAATAATAGGCTGATTCTGTCTTGACCTCCACCCAGTTTCATTTTCCCAATCCTGTCTGCTTGTGTATCTTTTGAAAGGATCTCGCCGTTCTAAAAATAATCACAAAAACAAAATACTTTCCAAAGAGAGAGAGAGAGCCAGCTCAGTGTGATTGTCATGTGAGCATGATGGCTGAATTTGTTGACGCTGATGTCTTCTGGATTTATGACACTAGGTGGAGCCAAAGCCCATCCCTCCTATTGGACACTATTAATGCAGAAATGACTGCAGTTGTTTCCCAGCATGTTCTATCACAAGATTCTCAATTACATAACATGTAATTTGTTTTTTTTTAGCTACATTAAAACATGTTCATTATGTATTCTTTAACCACACTAATACTTAACTGCCTGTAGTCATTTTGTCAGTATGCATCAAGGTAGTGCTGTTTTGTACAAGAGTCTCAATGTTCTGACAAAACTCTGCATGTGTTTGACCTCAGATGATGAAGAAGAGGGGGTCAGTGGAAGCAGTGAACCCAGCAGCGAAGAGGGTCTGCAGGGAGAACAGACCTGCAGCACAGACTAAAGGCCCCCAGAGGAGCATCTTCAACTTCCTGGACCACTGATCTGTCACAATACACTAACTGAATGATGATCATCAGCATGCTGGGAAGCAAACTGATAAAGGGCAGACATTACCAGCCACGTCCAGTATTTCACCAGCCAGTAAGACTTCAGACATGAAGGAGGTGGTAAAATGATGATTACGTACCAATGTGGCTGGTAGACGTCCTCTGTGTCACTTCTGAAACACAGATGCTTGTATGTGTGTTTGCGTGTTTACATTGCCTTATAATGGCAAACTAAAGCACACCACTCAGGCATCTCTTTCTCTTGTTTGGCTTTTGTGTGTAAATTTTAAATCCGTGATGTCATCAGAAGCATTGATCTGTCACACCATACTTGACCTTAATTTGGACTTTCTGACAGAAGTCCATGTTTTATCATGTAAATAGGATTGATTTTGTTTTTTATGGTTAGGGAAGATTTGTATGATGATTTAAATGTATTTGTTTTACGTTGTAAATAAAAGTGTATTTTAAGACATCTCTCGTCTTCTGTCGTCAGACCAGATGTGAGCTGTCACTCCTTTAGCTGGTCAGGTGCAACAGGTGTATGTATTCCTCCCCTGACTTGTCCTCTAGCGCCACCAACAGGTAGATAATTTTGCTTTTACACAAATATTTTTGGTCTCCAGAGGATAAATCTTACTGACTTTTCCCCTAGCACCACCATGACGTTTATCCCATTATTTGTGTGTTGTTGTTTTTTTAGTTTTGTAAACGAGCAACGCAACTAAAAAAGAGAGCAACAACAAAATGAAAATAAAATAAAAGAAACATGCTTTTATAGGTTAGCCACACGATTAGCAGAATATTCCTCACCAGCCCCTGGGTAGATGTCTACAAAATGTTTCAAGGATTGAAAGAAATATACACATAGTGCATGTACACACATCCTTTTTATACACACATATATGCAAACGCTTTAGGCCAGTAGATATGCTATACTCACTTGCGGCTAAAGACAAAACAAAATGGCATGATAGCTGCAAAAATGAATATTTAACCCTTTGGAAAAATTAAGATGGGCCTTCTTTTTAGACCTGGCCAGCAGAAATGACCAATTTATTACATACGGAGAGGGTTTGATAGTGTTTCCCTCAGCTCTGCAACCTTTGCTAAAACGTGGCAACCATATAGGTGTTTAGATGTAACTTTTGATGTAGCACCACTGGTTTGAAATTGTAATTTATCAAACACTTGAGTTTATAACTAAATACTTGCAAAACTAATGACTGTTTCTGGTCAGCCTCAGCTGTACTTTGCTAATTAGCAAATGTTAGCATGCTAAACCAAGATGTTTTAGCATTTCGCTCAAAACACCACTGTGAAGTACTGAAGTGCAGCCTCAAATCCCCTAATATGGCTGTTTTTCATTCTCTCCTGTGTATTGAGTTACAAGGTAACATCTGCATTTTTCCACCTGGACCGGGTTTATTTTTGTCTCAGGAACTAATGGGAACAACAGTTTTTTAAATTTGCCCAGTATTGAGAGAGAGGCTGCAATGTAATCCCTAGGGGCATTTGTGCGCCGTCAATTTACATCCACTAAATTGCTTGTTTTTGCCACTGACAGGCTCAGATTGTTGTTACAGTGTCTGGCAACATTATGGAAAGGATCCCTAAAGAGACAGACCTTTTTGTTAGACTAACACCCTTTTTGTTTAACAAGAAACAGCCCCGAAATTGTTTTCACCAAACACCCCAGACACAAAATGAGACTCAAAATTCATCTATCTTTCCACTGTTCCAGTTTCTTTGAGATAAACCCTCAATTCACCCAGTTAAATTGACCAGTTTTAAAATTTGTTGTTCTCATTATGCACTCACAAAAATCATGGGAAAATAAGGTCCGGGTTGAAAAATACCAAAGTTACCCTTTAATACGGTTTTCTACTACCTATACTACAAATGTGGTCTATCTGTAAAGACATTTTTGCTCTTAAAGGTGAATATTTGGGGCTGGATAAATTTTTCAGTCATATATAGTATATAGGATTGGCCTTATATCAAAAGTTTTCTTGAAAAAGAAAAAATGTATTATTTGTGTAGGACAGGAAAGCCCTCTGAGACCTCTGCGTCATTGCTTGTTGCTCCCTGGGATCGAGACGTTGCATTTAAATAAAAAACTTGCATTAATGAGAATATTAGATTCATTAAACTTGATGGCTGTTTGCCCACACCACTCTTGGACACCACCTTACCTCAAATACACTGCACATAGTTATGGATATGTAATGTACTCGTCTAATCATTTAACACTCAGCAACAGAGACTCAGTGTCACCACTTGACTTTTAAAGGAAGAAGTGAGTCATCTATAGTCATCTCATGACTGCTCACATCAAAGGTCACTGGAAACCAGTAGAAAAGACTATTCAAGATCATAATACATGGAAGAAAACAGAGGATTTAACCAGTGTTTCGCAGCTTTAATTCCTGGTTGTTTGTGGGAGAACACTGAGGTTTTGACAGAGCGAGAGAGCTCCACTCCTCCACCTGTCCTTCGCTGTAAATCTCCACACTTTGAGACTCCTTTGACTCTTTATTTCACTTTTCCTCCCTGCTTTAAAGCATAATTGCAGTTTAGAGACTAATGATTTGGTAAGTGGCTAATAATAGGCCAGCATTAAAGGGAGGGTCTTCTAACGAGCCCTTTCATGTCTCTCCATCTCATTAGTAGCCACGGTGATTAGGAGGAGGTCCTGGGGTTAGGAACGGGCGCAGGAGGCCCCATTACACATCATTATGGGCCAACGCCAGGAGGGTCTGGAATGAACCCCATGGTGGGCCCCGCCTATAGCGAGCTGCTGTACCTGCAGGCAGGCCGGCTTAATCCTGGTGTTGTTAAAGCAGCGATTACATTTTTACCTTTGTCAGAGCAGCAACATTTCCGCCTCAGTTTTGCTTCTTTGTCTAGGAGTCTCAAAACAAGAGCCAAGAGGCTTTGGGCAAAGGAATGATATGATTTTGGTGCAGAGCTGCTTCTATCGTTATTTCTGAGCCATCACAATGCAATTAATCGAGATAAAGACTTGATTCCAGCTCCTAAGGGTCTCTTTGCAGGGTCAAGGAATCGATTCTAATTAGAATTTAATAGGAATGATGTATTTGCAAATCGGAGAGCTTTTTATTCCCTCTTCTCTTTCTCTGCATCAACACCACACCAGCTTCTCCAAACTGAATTTCACAACTTTGTTTAACCCCCGAGAGGGAATTACGAGGTCAGCGCAGTAAAGCCAACCCCCCCCTGAACTCCCAATTCACTCCACACTTGAAAGAGGAGGAAGGTTACATGTTTTGGCACCGAGGCCCAGCTTCTAAATATCTAGAGGACACGGATCTGGCTTTATTCAGATTATGAGGAGGAGAGAGGGCAGAGGGTGGAATAATTGAAGAGAAACATGAGCTGTAGCACCCAAGGGTGTGTGTGCAGCACTCGTGTCATGACGTATGCACTGTATGTGTGTGTCTACTCACATCTATGCCTAAAATAAAAGTGTATAATTAGTGTGCAAAGCAAAACCCCGTGTTGGATTAGTGGTTCAATTTAGCACGTCTTGGCTGATTTGAATGATTTTTTAAGAGCGCTGGCCGTGAGCTGGAGGTCCAGCAGGCCTCTCTTTACAGTCTCGGTGCATCTCGGCACCGGGGATCTGACAGTGTAGCCCGTGGGTGCTGCTGGCCGCCCTCGGCCACTGTCACAGCCGAGACTGGTGCTGGAGCAGATGTGGAGCTGAACTGAGGGAAGTGGGTCAGGACGCTGCAGGCTGTGTACAATGCAAACAAGGTCTTATTATGCACAAGGTAAGTCATGCTCCTTTTTTTTTAACTCTTTCCTGTGTATGTGTGTGTGTGAAAGGGGGGAGAGGGCAGTTGGTGTTAACATTACAATAATCTGTCTACCCCCAGGAGGCCTCACAGACGACCCTCAGTCGTCTGAGTTCAGTCTATCTCTCCTTCTATCAGTGTCCTCTGTAGTTGTCTTTTGTAACTTGGGTTTTTCTTTTTTAGAGAGAGGGAGAGAGAGATGGAGGGAGAGATGATTTTGCGTGTGACGAGGCCTTGGGCGGACGGCTGTGTTTGATGTATTTTTTATGTGCTTAGGCTACTAGTGAACGATGGGGAGGGGGAGGAAGGGGAGGGAGGGAGGAAGGACGCCTGGAGCTGATGCACTTGAATGGGGATGTTGTTGAAGGAGAAAAAGGGGGGTAGATAGGGATAGAAATGTGTGTGTGTGTGTGTGTGTGTGTGTGTGTGTGTGTGTGTGTGTGTGTGTGTGTGTGCAGAAGAAGGAGGAGGACGCAAGTTTTTTTGTGCCGCCAGCGACGACATGTCAGGGGGATGAGAGCAGGGTGGAGAGAGACAGTGAACACTTGTTAAGTCTGTCTGATGTAGTCTCTCTATACCACACACACCTCTAGAAAAACACACTTGCATGCATGCACACACACTCTCTCTCTCTCTCACACACACACACACACACACACACCCACACCCACACGGTGAACTGACGTACCCTTAGATCCGAGACTGACAATCACAAAAGCAGTCAGTCACCAGTTTGGAGAAATATCACAGTGCAACAAATCCTGCAGTCTTCCCTCCTCCTCCAGCAGAGGACCAGAGAGATGACGCTGCCTGTGAGTGGTGCATTGTGGGTAACAGTTCTGATGCTTTTAACACACCTGTAAGTGTAGGTCAGGGTTGCCAGATCTCGCAAGAGAAACAAGCAATCAGGTCTGTGGAGGCAAGCCCAAAAGAAGGGATTTGGCTCTCCTGCACACTGCCTTTGAAACGTCCCGAACTTCAGGCTGAATCTGGTCTTTCAATCCACTCTCCATCTTTTTTTTCTGTATTTCACCCACTTAGTTTCTGTTAGCAAATTAGCTGAAGAAACTCCATCAATTATGCCATTTTGAATTGAAAAAATGCCTCACTCACTGCCTGTCAGTCTGCAATGTGTATGAGGAAACAGGGTTGTGGACGGATCCTGCAACAGAAAAAACTTGACAGGTATAGTGGACAGAGTTGGGAGGCAGATAGGGAGCAGGCCCAACGTCCGGGGCTCAGCCCAAACCCAGAGGGTTCATAGGTCATGCTTCCCAAAGGATTTCTTCCATTTACAGCCGCTGTATGCACAACTTTTTGAGCCACTTGAGATCATCAAATGCCTCAAAATCTGTACATCATTTGAGAAAAGTTGATAGTTGCCAAGGGAAAACAATCATCCCATAGAGCCTACATCTTATTTTGTATTTTATTGTTCTCCAGCTGTTCACCATTCTGAAATCATAACACAATAGATTAATAGGATGATTTATTTTCACTCCTGCCACCTAGAAAGAGGCAAAAAAAAAATGTCTGATGTTACTATTGTAACTTACATAACATAGGTAAGGCAGGACTTTGGCATAAACACCATTAATGATCTTAAAACCAATGTTTTCATGCTACACTGGATTTCACAGGATGAATGTTTAGTTGACAAATCTGCTTCATTTGAATCCATTCAATAATAGTCTGGGCTGCTCTAATTGAAAATCAAAGATTTCCAACAATGCCAAGTAAGTGTCATCTTCAATTCTCCACTGCTGAATTGAATTCTGGGCCAACACAAGAACATTTACTCAATTGGTGTAGATTTCTTAAGGGAATAGTGTAATAGGACAAACACCACATGCATATTATATTTCCTGAATGATACAAAGTTTAACGTACTTTTAAAAATCTGAAAGATTCAGGGCTTTTGAGAAAACATTTGGTGCTGGAGCCCCAGGAGCCACCTCCTTGTTTTGCCTCTGATGTCGACATGTTCAAAGCCTATCAGAAAGTTAAGGCATTTACTGTTGTGATCCGGGGTGGTACAGTGGTGTGGTGGTTAGCACTGTTGCCTCACAGCAAGAGGATTTCTGGTTCTATTCCAAGAGTGAGCCCATCTGTGAGGAGTTTGCTTCCTTCCACAGTCCAAAGACATGCAGGTTAACTGATGACTCTAAATTGGCCGTAGGTGTGAATGTGAGTGTGGATGGTTGTCTGTCTCTATGTGTCAGCCCTGTGATAGTCTGGTGACCTGTCCAGGGTGTACCCTGCCTCTTGCCCCATGTCTGCTGGGATAGGCTCCAGCCCCCCGCGACCCTCAAGAAGAAAAGCGGTTACAAAAATGGATGGATGGATGGATGTTGTGATTCATCTGCTTTAAATTCACTTTGTGGGGCGTCGGTGGCTTAGTGGTAGAGCAGGCGCCCCATGTACAAGGCTGTTGCCGCAGCAGCCCAGGTTCAAATCCAGCCTGTGGCCCTTTGCTGCATGTCATCCCCCTCTCTCTCTCTCCCCCTTTCACGCTTACCTGTCCTGTCCATTAAAGGCAAAATGCCCAAAAAAAAAATTCACTTTGTGATTTCCTCTATTTCCCAGAGCGCCGTTTGACAACCACCAGAGGACGGGCATGACCTTCATCATTGAGCTCAAGAAGAAGAGGGTAGAGAGAGAAACAGTAATGGTAACAGTAAAACCAACAGATGATGTTTCTTTTTAGTGTGTTTTGTCCCTACACGTCTAGGATCGCACACTATCATTCTGCTATAGTGTAAAAATGCTCCGGCTTGTTTGTATTTCATTAAACCAATTGCAGTCATCTTGGACAGTGCTAAACCCAGGATGCAGTGATGGGGCACTTGCAAAACAGTATCAGGGGGGAAATTCTTTGGGGGAACATTTGCATGTGGTGAGGCAAGCACAAGAACTACACCCACCAACAGTATCAAGGAAGCATTCGTCTACCGCTAGCTCAACCAGCACCACTTAGCTAGCTAACTAATTTTACAGCTCAGCAGTGGAGGATGCTATGAATATTTACATCTCTTGCTGCCATGAGCACGAGCCTCTCGTCCATGAGTAGATGCACACTTACTTCTACAAGGTCATACTGTTAGAGGGTGTAATTCAGTAGAAAGAAAATAGTGCCTACACGAAACTACTCGTCTGTGGATTATCTTGAGTAAGCGGGTCATGAATTCTGAAAAGAAACATTGCTGTTGATTCTTCAAATCTAAACTAAGCACAGACAGTAAGGAGATTTGTGTTTGGTAGATTATTTCTTTGTTGTAACAATGCTTCTTGTCAATAAATATTATACCATTGGAAAGCCTTTTTATTTCCCTTTTAAATTGTGCCACATTTGTAAGGAACATGCATTTGTGGGATGAGCAGCAGAGCTGAGTATGTGGGTTGCACCCATGAAAAATTTGCCAAATCTTTGTCAAATGCCAAACCGCTTTTTTGCTGCAGACTCTTGTTTGGTGGATTGGATGATTGAAGTCTTCAGAAACAAGAAATATTGGCAATTTAACAATTTATTTATTTAACAAACAGGAGCTTCAGAAGCATGTGGAAGAACCATACAGAGCCACAACAGCCCGGCACCTCCTCCTCATGCTGGTCACCAGCCTGGTCACACACTGCTATGGGATGTAATCCCATTCTTCAACCAGCATTTATCGCAAGTCAGCCAGCTTGGTTGTGTTGGTCACTCTGGCAGGAACAGTGCACCCAAGCTGATCCCACAGGTGTTCAATGTTGTTGAGTCAGGACTGCTGGCAGGCCAATTCCATCCTCTCCACTCCCAAATTCTGGAGGTAGTCTCTGATAAACCCCGCTCTGTGGGGGCGAGCGTTGTCATCTTGGAGGATAGAGTTCGGTCCCAGACTGTGGAGATATGGGATTGCCACTGGTGGCAGAATTTCATCTAGATATCTCTTTGCACTGAGATTGCCTTCAGTGAGGTGCCAATCAGGCACTGCATTGTCAGCACCAGAGGGGTACCAGAAGGTTAAAACAAGAACAGCAAAAAAAAAAAAAAAAAAAAAAAAAAAGCTGTTTGGCATTGGCAGAGAAGATTTGGCAAATTTTTCATGGGCGCAACCCACATACTCAGCTCTGCTGCTCATCCCACAAATGCATGTTCCTTACAAATGTGGCACCATTTAAAAGGGAAATAAAGAGGCTTTCCAATGGTATAAGATTTATTGCCAATAAGCATTGTTACAACAAAAAAAAAAATCTACCAAGCACAAATTTCCTTACTTTTTGTGCTTTGTTTATTTTTTGGTGCTCTAAACACTACGAGCTGGGTGCCATCTAGCTTCATTATATTGGAGAGAAGGCAGACATCTCTATGGCTGATATCTCCAACACTCTGCAACTCACACCAAAACAATCTAGACTGATAAGTAGCACTACAGGTGAGAGGGAAATACTGGGGTGAACTGTCCCTATAATAAACACATAAAGGTGTCCTGACAGCTGAGTACAACTACTTTCTAGTGTGTCATTAACTGTTTATAAAATGTTTGTTCACTGCTTATAAAAGCTTGATGGTTATAACACACAGGTTATTGATACTATAAGTCTTATTATGAAAGTATTAGAAAACTGTGTCTGTGATCTGTGAGGGCTGAAGTAACTGTAACTGCCCAGAACTGTATCCTTGTAATCAGGTTAAGACCATGGCATCATGTGGTTGTTAGGGTTGTGATAAATATAGGCCTGTTGCTGCTGTACATTCAAACCTACATAACAGCTACACAGTAACATGACAGCCATCTCTGTCCTCACGTTGTTCCTGTTCATTCTCCACAGTTTCCCTTTTCCTGCAGTCCCAGCCCAGTTTAGGAAGTGCTATTAGTCAGCCAGTGCTTTTCCCAGAACCACAGTGGCAGTGAGAGGATGGGAGGAGGAGGGAGGGAGGGGAGGAAGAGGGAAATAAACATCACATAGGAGGGTCGGAGGAGGAGGAGGGGAAAAAATTGGGAGGGCACAGAGTCCAGCTTCTCCCCGACCAGCTAACCGGCTAAAAAAAGGTAAGAACAAACTAGAACATGATGCAAATGTATTCACACGCGGCTGTGTCAGTCATTTGACATATTCAGGCGGCAAATAGGAGATGAAAGGAAGGGTCTGAGGTTGTTTTTACCGAGAGAGGACACAGCACAGATATGGGGTGAGCGTTACATAACGCCCAACGTACATGACATATTCCTGTTTTTCTGCTTTTTTTTATCACGCTAACAGGACACGTCGAGGCTTTTTTAACCTCACCGGCTCGCTGTAGACGGATTAAGATTTAAAACCGTCGTGTTTTATGTTTTTTTCAACCTTATATTCATCACTAAGCCGTAAACATGCTGCCTCTGAGCGCCATTGGTCGCCTTTTCTGTGTCTTCTGCCGTCGTCGGTGCAGTAATATGAGAAACATCCAGCCGGCAGCAGCACTGTTTTGGTATTATTTCTCTTTTTATCATCGCCTGCTGTTGTGTTTGCTTGTGTTAAACACAGATATATCAACATAAATCTATTCCTGCGCATTATTTCAACACATTATAGATTAGTTCATGTTTTAAATCCAGCTTTGGGGCGTTAAACGTCGATTTTACAGGGAGAAACTGTCTCTTTTCCTCCGCGTGATCGTCAAGCATCAGTCTGTGCCTGCTGCTGCACGCGCGCTCCCGACACAGCCACAGTCGCTGTCCTTCAGCACCACGTGAACGCGCGTGCATAGGAGAGGAGAGGAGAGGAGAGGAGAGGGGGATTGATTGACAGCAGCCTGAAGTCAGGATTAGAGAAATTTCCATTCTGAGGAGACATGTAAATATTTGATGCTAATAGAAGTGGAGTGTGCAGACCAGCCTGTAGTTCTAGACATAATCTAGTTATAAACAAGGAGTTTGGTGCGACCTACGAGTGTGTGTGTGTGTGTGTGTGTGTGTGTGTGTGTGAGGTGGTGAACTAGATTTGATTTTCCACTTCATCAGTTTTATTGCAGCTTTGGCTCATCCATGTATACCCAACTGTTATTACACTTTGTTGCTTTTAATTCAGCTCAGTTAGCGGATACTTTTGGATGAACGTTTTCCAAAGTGTACCATGGCTTTTTAGGCTGCTGATGACTCTATGTATCTTCTACGCAGCTGCTTGTACACAAAATCAACTTGCAGAGTGACTGGAACAATGCGGTCAAAGTCCCTTTATGGTTGGCTGATAACGCAGTTGAAAGCTTGGCTTGTTTTGAGATCTTGAGCTTCGGGGGAAATTGGAGAGCTTGCTATGGAACGGCATCCAATTAATATGCTATGTTTTGTCTGGAAATTAACAAGAAATGGGAAAATAGAGCTATTGTTTAGAGGACAGTGTGAATTTGATAAGATGTCGAAGTCTCTCCACTAAAAACTTCAGCACACCAACACAGACAAGGTCTAGAAACACTCTTTGTGCTTTTGATCGGTTGATATATTTGTTTTCTGGGTAACGTTTGAATTTTTTGGATGCTTTTGCCAGTAAAGTACCTGAGTAACCTGGTACAAGTTGCCAAATTGCTGGTGTTTTGCTAACGTCACACTATTTATCAGAAATCAGTTCTTCATCAGTGCTATAGGACAGTATTTGCCAGCAGCTGCACAGCACAACTTGCTTTGTGTGGCTGCTGTTTTAGAGCAGCAAAAAAAGGGTTGATTTCCAGGAAAATTGCTGTTTTATCTAAGTGTGAAACTACTTCTAATATTTATTAATAAATTACGTGATATCAGATCAGTTTATAGACTTGTGTTCTTGCTGATACTTGATCTGATACTGGTATCAATATGGGAATGACTCTAAACACAAGCTGACATACAGGAACTTTGTTGATGAATCTGAGGTTGAGGTTCTTTCAGCGCTTTAAAGTTCTGTCTCTTGTCATTTCAGTGAGGCTCAGTCGAGGTCAGTGATGCTCCGCCATCAGGACCAACCTCTGAACTCGGCCTACCGAGGGCAGGGAGGCTCCAACAATGGCTCTTCCTCCTCACTGCGAAACAGGAAGGGTGACAAAGATGGTAACTTTAACTTCCTGCCGGGTAAAGACAACGAGGGCTTCAACGGAGGAGGAGGTGGAGGAGGAGGAGGAGATGAGAACCGAAACCAGGTGCGTCCCCGCAGCTTGGGTCGCGACCCTGCAAACTCCTCCTCGTCTCCCGGGTATCACCACAACTCAGGGGTCCTGTCACCGCGCTCCCGCCTGCCCTGCTGGAGCCCACTTGAGCCCCTGCCTGAAATCGAGAGCGGGGACGATGGTTACGGCCGGGTGCCACCTGATGGAGCGGAGGAAGGTAGGATGCAGGAAGAGGAGAGGAGGGTAATGATGAGCCAGAATGAGGAGAAGCAGAGAGAGAAACGGGAGCAGCAGAGGAGGAAAAGCAGCTTGGGTTTCAGAGGAAAGGAAGAGGACGACGAGGCGTTGGAGGAAGACAATGACGAATGGGGTGACAGTGGCTCTGAGTCTGAGTCAAGCTACCGGTCCGGCGGCAGCATGTCCTCCCTCAATATGGACAGTGGAGGTGAAGGGGCGCTCATGGGAGGCTGGGATCGCATCGGTGTTGGGGAACCAAAATCTAACCAGGAAAGTGACCCAACCAGAAACAGCAACAGGGAACCAGCTGCAAGACACAAAAACTTTAGCCGCAAGTCGCTGACAGGAAGCAACCTGGGAAATGTTCTGGAAGAAGGAGCCGAAGACAATGACGATCAGTCTTCAGACTCAGATGGCGAGATGCCAGAGCTGATGGATGCGGTGTGGACGCTGCGAGACCGTGAGCGCTTCAAGGCCCAGGAGATGGAGAAGCACCAGGTGCAGCTGACCATGTACCGCCGCCTGGCGCTGATCCGCTGGGTCCGCACCCTGCAGGGCCGCATTCAGGAGCAGCAGAACCGCCTGCAGTCCAGCTTCGACATCATCCTCACACAGAGGAAGGAACTGCTGCGTATGGGCGCTGCTGCCGCCGTAGCCAACACCACACCCCCTGCCGCTGTCAGCCAGTCGTAAAAAGAGCAAAATGGGAGGAACTGAAACAGGAAGTAGTTGAATTTGTTCTGTTTGTTTCTATCCTGGAGCCATTTCTCCTGAAAAGACGATCTCCCATCGTCCTGTCTGATGTTTTTAAGCTTCACACTCATGTTGCTGATTGTAATGACACCAAAACTTGTGTTTTTGTTGAGTTTCCTTCTGGTGTCCCACCCAGAGCATCCATAAATGTATCTGACTCATCTTCAACTGGACTTCACTGCTGCATCTATACCAAACCAAATGATTTTAGGATGTATTCTGCTCAAAGCAATGAGATCGTCAACTTTGTTGTAAGATTAATATGTTTATATATTTAAAAAAATAAATAAAATCAGTGTTGGGTGTACTTGTTTGTCTTGACTTGTGCGTAAAAACAACACCTGCTGTATCAAAAGAGTATTTGGAGATATGTAGATTTATTGTTAGAGATGATTTATACCCTGAGATCATGCTGTACATAAAGAGAGATAATACGTAAATTAAAAGAATAAATCTTCTATCAATCTGATTTGTTTGTGTTGTCCGTTTGTTTGCAGCAGATCTAATGCAATTTGAGGTTTTGTAATCAAATCTTTTTATAGATAAATGTGAGGGGAAAGTCCGCAGAGTTGAAAAGCCCAGAGCCCTCATTTCATTCCAGATCAGCATGTTGATTTCAAGGAGCAGGTTTATCAAAGCTCCCTCAGTGCAGATATGACTAAAAAAAAGGGCAGCTTTTTTTATCTTCTCTAGCTGTACTTGCTGTGCTGCAGCCCTCGGGCAAATGACCTTTCAGCTAACAATTGCCTCTTTGTCAGCTGAACAAAGTTGGTTTGTATCGGCTCATCACACGGGGCTGTGGAGTGTGTGTTCTGCGGGGAGTGTGATAGCCGTGTGAGGCTCAGGCGTCAATCTCCATGGGCATGGCTGCTGCCGCGGGCACTCCGAGATCATCTCACCTCCCTCTATGTGTATGTATGTGTGAGTGTTCAGAGAGATACCAGCCGCACTGCCACCCTATAATCTCCATCCTGAGCGAGTCATGGAGGGGTGGGCCCCCGGGGAGGCTGTCAGTCTGCGCCCCGGGGCCCTGCAGGTCCTATCCGGCCGCGGCGAACAGACGCCGGTCCGGTTGCGCGCAGGAGCGCCAAACCCCGGGGCAAGTTTGGGATAATCCCCGGCTATGCCTCCTAACTAACTCCGGTTTATTTTTGCAGCTTATCGCCTCTCCTGGACGCAGACATCGCACAGAAAGTCTCAGTCGATTTACATATTGATCCCTTGTTCGCTGGCTGAAGGTTGGAGGTTTGAGAGGCATCAAAGCGCGTGGATAACATGTTTACACCGGAATAGTGACTTGTAAGCAACATGCGAGCAGCCACCTCTAAAAAAAAGGACATAAGGGAGGAACAAACGCGCCTTTGACGGTGATTTTGTAACCACCGAGACGTGATTTCAGGGTAGTTAGGAGAGGTTAGAAATTCATCCAGACAAAGCGCACGAAACAAGGAGATGAATGAGCCTGATTTCTGATCAGTTTCACCTCAGGAAAAAGTGTTTCAGTATCATACAATCCCCTGGTAGGGTATAAAAGGCCTCAAGGGCCTAAGTTTCGTTTCAATTGTTAGAATAATTTAAAATAATAATGCTTGTGTGAACAGAAATAAAGAAAAGAGATAAAAACGTTCAGCAAATGATTAAAAACACACAGTTTCTTTATGTGTCACAGGTTTTGTTTCAACACTGGGGGGATCCCAAGTGAAATGGAGGGTTTGGGGCCCCTCCGCCAGAAAATTTTGAGTATCAAACCCTTAATTTTCTGCATTCAGGTCCATTTTTATGCACCAGTTTGTGTCTTTCCTGCATTAATTAATGGTGTAAATGTCTGAAAAAGTGTTCTGCTACTTTCGTATTTTCATCTGAAGACGGGGGGGAACAAATTCACATATTCTGCCCCCCACCCCCAAATTCACGCCTATGTTAGGCCTTACTATTTCCTCCAGCTGATTAAAAAAAATAGGGGGCCACTTTCTAATAAGACACTCTTTATAAAGAGAGTCACTGAGTTGTTGTGAAAAAAATCTTTCACGGCATTTATAGGCAAGTCATTAATAAAAACAGAATTAAATATTTCTAAAACAGTCATAAAATCTGCAGCAATAAATGTCAATAAGTACTTAATAATAAGGGTCACGTGTTTTTTACTTTCTAGTAAGCCGACAGCAAAAGTTGGTCATCTGTATCCAATTATTATAAGATATTTTAAATGTTCATCTCAGCACCCACCCGTGTGTCCGCCCCCAAATGTTGAAACAAAACCCACACCCTTGAATGTTAAAACTTACATAAATAAATGGTTTGTTATCAAGATGGTCTTTTGCAGTGGTTTTGCAAAAGGTCAGAGGTCAAACGGTCCCATGATCAGATTTCCATGATGAACCAGAAACACATAGAAAGTGTCCACACTTGAGCATAAACACCATGCAGCGAGACAGATCACCCACAACCTGGAAAACCAGCATTAGTTCCACATTATGGCTGATCTGTAAAGCATTATTAATCAACACAAGACATTAGTTATAAAGTATAAAGGGTGCTTTACGAGACAGTGGTGCAGAAAGACTGCTCCATAATATTAATATCCTTATGACATCAGGGAACTGGATGTAAACTGTTCAGGATTTATAGTCTGCTCACCAAGAACATGTTCGTCTGTGTCGGTGTGATCGCTGGGACTGCTGCTGCTGGGAGCACTGACACAGACACATGGCTGCTCCTCTGCCTTTTCCTTCTCGTTCAGTTTGTCATTTAAAATAAGGGAATGGAAACAGCACATGAACTGGTATGGTATTAGATGTGTTAGGTTTTTTTTTTTTAAATCAATACTTCCTGGAGAGCTGGGAGGTGTGCACAGCTGGGCCCTGTGGCTCCCCCATGGCGACAGCAGCTATGGATGGATATCAAGTATCACTAAAGAAATGATATGACATTCACAAGGGGCATGTCCCCCTCAGTATTTACAATATGGGCATTTGTCCCCCACAATGAAAACATTAAAGTAGCAAAAGCTTTTTATTCTGACAAAATTAAAGACATTTATAACATAAATTGATGCAGAAAAGGTGAGACTTGGTGCATAAAATAAGTGTTAGATGCTCAAAAATTTCATATGTGTCACCCCTAATGACGAAACCTAACCCCTTGCATACAGACAGTAGTGGAGCGTCAAAGCTTTCATGTCTGCTCAAAATATAAATCAGGCTACATATCAGTGAAAAGCATCTTTTCAAGGCCATTGCGAAGATGCTCTCTGATGTGTTTGACTAATGGTTGGAAGGAACATTACGCCACTGTACTTCAGGGATACCACAGGGATATGTAACAAGCTCTTAATGGAGTATTTTTTAATTTCTCTAGGTTCACCTCAGATTGCCTGACCTGTGACCTGACTCCGCTGATCTCACACTTTACACGCTGTCAACAACAAAACATTTCCAAGCTTCTTTCTAAACATTTACTCCTTTTAAAAAAGCATCCATTATAAACTCGGTTCCTCCACACCTCATGGTGGGACACACACATTCCTCTCTGACCCAGAGGACACACACAGGAGCGTCTTTGTGAGGACAACAGCAGTGAGCAGTGTCCACTAGGGGGAGACACTCCATCACAGACACTCTCAGCTCTGACCGACACCTGCTGTTGTTTCTCTGCTGTGACACCAGGGGGCAGCAGCGTGCATGTGGATCATGTAGCAGTGGTGCACCTAACGGGGGGGACCACCTGGGATCTGTGAGAGGGCTCCCACTGGGATGCAATACATTGTTTTTCATTACATGCTGAATGATATAATACAGTGTTTACTGACCTGCAGGACCGAGATGAATGGGAGAGGTTGTTGGATGATCAACAGGATAGGAAACCAGAAAAAAATACATACCAATGACACAAAATTTTCCCAGACGTTCATTTAATAGTTGCTACATTCTCTTGTGAAAAAATGAAACAGTGAAAAATCTGTAGATTTAAAATGCAATGATGAAGGGGTCGCAAGTTGACATGTCTTTATTTTAATGGGTCACAAGCTGAAACTATAGTTGGGAAAGTGACAGAATGCACCTGGATGGCTGCTTTATATTTATAGTTAGTTAAACAGTTACCTTTTTTTAGGTTTTGGGCAGCTGACCCTCCTTTCCTCACATTATGCAGACATTTTTTTGAGTCTGAACTTGCTTAAAAAGAAAGTGAGAAAGGTCAAATTAGTGGCAACCTTATGGTTTTCTTTAAAATCACTTTATTCTATTTACACATCTTGCAGGATAGATAGAAAGAAAGAAAGAAAGAAAGAAAGAAAGAAAGAAAGAACACATCACAAACATTTGGAAATGAAATGTCCATATTAAATTATATTACATCATTGAATGTTTACTTATCTTTAACACCAAAAATTGATTCCTTTTGGAGACAGTCTGCAGTCTGATGTGGATCCACACTGAAAAGTTTTCTAAAACAACTGTGACATCTTCCTGACTTTGAGTTGCTGCCCCTCTATGAACCCCTTTACATGCAGTTTTCCTCTTTTAATTCCCCTTAAGTATCTTTAAGGTTTGAAACATATGATGTTTATACTCAAAGGCACAGGTTTTGTTTTGACATCAGGGGGAACACATATGAAATTGCTGATTTGGGGTCCTCTACATGAAAACTTTGAGCATCAAGCGCTTTATTTCCTGCATTCTGGCGGATTTTCATGCACCAATTTTTCCCTTTTCTGCATCAATTTATGGTGTAAGTGTCTTTAATTTTTTTAATATACAAATGTCCTTAAAATTCAGACATGTTTTGTGTCTTTGGAAATGTTGGGCTGTCAACTTGAATTTGTGAAACAAAAAAAAAAGTTCTGTGTCTGAGCTATATTTGGCTGCACACACACTAAAAGTCACTGGGTCAGAATTGACCCTGAACACAACACAGGGTTAACATTACAAGAAAAATGCCTGAATCAATGGGATTGAATTTGCTGGTTTAGTTTTTCTTTTTATTACTTTTATTAGTTGTGCTATTTAGCCAAACTAGCTCATTTTAACTGTTTTGTTACTGAATGTTATTAATATGTTTGTCTTTTGCAGTTTTAAATGTCATGTTCACATTGTTTTGTGAAGCTAACGATACATTTGTGACAATTTTAAGGTAAAACTTGAGTTTGTTGTGTCTGCAGCAGCCAAACTAGGTTATTTTAACCACTTTCAATAGGTTAAAACAACCTACTGGTACTAGTTAAATGTGCAGTAATGTTTGTTAGCATCAGCTTCTTCTCACTTCGTACTTTGTATCAGCAAAAATGAACAAAACTTAACGTCCTTTGCCTAAATTCACCCCATCTCTGCCCTGTAATGAGAGCAGCTGGTGATATTTTTGCACATTCATATTTGTGTAAAGCTTTAATTCCTCCTGCTGTGTCATTTACCACTGTGTCTATAGTTTTATCTAAAAGTCCGCTCACATTAAGATTCCTCAGGACACAAGCGGAGGTCGATCTGTGGTCTTGTATTTGGATGCCCTTGACATGAAAAAAGTTTGGGACTCCCCGCTGAAAGCCTCGGCTTTAGCTGTTGTGTGGAGCTTTTGAACACAGATATACATATATACCCTATCATGCTCTCTCTCTCCCCTTCTTGCCTCTGCCTGATGTAGTGTGACAGTGTGCTCGCCCGCAGCACTCTGCTGGCGTGGAAACAATCAGCTTTGACAGAAAGGGGGTGGTGGTGGTGGAGGATAGAGAGAGAGGTAGAGGAGTAGGGAGGGATGAAGGGAGCGAGGAGGGGCGGAGGGTGGGTGGAGGGTGGGGGAGGCTGCGGCCCCGAGGCCTGTGTATGATGAACTGGATAGAAAGACCTGTCGTCAGAGGAGAAACAACACAACCAACACATAGATAGATAGATAGATAGATAGATAGATAGATAGATAGATAGATAGATAGATAGATAGATAGATAGATAGAAAAGTAGCCTAATGTTATAAAAATTCCTGAAAATAATCTTTCTTTGGGAAAATTTGTGTAGATAAAGGCTACATTTACTTCAGCACAACCAGCTCTGTTTCCACCTACAAACCCTCACAGACACTAGTTACTTCAATCAAATTTAAAGTCATGGGCATTTTTATGGTCGAAATAGACACGTGTGTAGGCATAGATTTCAGGGGGGATGTGGGGACACATTTACACCATAAATTGATGCAGTAACGGCACAAATTGCTGCATAAAAACTCTCCAGAATGCAGGAAATTAAGTGCTCAAAATGTTTTGCCCCCCCCCCCCAGTGTTAAAAATAAAACATGCACTTGTGTGTGTGTGTGTGTGTGTGTGTGTGTGTGTGTGTGTGTGTGTGTGTGTGTGTGTGTTTTAATGTATAGAAAGTGTGTGATTTATATTATTATAAATTAAAGTTGTTTTTTTTCTGTTTTCTAAATTTCTGTTCACTAGAAAACTCACACCTGCACTTATGTTAAAATATTCTAAACTGAAAGTGAGAAGTGTTTTAATGCTTGAAATGGACAAGAGTGGGTGTCTTTATGTGTAGAGGTTTTAAATTATTTTTTTGTTTTCTTCATTCCTTTTTTTTGGTAAATGTTGTTACTGTTGTTACAATAATTTTTTAAGATTTTGACCAACCCTAAGTTCAAGCGTGCCATCAAATATGTTATTGCATTGTTTCTACCAATGTCCTTTACATGAAACAATCATTTTTTATCGGTCTGAGATATCTACTATGGGCAGAGCAAAGATTAAAAAAAATCACTGATCTTAGAGCTTGTAAAGAAAGCCATTTGGAATGTTAGATTTATAATCAATTTCACTTATTTTTTCACAATACACTTTACTTTTTAGTAAATCGTTTTGAATGAGTATTTTCGGTAAAATGTGACAAAAGAAATTAAGCTAAATTGGGACATTTTTCAAAAGTGAAACCAGCAGGTTTTTAGCTTACCAGGTGCCATAAAATCATGAAGTATGCTAATATGTGCCACCCTGTAATAAAGACATTTTAGTGTTTTTGTCTCTTAAGAATATTAAGGATGATAAGTCCATGACAGCCCCAATAATCCAAAATTAGCCATCAGTGTTACACACGAATGTCCATTGTAAACAGTATGGCACAGAGGAAACAGACAGAAAATGGCAGAAAAGTTGCATGATCTTTTTAGATTAATAGTTAGGCTACAATAATAACTTAATGAATGAATGACATTGGTACATTGGTTTAACCATTTAAAAAAACAAACATATCTGAATGTGTTATCAGAGTGAGGCAGGGGTCTGAAGGTCCAAATTTTCAAAAGTATTTTACTCTGCAACATACTTTTTCAATCAAAACATAGCCGAGATATATAACAAGTTCTCAAAGTAACACTCGAGGCAGTCTGCAATATTTTAGGTTGTTTTCTTGGTAATCCAAAGTGTCCCAGATTATCTGGCTTCACCCTGTAATTCAAAGAGAAAGAAGGAAGTTCCAATATGGATTACACAGAAGGAAAATGTACGGGTTTAATTAAATTTCCCATTGAATTCAATTATGAATTATCATTTTTGCATTATTTTGCTCATTCCTGCAGACACCAGTTATTGAATTTAAATAATTAGTCATCTCTTCAACAGCAGCTTTAGAAAATGTTCTGGTCACCCATTGTGCTCTCAATTGGCTTAATACGAGCTTCAGTTGAAAACTATGGACACAAACAAGCTTTAATTGACACACAAGACAAAAACAGGTCAAACTCTCCTTCAACATGTGAAGTTTATGAACCAAAACACATAATTATGTGTTCTAACAACCTGTTGAGGGAAACAGAGAACCACTCAGCATTTAAGGCCTCCATGACCTCAGTGTCAGTCGCCCACTTGACTCTCTTGACTAATTCAGTTAAAGCAATCAGCTCCATTATGAGGGCCCCTCTCAAGACGCAGCGTTAGTGTTTGATTCCAGGACTTGAAGCTTGTGTCTGTGTGTGTGTGTGTGTGAGGAAGAGAAGGAGGGGTGTGTGTGTGAGCTGACGGTTCAGCTGCCTCGTCTGCTATAACCAGCTAATAAATATGAAAACAGCAGGTTAAAACTTTTTTATTCGTCCCGTGCCTGAAAGGATTATACCCTTCTATAGAGTCCCGTGAAAAATCCCCCAAACCTCATAATGCCCAATGTTGTCCCATAAAACGGTGTTGGACAAAAGGCAGAGAAAGGGGGCTTTTTCACGCATAAGGGGTTTTCTCAAGAGCACATTGATGGGAGCCCCGGCCTGGACCCGCCCATAGATTATCTGGCTGTCGGTGAAAGCGCGGCTGGGAGCGGCAGGTGCGTGTGCCAGGCACGGGGGGTCGCAGGGGGGCCCCAGTGACCGTGCAAGGGGTGATGAACTATGGAGAATGCTAACGCAGCTGCCGGCAGGAATGTTTGCAGATTGTCACTTCCATTTAACTTGCTCTTTTTCTTTTCTGCCTCCTCCCACCCCCACCCAGAGATGGAGCCGGTCTCCCCAGGTTTCCCCTCCCACTTCCAAACCACGGAGAGATAGGGCTAAACGGTGACACCCTGTCCACAAAAGCGACAAGCGGCTCGGGTCGTCCCCGCCTCGCCGCCGTGAAATTGTGGATTAAACTGATAAGCAGCGAGATTGATACAGATCCCACATTTTTCTGAGCGAGTTTTACGGGACTAAGTGAATGCGGAGCAACTCATAAGGCAGGGTTAACACACTCTTTACCTCCGTCTCACTCTCGCTCCCCAGAGGCCTCTTTCATACAGGTTATTGGATTTCAGGTTCCTGAAGCGCTCACATCAACATATGGCAGTCTGTAGATGAAGCTGAGGCTGCTTAATAATGCAGCTCATGAATTTATCTCTGCAACTTTGCCAAAAAATTAATCAAATAACACAAAGAATGCAAATTGTGTCACGTTGGCCTCTGAGGGAAGCATCACCTCTTATCTTAATTTTCATGCATTTTAAATAAAGTGTGTATTATCACCAGAATTCTTTTATCAAAGGAGATCGTCGTACCCCGTGTTGACCCACGTAGGCTGTGTCTCTGCCTGGAAATGGCCTCTTTGCACCATACCTTGGTGTCTAATCTCTGCCGTCCAAACTGTGTCCCCTTTCCAAACTGTGGCCTAAGGCTATGTGTTGGGTCTGCAACATAATCCCCCTCAAAACTCTGCAGTCCCTGTAATTCCACTGGGGTTTGGCAAAAGTGCAGCACAACGCTGCTTCTTTCACACCATCTTTTCGCAAAAAAGGGATTAATGTCGCCACCATTATGAATAATGAGAATGAATAACAAACAGCCGTCTGTTTATCCCGCACGATTAAATAAAGGAAAGAGTGTCCTTGTGCTTTTTATTGAACGCTCTTCAGGGTGTTTGTGGAGGTGACAGAATGGGATGAAATCGGCGAGTTAAGTTACCATCTGTAGTATTGGCACTGCGTTTATCTCTTAATTATTGTAATCAAACGTATAAATTTAGCTTATGTTTTTGTGTGCGAAGAAGGCAACAAAAGATCAGATTTATACCACAATAAAAATTTAAGAAATTAGCTAATCATGTTCACATGCATAATCGTCGTTGCCCCCCCCACCCCCCACCCCCATGACACTAAGGTGAGGTCCTCTGTATTCTTAAATTAATCTTATTTTATTTTTTGTGAATTTGGGAACCTGGCATTAATTAGGGAGTTACAGCCTGCTAATAAAAGTGTACAAATGTTGGTTCCTTTATATGTTGATTCCAGTATTTTTAGACTCCATATCCAAATCTGAGTACTTCCAGCACTCAAATTTTATTCCTGGCAGAGTGGTGAAGGATTTGATACACCGTTTAAACCTTCATGTTGGGTAATAACATTTACAGCAAGTATAAATGAAGAGTTAACTGAATAAATAAAAAGAGGAAAATACAAAAAATAGACATCATCTTTTGTTTTTTGTTTTTTATCTTTAAGTGGTGCAGGGAGCATTGGAGGACTCATGACTTTAGTATTTCCAAAAATCCTAGTTACGGCCCTGCTCATGAGACAACATACATATATGTTCTTACAATAAATAATTAAACTGAGACAATTTCAATCTAAATAACACACAAAAGTGTTGGTCTTAAGTGCTCAAACTTTCTCTTTAAAGCAACATAGTGGTGAGAATTGCAGATTGCAACCAGCTGAAACTTCTCCTGGTTAGAATTCCTCGACTGTTAATTGTTCAGGAGGTGTTTGTTACCTGCAGCTGAATTATCTGCAGAGGTCTCTTCCCCTCCAAAACACAGCGACGTTTTTTAAAGTAATAAAAACTGAATAAAGCAGTTCCACGTTTAAAAAAAAACAAAAACGGCCCTACACAGAGAGCCTGATGCGAAAAACATAAATGGCCCTATCTAGAGCCAGTGTTTGGTTTGTCCAGTCATACTAGCAACATGGAGGTGCAACATGGTGGACTCTGTTGACGAGGACCTACTCTCTAATGGCTCATTCTAAAGTAATGAAAACACAACAGGTCTTATTTTCAAGAGATTATACACTAATGAGAACATACTTATTTTACTATATTCCATGTCTGCCAGTATATCCCCCTAAATCCTACATGTTGGACCTTTAATTAAATTGAGACCATGTAACTTTGCCTCATGTAGTGGAGCAAGCACCCCATGACCGTTTTCCCCTTTCTTGTCTATCTTATTAAGTAAAAGTAAAGCCTATAAATTGCTCTTAAAAAAAACACAAAAACAAAATGTCTGAGCAATAAAACACAGCTGCTCGATTCCAAAACATTTAGAGGTTTTGCTGCTACTGTCATACATGGTCTGGTATGACCAGTAGATTATGGCAGCTAATGTCAGCTAATTTTAGCTCACATTAGACACATTACCGAGTCAGTCTGCTGGCTGTATGACTGTCTCTACTCATGCTGCCGTTAAACTACATGTACACTGTATATTTTAACATTTGGTATCTTGTAATTGCTATTTATGGCCACAGTGGCTGCTGTTCTGCAAGAGTTACAACATCTCGCTTTAAAGGGTCTTCTCCATATAACTGCTTTAACATTTAACATTCAGTCCACAGCTGTAAATAAGTATCTAGTATCACAACAACAATATATGCAACAATGTGTGTGAGTGCCATTGTTCTTAGCAGAAAAGCTTTATGGTTAACCCTTTGTGGTCAAGGGTATACTTGACCATTTTTTGGACTACTTTTGATTTTACCTTTAAATTTCACCTTAAAAACTGTTTACCTTGCCTTGTTTGGTGTCGGGTTTTTTCAGCACAACCTCATCTGTGTGACTTTACAGTTATTTTTTCATTTTGACATACTGCATTAACACATCGGACCTAAAATCACACAAAGAACACCACCAATAGGAAAGGGGGTGTCATTTTTTTTTTTCTTGCAAGCACTTTTGTTAGAATAGCCAGTTTTTACCGTTTCTTCCCACACCAAACGCGACAACAATATTCAGGAAAAAGCAGGGCGTAGATTGTTTATCATAAGTCTGGTTTTACTTGCCCTATCAACACAATTTAAACTGGTGTATAGTTTGCAGTTCGCACTTTCATCACAAGTTGAAACGGACACTCAGCGAGGCCGCGTCTTGCTGCTATGTCATCTTAAATCGGTCATGTGATTTGGATGCACCGGCGTGCCCGTGGACTCCAGAGGGTTAATGTGACTAAATAAACGTGAAAAAAAATAAATAGAAATGAAAGACACTTTGGTCCTAAGTGTTGACAAAATGTTGTGTTCTCATCTACTGAATTTGCCGCCTCTGTAGCCTTAACATTTCATTTCTGTGCATCTTTTCACACTTTTTGCCATGTTATTCCAGCTAACACCTGACTATAACTGCCAAAATCTACAATGTATCCATAGAACAAGAATCTAGCCTCATGAAAACCACTTATGGGGCAATGTATGAGAGAATGCCCCTAAGAGCAAAGGAGGTGATTATTGTGACCAAATCCATCTAAATAACACAAAAAGTGAATGATTAAAGACAAATGTTGGCCCTGAGTTGACATGTTTCTCTCCTGTATTGTGGCCTGAACATTTCTCCTCAGTATTTTTCCAGCATTAACTGGACGATAATAACTCAGTGCACAGCTGCCAAAATGGACAATTCGCCCAGCAACAACAGTAGCCTCATGACAACAATTTATGGGACAATGTATGAACGGAGAGAAACATTGCTCTTTGACGAAAAAGATGATTATTGTGAGCAAATACACCTAAATAACACAAAGAGGTGAGAAATTAAAGGCCTATTTGGCCCCGAGTGTTGACAAAGTCTGTCATCAGGATATTTTTTTCCCTTGCTTAATGTTTTCCAATATTAACTGGATCATAAGTCAGTCCACAGCTGCCAAACTGGACAATTCACCCAGCAACAGGAGAAGCCTCATGACAAGAATTTAATGACTGATAAGACCTAAAAAAAAAAAAAACCCACACAAACAAAGACACATTTGGTCCAAAGTGTGGACATAATGTCCTTTCAGCATCTTGTTTTTTTCTACACAAAAGACATATTATCTGTCTTATGTGTATCTTTTCCCCTTTTTACCCAGTATTTTCAAACATGCACTGGATCACAACTGGTAATAGGGGATAATTTAAATAAGATGCATTGCTCTAAGCAGAAATAACCTCTGCTCAGTGTGACTACCTCCCATAAAATATGAGGAAAAAGTGTTGACATGAAGTCCTATCTTTATCTCCTCAAAGTCTCTCCTGTGTATCATGACCTGAACATGTCTCCTCTTCACATCTCCTCCTCCTCGCTCAGTATTTTCCCAACACAGACTCCGTAACCACGCAGCTGCCAAAACGGACAACGCAGCTCGGAACGAGGATATGAAAATGAAATATGAAACAGTGGTGTGATAAACTGGTAGATAATCATCTTTTCATTAAACTTTCATCCCCAGTGACTTAAATATTCAAGAGCCCAATTACAGAGCTTGTATCTCTCTCTCTCATTCTCCCTTTACTCTCGCTTTTCTTAACAAGAGCAGTCAGGGGGGAGAGAAGGAGAGAGGAGGCTGAGTGGCTTAAGGGGTGAGCGAGAGCATCATTATGGAGCGGTCACACGGGGGAGAAAGAGGATGACCCCCCCCCCACCACCACCACCACCACCACCACCACTGTCGTCCCTCATGGAGGACAGGGAGCAGCAGGCCTGACGCGAGGCCTGTCCAAACACCGGGAAAGAGGAGGCAGAGATGGAGAGAGACAGACAGGCAGCAGATAGACATGTATGAGTGTGCACCCATGCAGGTCTGATAGATGGATGGATGGATGGAGGGATGGTGGGAGACAGAGAAAGAGACAGACAGAGCTGAGAGGAGTATAGATTTTCCAGGCAGATAGTGGAAAGATGTGTGCATCCTGATGAGTGCCACAAACAGGGCACATGACTCTCTCTTGTCTGCCTGTTTCTGTGTGTGTGTGTGTGTGTGTGTGTGTGTGTGTGTGTGTGTGTGTAAGTGTGTGTCAGTGTATTAGCAGTCAGAGCACTGAAGCCCACGGGCGATTCCTGTGTGTGCTTGCGATAAAGGGAAAAAAGGGAGGAAGTATAACGGGGGGAAGCGGGGCGTGGAGGAGGGGGAGCGAGGGGTGGGTGAGAGAAGAGATGAGGAAGTTGGTTGTGGGGTGGGGGTGGGGGGGGGGTGTATGTAGAGAGTGAGAAAGAGGGAGAAAAAAGAAGAGGAGAGAGGAAAGAGCATCCAGCAGAGCAGGGAGCTTCCTCTGTGCTGTCAAAGCCTCTGGATCATGTCCCCATTGGTCTTTCTCTCTCTCTCTCTCTCTCTCTCTCTCTCTCTCACACACACACACACACACACACACACATGTTCCCTCACCCAATTGCTCCCTTCTCCCTCAAACCAACCCCTCTCCTCCCTCCCTCCCCTCCCCTCCCTCTCATGAAAAGAGTGTCTTGGCAGGGTAATTAAGAATGGCCTCTAAACACAGGAGAATGGCAAGAACGCTCCAGATGAAAGTAAATGATTAAAATAATTACAGGCTGAGAGCTGACGAGCCGGAGTGTGGGGTGGCCGCCGGACATTTGTCGGTAATTAGATAATTAATCTGAATGCAAATGATGAGCCCTAACGAAGCAGTCAAGCTGAACCAGCGACAACTGCCGTGAGTGAAATGTGGGGAGGGAGGAGGGGAGAGGAGAGGAAAAAGCAAGAGGAGAAGAGAGGGGTAAAAAAAAACACATGAATATGAGTGTAAAATATCCAACCTCCCCAAAAAATCAGCATGAACAGACTCAAAAGCAAAAGCCAGCACAAGCAGCAGCAGCAGCAGCAGCAGCAGCAGCAGCATTGTAAATCAATAACTGTTCCTGGCAGCTCATAAACACTCCTCCTACTTCACTCCTGTTTGTAACTTTCAGTCGTAGTGACAAGCAGACATGAATGCCTTGTTAAAAATATACAAAAAGGCAAGCCACCATGTGTTGTGCTCTGCAAAAAAAAAAAAAAAAAAAAGTTGAAAAATGTCTCCTCTCCCAGGGAGCTGAGATGCCAAGTGAAGGGTATGAACATGAAATGGCACCTGAGGAGGAGAAACACAGCACGCTTTGCACACCCTAAAATGCGTGAGCAAATTGTGGATTTACTCGCTCGCTGCTGCACACTTATTATTCCTCTATGTCTCTCTTCCTCACGCACACACTCACAAATACTATCAGCGTGTGTACGTGCTCACAGCAGATGTAAATAACCAACTTCATAGTTTATTCAGAGATGTTTTTTTCATGGTTGGTATAACAGGTGGAGATATACTTGTCAGCATCCTCAAACTACTGTGGATCACTTTAAATTTAAGTAAAGATCTTCAGGGTGTATTTATTCCAACTAATGTTACATTGGTTCGAGAGCTGTTCTGTCTGTATTTTAATTTGGCACTATAAATACAGCAATGATTATAAGGGCTTGAGTAAAGAGCATCTAGAAATAAACTTAAACATCATAATGAACCAACCCAACTGGCACAAGACATCAGTATGAGACATTGGACTCTTATGACAATATTTTAAATGTCTAACAACGTTAGAATTTCACATTGTATGCATGTTAACATTATGATGCTTTGCTAATGTTGGGTTTTGCTCCCCAGACCTTCCATTTTTATTATACGTCAAGATGGCATTGGCATCAGAGGCTCGATAGATACTGGATTTGGTTACTTAACACCTTGACACCAACAAAATAGCAATGTCATCTGTCTTATTCTACGTCAAATTGACGCTGGTGTTAAACCTGAGACGTATAGCTGCAGACATATTATGTTGGTAGCATACACGCCACGTCACTCCCTACAAACCACGCCCACCAGTAGTACAAGCCAAACCAACCATTACAATGGTTATCTGAACCCTGTTATAACACGACACTGTAGTGAATAGACATACAAACAACAGTAGCAATAAATCACTTTGATGTAACTAGAGATGTACCAATACCACTTTTTCCTTCCCGATACCGATTCCGATCCCTGAACCTTAGGTATCTGCCGATACCAAGTACTGATCCGATACCAGCGCGTAAAATAAAAATGGATGGGACATAAATTGTTGTATGTCTCAACTCCTAAAACTCTATGTAAAATATTAAGAAATAAATACATAATAGTATGCCATAAAACTTTTTATTATTATTATTATTATCATTATTATTATCCAGTGTTGACACAGATCAAGACACAAGTTAAAGTGCAGCCACACAATTTGGTAAAAAAAGACATTTTAAAGGCTACAGTAGAATGCTTTTTAAACTCCGCTCCGTTTCCGTTTCGTTTGCCTGTAGCGTGCGTATGCGTAATGACATGAGGCATTACGTGGTATCGGATTGGTCATTGGCTGTACCCGCCGATGCCCGATACCGCATTTTAGGCAGTAATCGGAGGCATTTCCGATACTGATATTGGTATCGGTACAACTCTAGATGTAACCCTTACCTTTAATTAACAGTCTCTCTTTTAACCTGATATTTTAAGTCGCTAATCGCTAACTCAACATTTTTGCTAGGTCTTCCGCTCCTAGGCCAAAGGGCGAAGGGGGCAGATCGTGGATTGACGTATGGTGAGCAGGTCAGGTAGCTGCTCTGGCTGCAGTTATACCTACTTTTTATTCCCATTTCTGACACTGAATTCTGGTCACCCGATGTCACAACGTCAACTCAACCAAATATCAACGTCTCACAAAGTTGGTGACCAGCTGAGAAGTGTCCCCCAGATGTTGTCCCAAGACAGCTGTGAATCTTACAGTGGTATCAAGAAAATAAAATCCTTAATCTAATCTATTGATTGTAAATGGATTAGCAAGTCTGTGTCTACAAGGGCTGGGTATCTTATTGAGTTTTATTACAGATAAAACAATATTGTTTTGGCTTACTTTGTCGAATATCAATGTTTTTCTGCAAAAACCTGTTTCTCATGTAGCAAAAGAAGCCAGACAAGATATTTTCCTAGGTAAATTTAAAAAGACAATTCACTCCAAAATCAAAAATACATCTCTTTCCTCTTACCTGTAGTGCTATTTATCAATCTAGATTGCTCTGGTGTGAGTTGCAGAGTGTTGGAGATATCAGACAGTCATAGAGATGTCTGCCTTCTCTCCGATATAATGGAATTAGATGACACTCAGCTTGTGGTGCTCAAAGTGCCAAAAAAAATAGTTTCGCAAAATCAACAGCAATGTCTCTTTACAGAAATCATGACGCAGTTGCTCAAGATAATCCACAGACCTTGTTGTAAGTAGTTTCATGCAGGACCTATTTTCTTTCTATGCCCACCAACCATATCACCGCGCACAAGGAAGCGTGCATCTACTCATGGAGGAGAGGCTCATGATGATGCAACCGCTGTTGTCACCTCATCATTCTTTATTAAAGGTACAGTCACAGAATGAGGGGACAGAGCTGACTTGACCCTAAGCTGGCAGTGAAGGTAGTAACAGCGCCGAATCAGTGTTTGTGTAAAAGGGACAGCTGGCAGGACGGGACCATGGACAGGACTGATGTGATGTTTAAAAGAATTAATTAAAAGAACAACTGACAGCAGTTACCAGCTAACTCAAAGAAGAACTGCAAATGTCCGCAAACTGGGAAAACAACGAGGTCCTTACCCTCCAAGCAGAGGGTGAGATAAGCCGCCATGTAACAGGGATGGTATTGTTTAGAAAGTACTGCTGATACATGTTGTATGTTCCACAAGAGGCCAATGCCGTTGTTACATGTCACACCCATCATGCCTCTTTTGCTTCCAGGATGCTAGCAAGGACTTCCTAGTGGCCCTATAGTGCAATCTCTGTGTAAAAAGGACTACTAATAGTGATCTCCTCGGCTGAGCTATAACATTAGCTAGCTCAGTGTTGCTAGGTGAGCTAGTAGTAGATGCACACTTCCTTCTGCACTGTAATTCAGGTGGTAGGTGTAGTTTGGCAGACAGAAAATACATGAACATGAAACTGCTCACAACAAGGTCTGTGGATTATCTTGAGTAACTGAGTCATGATTTCTGGAAAGGGACATTGCTGTAGAGTTTTTCAATTCTATTTGTTGGCACTTTGAGCACCACAAGCTGAGTGCCATCTAGTTCCATTATACTGGAGATAACACAGACATCTCTATGGCCGATATCGCTAACACTCTGCAACTCACACTAAAACAATGTAGACTGATAATTCACACTATAGGTAAGTAGAAAAATATTTATTTTTGATTTGGGGGTAAAGTGTCCGTTTAAGTCTAAATATTATCAGATATTGTCAGATTATAAGTGAGAAGAATACAAATCTGAGCACATTGTATTTGTATCAGTTTTCAATAAAATCAAAATAAAATCAAAAGTAGTAGTGCTACAAAGTGCCCCAAAATGTGAAGGTTCAAAACCCCACCCTAGTTGGTGCTTTGATAATACTTTAAATGGAAAATAAGACTAGGTCATTACTGTTTTGATTACACTTTTACATCTTTGAAAAACTCTGTACTCTTAAATAGAAATCATATTAATTACTTCTGTAATCATGTTGAAATTCTCAGAACTCTATTACCATATGTTCCAGGAACAAATAATGAATCAATCAAACTACCAGAGGACCATGTTGGATCTGTAAGACTCCATTCAGACACAGTTAACAAGAGAGAAGGCTGCACATTCAGAGGCAGACATGACGGTTGATAACATCCCCCCTTGTTAGTGCAAATTATGCAACACATCCACTTACACCTTTAAGAGACTCTAGAGGAAAATGTTGTACCTGTCCACCATTCTCATTAAATCCAGACAGATCGCCGGCTCACTCATTCAGTCTGCCTCATCATAATCACCAGAGACCAATGCTGTGTGTAGGAATGTTTGTTTGTCAGCATGCTTGGTGAGCACCTTATTAGGGCCCTGTGCAGGTTATCAGTAATAAGGGGTGCCAGTTCCCCATAAATCTCAGCCATACATATGCAACAGTGACACTTCATAGCTCAGGATACTTTTGGCTGATTATATGAAGATTTTTAATGGCATTGTCTCTGAACTAGTGTGTCATAAGTTAAGCTTGGGCATTACTTGTACGACACAAGCATGTTACTGAGCCCAGATTTAGAGGGTAATTTACTGTTTTGGGCTCCATTCATAAAGGCTGTGTGAAATTTTAAATACTGCAAGTATGTTTTGTGGTTTTATTAAATCTGATGTTACTAAAATTCTCACTGACAAAATCTCAAAATGTGCTGTTTTGGCAGACTAAAGGATTTCTCCTCTAGGAGACCTCTAGGTGTACTTGCAATTCTGGTGATTAAAATTGTATGAATATTTATTTACATACAGGCAAGCAAAAATAAAAGGTGTGTTTTATGTTTAAGAAAGGACAAGTGTAGCATAAAATGAATAATCTAAGAACATTTATTTTCTGACAGTCTTACTCTGAAATTTTACGCCAATTAAATGTGGATGTAAAACAATATTAAAATGGTGATATCCTGGTTACAGACCTCTGAACTGCTGCTCACATTTCTGTTGTTTTTCAATGATAAAAATATTATGAAGAAATACAAAATGCCAAATCAGTCTAGTCAGTTTTCTCCTGATAGATAACAATCCCGTTATAGCTCTCAGATCCCATCATTCAGTCAAATAATGTTTCAAAGTTTACAAGCTACACCTTCCACCTGTGATTACAATAATCATTTTAAACTCACATATTTCACCTTTATGTAACTTGTGTACAACCATCCAGTCTGTGACTTAAAAGTCAATTAAAACAGTCAAAGCCCAATTAAAAACAAACTTAGAAAATGCATGTTTTATCATTCCAAGCTGAATGTTTAACGTGACAAATATAAGATATCTGATCACTGTAAAAAAAAAAATCTGTATACATGCATTGATAATAACAAAAACAAAAATGATGCTTTTGGTTTTACTTGTCTTTCTACTGATCATTTGACCACCTAGTAATGTCCTAACGACCACATTAAGATCATTTAAATGAAGAATCAAACATATGAAACACCATTAATTCACAAAATATAGAGCTGGGAATGTACATAAGGGTGAATGTTTTGAGTATGAGGCACACAGGTAAGTGTTGTCAGAGTTCTTCAGCATGTTAGGAGAACAAAATAACATGCTGCTTCAGTCTTTCCTTCAGTCTCATTATTACTCCACGATCAGCTCAAAATCCTCTGCCTCCTCAAACTCTGCATTCATCTGTGCAGCCAGTGCCTCCAGCTCCGTGCTGCCAATCTCCTGCACCTTCTTCTTCCTCCTCCTCTTCTCCTTCACCACAGCCACTCCGGGGATGTTTAGGTCCGGCTCGGGGAAAGCTGAACCACAGTCTTCCCCTTCCAGCAAAGACGTGAATGAGTTCAGACCAGACAAGGATCCAGACACCTCCAGACCCGTCTTGGATTGATCGACTCTCCGGACAACCTCGGGGGTTTTCAGCATCTCAAAGCCGAACATGGTCTCCCTGGTGTCGGGGCCATTGAAGGACTTGTCGCTGAGCCTGCTGTAGGAGCGGCGCACTTTCTGCGACCACACCGCGTCCTCTGGGTCTGCCGCCGGCTGCTGGGGTTGTGAAGCCGGCGGTGAAGAGGGGAGGATCGGTGACAGAATAGCAGCCTTCTTCTTCTTCTTAGCCGAGGAGGAGCCCCTGCGACTCGGGACAGGATCCGGGGTGGAGACCTTTGGCTTCTTCTGCTGGCTGCTTTCCGATCCGGACCGTCTCGGCGTGTTCTCCTTGTTTTGCTCTGATGGTGCGACTGTTTTTCTGGGTGCTATTTTCCTCACAACGATGGAGCGTTTAACAGCAACAGAGGCCGCCGCCATGTTGTTGTCAGTTTTAGCCACAGGAGGAGAACTCAACCGCGATGACCGTCTTCTCTGAGAACCGTTAAGATTACCAGATTCCGCCATTATGTTTTTAGGCGTCCCTTCGTTCATACTGACCGCCTTCCTTGTACAATAACCGAGTATCCTTGTATTTACTTGACAGTAGGTAGAGTAGTATCGCCACACGGGTGACACAAACAACAGTAGTCCGCTCAAATTGCCCGCCCGAGTCGCGTAGATAGGAGGGAAGCCTGTTTTCCGCTGACGACATCAACCTGCGTCACCTATCTCAAACTTTTGCTGTGTAATCTGTACAGCGGAGGCAAGGAGACGTCTGCTATTTCAGAGTTTTAATAAAATATTGTAGCTCATACCTGCTCCACAGAATGGAATATTTAATTGGGATACAAGGACCTGATTTCGTCCTCGTCGCTGCCGATAATGTTGCAGCCAGCAGCATCATTCAGATGAAACACGGTATGACAACGCGTTAGCTTAGCGTTAGCCATTCAGCCGGTTGGTTTAGCTACACCTGCCAACAGTCTTTTATAGTTATTCTTCACATTTAATCCGGCTTGTGCTACTGAAAATTTGCCTTTAAAGCCTTTTCGTCTTACATTATATTGGCTTGTAATGTGTTACTTCCCTTAAACCACAATGTGACCACATATTCTGAATATAAGTGGAGCTAGCAAAGCTAACCGTAGCCATGCTAAGTTTAAGTCTCGGTTAAATCTTACACGTTCTGTTTTTGCTCACACAGTTTGAACATTTTTACTTCCAGTAACATATAATAATGTGTGTAGAATACCTGTCATGCGCTGCACTGAGTTAAATCTGTTTTATACTTTAGAAAATCAGACTAATGTTAACAGGATTAGGATAAACTCCCCGAGCAGGCTTTCGATATTGAAAGTGAAAGAGGTGCTGATCTGACACTGCTCTCTCTGGGAGTTAGTTAATTCCACGTGAATAATCTATGAAAACACTGATACAATAAATAAATTATTTTATTTACTCACCAGACTATGACAAGATGTTCAAGCTCAGTGAGAAGATTTTGCTGCTGTGTGTTGGAGAAGCGGGAGACACAGCACAGTTTGCAGAGTACATCCAGAAGAATGTCCAGCTCTACAAAATGAGGAACGGTAAGGACATTTTAACATGGTGACAGAGTGGTAAATCACTCCTTTCTTCTCTATGAAAGTCTCAAGTTTAACTACAAAATGTCAAGTCATTCACAGTAAAGTCCTACTAGATGGCAAGTGTATTTGCTCAAGAGGCACACACCTAAAACTTTGTCTTGTCTTTTTCTTTAGGTTATGAACTCAGTCCATCAGCAGCAGCAAACTTCACACGAAAGAATCTTGCAGACTACCTTCGGAGCAGGGTAACTATCATGATACACTCACAAAAAATAATAATGACAATTTATATGTTCCTCATTCCATTTAAACCGTGTAAGTTCTAGGCCGTCTTCGCAGTGTCCTGGAGTGTCTATTAACTGTGTGCTACACCAGCTCAGTTAGGCACAGATAAGACTGTTCGTGTTTTACACATCATAACTGCTAGTGACACAAATTAACTGAGTTGGAGTCAGAGTTGCAACAATTAGTCAATTGATTATTTTATCAATGGAAAATAATTTGTTAACTAATTTGATAAGTAAGTAATTTTTCAAGCAAAATCCCCCACATATTTATATTTCTAGGTTCTCAAATTAGGATTTGTTGCTTTCCATGGTCTTACATTATAGTAAATTTAGTATTTTTAGGTTTGAAAATATTGATTAAACAAAGCAAAACATCTTATGAAGCCACTCAAGGCTCTAGGATATTGTAACAGACTTATCTCACTGTTCGTTAATGTTTTGTAGACCAAGCAGTTCATCAATTGATCGAGAAAATAATTACAGATTAATCAGTAATGAACATTATCATTAGTTGCAGCCCTAGTTGGAATATAACGGCTCAAACTATGAGTTGACAAATTCAGATTAGTGTCCCATGACAGCATTTAAAACCAAAAACTTTAAATTTGTGAGGTTCATACCCTACAATGATATACCCATTCTGACTTAAGAAATAAACAGTGGCTTTAAAAAAGATTAAACAGTCATTCTTGCATAACCAAAGCATAAAAAGACCACATAACAAAGTGTAGAACGCTATGTTTTTATTTCATCCTGCATATCTATTAGACATTTATCCACTTTTTATATTTGTGTTTGTTTGAAATTGTTATTTGAAATAATTCGTTCCTGTCGGCACTAGACTTATCTACACGTGATGGTGTTTTTACTCTCAGCCCATTAAACAGCCATCAGAGTCCCATAAAGCAGTGGTCCTAACCTTTATTTTGTAGCAATTGTTTTCTTACGCCCTGGGAAGATTTCTTCCTTTTACTGACCTGTTTGATGAGAGATATGACTATAATCATAACCAAAGTAATTGTTTGAGTTGAGGGGGATATTCTCTTGTTGAAACCTCATTGCTTCGCACAGTAACATAAAAAATGATGTCTTTTTGTGGATCAACTTAGTAATATTTGCTCCACTTTGGGTACTCTCAGCAGGTATCTGATAAAATTAGAGTTTTGAGGGTTTTTTTTAAGAAAATAATCTTAAGACAAGACAATCTAGACAGCTCATCACACTTTTTGACAGAACATATAAGTAACCAGTTGCCCAGAATTCCCACTAGCCAAAAGGGGTTTCAAGACAGGGAAAGACAAGTTATGATTAAACATGTTAATATAGCCAAAATTGATTGAAGATAATGTTAAAGTAGAAACAGACAGCCTTTTAACTTTTCCCTCATACCTGGTGGCAGACAGAACAGTATGGTGAAAGTGAGGCTTAAGGCCCAACACACCAAAGCAACATCAAATAACTAGTGATGATGAAGGATGACTGATGCATGGCCTCATGTCACTTGTGTCTCGGCCAAAAAGTTGCATCTGAACACACAGCAAAAACTACAGCCAATTAGTACATACATTCTGCGCCTGTGTGAGAGGAAATGATTCTCTCCATGGCAGCAGGTGATGGTTGTCTATATTCATCATTCAAAAAGGTTAACCAGAAGAAGCCATTACATTGTACAATCAACATTTACTTCGTAATAAGTTAAAGCAAAAAAACTTGACTGTTACTACCTTAATACAGCTACTTTGCCAAAACAAACCAAAGGCAGCCAGCAAAGTAATTAAACGTTTCATATTATTGCCATTTCTTTTACCACACTGTCAGATGTGATTGTGTGAAAATTGAAAATTGTCTTTGAAAATAAATCCAGACATTGTTATGCACAGAAAACAAGCTGAACAGCCTTGTGATGTCACCACAAATGCAAATCCAACTTGCAACCATCTGCTGCGTTTAGTGTTGCCATGTTTTCTCTGGCCTGTTTTATCTTCTGCCCTTCTAGGTTACATGTTTTTAGCTTGTTTAAACCCACTGCAAAGACGCTCAACACATATTTTTGTATATTTCCTCAGCTAACAAAACAGAAGCTAATGAATCCTCCGTACCAGTGGTCACCTTCTGAATTTAGCATATTCCTTGTCGAGTAATGAGTGAACACACCTATAAATATTTTAATTTTTATTTTATCATAAAATATATAAATATTTTAGTTTTTATTTTACCTTAATCATTTGATTTCACTAAAACTTAATTACAGCCCTCTGTTAGCATTTGCAATCTCATTTTGCTTTAGGGAACAAAAGATAGAATCACAAATTAATTCCCATAAGTTAAAGTAATACTCACTTCAGATGGCAGGGACGGTAACCATATGTGGTAGGTTTACTCATCTATAGCAAAATGTGTATTAGTCACTGCTGTAGACTATATGTTTTGGGCTAAAACAGGAAATTAAAAACCACTCAAAAACAATATAAGCTTTGCTTGTGTTGATGATGTGACACTGCTGCTATGGAGTGTTACTCCGAAGTTCACATGGGAATTCAGTCTCACTTGCAATTAAACCTCTGTTTGTGTCGTTATCAGCATGACACATTCAAGCCGAACCAGTCCTTGCGTTTTGACAGAGCCAGGTACATTTGTCAGCTTGTTGTGTGAGTAGTGACGGAGGTTTCTCCCTTTGAGACTTCATGACAACACCTGAGCCTGCAGCACCGTCTCCCACCCCAACTGCACAGTTGCTCTGGGTATATTATCACAATACCACGGTTTTGACCTTCAACACTTAAGTACCAAAATCTGACCAAACACATAACAGTGCAAGTTTATCCTCACTACTTACACAAGCTGGGATTTTCAACCTGGCAAGTTAATCAGCTAATTTATCAGTCTGCATGTTGGTGAGTTAGTTTGTTTATTAGGGATGCACTGAAATGAAAATTTGTGGCTGAAGCCAAATAATATTAAACGCTTGGCCGGATACCGAGTACCGAATGCCGTTTTTTAGTTTTTCATTAGTTTTTGCAGATGAACCCCCTCCAGATTAGTGTTGTCACGGTACCAAAATTGGGACCTACTGTACGATACCAGTGAAAGTATCATGGTTCTGAGTAGTATCACGATACCACAGCAAAAATGAGGCAGATGTGCCTTTTGTCATTTATAAAAAGATAAAAAGATAAATCACTTTTCTATAATACATCAATGATATTTCAATGGAATAAATTACTTACTGATGTATTCATACTTCAAAAACAGCATCAATAAGTGATTAACATAGGGGGGATCAAAATAAAATAAATAAATGAAATAAGAATCAACCAGCCGCCCTCCTCCCCTGACAAGTCCCTTCATAAGTAAAGAACAGTCCCTAAAGGGCGGTGAGGTTTGTGGACCGTTACCTGACACAAAGAGAGAAATGTGAACGGCTCGTTTCTCCTCTGATACGCCACATACCTGTGTGCCGCCGTGGCTGGGCTGTCCAGGTACTTTTGGGCAGTCACGACAACAAGTTATTCACCTGGAGCCGGACTTCTCCGTCGCCGGTAAGTCGTTATCATGCGCCACCATATTTGACTGGAATACGTATTCCTGTCCGTGTCTGTGACCCCAGTTCAACCTACAACCGGTGCGGTGACGGACGGAGTAAAATATCGCCACACTGCCGACATTTTACTCTGTCCGTCACCGCACGCTGTTTGATTGCGTTATCAAAACACGCCGCTATTATTTGGCCTTGCTTTTCACTTAATCCAACGAATACCGAATGTGTGGGGTGTTTTTGCAATATTCGGCCGAATATATTCGGTTACCGAATGTTACCAAATATTCGGTGCATCCCTATTGTTTCCTTATGCTTAACACGTATTGAAAAGTGCAGCGCTTTTTTAAATTATTATGTTTGTCCTTAAGGCCTTGCAGAGACCTGAGAGCTCTGCAGAAGCAAAATACACTTTTACACCAGCCAGTACAGTGGAAGGCAAGCAAGCAAGGACTAGAGCATTTATTCAAACAAGCATGGAGACTTACTCCATGAAAATGTATTAGCAGTAGGCAATTTGTTCACTTTTAGCAATGGGGACGGAATCATCCACCCAATGCTTGTTTTTGTCACCTTGTTGGCTACAAAATAAAAGTGTACCCAAGCTTATCTGTGTACTTGTCACCCTGAGACATCCTGTAGAGTACAGCATGCACTCCCAGTTTAAAAGGCAAACTGGCTCTGTCATGTATTTTTGCATCCACTGTACTACAAATTTTGCAGGCCTTTTTTCACAAAATCATGGCTCAGTGACAGTCACTATGTAATGGGACAAATTTTGCGTAATATTTTATATTAGATGATGTGTTTAAGTGTTAATGCGACTGAAAATGATAGAGCAAGTCACTTGCTTTAGGTCTTGTTTTAGGTCTGGGTCCAGATAGGATGGCATCTGGGTCCGAACCTGGGGCAGGGAGAAGGATGGCAGGTTAACATTGGGAGCGCATTTTGGTCATATTGCTAATAAGGGGAACCCCTCAAATCACCTACTAAAGTAAAGACAATTTTATTTGAATAGCCTAAAATCACAAATGTGTCTCAAAGGGATTTAATTCAATCATGTTGGTCTTCTGTTTTCCTTTTTTGTAAAATGGATGCAGACTACTACGGCCTCTTGCTATGTAGAATTATTTCTTTCACGCAGGCGCAGAAGTATGTGCTGGTTGGCTGTTAGCAGTAGCCTTTGCGATGTGTTCAGGTGCAACTTTTTGGCTGAGACACAGGCGGCGTGAGGCGACGGTTTTGGTTAGTCTGGAGGAAAAATGACTAAAAAAAACCTTGACTTTTGCATTAGTGTTAAAGAACTTGAAATAAAAATATAATCTAAAGTGAGAAAAGTGTCCTGACAGCTGTCCAACTTTTGATGTCTGAAAAAATGTAATGCGGTGTGATACTTGGCCCTTGTAATACAGCCCCGCCCCCCCAAATCTAAGCATCTCCAACAATAAAGTTACACTGTGTAGGAATTGTCAGTTACTGTTTGAAAACAGTACTGCCAGCAAAAGTAAAAGCCAAACCCAGATATGTCCGCTTGCTGTTTACCTCAATTATATTTGTGGGGGGGTTTTTTGGCAATCTGTCTGCGATTTTTGTAGCTTCCTCTTGGATGCGTACTTCTTATGGTCGCTACTGTACCCAGGAATGCCCCCAACACTGCAAAATAAGAAGAAAATACAGATAGAGGGTAAACTCTCTGCAGATAAACACACCACTACACACTTCCAGTGAGTCTTAAGTGATGCTTCAGTGAAATTACTTTAGTAAATGGTAAATGGACCTGCCCTTGCATAGAGCCTTTTTCATCTTACGACCACAGTCACATTCACACGCTAAAAGCCGAGGCTACCATACAAGGTGCCACCTGCTACTCAGTTTCAAACATTCACATGCACTCACAAACATTTTGGTGACCAGTGTGGTGTTCAGTATCTTGCCCAATGACACTTCATTATGCGGACTGAAGAAGCCTGGGATCAAACCACCGATCTTCCAATTAGTGTATGATCCGCTCTGCCTCCTGAGCTAAAGCTGTGTGAGTCTGTATGTAGTTTTTTAGGAAAATCATAACATAGTATATCTTTGAGCTTATACCATGTGTGCTTTTAAAGCAGTAGGATTCATATTAGTGGGATTGCAACTGACAATTATTTTTATAATTAAACGATCTGACTATAATTTTCTATAATCAATTTCTTGATTCATTAAATATCAGAAAATGGCCAAAAAGGGCCGTCATTGTTTCCCACAGTTAAAGATGACGTCCAAAGATACTCCTTATCCTCTGGTTTGAGAATATAATGTTTGAGAGAAAAATACTTAAAATCACAAATCCACTATCAAAGTATCTTCTGTCAGTTGACTAATCAGTTAATTCGCTAACTGCCTCAGCCTTAATATATTTTACATTTGTTTAATCTTGAAGTACATAGTTTATGTCTGTTTGTGTGCACTTTGGCATATGTGTTTTTTAGCTGTAACGCACTCTGCTCAAGTCAGTTCCGTGTCTCGTATTTCTGCGTTGTGCTTCTTGCACTAATTTGTTAAGAGTAGTGCAGCCGCCGCCTGTCACAATAGCAGAAGGGTGAAAATAATTACAAAAAACAATTAGTGTGGCAGAGAAGGGAATGTGGGACATATCGAACGGGGGATAGGGGTAGAGCAGCAGCAGGAGGAGGAGGAAGAGGAGGTGTGGGGTCCCAGGGGGAAACAACCAGGCCCAGTAGACAACACTACACAGAATGGAGTGTGAGAACGAGTAGGAGTCAACATACACACAGATACAATATGTGTGCGCACAGAAGGGACCTATAGGATCAGGATCGTTTTTATTCTGTCAAGGTTGTACATGTTGTGGAGGATAACATTTATATTCATGTCTTGCCATAAGCTGCGAGTGTATCGTTATTTTCGTGCCTCACGGTTATGAATTTGGTTTTATGAGTGCAGGATTTACTAATGCTGCGTTCTCAGGAGTGCTCAGAAACTGAAGCAATAGCAGTTTCTCCTCTGCATCCCACACCTTCCTCCAGCTATGCTCTTCTCACATTCATCAACCTCCAGAGTACACGGACATTTGCAAATTATGTTGTATAAACAGTTTTTTTATGGTGTTTTTACCCCCCAGAACATCTTGAGTATGTAGAATATGTAATGTGTGTTGTCCATTTGAATGTGAAACAGGGAAAACGTCTGCTCGTGTCTTGAACCGTTTTATATTAACTAGAAGTAACATTTCTTTAACAAACATGCCATAGATCAAATCTGGCCTGTTTTTATATCTTATTTGGGTTAATTATTTTTCTTTTTGAAAAAGTGTGAGCATTACTTAAACCATATAGCATAATTAAAGTATCACCACATTAGTTACTAGTTAATTATTTTCATCGACAATAAATATACATTCTCATCTATATTATTAGATTAAATTTTACAGGGGTCTTTAAAGCTCTTATTATGTTCGACTGAAACCCCAAAGATTTTCAGGTAGCAGCAACAAATCCTCAAATTTAAGAATGTGGAACTGGTCGATTATTGGAAATCTGGCTTTTAAAAAAAGACTGAAACAATTAATAACTTAACATAATTGCTCAAAATTAATTTTCGATTTGACTGATCATTTCAGCTCTATACAACTTAAATAATAATCCTAATCATTCTCAAAATGTTTAAGGGAAACTTCTGTATTTCCAACCTGGACCCTATTGTCCCATGGTTCCGTGTCAAAGTGACTGATGGTAACAACAATTTTAGAAAATGGTCCAGTATTCAGCAAGAACGCAGCAGCTGGCAGCCACAAACAGGCAACAATATAACATGAGTGTGCAATTTTGCACTGTCAAATTATGTCCCCGGAAAGTGTTTGTGTTTCGCCACTGACAGGCTCAGATTGTTATTATAAGTGTCTGACAGCATTACAGAGAGGACCCTACAGAGATAGACTTTTGTTTAACTAGAGACAGCCCTGAAATCACCATCGCCAAACCCCCAGAATCCATTGAAATAATTAGTAATTTTATTATCGTAAAACACACTTTGTTCAAACATCACTATCTTTCCGCTGTTCCAACAGTCACCAACTCTGGGTTTGTCCAATGAACCATTAATTTTGATAAAGTATGCTTGCTCTACTTGGAGGCTGGTTAAACACAAAACATTCCTCAACAAAAAGGTCTATCTTTGTAGGGTTCCTTTCCATGATGTTGTCAAAGACTTAAAATAATAATCTGAGCCTGTCAGTGACAAAAACAAGCACGTTGAATGGACGTAAATTGACACAAGCCCCAAGTGGTTACGTTGCAGCCCGTTTCGCTGCAGTGCTCTCGCTCAATTCTGGACCAATGTTAAACAATGTTGACGTCATTAGTCACTTAGACACAAAAACAAGGGACAATAGAGTGCAGGTTGAAATATACCAAGTTACCCTTTAATAAGAATATTTTATTTTGCTAAACTTTCTACATGTTCCATCAACACTTAATTAACTCTTTAGTGAAGTTGTTTTCTATAATAAAAAACTGACTATAAATAAATAAACTCAAAATGACTTAAGATAAACATTAGACCTTTTTCATAGAAGACATTTTGAAATATCACAGTAGGAAAAGCACAGATGTAAATAGTAAAATTAATGATAGCTCAGTAGTATTTAACTGCATGAATAGAACAGACAGTGTTATTAGTAGCACCTGCTTTTCCAATGTGATTGAGCTGCAAAGATAATCAATTAGCCGTCAACTATTAAATTAATTGCCATCTAATTTGATCAATGATTAATAGGTTTGAGTATTTTTTTAATTAAAAAAGCCCAAATTCTCTGATTCAGGCTTCTTAAATGTGAATATTTTCTGTTTCTTTACTCCTTTTATGAGAGTAAACTGAATATCTATGGGTTGTGGGGAAAAAACAAGACATTAGGGAAAGTAATCTTGGGCTTTGGGAAGCACTCATCTTTATTTTTCACTTTGTTCTGACATTTTATAGACCAAACACCTTATTGATTATTCACTAAAATAATGGACAGCTTAATTGACAGTGAAAATAATAGTTGCAGCCCTTTACTATGATGAGTCGTAATGTCTGCTGTGAAAAGGGCCTATTGTGAAGTTTTAAGGATCTGCAACTTTAAACAAAACATTTCTAGCAACGTGTACAGCGTAGATTAAGCCCATTTGTTGACTAAAACAATTTAATGTAGATGTAGGTAGATGAAAAACGCCTGTAGTCCAAGATCAATTCCTGTCTGGGGAGCTGGCTGCATATGTTGGAATTTATTTTAATTAATCTGATTAAATCATTGCAGATTCAACTTTAGCCCAGACAGAGAGGAAAGATAATGATCTGCTTTTGTGTATCAAATTCTTTTTTTTCTTTTTTTTTCATACCATCCTTAAATCATCTTCTGAACCCCCGCCACAAAAAAAAAATCATCACGTGGTCCCACTGGCACATCCAGAGCCTTAGGTTAAAAACCACTGGCTGATAAATTAATCAGTGGTATATTGTTAATTCTGATGGCCTTATTCCTGCAGGATAAATTACAGATGAGTCCTTTAGTCTGAAAGATGTCATACCCCAGTGGCTGCAGACCTCCGGGAGGTGTAGTTAGCTAAAGTCAGCAGAGCATGTCGGCGCAGAGTAAGCGAAACCCCGTTCACATATGACTGTGTGCTGCTTACCAGCCTGCCGTCCAGAAAAACAACTCCGCTAACCTCTGGAGTACTGCATTCACTCAAGCTTTAGAGGGGAGACAAAGAAAATAAAAAAAAAACTAGCGGTAAGCGTAATCACCTGAGGCCTCGACTCTGCTGCTTGCATGTCAGTAATGATACACATGAAATTCACCACCGAGCAAAACAACAACTGCAAAGTTTTAGGGGCATAGAAACTCAGCATCTGCTCTGCCTCTATTTGTTTTAGCTTCTTGTCTGATGTACTGTATTGTTTACAAAAATTGCTTATTGAAGATGAATGCAGATGAAATTGATATTGAATAGACAGGTGTAGTTAGGTGCAGGAGGCTCAGACATAAGGTTAAATAGATACAGCAAAACTCAGGGGAGGCAGATGGTTTATAAATATCACATTTGATTTTTTTTCTCAGATTATGTAGAAGCCTAAAAGCCTCGCAGTCATCAGTTGTTGCATACATGTGTGGATATTTGTTTGCAGTTTGCTGAAAAAGTCCATTTTTGTCAATCTGTAAAGTTTGTTTATTCACATATTTTTCTATAAGGCCACACAGCAACAGTTAGCCTCTGTGCGGTGGTGATCTACAGCTGGCCCCATATGGGTTTGTAAAATATTTTGTAGCACGGGCACACAATGGGTACAAATAATTACTGGCGCCATATTGCACGCGGTTCCCCTGCTCCTGCACAGATGAACAATTAATACAGCAGATTGAGGAGAAATGCCAATAAAGAGAACATGCCCTGGGGCAGGGTGCAAAAATAGGGGGAGGGAGGGAAAGAGGGAGGAGGTGGGAGGCAAGAAAAGGAGGAAGGGAGGGAGTGTCGGAACGTGGAAGACGGGAGTTTGGGGATGAGTTTGTGATGATTTTTAGCTGCCTGACCTTAATTTGTGTCACAACCAAAGCTGTTTTGTCTCTCTCAATCCTACACTGCAGATGTCTTAAAGGAATAGAGCAACATTTTGGAAAAACCTTTATTCGGTTTCATGTTGAGAGTCAGATAAAAAGATCAATACAACTCTTATGACTGTACACTAACTATGAAGCTACAGCCAGAAGCTGGTTAGCGTAGCTGAGCAGAAAGAGTGGAAACAGGAGGAAACAGTGAACCTGGCTCTGTCCATTGTCAATGAAATCCATCTACAACCATCTTAGTCAGTTGACAGGAAATTAGTCAACAACTATTTTCGATAATTAATCATCAAAGTCAGTTTTCCAGCTTCTTAAATTTGAGAACGTGCTGTTTTTTATTGTCTTAAAATCATAGACAGCCAGCTAGTTGTGTTAACATGTACACATATACTGCCCATTGCCCACCCTCCGATCTCTACTGGTTTGCTAATGTTAGCCTTGGCCACTCTGCACTGCACACCACCTGGGTCAGGTGGGAGCTAGCTAGCGGCACTGCTTATTTGAAGATTACTGCGGGTAACATAATCCCAGTGACAGAATAGGATTATTATTATTATTATTAGACTCTTCGGTCTCCCCCAAGACGGCACCGATTAGTAAAGTGGCTTCATTTTGAGCAGCAAAGCACCTTTAGCACTGTTAATGTTAGCACCACCGACAGCACTGACACTGCTAACGGTGCCAACAGCGATAATAGTATTGAAGAATTCTAAAGGGTGAATGCGACTCAAACTTGAGCCACTTACTCACCAGGGCGATGTGGGGTGAGACCAGAGGGTGAGCATGTTTTTCCACTGCATTGCCATTGGGTAGGGACGTGTTACTAGCAGTAATCACAAAATGAGCAACACTGCTAGCTAGCTTCCACTAGACCTGGTCGATGGGCGGTGCAGTAAAATAAAGAGCAGCAAAATTAACCTATTGATCAAAATAGACAGATTGATGATTAACCATTGTCATCCCTAGTTGCAGGCCATGATATATCTTGTTTAAGCCATACAAAAACCATATTGAAGCTATAAAGCTATACATTGTGGTTTTACAGGAAGTTATGATCCAAACTATCTGTTACTTTTTCATATCTTGGGACTGAGCCAGGCTAACCGTCTGTTTGTCAGTATCAATCTTCTCATATAACACTCAGCAGGAACGCTAATATGTGTATTTTCCAGAACGTTAATCTATTCCTCCAGAACCAGGTGGAGCTTGTTTGTATCTGCTGAAGACAACAGCAGTAACTCACAAGTGAAGCTTTTGTTTCGGTCGCCTTGTTTGGCTGAGAGCGAGCATTGCAGCAGGGGGTATAAAACATATGATGTGTATTGTTTGCATGTGAACACTGGTGTGAGTTCAGGTGGCTGGGTTAACAAGGTGCCTGGTTCCCTCTGAGGTGACATGGGAAGGGAAGGTTATTTTGATGCCAAGTCCATATTATTGTTACATTGTAACCAGTGAGACAGGTGTCTGGTGGGTGGGGGTGACGCCACTGGGGCGTTCACAAGGCTCACGGAGGAGTTAAAGTACACACACTAAGATATTCATCCTGAGATTCACGCCCTCTGCGCACACTCACAAACACAGTCTTTCTCACCTGTGTGTGTGTGTGTGTGTGTGTGCCTTCGAAACCATCGTTAACACACAGACTAAAGCCGGCTCCACAGGGAGCCTAACGATCATCATTGCCCTTGTGGCAAACACGGCGCTAACACACAAGTCACAGAAATGAGCAGGTTGGCTCAGAGATAAATTGAAATGAGAGGGCAGGTGTGCAGATCACAACTCGCCCGGCGTCATATGAATCACATTTGCCTTACTGCACCACAGCGAATGCACTATTATATTTTTCTTGTTGCATTTGAACCAAAAACGCAGCACTGCCTCCACCTCCGTCAAGAATTTAGGCCATAAGTTGTTTTGAAATACCCCCAAAAATTGTCGAGCTTTAAAGGGATTTTTTTAAATGAGGAACAGTGGCTTGCAAAAAATGAAGAGAGAAAATTAGTGTTTTGGAGGAAGAGAAGGGAGAAGAGGCTGGAAGCGTAAAAGATGTAATTTAAAAAGAGAAGAAGGGGGGGAGGAAGGGGCAAGAGAAACGACTTCAGAAGTTTTTAATGAGCCCTGGCGCTACTCCAGGGCACAGGGTGAAGGCGGCGGAGAGGGGAGGAGGGAGGGAGGTAAAGAGGGGATGAAGAGGGAGGGAGGGGGGAGCAATGGAGGGAGCAATAGGGGTGCTGACTCCCAGCAGATGTCACACTGCCAGTGACACCCTGATTCCCCCCTTGAACACACTCACCTCCTCTGTCCTGTGACGCCCTTTCACCTTTCCTCTCCCTCCATCACAAGCTGCCGCTCCCCGTGCTGTCTCACTCATGTTTCTTTCTCTCACTGCTGCATTAATGTGTGCGTTACGCCAAGACTCTGCTAAGCTGAAAAGTCACTTATTAAATAATAAACCCTGTTAGTTAAGAAAAAGAAGTTGTATGGTATGGATGTCTTGATCTCATGACCTGATTGACAAAAATACTTAGAAGCACAGTTATAGATATATGTAACTTCTTCACATTAAAATATTTACAAACCACCAGAATAATGTTATATATTCTGTTGAGTTGTGTACATACATTATTCCACATGTTTTCAACAATTTTCAGACCCAGAGGAATTTATAATTTAATCAAGGACATGGTCTGTGTAATTTGGTTGTCATAAATGGACTTTTTATCCAGTTTTAGGCCATATTTTTACAACACACCTTTAAATCTTGCTCATTTTTAACTCTACATTTTGACCTATGAAAGAATTGAAGTCAGTGGACGTCTGGATCTTACGATGTGAATGGGAGTGTGAATGGTTGTGTGTCTCTATGTGTCAGCCCTGTGATAGTCTCGCGACCTGTCCAGGGTGTACCCCACCTCTCGCCCAATGTCACCTGGGATAGGCTCCAGCCCCCTTCCCCACGAACCTGTACCAGGATAAGTGCAGATAGAAAGTGAATGACTGAATGAATAGTCGACTAGTCTATTAGTAAGAAAATACTCTGAAAACAGTCAAAATTAAGCACAGTTGAATCGATAAGCTTAAAAATTGCCCCACAAAATACTGTGTTGAAAAGAAGAAGTTGCTATGCTCAGTGTGGTGAGTGATCTGCGCCTGCACAGTTAATTATGGCGTGAAAAAAAACTCATGGACGTAAGGGGAAAAGACGCATGAATTCTGATATAATAAGAATAACCATTCTCACACAGTCGCTGTCTGATTTAGGACCACATATGGAAGTGGCTCAGATCCGATTGGAAAAAAAATTTAATTTGTGTTCAAACTCCTCTGAAAAAATCAGATCTGTGTCACATAAGTGCAAAATAAGAATAAGATTTTGGCTACATTTATTTGTAATGTGAATGTAGCCAAAGACAACTCAGCCTGTGAAAACAGTCATATCATCTCTTCCATGGTTCTGGAGGAGTTATAAATTCAGTTAATGTGCATCCTCGGCTAACACTGTGTAAAAACCCTTCTCATAGATCTGAATATTAACCTCCTCCCTCCCTCCCTCCCTCCCTCCCCTCTCTCTGTCTCTAGACTCCATATCATGTGAACCTGTTGCTGGCGGGCTTCGATGACACAGACGGCCCCGGTCTCTACTACATGGACTACCTGTCTTCCCTGGCCAAGGCCCCCTTCGCTGCCCACGGCTACGGAGCCTTCCTCACTCTCTCCATTCTTGACCGGCACTACAGACCAGGTCAGTGCAGAGAAATGCCTCATGCTTGTTTTGTTGTTTTTTTTTAAATTTTATTTTTTTTATTTTGTTTTTTGCATGTTCTGTTTATTGTTCCTGTGGGACTGTCTGGAAAGACAAGAGAGAGAAATAGAGAATATGATGGTCTGTAGAGCGTACACTGCACAGGTTATGGTGTTCATCACACTTTGGTCATGTTACAGAGTCACGACAGTGTAAGGGTCTTGTTTAACTTAATTATTTCACCTAATGGCAAGTGATTAGTGTAGAAACAAGACAGCAATTTGCAGGTTAATTCAGTGGTGGTTTGTAGTGAGAATATCCTCAGTAAATCTGACTGATTTTAGCAATAACCTAACCTTACCATACTTCCTCATATGGCATCATGCCCCCCTTTCTCCCCAATAACATACTGCAACAGCCACTGAATTTCTCAATTAGTAAAAGCTGTTTTCCTCTTCATTTTAATCTCATTTTTGTCCCTTGTCATTCCATTTTTGTCCCATTTCAGCATCTCTCATTTTCTGTTTTTGTGTTCTAGATCTGACCCGAGATGAGGCTGTGGATCTGCTGAAGAAGTGCATCGAAGAAGTGAGTTCAAATTTTTTCTAATTCCTTGAATTAAGAATTATAATCTTATTTAATTGTTAATTATGTTTCTCAGCCTCTTGGATAGCAGCTTAGCTCTGCAAAGTGGCCTCAGTCCTTGTACTCTCTGGAACTTAGAAAATTCACTCTAATTTGGCTTTCACTGGGAATCCACACTAAAAGCAAGATGTCCGTTCAGTCTGCACTGACCTTCAATGCGACCTTTGTTCAGACGCGGGGAGCCAAGAGGACAGCTGCCAGCCAAACTGTCTTCGCCAGGCTGAAATTTACTGGACATAAATAACTGCTCCATAAGAAGAAATCAGCGTAGTTTTATTTATTGACGCACAGGTTTTTGTGGGAATCTGTAGGATTCTCTATTTCTACAATGAAACCGGCAAGCTGATAGCCACACTGCGAGCCTTGATCAGTCATTACAGATACTGTTAATAGGTTAACATATAAACATTGGGAGATCTGTGTGAGTCTGAACAGCTGTTTATGGAGATTACAGAAATTTGCAGGAGGTTCCTGTGGATGCTTGGAGTCATTGTGGATTGATGCATCTGATAAAAGGGAAGCATATCTGTTCTGTGAGTCAGGAGATTGATGGGCGCAAAACACATGAAAAATCGTGTTCTATGTGGCTCGGCCTTTAACCTTTAATAGTCCGTATACTATCTTTATTACTCTGCATCTCCTGTTGTTCGCTGTTTCAACATGTTTCTGCATCGATGCTGCTTCTTAATATTTCTTGTCTTTTTCTTCCTCCTCCAGCTGAACAAGCGCTTCATCCTGAACCTTCCCTCCTTCACTGTCCGTTTGATTGACAAGGAGGGCATCCATGACCTGGAGAAGCTCACCACCGGCACCAAGTGACCGCTCACTGCTTAACTACCAACCCTCACGTCTGTTTCCCTTCCTTTCTTTCTTTTTTTTTTTTTTTGTACCGTTGACCTCCTTGCTCTTTCTGTTCCAATAAAAAGTGACACACAGTTGAGATACAAGCTCTTTGTCCCTGTGGTGCTTTCTCATTGCTCTCTAGTCTGCTCATCTGCACATAGAAAGAGAACAGCCTCCTGGCTGTGTACTTTTGCACTTGTACTCAGTGAGTGTGCGTGTGGGTAACGTACACTTGCTCATGCTTGTACATGTGTAATAAAACATGCATGCACCTATGGTGTTACTTAAAAAAGGGAAAAGTAGTTTGGGGTTTTTTAGGGGGTTTTTGGGGGGGTGTCTGCTGGATGACCAAACTGCACTGAAATATTGTTGTAGAAGTCAGAAATTATTGTTTAGTTTAAACAGTGTTGTAGCACTAGGGATGGGGATTGATAACATTTTATTGATACCAATGCCACTATTGATTCCGCTCATCGGTCCTGTTCTTTATCACTTCCCTTACTGATTCCTGATCAATTTTCTGTGTGGGAAAAAAAGTAGGCCTACACAGGTTTTCAGCGTCAGTGCCACTGTTTTGTTATTATTTTTCATAAACAAAAAATGTGCTTAGCCTGTCTGCCATGTGGAGCTAATGTTATTATAATATTATCATAACAGGATATTCACCCTTGGTCACGGACGTGCTGCTGTCTTAGGAAGCAGAAGCACTTGTGTAGAGTGTCAAATACATGGCATTCCTTAAATTAAAGCCCATGTTGCATAGAAAGATGTTTGAGCATTCTGATGTGTCCACCCTTAAAAATTTAATTTTACAAACCTGCATTCTTTGTGAGATGAAGCCGCATTTTTGACCATTTCTCCTCCTCCACACTGACTATTTATTGTTGCAAATTTCCAGCTGCGTAGACACATGAGCCTGACGTTTTGCCACGTGCAACTGTCAGAGAAATCAAACCCCCATCAGTAACAGGAAGTGATAAGCTTTGAGGCACACAGTTCAACAATGTTCTCAACAGGTTGTCGATTCCAACTCCTATTAGGACTCTTGTATCTGTTATTATGTATTAGTTTTAAAACAATAAGAAGAAGAGGGTAAACTTTGTTCATCCCTCTAGGGAAAATTCACTTCACAAATACAGCTCACAAGCTGCCTGATTTACAGATTTATTTTAGGATTCATGTGAATAAATGCTCGCACTGTATATTCAAAACAAGATGGTTGTTTTCTCACTTTTTAACATGGAGCCCTGAAGTTTCTAATAGCAACATATCCACGTAGTCAATTAAAACAATTTAAAATATTGCCTGAAAAAATGAGCCACAGAGCTGCAGCAACACCTCTCTGATGCAGTGTCAGTAAATAAATAAACATAACCTGCTCAGAGTTGGCATCGACTGCAGAACTAATAAATCAGGTTACGTTGTACAGGTGTTGTGGTTGAGATTCAGTCTGTGTACCTGAGCGGGCTTGTCAAAAACAAACCCAGGTTAGCTTCAGGGAATATATATATTTTTTAATAGTGTATGTGTTCATTTTTTATTTTGCACCCTGTGTTTATTTCACCAGCAACCAACACACAACACATTCTGAGTTTGAATAGATTTGAGCCATAACCCGCACTCACCCGAACTCCAACCTTGGAAAGTTGAAATATAAACCAAAGGGAATTATTTTGTGTCAGGATAAACACTGAACTCTGAGAGGGCCGACGAGGTGAATATGCAGATAAATACAAGTGCTCCTCCTGTGAGTTTTACTACTGTCAAAACACCTAAGTTAAGGTGTGCTTACAGTCTCTTCCCTCAGGGGATTTTACTGCATCTTCTTCATCAGCAGATGTTTGTTCAGTTGTCATGGAAGTGGCACACTTTCCATCTTCTGACAAGTATGTTAAATTTAAAGCATGTTAGGATTCCCTTGGTCATTGAAAACCTAGACTAGTCCAGAAATTAGTCAAAATCAAATAAAAAGATTTTGAAAAGTCATGGATTTTTTTTGTGTATAATGAAATAGTTACAATAATCTTATAACCCTCCACCTAATGTAACATAATGGCAAACTATTTTTCTGTTGATGTCACGTTACTATAATACAATGGATCCCAACTGGTGGGTCATGGGTCCATTCTGAGTTTATTTCAAGTGCCATTTCCTGCTGACGATTGAGTGTCTGACGGACAGCTACTTGACAGTGACAGCAAAGTAGCTCAACGGCATGGCCAAAATGCAAGTATGGACCTTGAACTAATGATTAAAGAGAAATCTAGACCTTCTGGCTGGACTAGTTAGGAACCCCTGCTCTAATATACGTTGATGTGTGACAACATTTTTTGTTTTGTTTTTTCCTACCACCACGTGCATTTCTTAATTTTCTTCCCGCCTTCCCTCTCTCTCGTCATGTATGTCAGCTAGCTGAAATTATTCTTGAATGGAGTTTGAATCTGATGTGTTTGAGAAACACCTGGTACACAGGGTTATAAAAGTTTTTTGTTTTTTTTTGTTTTTTTAAACTATGGGCTCTTGAAAAGTCATGGAAAAGTTTTTAAATTTAGTCCATGAAAATGCATGGGAACCCTGGTATTGACATGATCACCTGTTACGTTGTGATGACAAATGAGTAAAATCAGTTCAAAGCTCAATAAAAGATAATACGTGTTGTGTAAGTGGCATAACTTTCTTTCTTTCTTTCTTTCTTTCTTTCTTTCTTTCTTACCTATTCTATATTACAACCATTTTCTAGGTCAACAATGAACAGTATGCTGAAGTGCACTTATGTGATGTTTGGAAATTTGTACATAAGTGTGTATGGTTTTGTACAGTTTGTACAGTTTTTGCCACATAAAGAGTTTGAATTTTTTGATGTGGGGCTGTATGAGGTCAGTGTATTACCTATAGTCGATGACGGTCAGCACACCCCCAGTTTGGAGAAACAGACACAGAACCTAAGCAATGTACTGCTGTGGGCGGAGCAGCCACAAAAAGTACTTAAGCCACCTAAAGAAAGGCTCACCTAAAAAATCTATATCAGTTTAAGGACGTATTCACACTAGCGCTATTTGGTCCGCTTTAAATGGACCCTGGTCCGCTTCCACGGATAGTTTCGTTTGTTTGGAGTGGTGTGAATGCTCATTTGAACTCTGGTGCGGACCAAACGAGCGAACCCTGGTCTGCTTGAAAACTGGGGGTCTCGGTTCACTTGCAAGTGAACCCTGGTTCACTTACAGTGGGAAATGCAAACGGACTATCCAGCAAACCAAAAAGAGGAAGTGAACCAAAGAGAGGTCGTGATGTAGAGCACAGTGCATTTTGGTGTTTGGTGTTTTTGTGGTGACCAAGCCGGGGATGGATTTCCATTTTCGATCCTGGCCAATCGATGAGCCGGGTTTTCTTCTTCCTCGTGCTTTTTTTCTTCCTGTTCAGTGGACGTTTTGGGCAATACTGCCCCCAAATAAGCAGCTGTTGTAACTGCGTGACATTGTCCAGGCGGTTTGGTCCGCTTTAAAAAGTGCAGTGTGAAAGTGAACCGAACCAAATGAAGGTGTGAAATTTTTCAGCATTCCCCGCCCAATCGAACCGAGTCCCCCGGACTATCCTGGTGTGAATGCACCCTAGGTGTGCATATTGAGAGTATTTTCATCGCTTTAGATTCCCATTGGAAAGTGAAACAGTGAAAATATTCTCAGTGTACCCCCCTCCACAGCAGTACATTACTTAGCCTCTGTGTCCAGGTACTGCTGTTTGTTCTCCAAACTGGGGGCATGTCGACCACCATAGACTGCAGGTAATACACTGACTGTGGAAAAGAACCTTACACAACCCCATTTGAAAAAATCAGACCGATTCCTATAATGAGCGATGAAAAAGAAGTATATCAAACTCTGCAGGGAGTAGATTGCCAGCAGGATGCAACTGTATGATAATAAAGTAAATCTTGAATGTCTGTCGCTAAATGTTTTCTGATGCACACCTGGTGGGTATGAAAATGAAATAATTCAAAATAAGGCATTGAATTCCTGCGCACTGTTAGCATATGAGTTCTGAAAATGCAATGTTTTGGTTAAAGACCTTTGTCAGGCATCAAATGCACAATATGAAACAACATCTCAATGCAAAAGCCACAGGCTGCATTTTTAGTAGCTGTGCTGAAAGTGTGCAGGAATCCAACTCTTTATTTTAGTGTATTTGTTACTGAAATTGGTTTTGAAAAATCGAGAATGGGCCTGTAGGTGGGTTCACAGGATCGTCATGGTTGCTAAAGAGTAGCTGCTGAGATAGATGTGTTTTGATTGTATACAGGGAGCGTTACAGTCAATGAGCATACTTATACACAGCTGTAAATGGAAAAACCAGGCCAAGTCAGTAACATCGCAGCTGAACGTGTGTGTGTGTGTGTGTGTGTGTGTGTGTGTGTGTGAGCCAGACAACCCATGTGTACAAGAGTGTGTGTGGCTCTATCATCGTCTCCTCTCTCCACCACAGACAGGTGATTAATAAACATTAAACAATCCCTCCTCTCTCAAACACACCGGAATCTGACGGGAAGAGCAGCATATGTTTGCCTGGAGGCACAGAGAGAGATGGAGAGCGGCCCCGCTGAGTGTCAGATAGAGGGAGAGAATAGGGGGAGAGGAGGGTGAGGAGGAGAGGGGAGGAGGGAGTTAGGTTACAGAGTGGGAGATGAAGGGATGGGGGGGAATTGACACAGGAGGGTAATGAGATGGGAGGAGAGAAAGGGAGATATAGGCAGGCAGGAATGAGTGATGTTTGAGAGCGTACGAGCAGGCGACGCGTGTATGTGTGCCGTCCCTGGAAAGCAGTAATTGCGTTGAGTATCTCATCCTGGTTAAATAAAGTGAAGGACTGTGCAGGGGAGGTGAGAGGTGGTCGGTGGGAGAAATGTGGAACAGATGGGTTGAGGGGGAACCAAGGTGTGTGTGTGGCTTGTTGGGCGCTGGGGGTCGCACCGCTGCTTCCGCTCTCTCCCAGGTACAGTGTTCAGGGCTGCAGCTGTGGCGCCAACGTCTCCCTGGGCCCCTGCTGGGGCCCTGTATGCATAGAGGGGCCCTGAATTTTTTGTCAGTGACACCTTGAGTGGTGCAAAATTATCTGTGTGTGGCCTCAGATTCAGGTTTTTGTGTTGGCAAGCTTTAGTCCAGCACTGCACAGGTACTACAATAATACATTGATTAAGTATTTTGTAGACTGACAGAAAATAATCAACAATTTTAGTATTATATTAATAGTTGAAGTTGTTTATAAGGCAGCTACAGGCTCTATGAGGCTGTACTTAAGCTTTCATTGCAGGTTTTTGGTCATCAACCAATGAAATTTTAACCTGATGATGGCGCTAGATGAAATATTTTACTATGATTTCTGAAGGACACATGAAATTCCAAACCAAACTTTAATCCAGTGGTTATGGAGACATTATTTCCCCAATAATCAGTTAATCATTTTGCCCATAAAATGTCAAGAAATTGTGAAAAATTCCAAAGCATTTTATTATCATGGATGACAAATAAAAGCTTCAGATTCTCACATTTACGATGCATGTAATCAGTTCGGCTTTTTGCTTCAACAGTTATTCGATGATCAAAATAGTTACCAATTAATTTTCTGTTGATTCATCACTCTATTAATCGACTACTTGTTGCAGCTCTTACGTCCACAATGACAATGCTAACATGCTGTAAATTAGCAGGTTTACCCACAGATCTATTATAATAACTAGATACCAGACCCCAAGATGGCCCCTTTATATTCCATTGGAATTACTCGCTTGGCGCATGGGCCAAAAAGAGTTTTCTAGTTTCTGGGTTTACTTTCGCAGGCCACTGAATATGCACAGTAGTGTATTTCCTGCTGGCCCCGCCCATGAGTTCCCCCCTGCCTCATAATTTACATTGTGATGATGTCAGTGGATCGAGTCATAAATGACCTTGTTTGGAGTTCAACATGTCCCGTCAATAGTTTTACAGACGGGAAAATGCTTTTTGGACTGCAGGGAATTTTTTCGGCCACCAGCAAAATTTCCACCATCTTAGTTTAGCATGTTAGCACAGCAGAGACAGCTGAGGCTGATGGGAATATCATTGGTTTTACAACATTTTGGTCATAAAACAGTTCAATTTCACATGAAATTTGGTACCAAATTAAATTGGGTAAGTAAAAACTTTGACCTGCTAATGGTGCTTGAGTAAAAGTCAGAGGATCACCCAAGTCAGAGGATTCATCCTCTGGGATCATGAATATCCGGACAAAATTTCTTGACAGTCCATGTTGCAGGTGTTGCAAAATTTGAGTCTGGAACAAAGTGACAGACAAATCAACACAGATCCCTAAAACTGCAAAAACTCTATTTTTTAGCTTTTTTTTTTTTTTATATAGTGTATAATCATTGTAAATGCAATATCTTTTGGTTTCGGAAAATAGGTCAGATATCAGAAGCAAATTGAAGACATCACTTTTGGCTCTGGGAGCTGTAATGGACATTTTTCACCATTTTCTGCTATTTTATACGCGAGGCAATTAACCTCACAAAAACTGACATATCAGTGAAAAATGAAATTAAATGTAAGTTGCAGCCCTCGCCATGACCTTTCTGTTGATGTCACGACAGACTTTGCCCACAGGGATCAATAAAAACAGAAAACAGAACATTGAGACAAATGGAAAAAATAAGCATTTACAATGAGGGCACAGTAAAAGCCCATTGTCACTTAAAAAGTTGAAGTGGGCAGTTAAAGACACCTGCTGGTGCCATCACTTTATACCATTCTGATATGATATCCTGGATAGAAACATAAAAACGCACTCACGAAACTCAACCAATCAGTTCTTAATTCTTTAATAATATATTACATTTATGCCGTAATACAATAATAATAACAACAGTAATAACATTAATAATAAACATACACAGAAAGTACAAAATGATTTGTGTTATTTTCTTTAAGTTACCAACACGCAGTACTTCAAAACAAAAGAAACCAAATCTCCTTTAGCTGCCTTTGACTCCTCCTCCTTACCCCACTGTCAGAGAACCCAGAGAACTCAATTTCCCATGACCACCCACTAACTACAAATGGAAGCTGTGCTTGTCCAATCAGGTGGAGTTAAAAGTCTCCTAATGTTCAAGAGGAGCAAAGAGCAGGTTGTCGTCTCGGATATGGCTTTACCACACTTCCCAGATGAGTTCAGTCCGAAAAATGTTTACTAGTGTGTGTGTGTGTGTGTGTGTGTGTGTGCGTGTGTGTGTGTGTGTGTGTGCGTGTGCGTGAGAGAGAGAGAGTCACTGATGAAGGCAGGGGTTTCTAAAACACAGATAAAGGTGACATGTTTACCCAAATAAAAAAAAGGAGGGGGTAAATAAATACAGCCATATGTAGGAACTCATCTTGAAGAGATGTTTTTGCAGACGCCATCATGACACAAACCAGCTACTGAGAAGAGAGGTCCATGCGTCATGTTGAGTGAGGTGGTTGTGGACACACATTACAGTACAGATATCATCATGACCCCGGCCTCCTCGTCGGGAGGGGCCGCAGAGGTTTTTCTGGGAGGTAAAAGTCTCAGTTTTTATCCTGAGGGCGAAGGTAAAGATGCAGAGGGGCACCAATCAGTCTTTCTCCCCTCTTTTTCTCCCTCCTTTCTGCCTCTCATCTCATCCATCAACACGTCCTGTCCGTCCTCCCCTCTATTTGCGGTGCTTCATCTCCTTGTCGTGGTGGCTCTTCCCTCCACCCTCTCCTTTGTCCAGCATTTTGATCGCCTCCATCAGGTAGCTCTGGAAGGCGGAGAGCGCGGCGCAGATGGCGGGAGTACCAAAGCCGTGGGTGAGCAGGCTGAAGTGGGTGAGGCTTCCCTGGACACCGGGCTCCAGGCAGGGGGTGGGTCGACTGCCACCCAGCGGAGAGCGGTCCTGGGACATCATGTCCACAAACTCCTTACAGATCTCCCTAAGAGGAAAACAGAAAAACATTAGTTTGTTATTGTGGCACTGTTCCTAAAGGGGACCTACTATGCTCATTTTTAGGCTCATACTTGTATTTTGAGTTTCCAGCACATGTTTACTTGCTTTAATTGTCATAAACCGCTTTATTTTTTTCGAACCGTCTGTGCTGGAATGTCTGTATTCACCCTTTGTCTGAAACTCTCCTCCTTAGAGTCTAGTCTCTGTAAACCTCCCTCCCGAAAAAGCCCAGTCTGCTCTGACTGGTCAGTGTTTTCAGAGTTTCTGTATCTCTGTGTTTCTGCTCTGTAATTGCAGCCAAAAGAATCACTGTGACGAAGAATAGCGATACTTTCTACAAAAAAAAAAAAAAATCACCAATAAAGGCTTCTGAATCAAAATCTTTACAACAGCAGGAACATAATCCAAAATCTGTGAGAATTAAACAACATCAGCAACCAGAATTACATGTTTGCCTGACATTAGCATGTAGCTACATGTAGCAGTGTGCTTGGAGCTGGGGAATAACTGTGTATAGCAGCATTTTCTCCTGTTAAAAATTTCCAATAAAAGCTTCTAAACACAACAACACATGCTCCAGCAGGAATAGGATGTGGAATCGGGGAGTAATTAACAACATCGGCAACCAAGATTAAACACTTGCAGTGACGTGCCTGGAGGCAGATGACCATATAAAGAAATTCGTCATGATCTGACGTCAGCTTGTCTCTGAAGTAGAAAAAAAACCTGATAGAAGCAGAGTGTCCAGAGCAGTCTGTAGTCTGAGGTCTTTGCTTTCAGGGAAGAAAAAGCATTACGAGTGTCTTTTAACTTTTATTCCCTGTGTCAATCAATGCCCAGCACCAGTACACCCTTTCATGGAATAAACTCAGCCTTTAGCCTGGGTTAAACCTGACATAGGTGTCAGAGTGTTACTATCTCACATTCACTCCCTCAGGGGAAAAACTCTAAACTTGTAACAGATTCAGTTTGAAATTCATAGAAGCACTTGATCTTATTCTGTCCTGATAAAACGTGACCCTTGGTATTTTTACTTTAGTTAACTCTATCAGTATTTAACACAGATCTGGAAGACCTGGTATCTAGCACTAACTCTCCTAAAAACAAAATCTTTAAGAGGCATTTCAGCTGTTTAGTGTTGCACTTCTTTTAAGTTGCACAACCCACAACAGACTAAAGAGGACCTTTTAATCTTTGTTAAAGCTCCTAAAACACATTTTCCAAAATCAGTTTGTAACATACTTATTATTTATTATAAAATTGTAGTCTGCAAGTCCATGCTGAGGTTACTCAAGTGATGACGAGGGCTGGGTATTGTCTGAGTACACCAGACACCACGGGCGTTTAGTATAGCCATGCTTTCAAACATTTTGCTGGCATCTCTGCACTCTGAACTGCCAACTTCAACAATTACAACAGGCTCAACTTCACCACACAAAAGACTGTATGGGTCGAAGCTGCTGCAGTAGTGGGCCAATCACATGTTGCGACAAATCGAAGAATGTTTTTTGTGATTGCGAGCAAAACCGTACAAATAGGGGTTTTTTTTTTCAGATATGGGTACAAAAAGACTTGAATGCATGTATTGTAATTGAGTACCAATACCTAGCCTTAGATGTGACACCTTGTGCTCCACATGACCAGCAAGTTGACTTGAACATGTAAAAATAGGTTGAATGCTCCTTTAAAATGTGCAGTGGAGGGATGAAGTACTCACTTGGTGGCAAGCAGCATGCTGCGCCGTGTTGGGAGCTGGTCGGGCTCACTCTGCCTGCACAGATACTCAGCTGTGGCTCTGGCTGGAAACTCTGTCTCACATACATAACCAAAGTCCCGCGCCAGATGGACGGCCTCACCTGCAGGAGGAAGAGGAGGAGGAGGAGGAGGAGAGTGTGTCTATTAAAACAGAATCAAAGCAGTAAAAAGGAAACAGCCTGTCATTAGTAAGGCAAAAAAGCAGCTCTACCTCTGTTTTTAGTGAGTTAAAGGTCAGTGCTTCAGTTTAGATTTCACAGTTAACCATATATTTGCTTTTAAATGACACACATTTAAAGGACTGCTGTAACTGCTCGGGTCAGGTCAGGTCAGGAGCCAAACTCTGCACCCATTTTTCTCACTTTCACCATTCAAACAGTTCACTGCTCTTTGGCTTTGTGAGGCGTCCGGAGCTGTAGCTTTTTCAAATGACACCATGCATGCATGCAGCCACCCATGCTATGACTTGTTTATTCATGCCTGCTCATGCGAGGACATTTCTATGTGAATATGTGTCTCTATCTGTCAGGATATATGCAGGTCACTGTATGTGTACGATTCTGTGTGTGTGTGTGTGTCTTTTCCGTACCCTCGACTAGAGATGTTAGAAGAGTGACGTTGGCTGCCTTGCGTCGCCCGGCGGGCAGGTTGAGGCCAATCTTCTCCAGACGCTCTCTCAGACAGCGGCCACCATTCTTTGACTTCGCCCTGAGGGGGGACAGGGAGACAGAGAGAGCAGTTTTAGGAGATGGTCCTTGTGTGTGTGTGTGTGTGTGTGTGTGTGTGTGTGTGTGAGTGTGTGTGTGTGTTTGTGTTCGTGCCTCTGTCTATGGCTGGGTGTGTGTGTGTTTGTGTATGTGTGTGTTTATGTAAGTGAATGTGAAGCTGAAATCTCCCCACAGTATGTTCCCTGTCAGCACTGATAGTGTCTTGTGTTTTTCACTGTTTTAAGTTGTTCTTTTACTTTCCTTTGCATGTTCTCATCACATTTTTTTTTAATTTTTTTAAAATGCTATATTAAGAATGTTTCATTATCTATTGATGCAGAAATATTTTTAGCTAATCATATGATAGGAGAGGTCCCTTTCTTGTAATGTAAAACAAATAAGTGCTGCATTCAAAATCTCACTTAAGCAAAAGTATTACAATCACTTTTTCATCTTTTTTCTTCTTCTGTTCCGTGTATTATCTTAACAGAAAAAAACGTACTTTAATTGTCAAAGTAATTAAAATAAAAAGTATTTGTTATGTAGAGAATGGTCCATGTGAGTGTTATATTGTTATATTATATATTAATGGATTATAGGCATTGTATTGTATTAATGGAAGTAGCATTTCACTGATGTACGAGTAAAAAATAAAACAGAAATACTCAAGTTAAAGAGATAGTTTGGATTTTTTAAGTGGGGTTTTATGAGGTACTTATCCATAGTCAGTGTATTTCACACAGTAGATGTCAGTCGGCACGCCCCCAGTTTGGAGAAGCAGGCAGGAGTACTGACATGGAAGCTAAGCAATGCACTGCTGTGGATGGGGTCAGCAACAAAACATTTTAGCTACCTAAAAAGTCCCACTTAAAATAATCAATATCAATTCAAGTTAACACCATATTGAGAATATTTTCAGGGCTTTAGAGGGAAGCCATTAACTACTTAATGTCCCCATCTATGCTCTCTTCAAAGCCACCAGACTCCACTGACAAAAACAGTAGTTTTAGCTCACTGAACACGGCAGCTGCTTGTCTACCACTGCCTTAATTAGTTAGTTAGGTTGCGTAATTGTATGACTCTGGTGAACCCGAACTGACCCTTTTAAACACCAATGTCACACAACAACACAAACTAACAAGCTGATTGAGACGGTGGTAGACCAGCAGCTCCTGTGTTCAGCCATGTTAAATCACTGTTTTTCTCAATGGAGTCTGGCTTTGAAGAGAGTGATATAACACTGTCATTTTCGAGTTGGAAATCACTGTCTGACATTAAGATAAAGCAGTGAAAATATTCTCAATATAACGTACACCTCGACTGATTGTGATGCTTTTCTTGGGTGGCTTAAATAGTTTTGTTGCTGACCCATCCACAGCAGTAAATTGCTTAGCTTCAATATCAGACTCCAGCCTACTTCTCCAAACTGGGAGTATGCTGACTGACATCTACTGTGTGCAATACACTGACTATGGCTAAGTACCCCATACAACCCCACATCAAGAAATCTGAACTGACCCTTTAGGTACAAGTATTTCAAAATGATAGGCAGTGATGTATTATTAGTGGGTTCGCTGTATCTCTCTGCTCTGGCGAGGAGGGTTTACGTTTATTTACGACTCTTTAGATCTTTTAATTATGTCCTCTTAGAGTATTTCAGCCTGCAACACGAATCACAAAGTTGTTCTCTGGCCCCGAGGCTGTGGTTCATTAAACCACATTGCTTCTCTTGTGATTTAGTCCCATGACCCATTTTGGGTCCTCCGCTCTGGCCCCATAGTCAAGTTAAAGCGCCCTTATTCTGAAAAGCTTGGCTGAAACGGAGTACCATCGCACCGAGAGTCTGTCATTTGGTTTGGAGCATTTTGTGTAATTTTGCATACTACCACCCATACTCAGAAATCCAGTATCATTACAGCTTATTGTTTTTACTGTTTTAACTTGAACAGAGATGTATGGTAAATACCAATGAACTGGATTGATAGATTGATTCATGGAATATAAGTGTCTGTGCTCAGTGCTCTAGGGTGCAATGTGTAATATTTTCAGATATCTGTTCCATCATATTACTATTGTTACATTTGTAAAATGACATAATGGACAAGCCAGAGCCTCTATCTCTCCCCTGCAGTGTTGTTTAGAGCAACTGTCGCCCAGAGTTACAGCTACATTTTTAATCAACTCTGGTTCTTGTTTTAACTCTTTCACTTGACTAAAATGGATAAATATTTTTCCTGCAACTCTGTCGTCCGCTGTGTACTGCCTTTTTCACTGGAAGAACAGCACAACCTTCCTGTTTTGTGCCATAAAGAGGCATCTCTGTGTGTAGTAAAGTGATCAGCAGATTTTGCCAGAATCCTCTTTAATCCCTCACAAACACTTTGACAGTTTACAGTATAAATATCAACTTTTGAGGCTCAACTGTTGTTTTGTGACAGTTACTGATTTCCTATATTTACCAGAGTGACTTTCAACAACATTCAGAGCAGGGTCATGAAGGACTCGAGTGCGGCAGGGATGATGTTTCCTTGTCGGCCAACAAAAAGCTAATGGGATTTTTCCATTAGATCAAGGGTGTAAATTTTGTTTCAACATTGTGGGGAGACACATATGAAACGAGAGTTTGAGGGTCCTGCCCCAGGATGTTTTAAGCATCAAACACATAAATTCCTGCATTCTGGGGAATTTTAACTCACCAATTTATGGTGCAAATGTTTTTTTTGTTTTTTTCAAAGTAAAAGTCATCTGTTATGCACATGTTCTACATATTGAGGTGGACGTCACCTGTGTGATGTCACCTGCATTCCCCTTGAAATCTACACCCATGCATTGGATTTTTTTGGGGGGGGGGGGGGATTATTGCAGAAAATAAGCTCTGTGGCAAACAAAAGTTTATGATACTTACTTGAACACTACTTTTATGATTTCTGAAGCATAAATGCAATCACCAGAAGTAAGCTAACGTTTCACCATGAATGCACTGCACCATGGTCACCGCCACCGCCATGTTCAGTGTGGTGAAAATCTGTAGTCTCATTTAGCCACTTCCTAACCACCTTTTTTAACACACACAAAGGCTTCAAAGTTCACGAGTGGGGTATTTACTGACGTATAATATGTGGTAGAACAAAGTGTGAGAGTCTCATGAGCTTGTGTAACCAAAAACTCATTAAAAAAAACCCACTGACTTCCAGACAAGCGAACCAGAAGTGCATTTTCATATTTTCGGACTCATTCCTGCACTACTCTATTGTTTGACACCCAAGGATATATAAGTACATACTGTAGATGAGATGGCCAGCCAGTTTGGTGACATTAGAGAATGCCAACGGTCTCAGATTTCACTCATACAGCAGTATGTTTTTAGGCGTCACAGCTTTATCGATTGTTCGGGTGTCTGCTGATGGAGAAGCTATGGATTTCCTCATTTACTTTTGTGAACACTGGTGCCAAGCAGTTACTGTAGATTCACTTTTGGTTTTGCTAGATGGTTAGATAAATGCATTAAGTAAGAACTATTTCAGCTTTAATTCCCAATATATATTCAGCCGTGATCAATGGGAATACAAGAGACAATAACATGGGCTTGCACGCTGTTTTCATTTAGATTTAACTAATTTAAGGCACAGTTCTCGAGCTTTCAGGCTTGTGACCCTTTTTTTTAAGCTGCGACAGCTCAACTATAGACAGAGTTTCCATTCTCACATTGTTTTTAGAGGCCCAATGAGGGAAAAACTCTCCAGAAAACTCAGACAAGGTTAGGAATTACTGATTCAAGGTGTATTTTTGTCCTTGAGTTTATAGACTCGGAGCCCCCCTAAACAACAACTACATCACAGCCTCTTTATACCCCATCTTTTTCTCACCTGCGGAGAACTCCACCCAGCAAAGAGGCGTTGAGGCACTCAGGCGGGGAGAGGCGTCGCTGCACCTCCCCAACTGTCACCTTGTACTTGGAGGTGGAGCTGAGCAGCGAGAGGCGACCAGGGACCGAACAGAAAACCTCAGCTGGGTTGGACACAGCTCCCACACCCAGACCCTCCTTGCAGAGGGACAAGGCTGACAGGGACGAGCCGTTCAGCTTGGACGGGATGGGAACTGGAGGAAGAAATGAAGAAAGTTTAGACTCATTTGCATGCGAACTATACATGCTCTTAGGCTATTTGCATTATTTGTGTCAGACAGAAAACAGCAACAAAGCAGGATGCGAAGGGAGCGAAAAGAGACCAAGGAGGAATAAAGATTGTGAATCTAAACATATGTTTTCTGCAGTGACAATTGGGCTGTGTGAATGACTTGTGTGACAGTGTGCTTCTTCTCTCCTGATTAATCTATTCAGTGTAATGTTCTCCCCTGCTTCCACAGCTCTAATTCTGGAGTGCTGCTTGCTGATTGTTCTGTTTAAACTGCAGGTGGTTACATTTTAAATGTGCATTCTCAAATAGCTTTATGTCACACCTTCAAGAGCTCAATTCACACTCACTTTTCTCCAATGCGGTAAACTTTTAACATGAGTTTTTCTGTCTTGTTTGGGAGGAGGAGGAGGAGGAGTGAAAGCCGATCATCTAAATCCTTTTTCGACCACTTTGGGAGTTAAAGATTTGGGGAGTAACGTTGCCAGTTAAAGGTCCAGTGTGCAGGATTTATCTGAATCTAGCAGTGACGCTGAAGAACTGAAACTTCGCCCATGTGCCAAGCATGTCGGAGAACTATGACAGCTGACATGAAAATGCAAATGGTCCCATCTAGAGCCAGTGTTTGGTTTATCCATTTTAGGCTACTGCAGAACAACATGGCGGACTCCATGGAGGAGGACCAGCTCCTGTGCAATGACTCTTATTTTCAGGTGATTATAAACTTATGAAAACATAGTTGTGAATATTATAATATTATATTCCATTTCTGCCAGTAGATGCCCCTACATCCTTCACACTGGACCTTTAAGAAGCATCTCCCTGATTTGTTAGTTGTCCAGATTACCTGTTGCAGCACTGACAGGCGAATGAAGTCTATTTTTCTCCACCTTTGTTATGTCATCCTTCAAGGTGTTAATTGGTGTCGACGAAGCCTTAATATTTAATCCTAAATCCACTTAAGATGCAGTTGTGTGGGCAGAAATCCTCTGAATTGCGAGGATTGAAAGGGACCCCTTTGTGTG